>NW_026562380.1:18937500-19583999 GCF_027474105.1 Poeciliopsis prolifica | reverse complement strand
TTTCACTGTCTCTACTTTATCTGGAATGCAATCACCCCTCCAACGTTCTGTGTTTTATAGCAGTGACAGAAATTGGCAGTGGTCAGGTGTTTGGCCATTGTTGGGTGAGGAAACTAGTCCCCAGTAACTGTCAGTGCTCTTTAGTTGGGTTAGAATGTGTTTGATTGCATTGCTGCCAAGAATCATCTGTTCTGTCTGGCCTGGAACAACCATTGCTGGAATTATCATCCTGCATCCATAAACCATGACATCAAAGTCATACATGTCTTTGGGGAAAATCTGTTGTCCACCACAGCCTATAATCACATAGTCTTCAGCTGTGCCTTTCGTTATATCAGGACACTGCTGTAAAAGGGATTGAACAGAGGACTCACTTATTGTACAAGCCATTGAGCCACTGTCTAATACACAGGTGTGTAGAACAGGTTGTTAGTTTCTGTTATTCTTTGGGATCCCTGGAATATCGGTTTCTTGGATGAGGTCAATGTACTACTGTATAACTCAAAGAGGGATGCATTATCTTGGATTTCTGGAGACTCATTTTTAGTGGGAGGCTTATTGGGTTCATCTGCACTGTCCTCCCTTGTGTGCAGACCAGTCAGTTTTCCTGATGCTCTGGGGCAGCTCTTTTAGTCAGGCAGTTGTGGCGTGAATGGCCTGGAGCATAACACTTGAAACAAAGCCTATTTTCTCTGCAATGTGACAAGGCACTGTGGTCGTCAGCTTTGCAAATAATGCATGGTTTAATAGTGAAACGATCGATTATGTCTGCATTGTCTACAGGTCGCCTGGGTGGAATTTGCCTTCTTTCATGTGGCTGATTAGAGGCTCCATGTAGCAGAACCTTCTCTAACATCGACATTACATCTGTCAGGGAGACATACTGAGCGCTGTGTGTCTGGGGGTACTCCTGACTGTTATGTGTAGGGATCAAGCCATGACCCACTTCTGCTTTGTGCACTTTAATGTCCACCGTCTTCTCGTGGCGCACTGGGAAAGTTTCTTTACAGCTCATCTCAGCATGGTACTGATTCAGCACCTCCAGGACTTCACATGCTGACCACCTGCCAATAGTTTTGGATCTGAAAGTGAGAGCTAGGTCTTTACAGGGACAATTCCTAATAAACATACGTGTCACCTCTATCTCAGGGTTTTCAAATGATTTGCTCTGCTCTCTCAGGCAGTCAGAAGCAAGGTCAGCTGCTCTATTTAGTCTCAGCCAGTAATCATATGGATTTCCGTGGTCTTTGGGCAAAGTCGAGTAAAAGTCAGCTAAGGGGACAGCAGAGTATTTAGAAGAGCTGAAGTGTTTTCTGAGGAGACTATAAATCATGTCAGGGTGAGCACTGATGTTAATGTTACTATTTCTAATCCCAAACTTAACTACATCCTTAGCCTTTCCCCTTAGATGCATAAGGATTTCCTCAGCCTGCTCTTCAATCTTAACATCAGTTATAAAGAGATGGAAAGTATTACAGCTGCATATGAAAATCTCCTGCCAACATTAAGAAAGGTTATACATTCAATTGTATATTCTGTAGTCATGAATGCACAACAGAAAAACATCAGCAAATATTGAAGTTCTTATCTCAGAGAATCAGACTCACAACACCTGTCGCTTTTTCTGCGGTTCTGCACAGGATCTGATTTGTTTCTTCAAAAAACTTCAAGGTATTCAGAGACGGCCAAATGCCCACACATGCGGTTGCTACCTAGAGTTGCCAGTTAATTATAACTATCCAGAGTTTCGACACGAAATAAACAAGGTCCTAGAAAGTAGTGTATGGGTGATGGATATAGTCAAACAGACTTCAGCTGAAGAACATGTGAGTTTAAGGAATCTTTGGTAACACCTTTTTTGAAGGGGTGTGCATAAGACTGACATGACACTGTCATAAACATGACATAAATGTCATGAACATAAAGTGGAATGTTTATGACAGTTGTCATGAAGTGTCATTCGGTAAATAATGACACTTTTAATGCAAAGTTGCATTGAAAGTCCATCAAAGGTGCCAACTTTGCATTAAATTATCATAATTCACAAAATTATGCAAAGTTGGCACTTTTAATGGACTTTTAATGCAACTTTTAGAGCAACTTTGCATTAAAAGTGTCATTATTTACCGAATGACACTTCATGACAACAGTCAAACATTCCACTTCATGTTCATGACAGATGTTATGTCATGTTTATGACAGTGTCACCAAATCTTTTTGTATTAAACTTTCAAAGTTTAGCATTATCTTAACAAGTTTTTTAGCTCATCTTAACTCCACAGAGTTTCTACTTTTTGCAATTTATTTTTCTCTGGCGTATTTATAAGACCTGCAATGTCATAGTAGTTTTTAGTGTTTTTGGGGTTTTTTTGTTAAAGTACTCCAAAGTTAAAGTTTAAAGTATAAATTTGAGTTGGAAGTAAAATGTATTTTCTCAATATTTTGTGTTTATTAAATTTAAATATTTTATTTTGTTACTAGAATTTTTTTTACTTTTAATTTTACTTGAGGCTGCAAAAGCTGGTTTGTTACACAATTAAAAATACAATATGGCCGCCGTGCTTGTAAACAAGCAGCTCTTAGTTGCATAAATAATTTATGAATAATTTTTGATGTTTTGTTTCTTATATTAGTCACATAATTTAAATGTTCAGTGGATGAACATGTTGCTACTCTGTTTGAATGCAGTTCTGGAAGAAATGGAGTAAAGTGTTTCATTTAGCCTTATTCCGCAAAAATTTTACTCAGCATTTTATTTATATTTTTGTTTTAAGTAAACATAACCTTAAAATATTTTCAGTAACAGATTGGTGCCATTGCAGTAGCTCAATATCAGATTTAACCAGAAAACAACTGAAAAAGAACACTTTTTTTTCTTTACACCTTGAAGCATTGTCATTATCTTAAAGAATTATTTTAAAACACTCAAAGGCTTCTCTAATAGCTAAATAGAGACTTTCATTTTGAAGTTCAATAAACCGCTTTTTCCATTTTATATGTGTGATTTATTTGGGGCGGGGGAAGCTTTAAATCAGCATTGGGTTGCACACCTGAAAAATAATGAGGTTTCTACAGCAGTTCTCAATTCCTTTATTTCCTGTTTAATAATCAGCATAACAGTCAAACTGTAATGCAGTAATATTGATAATAAAGGGAAAATATCAAAACCAAAAATCATCTGTCCAATGCATCAATATATTTTTCTAATATCAGACTTATTTTATCAGCTCGGCATGATTTATCTTATTTTAGTGTCTCTTCTTGCTTAGTTACAGAGCTTGTGAAAGGCTTTGACCCATCTTTATACTGGTGCAACAATGTGTTGAAGCAAATGCTGCCACTCTCAGAATGTCATCAAATATCTACTGAAGTCCAAATTAGGTACGAGGTAGCAAACCGTCAACGCAACAAAATGTTTTTACATTTATCAATGCAGCTCCAAATCTCTGGTAATCAGCTGTCTGAGTCTTATGTATAGATCAGTTGTTGCAAAC
The DNA here is from genome assembly GCF_027474105.1 of Poeciliopsis prolifica. Taxonomy (NCBI): domain Eukaryota; kingdom Metazoa; phylum Chordata; class Actinopteri; order Cyprinodontiformes; family Poeciliidae; genus Poeciliopsis; species Poeciliopsis prolifica. Next base: position 19,580,505 of record NW_026562380.1, on the reverse strand, counting down.
ACATCATCTGTGACATTCAGGTTATGCTCTGAAATCAGGTCCACTCAGATACTGAAGACATCTTCATCACATGGAAAGTCTTTGAAAACAAATTTTTCCAAGCAGACTTCAACCCTGTTCAGATCAATGCTGTGTAGATAGTCTCTGGTCCATACACCTGAGGTACTGTGTACATCATGAATGGTCGCCCATGAGGACTTCGTGAATTGTGTGTTGGACGTATCCTAAATGAAGCTGAAACAACTTCATTTAGTTCTTTCTAGAAGAAAACAAAAACCAGACTAAACTCATAGCTTTGAAATAAACATTCAAAAGTAAAACGGAAGTGTAAATCTAGCATGACTGTTATTTATCCAAAAACAGGGAAGTTTAAATCAAGCAACTACCCAAACATGCAATCTGTGCAATATTTAAGATATGCTATTAATTTAGTATCATACTCAGAAAATAAATCTTTGCACATTATAACCACTTTATAGCAATCATAGATATTTTCAATAGGTGAGAAGACAGAGCAGCTCAAATCAAGCTCACCTGTATTATGTGGAGAAAACAGAACTGGATCAAGGCTTTGTCCAAGAAGTTATCCGAGAAGTGTCCATCTGCTTTCAGTTTGTCAAAGAGGTCCATCCAGAACTGCATACATTCACTTCGCAGGGTCAACCACCATCTTTCAATCCGCTGATTTCCAGTGCTTGGACCAAATATTACATTATCACTTTGAGCTTGATCTTCTGTAAGATGCAAATATCTTTGCATGTCAGCTGCATTAACATTTTCTGTCCCTAAATCCACTCTAAGTCTTTCAGGACAACCCTCAGCTTTAATCACTGCATCCATGAAGTATCCAGCAATGACTCTGGGATTGTTATTTGTTTTGTATGCCTCAAGCCATATTAGCCTTCTGGAAAAACCGTCAATGCAACCATTGATCCCAATTCCAAATGGTTTGAGCTTATCGTAACCGTCCATATGCCAAACATAGTTTGAACCACGACTATAGTAAATCCGTCTCCTTAGTCGATTTCTTGACCTTAGGTCTACTCCTTCACCATCTAGTAAGCGTAAAAGGACTCGGAACTGTTTCCCTGTCTGTAACAATACCATTCATCCAGCATTTTTGGTGCATCCATCGATATCCGTGACATTGTCAAGAGGTTTCAAGTTGCTGACAAATGAAAGATGCCACTACACTAACATCAGTTTTGTTTCGGCGCCAAAGTTTCTTCTTATTGAGAATCCTTTCTAGTGTCCTCTTGCTAAGAATAACCCCATGAACCTCAAACAGCAAAGCAAGAATTTCATCATTGGTTAAACCACATCTGAAATACTCCTCAATTTGTTTATAATCCATTAATAGGAGAAAAATCTGTTTTCCTGGTTAGACAGATCAATACTGTGTAAATGTCACACAAGACAGCATGTCTGCTTCTTTGGAAAAATCGAAATTATGACTTTGAAAGTTGAAATTATGACTTTGAATCTCATAATTATGACTTTGAAAGTCAAAATTATGACTTTGAATCTCATAAACCAACCAGAATAACAAATCAGATATGCTATTAAACTCTCATAGATCTCTTATTTACAAATCGTGCTGAGAGGATTATTAAAATATACAATCTCATTACAGGTCTTTCTGATCATAATATTGTATTTTTCTCTCGCAAATTAAGTAAAAAACAATTTAATACTGTTAATGTTAATACCCATAAACATCATAAATTTATTCCACAATACCTGCATCAAAATCTTCAAAATATTATAAAAGAAGTAAAATGGCTCGAATTGTTCTCAGAAGATGATATTGAACTCAACTCTCAAATATTTAACTCAAAAATTACAGAAGTTATGGAACCCTTCCTTAAAATAAGTCAAGGAAATAAAAGGAAATATCTTCTGCCTTGGCTAAATAATAACTGTAAAAAACTTATGAAAGAAAGAGACATTTTGCTTAAAACCTCTTTAAAATCTGGATTGACTATTGACGGGCAAAGATTTACCTTCATGAGGAATAAAACAACTAACGCATTGCGTAAAGCCAAAGCAAATTTCTTTTTGGATGTTAAAGTGCAAATGGAAATGGCAAAATCATATGGCAAAATATAAACAAACTGATCCGTAAGGAACATAACACGGTCAATAACAGTCTGGAAATAAAAGTGAATATTAAGTTACTGACTAATCCAAAAGAAATAGCAACTGAATTCAATAACTTTTTTATTAATTCTGTTAATGAAATAACACAGATGTTCACTCAGTCAGATATATCTTGCCAGTCTACTGATCTCAGGCAACCTAGGTTTAACTTAGAGCAAATCACAGAGTTTGAAGTTGCTAGAATAATTAAATCAATGAGGGCCTTGAAAGCCAAAGATGTATATGGGCTTGATACACAATTTTTAAAAACATATATAGACACATTAGTGTGCCCAATAACATATCTGATAAATGCATCCATTAGAATGGCAACAGTTCCATCAGGTTGGAAGGTGGCTACAGTCTCACCAATTTTTAAATCAGGAGACAAAACAAATATCTCTAACTATCGTCCGTTCAGCATTCTTCCTGTTGTCTCCAAGGTAGCACAAAAATGGATTTTCATGCTGCTAAATAAACATCTCAGCTACCACTCTCTTCTGCACCCCATGCAGTTTGGGTTCCGTCAGTACCATTCTACAGAGACGGCAAATTGTGTCTTCGTAGAAACAGTGAAATCTCTGCTTGATAAAACCACCTGCGTTGGTGCAGTCTTCTTGGACTTAAAGAATGTTTTGATACAGTTAACCATCAGGCCCTTCTCTCAAAATTAACTTACTTTAATTTTGCAGAAGATGCACTCATCTGGTTTCAGTCTTATTTGTCTAACAGGAGACAATCTGTGAGTGTAGGGGGCACAATCTCGTCATATCTTCAATGTCCAGCAGGGGTCCCCCAGGGCTCTATTTTAGGACCAATATTGTTTTCCATGTATATAAATGACTTGCCAAATGTGTGTTCACATGTCCATTTCCAAATGTATGCTGATGATGCAGTTATCTTTACATCTGCTAAAAGCACCCAGGAAGCTTCATCTACCCTGACATCAGCTTTGGAGAATATACAGCATTGGCTTTTATAGTCGTCTTTATTATTGAACAAAAAGAAAACTGTCTCAATGATGTTCACAAAAAACCCCATAAAACTAGAGCGGTCTAATGTGTTCCTGGGGGGAACAGAGCTTGACCTTGTGCAGGAGTTCAAGTACCTCAGGGTCACACTGGATCCAACACTGTCCTTTAAAAAACACATTAAACTCACAGCAAATAAAATCAAATTTAATTTGAATAACTTTAAACAAATCAGACCATCAATGACAATTAACTCCGCAAAAATTTTCCTGCACTCAATGGTATTTTCACACATAGATAACTGCATCACAACTTGGTCACTCACTGGAGATACATCATTAAAACCTATAGAAATGTTTTTCAAAAAATTGATAAAAATTCTTGATCAAAAGCCTCTGTCTTATCACCAGTGTCATATTTTGGAAAAATATAATATGCTTAACTTTGAAAACTTTATTAATTTTAAAAACAGTTGACTTATCTACAAAGTTCTTCATGAACTCACTCCACCTCCACTTGCTATCTACTTCAAACAAAGAGCCGAGCGAGGTCTTGGCACCAGGGTGTGCCAGCTAGAATCAGAGAGTATTCCACCTATAGCGTTTTTAAAAAAACACCTGAAACTGTTTATTAAAACTTCCCAGACATGTCATCATTTTAACTAACTTTTTACTATGTTTTTTGTGAATGTTTGTTAAATGTCTGTTAATTCTTGATTGTATGTTTATAATGTCTTTTTATTGTTTGGGTCTCCTTGTCTAGGACTACAGATTGAAATTAGCAATTACGCTATAATCTGGCTCATTTACAGTCTATACACACTGGAAAAAGTGATGCACGAAGCTGTTCATTCAAGCTAATAACTACCATTGAATACATTGTAAAATAATTGACTTGATGGCATTCTGAGGTGTCAATTTTGATTCAGATTGAATTACTCACACTTCTGAAGGAAAGACAGCAAATATTTTGATTCCTCTCAAAACATACTGACGGGAAATGATGTAATAATGTGAATCTGAGTCACGTGAGAAGAAGTTGTGGATAAGTGCTTGGAGAGCATCGTCCGTTTCGGCATGGGAAGAAGAATGATTAACGTCCTAGCATTTAATCGAAGAATAAACCTGCAGTAAGTACTAACCTAAGCTGATGTCTTAACAAGCCCACAATTGTATTAATGCAAAAAACTGAGTTAATGTCACCTGGTTAGCAAGCTGAAGGTCCCGCCTAAAGATGGGTATCCCAGTAAACGCTTTCTTTTTTCGCCGGGTTAAATGTGGTGTCATTTCTGAACTTACACGTATTTCACGAGAAATATCACTATGTGTACATTGTTCGGTTGTAGTTGGAATGAATCAAGGTAGGTGTAACCGGATCCGATCTGCGTTGTGCTGGTTTTAAATGATCAGGCCGTGGTTCACCTTTAAAAGGGTTTATTCTGACAAGAATAACAAATAGGAAATAGCCGTGTTACAGGCTGCCCGCTCCAAACCCTCTCCCACAGGACAACATGACAAAAAGGCGCGGTCTTAGCTCACAACATGGTAAATATGCAAAATAAGCCTTTCTATACAACATACCTGACAAGAATAACAATTAGGAAATAGCCGTGTTACAGGCTGCCCGCTCCAAACCCTAAATAAACAAAAGTACATAACAGAAATTAACTAAATAAATCTATAAATAAACTGAATGTATTTAGATACAAAATAAATAATACACACCTCTCCCACAGGACAACATGACAAAAGGGAAGGGTCTAAGGGACGCAAACATTTTAAAGGCAATACCACAGAGGAAGAAACAAAAGGGGAGGGGCTTCCGTTCTTAAAGTAACACAGTTAAAACAATAGAGATTTTCAGTCAGGTAGAAACCCATACAAATAACCAAAGAAAAACATTTTGAGCAATTATAACAACATATAAATTCAACCAGGTTACATTCACCCCCCTAGAATTACACAAAATGAAGGAAGCAGTGGAAAAAAAAAACTTAATACCAGGACAAAATACTTTTTTCCAACAATGTAACACATCAGCAAAACAGCTACCCTACAGTAGGGTCAGGATACTAGAGATCGCTTGACGCCTAGCGAAATCTCACAATATCCTATGAACAACAAGAGGTGCCTTTTACAACCCCCCGATACGGAGTAAACATATAGATGGTATTGAAGCTTATACAACCCAAGAAAAGAACAATCCTAGCCAATGGCAGGAATCATTCAGCAAAAATTTCACACATCAATAACATTTTGAACATTACTTTCATCATAAAGCACCTCAATAATAGCCATGGACTCTATCAGTCGACAAACTGGTTTAATAACCCTCCCAAAGCGTGAAGTCAGGCGGCGAACAACATCCCCTTCCACACTGTCTGGAGGATGAACAGGACCAGCATCATCAGGATGATGAGGTAAGGAACCAGCGGTTGCTAGTACTCCAGTTTCCATAGAGGAGTTCTCAGGGTCATGAGGCAGGTCACTATTTCCAACTGATGGAGCCAAGTACACATCCTGAACCCAAGCAGCAGTACGGTCATCCGCATCACTGCAGGGTAGAGATTCAGGTAGGGAAGACTCAGCAGGACCAGCATCAGGCGCCTCACTGGAACATTCTGTTCCATATAAATCAGGAACTGGGGGGACTCTAACCACAGTCAGTATGGGGGTTCACATTTCCATCCAATGTCATCCCCACAGGTAAAAAGGTCACATCAAGAAGGAGGTTGCGATGCACCACGTGCTCATTGCCTTGACGGTCCCTAATATGGTAGATATGGAGACCAGGATTAGATGCAACCACTGTGTAGATCACAGGCTCCCATTTATCAGAAAGCTTCCGCTTCCCTCTGGCTCCCTTGTTCGCCACCAAGACCTGATCTCCAACTGACAGAGGGTGACCCTTGGCTCTCTTGTTGTACTGGTCACGTTGATGTCTCTGCTCTGCACTGGTGCTCTTCTCTGCTATTAGCAAGGCAGAGCGCAGATCTTTAACAAGTGATTTGACATAAGTGTGATAGTCACAAATAGTATCATCATGAAGAATATTTCGAAAAACGAGGTCAACAGGCAGCCTAGGAGTCCTCCCAAACATCAGATAGAACGGTGCAAAGCCAGTGGTCTCATGGACTGTGCAGTTGTAAACAAAAGTCAGAGACTGGATCGTTTGAGGCCATTTATGCTTCGAACGTGGAGGAAGAGATCTCAACATGTTGCCCAGGGTGCGATTGAATCTCTCTGCAGTCCCGTTACCCATTGGGTGGTAGGGTGAGGTGTGGAATTTGCTGACACCACTCAACTCCAAAAGGCTGCCGGAGAAGCGGCACGAGGAGCAGAGGCTGCCGGAGCAGCGGCACGAGGAGCAGAGGCTGCCGGAGCAGCAGAACGAGGAGCACAAGGAGCAGAGGCTGCTGGAGCAGCGGCACGAGGAGAAGAGGCTGCCGCAGCAGCGGCATGAGGAGAAGAGGCTGCCGGAGCAGCGGCATGAGTAGCAGAGGCTGCCGGAGCAGCGGCAAGAGGAGCAGAGGCTGCCGGAGCAGCAGCACGAGGAGCAGAGGCTGCCGGAGCAGCAGCACGAGGAGCAGAGGCTGCCGGAGCAGCGGCACGAGGAGAAAAGGCTGCCGGAGCAGCGGCACGAGGAGAAGAGGCTGCCGGAGCAGCGGCACGAGGAGCAGAGGCTGTCGGAGCAGCGGCACGAGGAGAAGAGGCTGCCGGAGAAGCGGCACGAGGAGAGAAGAGGCTGCCGGAGCAGCGGCATGAGGAGCAGAGGCTGCCGGAGCAGGGGCATGAGGAGCAGAGGCTGCCGGAGCAGCGGCACGAGGAACAGCTGCACGAGGAGCAGAGGCTGCCGGAGCAGGGGCATGAGAGAGAGGCTGCCGAGCAGCGGCACGAGGAGCAGAGGCTGCCGGAGCAGCGGTACGAGGAGAAGAGGCTGCCGGAACAGCGGTACGAGGAGAAGAGGCTGCTGGAGCAGCGATACGAGAGCAGAGGCTGCAGGAGCAGCGCACGAGGAGCAGAGGCTGCCGGAGCAGCGGCACGAGGAGAAGAGGCTGCCGGAGTAGAGGCTGCCGGAGCAGCGGCACGAGGAGCAGAGGCTGCCGGAGCAGCAGCACGAGGAGAAAAGGCTGCCGGAGCAGCGGCACAGAGGAGAAGGCTGCCGGAGCAGGGGCATGAGGAGCACAGGCTGCCGGAGCAGCGGCACGAGGAGAAGAGGCTGCCGGAGCAGTGGTATGAGGCTGCCGGAGCATGCCGGAACATTGGCACGAGGGGCAGAGCCTGCCGAGCAGCGGCACGAGGAGCAGAGGCTGCCGGAGCAGCAGCACGAGGAGAAAAGGCTGCCGGAGCAGCGGCACAGAGGAGAAGAGGCTGCCGGAGCAGCGGCACGAGGAGAAGAGGCTGCCGGAGCAGCGGCACGAGGAGAAGAGGCTGCCGGAGTAGAGGCTGCCGGAGCAGCGGCACGAGGAGAAAAGGCTGCCGGAGCAGCGGCACGAGGAGCAGAGGCTGCCGGAGCAGGGGCATGAGGAGCACAGGCTGCCGAGCAGCGGCACAGAGGAGAAGAGGCTGCCGGAGCAGGGGCATGAGGAGCAAAGGCTGCCGGAGCAGCGGCACGAGGAGAAGAGGCTGCCGGAGCAGCGGCACGAGGAGCAGAGGCTGTCGGAGCAGCGGCACGAGGAGAAGAGGCTGCCGGAGAAGCGGCACGAGGAGAAAAGGCTGCCGGAGCAGCGGCACAGAGGAGAAGAGGCTGCCGGAGCAGGGCATGAGGAGCACAGGCTGCCGGAGCAGCGGCACGAGGAGAAGAGGCTGCCGGAGCAGCGGTATGAGGCTGCCGGAGCATGCCGGAACATTGGCACGAGGGCAGAGCCTGCCGAGCAGCGGCACGAGGAGCAGAGGCTGCCGGAGCAGCAGCACGAGGAGAAAAGGCTGCCGGAGCAGCAGCACAGAGGAGAAGAGGCTGCCGGAGCAGGGGCATGAGGAGCACAGGCTGCCGAAGCAGCGGCACGAGGAGAAGAGGCTGCCGGAGCAGCGTATGAGGCTGCCGGAGCATGCCGGAACATTGGCACGAGGGGCAGAGCTGCCGAGCAGCGGCACGAGGAGCAGAGGCTGCCGGAACAGCGCCACGAGAAGAAAAGGCTGCCGGAGCAGCGGCTGCCTGAGCAGCAGCACGAGAAGCAGAGGCTACCGGAGCAGAGGTACGAGAAGAGGCTGCCGGAGCAGGGGTACGAGGCTGCCGGAGCAGCGGCACGAGGAGCAGAGGCTGCCGGAACAGTGGCGTGAGGAGCAGAGGCTGCCGGAGCAGCGGCACGACGAGAACGAGAAGATGCTGCCGGAGCAGCGGCACGAGGAGAAGAGGCTGCCGGAGCAGCGGTATGAGGCTGCCGGAGCATGCCGGAACATCGGCACGAGGGGCAGAGGCTGCCGAGCAGCGGCACGAGGAGCAGAGGCTGTCGGAGCAGCGGCATAATGAGAACGAGGCGAAGATGCTGCCGGAGCAGCGACACGAGGAGCAGAAGGAGCAGAGGCTGCCGGAGCAGCGGCACGAGGAGCTGAGGCTGCCGGAACAGCGGCACGAGAAGAAAAGGCTGCCGGAGCAGCGGCTGCCTGAGCAGCAGCACGAGAAGCAGAGGCTACCGGAGCAGAGGTACGAGAAGAGGCTGCCGGAGCAGGGGTACGAGGCTGCCGGAACATCGGCACGAGGGGCAGAGGCTGCCGGAACATGGCGTGAGGAGCAGAGGCTGCCGGAGCAGCGGCACGACGAGAACGAGGAGAAGATGCTGCCGGAGCAGCGGCACGAGGAGAAGAGGCTGCCGGAGCAGCGGTATGAGGCTGCCGGAGCATGCCGGAACATCGGCACGAGGGGCAGAGGCTGCCGAGCAGCGGCACGAGGAGCAGAGGCTGTCGGAGCAGCGGCATAATAAGAACGAGGAGAAGATGCTGCCGGAGCAGCGGCACGAGGAGAAGAGGCTGCCGGAGCAGCGTATGAGGCTGCCGGAGCATGCCGGAACAGGCACGAGGGGCAGAGGCTGCCGAGCAGCGGCACGAGGAGCAGAGGCTGTCGGAGCAGCGGCACAAGAAGCAGAGGCTGCCGGAGCAGCGGCACGAGGAGCAGAGGCTGCCGAGCAGCGGCACGAAGAGAAGAGGCTGCCGGAGCAGCGGCACAAGAAGCAGAGGCTGCCGGAGCAGCGGCACGAGGAGCAGAGGCTGTCGGAGCAGCGGCATAATGAGAAAGAGGAGAAGATGCTGCGGAGAAGCGGCACGAGGATCAGAAGGAGCAGAGGCTGCCGGAGCAGCGGTACGAGGAGAAGAGGCTGCCGGAGCAGCGGCATGAGAAGCAGAGGCTGCCGGCAGCGGCACGAGGAGCTGAGGCTGCCGGAGCAGCGGTACGAGGAGAAGAGGCTGCCGGAGCAGCAACACGAGAAGCAGAGGCTGCCGGAGCAGCGGTTCGAGGAGAAGAGGCTGCCGGAGCAGCGGCATGAGAAGCAGAGGCTGCCGGAGCAGCGGCACGAGGAGCTGAGGCTGCCAGACCAGCGGTATAATGAGAACGAGGAGAAGATGCTGCCGGAGCAGCGGCACGAGGAGCAGAGGCTGCCGGAGCAGCGGTTCGAGGAGAAGAGGCTGCCGGAGCAGCGGCATGAGAAGCAGAGGCTGCCGGAGCAGCGGTTCGAGGAGAAGAGGCTGCCGGAGCAGCGGCATGAGAAGCAGAGGCTGCCGGAGCAGCGGCACGAGGAGCTGAGGCTGCCAGACCAGCGGTATAATGAGAACGAGGAGAAGATGCTGCCGGAGCAGCGGCACGAGGAGCAGAGGCTGCCGGAGCAGCGGCACGACGAGAACGAGGAGAAGATGCTGCCGGAGCAGCGGCACGAGGAGAAGAGGCTGCCGGAGCAGCGGTATGAGGCTGCCGGAGCATGCCGGAACATCGGCACGAGGGGCAGAGGCTGCCGAGCACCGGCACGAGGAGCAGAGGCTGGAGCAGCGGCATAATGAGAACGAGGAGAAGATGCTGCCGGAGCAGCGGCACGAGGAGCAGAGGCTGCCGGAGCAGCGGCATAATGAGAACGAGGAGAAGATGCTGCCGGAGCAGCGGCACGAGCAGCGAAGGAGCAGAGGCTGCCGGAGCAGCGGCACGAGGAGCAGCCGCACGAAGAGCAGAGGCTGCTGGAGCAGGGGCATGAGGAGCAGAGGCTGCCGGAGCAGCGGCACGAGGAGAAGAGGCTACCGGAGCAGCGGTATGAGGCTGCCGGAGCATGCCGGCACATCGGCACGAGGGGCAGAGGCTGCCGAGCAGCGGCACTAGGAGCAGAGGCTGCCGGAAAAGCGGCACGAGGAGCAGAGGCTGCCGGAGCAGCGGCACGAGAAGCAGAGGCTGCCGGAGCAGCGGCACGAGGGCAGAGGCTGTCGGAGCAGCGGCATAATGAGAACGAGGAGAAGATGCTGCCGGAGAAGCGGCACGAGGAGCAGAAGGAGCAGAGGCTGCCGGAGCAGCGGCACGAGGAGCAGAGACTACCTGACAGCGGCACGAGGAGCAGAGGCTGCCGGAGCAGCGGTACGAGGAGAGGCTGCCGGAGCAGCGGCAACACGAGAAGCAGGCTGCCGGAGCAGCGGCACGAGGAGAAGAGGCTGCCGGAGCAGCGGCACGAGGAGCAGAGCTACCGGAACAGCGGCACGAGGAGCAGAGGCTGCCGGAGCAGCGGTACGAGGAGAAGAGGCTGCCGGAGCAGCAACACGAGAAGCAGAGGCTGCCGGAGCAGCGGCACGAGGAGAAGAGGCTGCCGGAGCAGCGGTATGAGGCTGCCGGAGTATGTCGGAACATCGGCACGAGGGGCAGAGGCTGCCGAGCAGCGGCACTAGGAGCAGAGGCTGCCGGAACAGCGGCACGAGGAGCAGAGGCTGCCGGAGCAGCGGCACGAGGAGCAGAGGCTGCCGGAGCAGCGGTATGAGGCTGCCGGAGCATGCCGGAACATTGGACGAGGAGCAGAGGCTGCCGGAGCAGCGGTACGAGGAGAAGAGGCTGCCGGAGCAGCAACACGAGAAGCAGAGGCTGCTGGAGCAGCAGCACGAGGAGCAGAGGTTGCCGGAGCAGCGGCACGAGGAGCAGATGCTGCCGGAGCATGCCGGAACATCGGCACGAGGGGAGGCTGCCGAGAGCGGCACTAGGAGCAGAGGCTGCCGGAACAGAGGCACGAGGAGCAGAGGCTGCCGGAGCAGCGGCACGAGGAGCAGAGGCTGCCGGAGCAGCGGTATGAGGCTGCCGGAGCATGCCGGAACATTGGCACGAGGAGCAGAGGCTGCCGGAGCAGCGGTACGAGGAGAAGAGGCTGCCGGAGCAGCACGAGAAGCAGAGGATGCTGGAGCAGCAGCACGAGGAGCAGAGGCTGCCGGAGCAGCGGCACGAGGAGCAGAGGCTGCCGGAGCAGCGGTATGAGGCTGCCGGAGCATGCCGGAACATCGGCACGAGGAGCAGAGGCTGCCGGAGCAGCGGTACGAGGAGAAGAGGCTGCCGGAGCAGCGGCACGAGAAGCAGAGGCTGCCGGAGCAGCGGCACGAGGAGCAGAGGCTGTCGGAGCAGCGGCATAATGAGAAGAGGAGAAGATGCTGCCGGAGAAGCGGCACGAGGATCAGAAGAGCAGAGGCTGCCGGAGCAGCGGTACGAGGAGAAGAGGCTGCCGGAGCAGCGGCATGAGAAGCAGAGGCTGCCGGAGCAGCGGCACGAGGAGCAGAGGCTGCCGGAGCAGCGGTACGAGGAGAAGAGGCTGCCGGAGCAGCAACACGAGAAGCAGAGGCTGCCGGAGCAGCGATACGAGGAGAAGAGGCTGCCGGAGCAGCGGCATGAGAAGCAGAGGCTGCCGGAGCAGCGACACGAGGAGCTGAGGCTGCCGGAGCAGCGGTAATGAGAACGAGGAGAAGATGCTGCCGGAGCAGCGGCACGAGGAGCAGAGGCTGCCGGAGAGCAGCGGTTCGAGGAGAAGAGGCTGCCGGAGCAGCGGCATGAGAAGCAGAGGCTGCCGGAGCAGCGGTTCGAGGAGAAGAGGCTGCCGGAGCAGCGGCATGAGAAGCAGAGGCTGCCGGAGCAGCGGCACGAGGAGCTGAGGCTGCCAGACCAGCGGTATAATGAGAACGAGGAGAAGATGCTGCCGGAGCAGCGGCACGAGGAGCAGAGGCTGCCGGAGCAGCGGCACGACGAGAACGAGGAGAAGGCTGCCGGAGCAGCGACACGAGGAGCTGAGGCTGCCGGAGCAGCGGTATGAGGCTGCCGGAGCATGCCGGAACATCGGCAAGAGGGGCAGAGGCTGCCGAACACCGGCACGAGGAGCAGAGGCTGTCAGAGCAGCGGCATAATGAGAACGAGGAGAAGATGCTGCCGGAGCAGCGGCACGAGGAGCAGAGGCTGCCGGAGCAGCGGCACGAGAGCAGAGGCTGCGGAGCAGCTGGGAGCAGCATAATGAGAACGAGAGAGGCTGCCGGAGCAGCGGCACGAGCAGCAGAAGGAGCAGAGGCAGCCGGAGCAGCGGCACGAGGAGCAGCGCACGAAGAGCAGAGGCTGCTGGAGCAGGGGCATGAGGAGCAGAGGCTGCCGGAGCAGCGGCACGAGGAGAAGAGGCTGCCGGAGCAGCGGTATGAGGCTGCCGGAGCATGCCGGCACATCGGCACGAGGGGCAGAGGCTGCCGAGCAGCGGCACTAGGAGCAGAGGCTGCCGGAAAAGCGGCACGAGGAGCAGAGGCTGCCGGAGCAGCGGTACGAGAGAAGAGGCTGCCGGAGCAGCGGCACGAGAAGCAGAGGCTGCCGGAGCAGCGGCACGAGGAGCAGAGGCTGTCGGAGCAGCGGCATAATGAGAACGAGGAGAAGATGCTGCCGGAGAAGCGGCACGAGGAGCAGAAGGAGCAGAGGCTGCCGGAGCAGCGGCACGAGGAGCAGAGCTGCCGGAACAGCGGCACGAGGAGCAGAGGCTGCCGGAGCAGCGGTACGAGGAGAAGAGGCTGCCGGAGCAGCAACACGAGAAGCAGAGGCTGCCGGAGCAGCGGCACGAGGAGAAGAGGCTGCCGGAGCAGCGGTATGAGGCTGCCGGAGCATGCCGGAACATTGGCACGAGGAGCAGAGGCTGCCGGAGCAGCGGTACGAGGAGAAGAGGCTGCCGGAGCAGCAACACGAGAAGCAGAGGCTGCGGAGCAGCACGAGGAGCAGAGGTTGCCGGAGCAGCGGCACGAGGAGCAGATGCTGCCGGAGCATGCCGGAACATCGGCACGAGGGCAGAGGCTGCCGAGCAGCGGCACTAGGAGCAGAGGCTGCCGGAACAGAGCACGAGGAGCAGAGGCTGCCGGAGCAGCGGCACGAGGAGCAGAGGCTGCCGGAGCAGCGGTATGAGGCTGCCGGAGCATGCCGGAACATTGGCACGAGGAGCAGAGGCTGCCGGAGCAGCGGTACGAGGAGAAGAGGCTGCCGGAGCAGCACACGAGAAGCAGAGGATGCTGGAGCAGCAGCACGAGGAGCAGAGGTTGCCGGAGCAGCGGCACGAGGGCAGAGGCTGTCGGAGCAGCGGTATGAGGCTGCCGGAGCATGCCGGAACATCGGCACGAGGGGCAGAGGCTGCCGTAGCAGCGGTACGAGGAGAAGACGCTGCCGGAGCAGCGGCACGAGGAGCAGAGGCTGTCGGAACAGCGGCACGAGGAGCAGAGGCTGTCGGAGCAGCGGCATAATGAGAATGAGGAGAAGATGCTGCCGGAGCAGCGGCACGAGGAGCAGAAGTAGCAGTGGCTGCCGGAGCAGCGGCACGAGGAGCAGAGACTACCTGAACAGCGGCACGAGGAGCAGAGGCTGCCGGAGCAGCGGTACGAGGAGAAGAGGCTGCCGGAGCAGCAGCACGAGGAGAAAAGGCTGCCGGAGCAGCGGCACAGAGGAGAAGAGGCTGCTGGAGCAGCGGCAAGGAGAAGAGGCTGCCGGAGCAGCGGCACGAGGAGAAGAGGCTGCCGGAGTAGAGGCTGCCGGAGCAACGGCACGAGGAGAAAAGGCTGCCGGAGCAGCGGCACAGAGGAGAAGAGGCTGCCGGAGCAGGGGCATGAGGAGCACAGGCTGCCGAGCAGCGGCACAGAGGAGAAGAGGCTGCCGGAGCAGGGCATGAGGAGCACAGGCTGCCGGAGCAGCGGCACGAGGAGAAGAGGCTGCCGGAGCAGCGGCACGAGGAGCAGAGGCTGTCGGAGCAGCGGCACGAGGAGAAGAGGCTGCCGGAGAAGCGGCACGAGGAGAAAAGGCTGCCGGAGCAGCGGCACAGAGGAGAAGAGGCTGCCGGAGCAGGGCATGAGGAGCACAGGCTGCCGGAGCAGCGGCACGAGGAGAAGAGGCTGCCGGAGCAGCGGTATGAGGCTGCCGGAGCATGCCGGAACATTGGCACGAGGGCAGAGCTGCCGAGCAGCGGCACGAGGAGCAGAGGCTGCCGGAGCAGCAGCACGAGAGAGAAAAGGCTGCCGGAGCAGCAGCACAGAGGAGAAGAGGCTGCCGGAGCAGGGCATGAGGAGCACAGGCTGCCGAGCAGCGGCACGAGGAGAAGAGGCTGCCGGAGCAGCGGTATGAGGCTGCCGGAGCATGCCGGAACATTGGCACGAGGAGAAGAGGCTGCCGGAGAAGCGGCACGAGGAGCTGAGGCTGCCGGAACAGCGCCACGAGAAGAAAAGGCTGCCGGAGCAGCGGCTGCCTGAGCAGCAGCACGAGAAGCAGAGGCTACCGGAGCAGAGGTACGAGAAGAGGCTGCCGGAGCAGGGGTACGAGGCTGCCGGAGCAGCGGCACGAGGAGCAGAGGCTGCCGGAACAGTGGCGTGAGGAGCAGAGGCTGCCGGAGCAGCGGCACGAGAGAACGAGGAGAAGATGCTGCCGGAGCAGCGGCACGAGGAGAAGAGGCTGCCGGAGCAGCGGTATGAGGCTGCCGGAGCATGCCGGAACATCGGCACGAGGGGCAGAGGCTGCCGAGCAGCGGCACGAGGAGCAGAGGCTGTCGGAGCAGCGGCATAATGAGAACGAGCGAAGATGCTGCCGGAGCAGCGACGAGGAGCAGAAGGAGCAGAGGCTGCCGGAGCAGCGGCACGAGAGCGGCTGCCGGAACAGCGGCGAGAAGAAAAGGCTGCCGGATCAGAGGTACGAGAAGAGGCTGCCGGAGCAGGGTGAGGCTGCCGGAGCAGCGGCACGAGGAGCAGAGGCTGCCGGAACAGTGGCGTGAGGAGCAGAGGCTGCCGGAGCAGCGGCACGACGAGAACGAGGAGAAGATGCTGCCGGAGCAGCGGCACGAGGAGAAGAGGCTGCCGGAGCAGCGGTATGAGGCTGCCGGAGCATGCCGGAACATCGGCACGAGGGGCAGAGGCTGCCGAGCAGCGGCACGAGGAGCAGAGGCTGTCGGAGCAGCGGCATAATGAACGAGGAGAAGATGCTGCCGGAGCAGCGGCACGAGGAGAAGAGGCTGCCGGAGCAGCAGTATGAGGCTGCCGGAGCATGCCGGAACATCGGCACGAGGGGCAGAGGCTGCCGAGCAGCGGCACGAGGAGCAGAGGCTGTCGGAGCAGCGGCATGAAGAGAAGAGGCTGCCGGAGCAGCGGCACAAGAAGCAGAGGCTGCCGGAGCAGCGGCACGAGGAGCAGAGGCTGTCGGAGCAGCGGCATAATGAGAAAGAGGAGAAGATGCTGCCGGAGAAGCGGCACGAGGATCAGAAGGAGCAGAGGCTGCCGGAGCAGCGGTACGAGGAGAAGAGGCTGCCGGAGCAGCGGCATGAGAAGCAGAGGCTGCCGAGCAGCGGCACGAGGAGCTGAGGCTGCCGGAGCAGCGGTACGAGGAGAAGAGGCTGCCGGAGCAGCAACACGAGAAGCAGAGGCTGCCGGAGCAGCGGTCGAGGAGAAGAGGCTGCCGGAGCAGCGGCATGAGAAGCAGAGGCTGCCGGAGCAGCGGCACGAGGAGCTGAGGCTGCCAGACCAGCGGTATAATGAGAACGAGGAGAAGATGCTGCCGGAGCAGCGGCACGAGGAGCAGAGGCTGCCGGAGCAGCGGTTCGAGGAGAAGAGGCTGCCGGAGCAGCGGCATGAGAAGCAGAGGCTGCCGGAGCAGCGGTTCGAGGAGAAGAGGCTGCCGGAGCAGCGGCATGAGAAGCAGAGGCTGCCGGAGCAGCGGCACGAGGAGCTGAGGCTGCCAGACCAGCGGTATAATGAGAACGAGGAGAAGATGCTGCCGGAACATCGGCACGAGGGGCAGAGGCTGCCGAGCAGCGGCACGAGGAGCAGAGGCTGTCGGAGCAGCGGCATGAAGAGAAGAGGCTGCCGGAGCAGCGGCACAAGAAGCAGAGGCTGCCGGAGCAGCGGCTCGAGGAGCAGAGGGTCGGAGCAGCGGCATAATGAGAAAGAGGAGAAGATGCTGCCGGAGAAGCGGCACGAGGATCAGAAGGAGCAGAGGCTGCCGGAGCAGCGGTACGAGGAGAAGAGGCTGCCGGAGCAGCGGCATGAGAAGCAGAGGCTGCCGGAGCAGCGGCACGAGGAGCTGAGGCTGCCGGAGCAGCGGTACGAGGAGAAGAGGCTGCCGGAGCAGCAACACGAGAAGCAGAGGCTGCCGGAGCAGCGGTTCGAGGAGAAGAGGCTGCCGGAGCAGCGGCATGAGAAGCAGAGGCTGCCGGAGCAGCGGCACGAGGAGCTGAGGCTGCCAGACCAGCGGTATATGAGAACGAGGAGAGATGCTGCCGGAGCAGCGGCACGAGGAGCAGAGGCTGCCGGAGCAGCGGTTCGAGGAGAAGAGGCTGCCGGAGCAGCGGCATGAGAAGCAGAGGCTGCCGGAGCAGCGGTTCGAGGAGAAGAGGCTGCCGGAGCAGCGGGAAGCAGAGGCTGCCGGAGCAGCGGCACGAGGAGCTGAGGCTGCCAGACCAGCGGTATAATGAGAACGAGGAGAAGATGCTGCCGGAGCAGCGGCACGAGGAGCAGAGGCTGCCGGAGCAGCGGCACGACGAGAACGAGGAGAAGATGTGCCGGAGCAGCGGCACGAGGAGAAGAGGCTGCCGGAGCAGCGGTATGAGGCTGCCGGAGCATGCCGGAAACATCGGCACGAGGGGCAGAGGCTGCCGAGCACCGGCACGAGGAGCAGAGGCTGTCAGAGCAGCGGCATAATGAGAACGAGGAGAAGATGCTGCCGGAGCAGCGGCACGAGGAGCAGAGGCTGCCGGAGCAGCGGCACGAGAAGCAGAGGCTGCCGGAGCAGCGGCATAATGAGAACGAGGAGAAGATGCTGCCGGAGCAGCGGCACGGCAGCAGAAGGAGCAGAGGCTGCCGGAGCAGCGGCACGAGGAGCAGCCGCACGAGAGCAGAGGCTGCTGGAGCAGGGCATGAGGAGCAGAGGCTGCCGGAGCAGCGGCACGAGGAGAAGGCTACCGGAGCAGCGGTATGAGCTGCCGGAGCATGCCGGCATCGGCACGAGGGGCAGAGGCTGCCGAGCAGCGGCACTAGGAGCAGAGGCTGCCGGAAAAGCGGCACGAGGAGCAGAGGCTGCCGGAGCAGCGGTACGAGGAGAAGAGGCTGCCGGAGCAGCGGCACGAGAAGCAGAGGCTGCCGGAGCAGCGGCACGAGGAGCAGAGGCTGTCGGAGCAGCGGCATAATGAGAACGAGGAGAAGATGCTGCCGGAGAAGCGGCACGAGGAGCAGAAGGAGCAGAGGCTGCCGGAGCAGCGGCACGAGGAGCAGAGACTACCTGAACAGCGGCACGAGGAGCAGAGGCTGCCGGAGCAGCGGTACGAGGAGAAGAGGCTGCCGGAGCAGCAACACGAGAAGCAGAGGCTGCCGGAGCAGCGGCACGAGGAGAAGAGGCTGCCGGAGCAGCGGTATGAGGCTGCCGGAGTATCGGATCGGCACGAGGGGCAGAGGCTGCCGAGCAGCGGCACTAGGAGCAGAGGCTGCCGGAACAGCGGCACGAGGAGCAGAGGCTGCCAGAGCAGCGGCACGAGGAGCAGAGGCTGCCGGAGCAGCGGTATGAGGCTGCCGAGCAGCGGCACTAGGAGCAGAGGCTGCCGGAACAGAGGCACGAGGAGCAGAGGCTGCCGGTGCAGCGGTACGAGGAGAAGAGGCTGCCGCAGCAGCGGCACGAGAAGCAGAGGCTGCCGGAGCAGCGGCACGAGGAGCAGAGGCTGTCGGAGCAGCGGCATAATGAGAAGAGGAGAAGTTGCTGCTGGAGAAGCGGCACGAGGAGCAGAAGGAGCAGAGGCTGCCGGAGCAGCGGCACGAGGAGCAGAGGCTGCCGGAGCAGCGGCACGAGGAGAAGAGGCTGCCGGAGCAGCGGTACGAGGAGAAGAGGCTGCCGGAGCAGCGGCATGAGAAGCAGAGGCTGCCGGAGCAGCGGCACGAGGAGCTGAGGCTGCCAGACCAGCGGTATAATGAGAACGAGGAGAAGATGCTGCCGGAGCAGCGGCACGAGGAGCAGAGGCTGCCGGAGCAGCGGCACGACGAGAACGAGAGAAGGCTGCCGGAGCAGCGGCACGAGGAGAAGAGGCTGCCGGAGCATGAGGCTGCCGGAGCATGCCGGAACATCGGCACGAGGGGCAGAGGCTGCCGAGCACCGGCACGAGGAGCAGAGGCTGTCAGAGCAGCGGTGAGGCTGCCGAGCAGCGGCAAGGAGCAGAGGCTGCCGGAACAGAGGCACGAGGAGCAGAGGCTGCCGGTGCAGCGGTACGAGGAGAAGAGGCTGCCGCAGCAGCGGCACGAGAAGCAGAGGCTGCCGGAGCAGCGGCACGAGGAGCAGAGGCTGTCGGAGCAGCGGCATAATGAGAAAGAGGAGAAGCTGCTGGAGAAGCGGCACGAGGAGCAGAAGGAGCAGAGGCTGCCGGAGCAGCGGCACGAGGAGCAGAGGCTGCCGGAGCAGCGGCACGAGGAGAAGAGGCTGCCGGAGCAGCGGTACGAGGAGAAGAGGCTGCCGGAGCAGCGGCATGAGAAGCAGAGGCTGCCGGAGCAGCGGCACGAGGAGCTGAGGCTGCCAGACCAGCGGTATAATGAGAACGAGGAGAAGATGCTGCCGGAGCAGCGGCACGAGGAGCAGAGGCTGCCGGAGCAGCGGCGACGAGAACGAGAGAAGATGCTGCCGGAGCAGGCACGAGGAGAAGAGGCTGCCGGAGCAGCGGTATGAGGCTGCCGGAGCATGCCGGAACATCGGCACGGGGCAGAGGCTGCCGAGCACCGGCACGAGGAGCAGAGGCTGTCAGAGCAGCGGCATAATGAGAACGAGGAGAAGATGTTGCCGGAGCAGCGGCACGAGGAGCAGAGGCTGCCGGAGCAGCGGCACGAGAAGCGAGGCTGCCGGAGCAGCGGCATAATGAGAACGAGGAGAAGATGCTGCCGGAGCAGCGGCACGAGCAGCAGAAGGAGCAGAGGCTGCCGGAGCAGCGGCACGAGGAGCAGCCGCACGAAGCAGAGGCTGCTGGAGCAGGGGCATGAGGAGCAGAGGCTGCCGGAGCAGCGGCACGAGGAGAAGAGGCTACCGGAGCAGCGGTATGAGGTTGCCGGAGCATGCCGGAACATCGGCACGAGGGGCAGAGGCTGCCGAGCAGCGGCACTAGGAGCAGAGGCTGCCGGAAAAGCGGCACGAGGAGCAGAGGCTGCCGGAGCAGCGGTACGAGGAGAAGAGGCTGCCGGAGCAGCGGCACGAGAAGCAGAGGCTGCCGGAGCAGCGGCACGAGGAGCAGAGGCTGTCGGAGCAGCGGCATAATGAGAACGAGGAGAAGATGCTGCCGGAGAAGCGGCACGAGGAGCAGAAGGAGCAGAGGCTGCCGGAGCAGCGGCACGAGAGCAGAGACTACCTGAACAGCGGCACGAGGAGCAGAGGCTGCCGGAGCAGCGGTACGAGGAGAAGAGGCTGCCGGAGCAGCAACACGAGAAGCAGAGGCTGCCGGAGCAGCGGCACGAGGAGAAGAGGCTGCCGGAGCAGCGGTATGAGGCTGCCGGAGTATGTCGGAACATCGGCGAGGGGCAGAGGCTGCCGAGCAGCGGCACTAGGAGCAGAGGCTGCCGGAACAGCGGCACGAGGAGCAGAGGCTGCCGGAGCAGCGGCACGAGGAGCAGAGGCTGCCGGAGCAGCGGTATGAGGCTGCCGGAGCATGCCGGAACATTGGCACGAGGAGCAGAGGCTGCCGGAGCAGCGGTACGAGGAGAAGAGGCTGCCGGAGCAGCAACACGAGAAGCAGAGGCTGCTGGAGCAGCAGCACGAGGAGCAGAGGTTGCCGGAGCAGCGGCACGAGGAGCAGATGCTGCCGGAGCATGCCGGAACATCGGCACGAGGGCAGAGGCTGCCGAGCAGCGGCACTAGGAGCAGAGGCTGCCGGAACAGAGGCACGAGAGCAGAGGCTGCCGGAGCAGCGGCACGAGGAGCAGAGGCTGCCGGAGCAGCGGTATGAGGCTGCCGGAGCATGCCGGAACATTGGCACGAGGAGCAGAGGCTGCCGGAGCAGCGGTACGAGGAGAAGAGGCTGCCGGAGCAGCACGGAAGCAGAGGATGCTGGAGCAGCAGCACGAGGAGCAGAGGTTGCCGGAGCAGCGGCACGAGGAGCAGAGGCTGTCGGAGCAGCGGTATGAGGCTGCCGGAGCATGCCGGAACATCGGCACGAGGGCAGAGGCTGCCGAGCAGCGGTACGAGAAGAAAAGGCTGCCGGAGCAGCGGCACGAGGAGCAGAGGCTGCCGGAGCAGCGGCACGAGGAGCAGAGGCTGCCGGAGCAGCGGCACGAGGAGCAGGAGCTGCCGGAGCAGCGGCACGAGGAGCAGGAGCTGCCGGAGCAGCGGCACGAGGAGCAGAGACTACCTGAACAGCGGCACGAGGAGCAGAGGCTGCCGGAGCAGCGGTACGAGGAGAAGAGGCTGCCGGAGCAGCAGCACGAGGAGAAAGGCTGCCGGAGCAGCGGCACAGAGGAGAAGAGGCTGCGGAGCAGCGGCACAAGGAGAAGAGGCTGCCGGAGCAGCGGCACGAGGAGAAGAGGCTGCCGGAGTAGAGGCTGCCGGAGCAACGGCACGAGGAGAAAAGGCTGCCGGAGCAGCGGCACGAGGAGAAGAGGCTGCCGGAGCAGGGCATGAGGAGCACAGGCTGCCGAAGCAGCGGCACAGAGGAGAAGAGGCTGCCGGAGCAGGGCATGAGGAGCACAGGCTGCCGGAGCAGCGGCACGAGGAGAAGAGGCTGCCGGAGCAGCGGCACGAGGAGCAGAGGCTCGGAGCAGCGGCACGAGGAGAAGAGGCTGCCGAGAAGCGGCACGAGGAGAAAAGGCTGCCGGAGCAGCGGCACAGAGGAGAAGAGGCTGCCGGAGCAGGGCATGAGGAGCACAGGCTGCCGAGCAGCGGCACGAGGAGAAGAGGCTGCCGGAGCAGCGGTATGAGGCTGCCGGAGCATGCCGGAACATTGGCACGAGGGGCAGAGGCTGCCGAGCAGCGGCACGAGGAGCAGAGGCTGCCGGACAGCAGCAGCACGAGGAGAAAAGGCTGCCGGAGCAGCGGCACGAGGAGAAGAGGCTGCCGGAGCAGGGGCATGAGGAGCACAGGCTGCCGAGCAGCGGCACGAGGAGAAGAGGCTGCCGGAGCAGCGGTATGAGGCTGCCGGAGCATGCCGGAACATGGCACGAGGGGCAGAGCTGCCGAGCAGCGGCACGAGGAGCAGAGGCTGCCGGAACAGCGCCACGAGAAGAAGGCTGCCGGAGCAGCGGCTGCCTGAGCAGCAGCACGAGAAGCAGAGGCTACCGGAGCAGAGGTACGAGAAGAGGCTGCCGGAGCAGGGTAGAGGCTGCCGGAGCAGCGGCACGAGGAGCAGAGGCTGCCGGACAGTGGCGTGAGGAGCAGAGGCTGCCGGAGCAGCGGCACGACGAGAACGAGGAGAAGATGCTGCCGGAGCAGCGGCACGAGGAGAAGAGGCTGCCGGAGCAGCGGTATGAGGCTGCCGGAGCATGCCGGAACATCGGCACGAGGGGCAGAGGCTGCCGAGCAGCGGCACGAGGAGCAGAGGCTGTCGGAGCAGCGGCATAATGAGAACGAGGCGAAGATGCTGCCGGAGCAGCGACACGAGGAGCAGAAGGAGCAGAGGCTGGAGCAGCGGCACGAGGAGCTGAGGCTGCCGGAACAGCGGCACGAGAAGAGGCTGCCGGAGCAGAGGTACGAGAAGAGGCTGCCGGAGCAGGGGTACGAGGCTGCCGGAGCAGCGGCACGAGGAGCAGAGGCTGCCGGAACAGTGGCGTGAGGAGCAGAGGCTGCCGGAGCAGCGGCACGACGAGAACGAGGAGAAGATGCTGCCGGAGCAGCGGCACGAGGAGAGAGGCTGCCGGAGCAGCGGTATGAGGCTGCCGGAGCATGCCGGAACATCGGCACGACGGGCAGAGGCTGCCGAGCAGCGGCACGAGGAGCAGAGGCTGTCGGAGCAGCGGCATAATGAGAACGAGGAGAAGATGCTGCCGGAGAAGCGGCACGAGAGAAGAGGCTGCCGGAGCAGCAGTATGAGGCTGCCGGAGCATGCCGGAACATCGGCACGAGGGGCAGAGGCTGCCGAGCAGCGGCACGAGGAGCAGAGGCTGTCGGAGCAGCGGCACGAAGAGAAGAGGCTGCCGGAGCAGCGGCACAAGAAGCAGAGGCTGCCGGAGCAGCGGCACGAGGAGCAGAGGCTGTCGGAGCAGCGGCATAATGAGAAAGAGGAGAAGATGCTGCCGGAGAAGCGGCACGAGGATCAGAAGGAGCAGAGGCTGCCGGAGCAGCGGTACGAGGAGAAGAGGCTGCCGGAGCAGCGGCATGAGAAGCAGAGGCTGCCGGAGCAGCGGCACGAGGAGAGAGGCTGCCGGAGCAGCGGTACGAGGAGAAGAGGCTGCCGGAGCAGCAACGAGAAGCAGAGGCTGCCGGAGCAGCGGTTCGAGGAGAAGAGGCTGCCGGAGCAGCGGCATGAGAAGCAGAGGCTGCCGGAGCAGCGGCACGAGGAGCTAGGCTGCCAGACCAGCGGTATAATGAGAACGAGGAGAAGATGCTGCCGGAGCAGCGGCACGAGGAGCAGAGGCTGCCGGAGCAGCGGCACGACGAGAACGAGGAGAAGATGCTGCCGGAGCAGCGGCACGAGGAGAAAAGGCTGCCGGAGCAGCGTATGAGGCTGCCGGAGCATGCCGGAACATCGGCAAGAGGGGCAGAGGCTGCCGAACACCGGCACGAGGAGCAGAGGCTGTCAGAGCAGCGGCATAATGAGAACGAGGAGAAGATGCTGCCGGAGCAGCGGCACGAGGAGCAGAGGCTGCCGGAGCAGCGGCACGAGAAGCAGAGGCTGCCGGAGCAGCGGCACGAGGAGCAGAGGCTGTCGGAGCAGCGGCATAATGAGAACGAGGAGAAGATGCTGCCGGAGAAGCGGCACGAGGAGCAGAAGGAGCAGAGGCTGCCGGAGCAGCGGCACGAAGAGCAGAGGCTGCCGGAGCAGCGGTATGAGGCTGCCGGAGCATGCCGGAACATCGGCACGAGGAGCAGAGGCTGCCGGAGCAGCGGCATAATGAGAACGAGGAGAAGATGCTGCCGGAGCAGCGGCACGAGCAGCAGAAGGAGCAGAGGCTGCCGGAGCAGCGGCACGAGGAGCAGCCGCACGAAGAGCAGAGGCTGCTGGAGCAGGGCTTGAGAGCAGAGGCTGCCGGAGCAGCGGCACGAGGAGAAGAGGCTGCCGGAGCAGCAGTATGAGGCTGCCGGAGCATGCCGGAACATCGGCACGAGGGGCAGAGGCTGCCGAGCAGCGGCACTAGGAGCAGAGGCTGCCGGAACAGCGGCACGAGGAGCAGAGGCTGCCGGAGCAGCGGTACGAGGAGAAGAGGCTGCCGGAGCAGCGGCACGAGAAGCAGAGGCTGCCGGAGCAGCGGCACGAGGAACAGAGGCTGTCGGAGCAGCGGCATAATGAGAACGAGGAGAAGATGCTGCCGGAGAAGCGGCACGAGGAGCAGAAGGAGCAGAGGCTGCGGGAGCAGCGGCACGAGGAGCAGAGGCTGTCGGAGCAGCGGCACGAGGAGAAGAGGCTGCCGGAGCAGCGGTATGAGGCTGCCGGAGTATGTCGGAACATCGGCACGAGGGGCAGAGGCTGCCGAGCAGCGGCACTAGGAGCAGAGGCTGCCGGAACAGCGGCACGAGGAGCAGAGGCTGCCGGAGCAGCGGCACGAGGAGCAGAGGCTGCCGGAGCAGCGGTATGAGGCTGCCGGAGCATGCCGGAACATCGGCACGAGGGGCAGAGGCTGCCGGAGCAGCAACACGAGAAGCAGAGGATGCTGGAGCAGCAGCACGAGGAGAAGAGGCTGCCGGAGCAGCGGCACGAGGAGCAGATGCTGCCGGAGCATGCCGGAACATCGGCACGAGGGGCAGAGGCTGCCGAGCAGCGGCACTAGGAGCAGAGGCTGCCGGAACAGAGGCACGAGGAGCAGAGGCTGCCGGAGCAGCGGCACGAGGAGCAGAGGCTGCCGGAGCAGCGGTATGAGGCTGCCGGAGCATGCCGGAACATTGGCACGAGGAGCAGAGGCTGCCGGAGCAGCGGTACGAGGAGAAGAGGCTGCCGGAGCAGCAACACGAGAAGCAGAGGCTGCTGGAGCAGCAGCACGAGGAGCAGAGGTTGCCGGAGCAGCGGCACGAGGAGCAGATGCTGCCGGAGCATGCCGGAACATCGGCACGAGGGGCAGAGGCTGCCGAGCAGCGGCACTAGGAGCAGAGGCTGCCGGAACAGAGGCACGAGGAGCAGAGGCTGCCGGAGCAGCGGCACGAGGAGCAGAGGCTGCCGGAGCAGCGGCACGAGGAGCAGAGGCTGCCGGAGCAGCGGTATGAGGCTGCCGGAGCATGCCGGAACATTGGCACGAGGAGCAGAGGCTGCCGGAGCAGCGGTACGAGGAGAAGAGGCTGCCGGAGCAGCAACACGAGAAGCAGAGGCTGCTGGAGCAGCAGCACGAGGAGCAGAGGTTGCCGGAGCAGCGGCACGAGGAGCAGAGGCTGCCGGAGCAGCGGTATGAGGCTGCCGGAGCATGCCGGAACATCGGCACGAGGGGCAGAGGCTGCCGAGCAGCGGCACTAGGAGCAGAGGCTGCCGGAACAGAGGCACGAGGAGCAGAGGCTGCCGGAGCAGCGGCACGAGGAGCAGAGGCTGCCGGAGCAGCGGCACGAGGAGAAGAGGCTGCCGGAGCAGCGGTATGAGGCTGCCGGAGCATGCCGGAACATTGGCACGAGGAGCAGAGGCTGCCGGAGCAGCGGTACGAGGAGAAGAGGCTGCCGGAGCAGCAACACGAGAAGCAGAGGCTGCTGGAGCAGCAGCACGAGGAGCAGAGGTTGCCGGAGCAGCGGCACGAGGAGCAGAGGCTGCCGGAGCAGCGGTATGAGGCTGCCGGAGCATGCCGGAACATCGGCACGAGGGGCAGAGGCTGCCGAGCAACGGCACTAGGAGCAGAGGCTGCCGGAACAGAGGCACGAGGAGCAGAGGCTGCTGGAGCAGCGGCACGAGGAGCAGAGGCTGCCGGAGCAGCGGCACGAGGAGAAGAGGCTGCCGGAGCAGCGGTATGAGGCTGCCGGAGTATGTCGGAACATCGGCACGAGGGGCAGAGGCTGCCGGAGCAGCGGCACGAGGAGAAGAGGCTGCCGGAGCAGCGGTATGAGGCTGCCGGAGTATGTCGGAACATCGGCACGAGGGGCAGAGGCTGCCGAGCAGCGGCACGAGGAGCAGGAGCTGCCGGAGCAGCGGCACGAGGAGCAGGAGCTGCCGGAGCAGCGGCACGAGGAGCAGGAGCTGCCGGAGCAGCGGCACGAGAAGAAGAGGCTGCGGAGCAGCAACACGAGAAGCAGAGGATGCTGGAGCAGCGGCACGAGGAGCAGAGGCTGCCGGAGCAGCGGTATGAGGCTGCCGGAGCATGTCGGAACATCGGCACGAGGGGCAGAGGCTGCCGAGCAGTGGCACTAGGAGCAGAGGCTGCCGGAGCAGCGGTATGAGGCTGCCGGAGCATGCGGAACATCGGCACGAGGGGCAGAGGCTGCCGAGCAGCGGCACTAGGAGCAGAGGCTGCCGGAACAGAGGCACGAGGAGCAGAGGCTGCCGGAGCAGCGGTACGAGGAGAAGAGGCTGCCGGAGCAGCGGCACGAGGAGCAGAGGCTGTCGGAGCAGCGGCATAATGAGAAAGAGAAGAAGTTGCTGCTGGAGAAGCGGCACGAGGAGCAGAGGCTGCCGGAGCAGCGGCACGAGGAGCAGAGGCTGCCGGAGCAGCGGCACGAGGAGCAGAGGCTGTCGGAGCAGCGGCATAATGAGAAAGAGAAGAAGTTGCTGCTGGAGAAGCGGCACGAGGAGCAGAAGGAGCAGAGGCTGCCGGAGCAGCGGCACGAGGAGCAGAGGCTGCCGGAGCAGCGGCACGAGGAGAAGAGGCTGCCGGAGCAGCGGTATGAGGCTGCCGGAGTATGTCGGAACATCGGCACGAGGAGCAGAGGCTGCCGGAGCAGCGGCACGAGGAGCAGAGGCTGCCGGAGCAGCGGCACGAGGAGCAGAGGCTGTCGGAGCAGCGGCATAATGAGAAAGAGAAGAAGTTGCTGCTGGAGAAGCGGCACGAGGAGCAGAAGGAGCAGAGGCTGCCGGAGCAGCGGCACGAGGAGCAGAGGCTGCCGGAGCAGCGGCACGAGGAGAAGAGGCTGCCGGAGCAGCGGTATGAGGCTGCCGGAGTATGTCGGAACATCGGCACGAGGGGCAGAGGCTGCCGAGCAGCGGCACTAGGAGCAGAGGCTGCCGGAGCAGCGGCACGAGGGGCAGAGGCTGCCGAGCAGCGGCACTAGGAGCAGAGGCTGCCGGAGCAGCGGCATGAGAAGCAGAGGCTGCCGGAACATTGGCACGAGGAGCAGAGGCTGCCGGAGCAGCGGTACGAGGAGAAGAGGCTGCCGGAGCAGCAACACGAGAAGCAGAGGATGCTGGAGCAGCAGCACGAGGAGCAGAGGTTGCCGGAGCAGCGGCACGAGGAGCAGAGGCTGCCGGAGCAGCGGTATGAGGCTGCCGGAGCATGCCGGAACATCGGCACGAGGGGCAGAGGCTGCCGAGCAGCGGCACTAGGAGCAGAGGCTGCCGGAACAGAGGCACGAGGAGCAGAGGCTGCGGAGCAGCGGCACGAGGAGCAGAGGCTGCCGGAGCAGCGGCACGAGGAGAAGAGGCTGCCGGAGCAGCGGTATGAGGCTGCCGGAGTATGTCGGAACATCGGCACGAGGGGCAGAGGCTGCCGGAACATCGGCACGAGGGGCAGAGGCTGCCGAGCAGCGGCACTAGGAGCAGAGGCTGCCGGAACAGCGGCACGAGGAGCAGAGGCTGCCGGAGCAGCGGCACGAGGAGCAGAGGCTGCCGGAGCAGCGGTATGAGGCTGCCGGAGCATGCCGGAACATTGGCACGAGGAGCAGAGGCTGCCGGAGCAGCGGTACGAGGAGAAGAGGCTGCCGGAGCAGCAACACGAGAAGCAGAGGCTGCTGGAGCAGCAGCACGAGGAGCAGAGGTTGCCGGAGCAGCGGCACGAGGAGCAGAGGCTGCCGGAGCAGCGGTATGAGGCTGCCGGAGCATGCCGGAACATCGGCACGAGGGGCAGAGGCTGCCGAGCAGCGGCAATAGGAGCAGAGGCTGCCGGAACAGAGGCACGAGGAGCAGAGGCTGCCGGAGCAGCGGCACGAGGAGCAGAGGCTGCCGGAGCAGCGGCACGAGGAGAAGAGGCTGCCGGAGCAGCGGTATGAGGCTGCCGGAGTATGTCGGAACATCGGCACGAGGGGCAGAGGCTGCCGGAGCAGCGGCACGAGGAGAAGAGGCTGCCGGAGCAGCGGTATGAGGCTGCCGGAGTATTCGGAACATCGGCACGAGGGGCAGAGGCTGCCGAGCAGCGGCACTAGGAGCAGAGGCTGCCGGAGCAGCGGCACGAGGAGCAGAGGCTGCCGGAGCAGCGGTACGAGGAGCAGAGGCTGCCGGAGCAGCGGCACGAGAAGAAGAGGCTGCCGGAGCAGCAACACGAGAAGCAGAGGATGCTGGAGCAGCGGCACGAGGAGCAGAGGCTGCGGAGCAGCGGTATGAGGCTGCCGGAGCATGCCGGAACATCGGCACGAGGGGCAGAGGCTGCCGAGCAGCGGCACTAGGAGCAGAGGCTGCCGGAGCAGCGGTATGAGGCTGCCGGAGCATGCCGGAACATCGGCACGAGGGGCAGAGGCTGCCGAGCAGCGGCACTAGGAGCAGAGGCTGCCGGAAAAAGGCACGAGGAGCAGAGGCTGCCGGAGCAGCGGTACGAGGAGAAGAGGCTGCCGGAGCAGCGGCACGAGGAGCAGAGGCTGTCGGAGCAGCGGCATAATGAGAAAGAGAAGAAGTTGCTGCTGGAGAAGCGGCACGAGGAGCAGAAGGAGCAGAGGCTGCCGGAGCAGCGGCACGAGGAGCAGAGGCTGCCGGAGCAGCGGCACGAGGAGCAGAGGCTGTCGGAGCAGCGGCATAATGAGAAAGAGAAGAAGTTGCTGCTGGAGAAGCGGCACGAGGAGCAGAAGGAGCAGAGGCTGCCGGAGCAGCGGCACGAGGAGCAGAGGCTGCCGGAGCAGCGGCACGAGGAGAAGAGGCTGCCGGAGCAGCGGTATGAGGCTGCCGGAGTATGTCGGAACATCGGCACGAGGGGCAGAGGCTGCCGAGCAGCGGCACTAGGAGCAGAGGCTGCCGGAACAGCGGCACGAGGAGCAGAGGCTGCCGGAGCAGCGGCACGAGGAGCAGAGGCTGCCGGAGCAGCGGTATGAGGCTGCCGGAGCATGCCGGAACATGGCACGAGGAGCAGAGGCTGCCGGAGCAGCGGTACGAGGAGAAGAGGCTGCCGGAGCAGCAACACGAGAAGCAGAGGATGCTGGAGCAGCAGCACGAGGAGCAGAGGTTGCCGGAGCAGCGGCACGAGGAGCAGAGGCTGCCGGAGCAGCGGTATGAGGCTGCCGGAGCATGCCGGAACATTGGCACGAGGAGCAGAGGCTGCCGGAGCAGCGGTACGAGGAGAAGAGGCTGCCGGAGCAGCAACACGAGAAGCAGAGGATGCTGGAGCA
This sequence comes from Poeciliopsis prolifica, assembly GCF_027474105.1. Taxonomy (NCBI): domain Eukaryota; kingdom Metazoa; phylum Chordata; class Actinopteri; order Cyprinodontiformes; family Poeciliidae; genus Poeciliopsis; species Poeciliopsis prolifica. The sequence goes on along the minus strand of NW_026562380.1, from coordinate 19,551,373 downwards.
GCAGCACGAGGAGCAGAGTTTGCCGGAGCAGCGGCACGAGGAGCAGAGGCTGCCGGAGCAGCGGTATGAGGCTGCCGGAGCATGCCGGAACATCGGCACGAGGGGCAGAGGCTGCCGAGCAGCGGCACTAGGAGCAGAGGCTGCCGGAACAGAGGCACGAGGAGCAGAGGCTGCCGGAGCAGCGGTACGAGGAGAAGAGGCTGCCGCAGCAGCGGCACGAGAAGCAGAGGCTGCCGGAGCAGCGGCACGAGGAGCAGAGGCTGTCGGAGCAGCGGCATAATGAGAAAGAGGAGAAGTTGCTGCTGGAGAAGCGGCACGAGGAGCAGAAGGAGCAGAGGCTGCCGGAGCAGCGGCACGAGGAGCAGAGGCTGCCGGAGCAGCGGTACGAGGAGAAGAGGCTGCCGGAGCAGCAACACGAGAAGCAGAGGCTGCCGGAGCAGCAGCACGAGGAGCAGAGGCTGCCGGAGCAGCGGCACGAGAAGAAGAGGCTGCCGGAGCAGCAACACGAGAAGCAGAGGATGCTGGAGCAGCAGCACGAGGAGCAGAGGTTGCCGGAGCAGCGGCACGAGGAGCAGAGGCTGCCGGAGCAGCGGTATGAGGCTGGCGGAGCATGCCGGAACATCGGCACGAGGGGCAGAGGCTGCCGAGCAGCGGCACTAGGAGCAGAGGTTGCCGGAACAGAGGCACGAGGAGAAGAGGCTGCCGGAGCAGCGGCACGAGGAGAAGAGGCTGCTGGAGCAGCGGTATGAGGCTGCCGGAGCATGCCGGAACATCGGCACGAGGGGCAGAGGCTGCCGAGCAGCGGCACTAGGAGCAGAGGCTGCCGGAACAGCGGCACTAGTAGCAGAGGCTGCCGGAGCAGCGGTACGAGGAGAAGAGGCTGCCGGAGCAGCGGCACGAGAAGCAGAGGCTGCCGGAGCAGCGGCACGAGGAGCAGAGGCTGCCGGAGCAGCGGTATGAGGCTGCCGGAGTATGTCGGAACATCGGCACGAGGGGCAGAGGCTGCCGGAGCAGCGGTATGAGGCTGCCGGAGCATGCCGGAACATTGGCACGAGGAGCAGAGGCTGCCGGAGCAGCGGTAGGAGTAGAAGAGGCTGCCGGAGCAGCGGTACGAGGCTGCCGGAGCAGCGGCACGAGGAGCAGAGACTGCCGGAACAGTGGCGCGAGGAGCAGAGGCTGCCGGAGCAGCGGCACGACGAGAACGAGGAGAAGATGCTGCCGGAGCAGCAGCACAAGGAGAAAAGGCTGCCTGAGCAGCAGCACGAGGAGCAGAGGCCGCCGGAGCAGCGGTACGAGGAGAAGAGGCTGCCGGAGCAGCGGCACGAGAAGAAGAGGCTGCCGGAGCAGCGGCACGAGGAGCAGAGGCTGCCGGAGCAGCGGCACGAGAAGCCCAAGGATGAGGACCTGGACGAATTTGATTCCTTCCTCTTCAATCCTTCTCCGGCTGGAGAAGAGAGTGACGAGGATAGACTTCCCTACCAGGAAGAGTGGCTGGATGATTTCAACTCTTTTCTCTTCAGTCCTTCTCCGGCTGGAGAGGATTGCTCAGAGGATAATCTTCCCTCTGCACAATGGATGGATGATTATGATGTGATAGATGCCTATCTTTTCAGGCCTCCTCCACCTGCGACGCAAACTTCTCCAGCTGGAGAAGTTTGCGTTGCTTCAGCCAAAGATGAAGCGAAAATCATCAGTGTGGAAGAGACTCCTCAGCTAGGAGTCTCTGAACTAAACAAGGAAAAGCCGGAAGAGCCGACATCTTCAACAAAGGAGGACGTAAAAGACATCGATGTGGAAGATGTAAACAAAGAGAAGCCTAAAGAGCAGAAAGCTTCTCCTCCATCAAAAAGAGCCCTGAAAGAATGGACTCTAAAGGATTCTTCTAATGTTCTTACAAAACAAACTTCCCCGGCTGCGGAAACTTTGAAAATCAGGAAGTTTTCACCACTACCTCCCCCACCACCTGTGGAAGTTTGGGGTGAGAAGAAGAAAGTGAAGTTTTTTTTATTGAAAAAACGCTAAATAAACGTGCCCACAGCACAACGTTTCGACGATTTTCCGTCTTCCTCAGGCGTTTTGGCATAAAATCCAGTTGCTGCTACTGGTTCTCACTGCTGAAAAGGAATGAGGGGGGAGAGGGCTCACTCCCATTTATAACCTCCCCTGCGAGGCTCCTCCCCCTACGTTCCTCTTCGTCTGTTTTTCTTTCTTTTCTTTTTCAGTATCACGTCCACTCCTTTCTTTCAATTATTTAATGTAATTGTTTTTAATTTTTCAAATAAAGAAATGAAAATAGAGAAAGATAAAAAAATTTTTTTTTCATAAAAAATACTGTTTTTCATGTTTTCGTTTTGTCGTTTAATTAACCGTTACCGTTTACGTATAATTTTTCGCTGTGTTTATATTGTTGTAGAATATATGCATATACTGTGCTTTGTTTCAGAAAACAAAATGACTGAAACATCAGAGTAGCTTAAAGTAGAAGAAAGTATTTCCTGCATATTCGTTTTTAGAAAATCAGACGGCAGTTATCCTTTTTCCCCAACTGACCACGAAAACTTAACGTATTCCAGCTCCTTTAATTGAAACTTATTGTATTGTTTAAAATTGTATCATGACTGCAGAATAAAATCAAATGCGCCATTTTAACCAAAGATTGGAATGCACTTCTAAACCAGATGTAATCTGTGCAATAATTTTATAATTATCTTTCATTTAAAACAAAACTAGTCGGGGGAACACCACAGACATTGCGATGAATGAGCCAAGATGATTAAACACATTCAACATCCCTGATTTCAGATCAAAATGGTCCCGACGTTCCACCGACTGGACCCGATCAGTCGTAACACACCACACACTACAGGATGATCGGTTACGATTGTCGGAAGCAAAAAAATCGTGTAGTGTGAACTGGGCATGAAGTGAAGCAGTTGCAAACGGTTAATAGTTTGAATGATGCAAAACTGATCTGACTGTTTCTATAGCAACAATCAGAAGCAAGACATTGCCCAGAACAACAGTAGGTATGACCTCATCAATGACATAAGAACCTCTGAGGCTATAAAAACTTGCATCTCAAAACCTCAGCTTTCAGTTGCAGTTCTGTTTAGCCATGGCTTTTGATCTGAATGCGATTGGAGCCACATTTTTTCCCCCGTGTCTTTCGGGATTGGTTATTTGGCCACCACAGCCATCAGGAAAACTGTAAACCATTTCCTTCCGCACATCAAATTTGAAATACCAACGAAGGATGAGGACCTGGACGAATTTGACTCTTTCCTTTTCAACCTTCTCTGGCTGGAGAGGATAGCTCAGAGGAAAGTATTTTCTCTGAACAAAGGATTGGCGAATATGATGATATCGATGAATATCTTTTCCGCCCTTCCCCACCTGTGACGTAAACTTCTCCGGCTGGAGAAGCTTTGAAGATCAGGAGGATTTCACCACTACCTTACCCACCCGTAGAAGTTTGAGGTGAAAAAAAGTGGTGTTTTGAATACATATGTCCTCCTGAGTGACACCTGGATCACAAAAATGTGAAATTAGTTCTTTCAGGATCTGGTCACGGTGAAGAACAAGGATTTTCTTAATCCCTTCTCTCTGAACAATTGGCTCGTTCAAAGAATCAAATTGTGAAGAAGAAAGCTGTGGAGACAGAGGAAGGGTGTCATCAAGACTGACACTATCTGTGTCAGAAATGTGTCCTGTGAAAAAGGTAACAGTGCCACTGTCTTCTAAAATGTCCCCATTGATTCCTGCATCTAGCTCTTGGACATTGGACAAATCACCCACGTCACCAGTAGAGTAAACTAGGTGAACATTATCACTGCTGCTGTTTGTCAGGACACTGCTGGTTCCAACATGGATGGCATCAATGCTGTCTGGTGCTTTGGATTGAGTCAGTGGTGTGCAAACTTGAGAGTGAGTAGAAAACCTTAAAGTGTCTTGGTCATTTCCACTGGGGTTGTCTGGTTCTGAGTCGCTGCCAGTGTCCTTCTTTTTGGTTGTTAGGTAAAAACGCAAAACAGGTAGTTTTGTCTGCTCATAAAGTTCTCCAACTATAATATGTTCATCAAGTAAATGTTCCTGGAAATCTGTCATGTCAACCTCAAAATCTGTAATTCTTCCATGTGAATTTTTTGAGACGGGAAAAACAAACCCACTGCCTTTTCAATGAAGTCATTTTTTTCTACAGTCCTTTGACACATCAATTTTCTTGATCCACCACCTTTCTTTGTCCGAACTTGAAAAGCTTCCCATCTCAAGAATTCATCCATCCTATCTCAACTTTTCGAACAGTTTTTTTTTTTAGCATTTCTGATGCTAACATTTTCTGAGATCTGCTATTGATCGTTGCCTTTGTTCCTTGAAATCTTGGCTCTCAATCGGTCAAAAAGTTTTGATTTTCCCTTCGTCTGCAACATCCGAGAAGTGCCAGTCGGTCACCGTAAGATGGGAGATACTCCTTAAGCTGCTCATCTGTCATGAGCAGAAGGACACTGGAGTCAATCTAGAAAACAAAAGTTAAAACAGTTATTTAACCTATAAAAATGGGGGCGAAACCCAGTAAAAACAGTCACATGATAAAACTGATCTGTCTTCACCATGTCTCTATAACAGTGTTGTATGATAACTTCTAAATGTACTGATTTCCTGAGCAATCTAGCTACCTTGTCCTTTTGCAGTCGTTGTATGACTTCCTCTGAAACATCCTGTGACTTTAAAAAGTCATATCTCATCCATCCTGTGACTATTACACACAATAACTAATGAATAATGTCTAATAAAACATAACATTGCAAAAAATTTATTATGAACATGAGAATAGGGTTGAATGATATTACTGAAAAACATTTCACGATACAAGCATATTTATTTGTATTTATATCTGAAATACTGCCAAACTGGTGATGTGACCTTTCCCATTTTATCCACCGCTTTCACACCATAATGTTTTTTATAAACATTTATGAGGCACAGTGGTGAAACATTAAAGTTACTCAACAGCTTGTTGCTAGTTCACCAGTGAGTTAAATGGTGCCATCAACCTAGATGAGCCAGCCTGAAGAGGTTGAGAATAGGCCTGTCACGATAACAAATTTTGCTGGGCGATATATTGTCTCGAAAATTATTGCGATGAACAATATTGTTTGAAGACTTTTTTACAGTGATTTATGGAAATGATGTAATAATGCATGTGACTCCCTGCCAAAGATAAATACTTTATTTTCAAAAGAACACTTAACACTGGAAATGGTTAACAAAATAAAACCATAAATAGAATAAATGGACTTTCAGTCTCTGTTAACAAAAAAGCACTTGAATAAAAAACTAAAGAGAAGATAAAACCACAGTGGAAATAAAAACTACAAAAGAGTACAGATTATGAAGTCTGTGTATTATTAGATTTAAATAAAGATGGGCAAAACTGCCATTTTATAAACAAAAAGTGCAAAGGAACAAAAGCACATTCTTAAATAAGACGATGCCTGAACAATCTTTAAGTAGATCTGTAGCTACTTTAGTCAGACAGATTCCGAGCAAGAAATACTAACATGTTGAGTTTGTGTGGCTTAAGGCAGGATCTCTCAGGAGTAGCAATGTTTCCAGCTGTGCTAAACATTTTCTCCGAACTGGTGCTTGTTGCACAAATACACATGTATTTCTTAGCCAAGTTTGCCATCAAAGGATATCTTTGATTGTCACACCACCACATCAAGGGATCACAAGAGCATCAATAGCATCTTCTTGAAGGAACTTTGTCAGTCTGCATCAGCCTGCTCTCTTTTTGAGTACATAGCCTGTGTCTGAACTGTGAGTTGAGCTCTTCTGTTTTGAAGAAGGTCACTTAGCCTCTTCTTTTTGGTGGGTGGGGCAGCTGTAGATTCATCTTTGTTTCCTCCAGCAGCTTGGCTGGAACCCTCACCACTTACACCTTTTTCACTTACTTCTGGTCCTTTAAGTCCAGTAGCTCTTGCACCAGCTGATGTTTGATGTCAACCAATGACCCTGCCTGTTCCATGCTGCCACGGTACCTTGGATCCAAGATGGTGGCCTTTGTCAGGAGGTTTTGGATGGCAGGTGAGGTGTATTTTCCAGTCAGTATCGTGGATATGTTTTTTTTAATACTGGCAGTCAGTGTGCTGTCATCAGGGCCTGGAGAGAGAAGGTCGCCTTTAATCAGTTCTAGCACAGGCTTAACAGAGGACACTGTGACGTATCTTTCTCCTGAAAGGACATCTGTAAAGTCAGCCAGTGGTTTAATAGCTGCGTTGATGGACTCTAACACCGAAACATCCTGCCAGGTTGGGTTGAGATGGCAGTGCTTTCTGTCTTGAACCAGGACTCGTCTAATGGGCTGGGAGTTGCTCCAACACCCTCTCCATCATCTTCTGTTTAGTGCCCCATCGTGTGACAACATCCTGTGGAATATTGAAAATGTTTTTAGTAGAAAAATACATATAATTATTATGTCACTCATTTAGGGCCAAACTTCACCAGTGACAAGTAAAATATTATTCCCCTTATGATGAAAAGTAGAAATAACACCAAAATGGCTCTAGCAAAAAATATTATTACTATATGAGAACTATTTTTTATAGTTAATGAATTTCAACTTCTTTAAAGAAATGCTACCAATTCTCCTTAATAATTTGTGTTGCTGTATGTAAAATTATTGCCAGACAACTGTCTTAATTAGATTCTACAGGTCTACATGCTACAAAGAAAAAATAAACATGGCTCTGAATATTTTGAGTTACAAATGAATAAATAAATGACTTTAAAAAACCACTCACCAGAATGAGATTGTGCTGATGGAGATTAGCTTCATTCTGTGCCTTCCTCAGGTCTCTCTTTTTAAGGAAGCTCAGGTTGAAAGTGTTGACCAAGCTTTACAGAGTCCTATGGCACGTTCTGTCCGTTCTTTGTCACTGTCTAGACCATGGGAAACAGCAAGGTGGAGGTTGTGGCCAAAGCAGTTGAGCCATGGCCAGCCAAGATTCTTATTGCAGTGACAATGTTAGCACCATTGTCTGTTGTAATGCAGACCAGTTTGTCTTCATCCAGTCCCCAGTCTGCTAAAGCAGATTTCAGGTTTTCTTCCAGGATGTCAACAGTATGGTTATCTGGGACATATCTGGTGTCTAAACATTTAGAGTGCAGGGTCCAGTCAGCAGCTATATAGTGAATGGTCAAGCTCATATAAGGGGTCATATTTGAACTTGACCACATATCTGACGTAGCAGAGTAAAATGAAATGTCTTTTATCTCCTTCAGTACGTCGTCTTTAATACTGTTGTACAGTTGTGGAATTGCCGTTTGTGATATGTATGTTTTCTGGGGATTTCGTAATGTCTATCAAATGTTTGCAACATTTTTCGAAATGTTGGCTTTTCAAACTATATTAAATGGGAGCATCTCTTTAGCAATTAACGAACTATGCTGTCTGTGAGCTCGTTCCACTTTGCGCCGTCCTTTTGTACGCTATTTCTCGATTAATTGCTTCAAAGACAGTGGACTGTCGTGAACTTAAAAAGACGGACACGGGCCACCGGTTGTATTTTTTGTCCCCGGCCTTAAAATCTTTGCTGGATGGTTGTGCTTCAGGTGCACGTGCAAGTTGGTGTATGTTGCTCTTAGTTGCTACTGTTTTATGACAAATGCGACATACCGGCTCGCAAAGGTTCAGCGGTTCGCCTCGGTCATTTGGTTTGAATCCGAAATAGTCCCACACTGCTGCAGTTGCATTCGGCTTTGAAACCGGTTCCATTTCGAGCTTTGAGATATTGTTTCTTTGCTTTGCTAACTCCTCACGGGGCTCTAAAGCAATAGAAATACAAAGCGATCCGAGCACTTACTACTGATGCAATAGTCCACTAATCCCTCCTCCTCATTTTTAGGAAGGGAGGGGTCAGTGGATAGCACCAGAGTTGAGGCTTCTCATCCAGCGTCATCAATAGAAAGAGAAAATACAGGCAGAGACGATAGCCGATAAATGAAATGACGTCGATAGTTTTCATTTATCGTTCAATTTCTTGACTTACCGTTTATCGCGACAGGCCTAGTTGAGAAGCCTTGACTGTGCCTGCATCCTCCAGAATGGTATGTGGTTCTGGATCAGAGTTCAGAGAATATTCTATTGAATATTCTGTCAGACTTACTATCTATTGATATCGATCACGTGTGTATCGTGATACATATAACTGATTTATTGTCCAACTCTACAAGACAGATAGAAACTGTATTTCAGACTCAAGCTCCTGCTAAAATAAAGACAATAGACAACAAAACAGCTGTACAGATCTGCAAAAATAAAACCAATACATAAAGAAACTACATAAAAGTAATAAAGAAAAATCTACCAGTGTCTCCACAACTAAATGGTAAAGTGTAGAGCTTAGGTCTGAAAGTTCTGATTACATTTTCCCCTAAAATATTTCAATGGTTGAACATTGTTAAAATGAAATTTCCATCTTTATAAAAGAGTCAAGTGCATGAACATCATCAGAATATTAGTTTTGATCTCAATTATTTTCATTTAAACAGATAATATAATAAATTGGATTTCACAAGAGTTGCAACTTACCTCTGTTAGGTTTAGGTTCAGGTGAAAGGAACCTCCTCTGTCTCTTGTAGTATCCTGAAAGTTGAGTAAAGTTGAGGAGTTAAAATTTTCAACAGGACCTGCCCATTTTGGGGGATTTTTAAGTTTTTGTTTTTCAATTTTCTTATTTTAAATTGCTTTTGTAAATATTGTCAATGTAAAGCTGCAGATGTCCAGCATTAGCATAAGTGTACATGAAAATGCTACGAAAACAGTTGAAAACTGATTCATATTGTACTTCCATATTTTACTTGTCTGTGTATCGACAAAAACAATTTAATGGGAAAGATAGTGAATCACATTATGCATATGTAACGGGTAATAGATACAGATGAAATTCTTGCTAAAATATGTTTGTAATTACCATGTGATGAATGGTTTTTGGCGCCCCCTACTGGTTGCCTATAAATAGAAAGCTAAACCGTAAATTAGACGCAGTCTGTTCAGCGTCTACTGTGTATGCGGAGAGCTGGTGGACCAGTAGTGGAGCTCACTGTGCTAATTTGTGTTGACCATTATTACAGAAAATTCAACCAACTGGCCTCCTTTGTGTGTATGACGGGACGGGCATAAGGGGAAGCTGTTACACATAACAAAACGTACATACAACAAGCTGTGGAGCTTGTTTTAACCTACTAGCTATTGCTTGGATTAATGCCACAAAATAATATACATATTAACTATGAATTTTTGGAGTACAAACTTCTTATCGCACTCTGACATAAAAACAATCTAATTAACGGACTACTTTTAAAAAACCCTGTTAAATATGCTATAACAAGGTTAGCACGATTTGACGGTTAACCTGCAGCTAGCTCATGTTGCTAAAACAACGAACGATGTACATAACACCACACGATCAAAAAGCATTCAAAACGAAGGAATCTAAACAAAATCAAAAGGCGAACCTACCTTTTACTGACTCTTAACGCAGTAGCAAAGGTTGGACCTTGGATTTAAGATCATATTTAACTGGGAGTTGGAGCACGCTGTTATTCTAAGGAGAATTGTATCCAACTGCTCCGGTATCCATAATTATGACTTTGAAAGTCGAAATTATGACTTTGAATCTCATAATTATGACTTTAAATCTCAAAATTATGACTTTGAAAGTTGATATTATGACTTTGAATCTCATAATTATGACTTTGAATCTCAAAATTATGACTTAGAAAGTCGAAATTATGACTTTGAATCTCATAATTATGACTTTGAATCTCAAAATTATGACTTAGAAAGTCGAAATTATGACTTTTGAATCTCATAATTATGACTTTGAATCTCAAAATTATGACTTTGAAAGTCGAAATTATGACTTTGAATCTCATAATTATGACTTTAAATCTCAAAATTATGACTTTGAAAGTTGATATTATGACTTGAATCTCATAATTATGACTTTGAATCTCATAATTATGACTCTTAATCTCATAATTATGACTTTGAATCTCAAAATTATGACTTTGAAAGTCGAAATTATGACTTTGAATCTCATAATTATGACTTTGAATCTAATATATGACTTTGAAAGTCGAAAATGACTTTGAATCTCATAATTATGACTTTGAATCTAATAAATTATGACTCTTAATCTCATAATATGACTTTGAATCTCATGATTATGACTTTGAATCTCATAATTATGACTTTGAATGTCATAATTATGACTCTGAATCTCATAATTATGACTCTGAATCTCATAATTATGACTGAATCTCATGATTATGACTTTGAATTTCATAATTGACTTTGAAAGTCAAAATTATGACTTTGAATCTCATAATTATGACTTTGAAATTCGAAATTATGACTTTGAATCTCATAATTATGACTTTGAATCTAATAATTATGACTTTGAAAGTTGAAATTATGACTTTGAATCTCATAATTATGACTCTTAATCTCATAATTATGACTCTTAATCTCATAATTATGACTTTGAATCTCATAATTATGACTCTGAATCTCATAATTATGACTTTGAAAGTCGAATTATGACTTTGAATCTCATAATTATGACTCTTAATCTCATAATTATGACTGAATCTCATAATTAAGACTTTGAATCTCATAATTATGACTTGAATCTCATAATTATGACTCTGAATCTCATAATTATGACTTTGAATCTCATAATTATGACTTTGAAAGTCGAATTATGACTTTGAATCTCATAATTATGACTCTTAATCTCATAATTATGACTGAATCTCATAATTAAGACTTTGAATCTCATAAATATGACTTTGAATCTCATAATTATGACTCTGAATCTCATAATTATGACTTTGAATCTCATGATTATGACTTTGAATCTCATAATTATGACTCTGAATCTCATAATTATGACTCTGAATCTCATAATTATGACTTGAATCTCATGATTATGACTTTGAATCTCATAATTATGACTCTGAATCTCATAATTATGACTCTGAATCTCATAATTATGACTGAATCTCATGATTATGACTTGAATTCATAATTGACTTTGAAAGTCAAAATTATGACTTTGAATCTCATAATTCTGACTTGAATCTCATAATTATGACTGAATCTCATAATTATGACTTGAATCTCATAATTATGACTCTGAATCTCATAATTATGACTGAATCTCATAATTATGACTGAATCTCATAATTATGACTCTGGATCTCATAATTATGACTCTGAATCTCATGATTATGACTTTGAATCTCATAATTATGACTTTGAATCTCATAATTATGACTCTGAATCTATAATTATGACTTTGAATCTCATAATTATGACTTCAAATCTCATAATTATGACTTTGAATCTCATAATTATGACTTTGAAAGTCGAAAATATAACTTTGAATCTTATAATTATGACTCTGAATCTCATGATTATGACTTTGAATCTCATAATTATGACTTTGAATCTCATAATTATGACTCTGAATCTTATAATTATGACTTTGAATCTCATAATTATGACTTCAAATCTCATAATTATGACTTTGAATCTCATAATTATGACTTTGAAAGTCGAAATTATAACTTTGAATCTTATAATTATGACTCTGAATCTCATGATTATGACTTTGAATCTCATAATTATGACTTTGAATCTCATAATTATGACTCTGAATCTTATAATTATGACTTTGAATCTCATAATTATGACTTCAAATCTCATAATTATGACTTTGAATCTCATAATTATGACTTTGAAAGTCGAAATTATAACTTTGAATCTTATAATTATGACTCTGAATCTCATAATTATGACTTCAAATCTCATAATTATGACTTTGAATCTCATAATTATGACTTTGAAAGTCGAAATTATGACTTCCTGTTGGTCTTATTTTTCCTTGGCGGAAATGGGCTTCCATATAAATTACTTTTTTTTACCCATATCTTTGTTTTTTGCTTCCTAAATTTTCAGCTGAATCCAGTTTTTTTATTTTTTTTAACCTTCCTGCATAAAATTTTACAGTAAGCAGCTGGTTGTGTCTTTCATTTAACTGATTGTAACATTAAAATCCAAATAGAGCTAAACTACATTGCATAGCCTCTTTGAAAATGATTCATACAAATGAGTCTTGGCAATAATTCCCATTCGTCTGCAGTTCACGACTATCAGAGCTACGTTTTCAGAAATTATGACTATGACCAGGATGGCTATATATCACAAGAAGACTTTGAGAGTATTGCAGCTAATTTCCCATTTCTGGACTCATTTTGTGTTTTGGATAAAGATCAGTGAGTGTGAAAAAAACTGACGCATCTGTTTGCTGTCATAGCAAATCAATTTAACTAATTTATGAACCATTTGGTGGATTGTGGAAAACGTGTGGCGATTGGTCTATGCTTTACTTACAGTCTGCAGTAATGCTCAAGGAAGATGGAAGGTTTGCTTTTTAAAAATGAATTGATGATTGGGATTTCATCCCCTCAGTTTGCATTTCCTCATCACCAAACTCAAAGTAATGTTGATTTTGTGGGATTAAACAATTTGTCTGAGACATTCTTCTTTGAGAAATGGCAAATTTGATGTGTGTTTGCAATCATTTACTAACTGGTAAACTCAGCTGGATTGAAGTTTTATTCATCAGACACAAAGTGACACTTCAAACTAGAAACTAGACAGAATGAGAAACAGCCTAGAAATCACAAAGGCATAACCCAATGTACGCACTTTTTATCTAAAAAATCTTTTTGTACTGTGGGAGGAAGCCGGAGTACCCGGAGAGAACCCACTCATGCTCATGGAGATCAAGAGGTCTTGGGTTTGAACCCAGGCCAGGATTCAAACCCAAGACCTCTGTTTCGCAAGTTTTTTCACTTTTCATCAAAATGAAAAGTGAAAAAAACAAGATGCTACATACTTAAAATCAGGCAGTCAAGATAATCGACAACATGCCTTCTTACTTCTCTTCACTGCCTTCTTATCATCCCAAATTTCCACAGGTGGGTGGGGGAGTAGAGGTGAAAACCTCCTAATCTTCAAAGCTTCCCCAGCCGGGGAAGTTTGTTTTGGAAGAAAACTAAAAGAATCTTTTGGAGTCCAATCTTCTAGGGCTCTTTTTGATGGAGGAGAAGCTTTCTGCTCTTTAGGCTTCTCTTTGTTTACATCTTCCACATCGATGTCTTTTACGTCCTCCTTTGTTGATGTCGGCTCTTCCGGCTTTTCTTTGTTTAGTTCAGAGACTCCTGGCTGAGGAGTCTCTTCCACGCCGATGTCTTTTACGTCCTCTTTTGTTACAGACGTCGCTCTTCCGGCTTTTCCTTGTTTAGTTCAGAGACTCCTGGCTGAGGAGTCTCTTCCACGCCGATGTCTTTTACGTCCTCTTTTGTTGCAGACGTCGGCTCTTCCGGCTTTTCCTTGTTTTTAGTTCAGAGACTCCTAGCTGAGGAGTCTCTTCCACACTGTTGATTTTGCTTCATCTTTGGTTGAAGCGACGCAAACTTCTCCAGCCGAGAAGTTTGCGTCGCAGGTGGTGAAGGCTGAAAAGATAGGCATCTATCACATCATAATCATCCATCCATTGTGCAGAGGGAAGATTATCCTCTGAGCAATCCTCTCCAGCCGGAGAAGGATTGAAGAGAAAAGCGTTAAAATCATCCGGCCACTCTTCCTGGTAGGGAAGTCTATCCGTCACTCTCTTCTCCAGCCGGAGAAGGATTGAAGAGGAAGGAATCAAAGACATCCAGGTCCTCATCCTTAGATGGCATTCCAAATTGTAGGTTTGGCAGGATAACATTCAATGTTTTCCTGATGGCTGTGCTGGCCAAATAACCAAGCCCAAAAGACACAGGAAAGAAAAATGTCGTTCCAATCGCTTTCAGATCCAAAGACATGGCTAAACAGAATTGCAACTGAAAGCTGAGGTTTTGAGATGCAAGTTTTTATAGCCTCAGAGGTTCTTAGATCTATGACATAGAACTATGTCATAGATCTAAGTCATTGATGAGGTCATAGCTACAATGAGCTCACTGTAGTTCTGGACAATGTCTTGCTTCTGATCGTTGCTATAGCAACAGTCAGATCAGTTCTGCATGATTGAAACTATTAACCCTTTGCAACTGCTTGACTTCATCATTGGAGGCGCCATGACGGACGTCGGCAGTGAAGGATGGGAGAACTGAACAGAGTGACTTCAGTTATTTATCCAAGTTGTTTTTACCAGTTTCTTGGTGGCTTCTTCTTGTTGGAGTGGAGATAACTTGTCTGTGAACGTAACAAACCTGATTGGGGATCATAGACGGTGATATTTACAAAAGTTGGAAATTGCTAGCTTCCAAACCGACCCATACTTCCTCCATCCTGATGTGTTCATCAAATTATTGATTTGTCCTGAATTCACACCAATTTATTTATATCACTATGTCATAAATAGAGTTTCCCCTTACACTGGAGCAACATTAAAAACATCAAAAAAATCACCAGAGAGGAGCATTTGAAAGGTCATAAGGTTATTTTATGCAATTGCTTGGCTGCTAGATTGTGGGATGTGTTGCCTCTATTTTTATGCTGCTTAGATTGTATTGATTCCTGCATTTTCTTTCAGTGTGAAACAAAAATCATACAACTCTGCATTGATCTAAAGAAGCAAAAGGAAGCAAGCAGAAAAAAAGACTCCCTGTCCCCAAAACAATGAATATTTATCAATTTAAAAGCCAAACACATTTAACCCACCTGTGTCCCTTGTTTCTGGTCAGGTCCCCGTCTGGTCACGTCTAGTCGGGTCCTTTCCTCCGTCCAGTCTGTGTGTTGTTTTTGAGGTTCACCAGTTGCCACAGCAACCTGGACTTTTAGAGTTATTTGTGTGCCAATCAGCATTAAAACCATCAAAAAGAAGCAAGCAGAAAAAAATACTCCCTGTCCCCAAAACAATGAATATTTATCAATTTAAAAGCCAAACACATTTGCATCACTGCCATAAACTTTGTCCATGACTAAAAGATTTCCAGCTGAGCTGATGCTCCTGTTTCCTCCTCCTCATCTTCCTCTGCATGTCTTCCTCAGAGACGGATTGATCAGCAAGGATGAGATGGTGGCGTATTTCCTCCGGGCCAACCCTCTGCTCCAGTGTAAGATGGGACCAGGATTCATTCACAACTTTCAGGAGATGACCTATCTGAAGCCAACCTTCTGTGAACATTGTGCTGGATTTGTATGTATTTCAACACAAGTGAATTATGTTTATTGAAACCAAACATGCTGAATGTGTTCAAACATAATGTCATCTTTTACTTTGGAATGACTAAATTACAGAAAACCGGGTTAAAAATGAACAGCTTGTAAAAATGTAAGAAAGGTGGAGCAGGTGATGACAGGTAGGTTCTCTTCTAAGTCCAGATTCTAGCTGTGTTTGTTCACACATGTTGCTTGAAGGGAAGTGTGAACCACCAGAAGGCAGAAGCAGGACCTCTGGCGTCCAGCAGGTGGCAGACTGAATCACATGCACACAATAATCACTGCAGTTCTGCTCATCAGTGATTCTGTAAAAAGGGCAAAAACTGTGGAGATGAAAGCTGATCATCTTATTAACAGGGTCTGAGGATGGATGGATGGAATCCGTCACATTATGACAAAAGTTTGACATATTTGTGAGTTCTCTGGATCCTACATTAGAGAGTTTTTCATTTTCTCCATAAATGACCAAGAGAAATGTTAAAGTCAAATAAGAAATGTAGCTGCAGGTTGGAATTTGGGAGTACTACACTTTGTGTAAGAAATTAGATGTTCTTCTGGGCCCCCTGGTGGCCTGTTGGTCCTAAGCAGCTTGCCAGTCCACTTGTGTTTTCTGACACCTGTTCTGGACTCCCAGAGGTTGGCATGAAGCCCAGTAGACTGCTGTGATTGTGTCTGTTTTCTCTCCATTATGTAACATTTCCATCTTTTTCTCCTTCCGT
The DNA here is from genome assembly GCF_027474105.1 of Poeciliopsis prolifica. Classification (NCBI taxonomy): domain Eukaryota; kingdom Metazoa; phylum Chordata; class Actinopteri; order Cyprinodontiformes; family Poeciliidae; genus Poeciliopsis; species Poeciliopsis prolifica. The sequence goes on along the minus strand of NW_026562380.1, from coordinate 19,535,374 downwards.
GTGTGCAGCTCTGGGGAATCATCAAGCAGGGATACAAGTGCAAAGGTGCGTCTGCTGCTTTATTCTAAGAGTGACTGTCATGGATATGAATTCACTTTTTTACATTTCCTCTCTTTTTTTGACACCAAATTTATTAGCAGTAGCTATAATTATTCTCTATATATTATTTTTTATTGATGCTGCTTGAATACTGCAGGGATGATTTGAGCCAGGAAATGTTTTGCCTTGCAGACTGTGGTGTTAACTGTCATAAACAATGTCGGGAACTGCTGGTTCTGGCCTGCAGGAAGCTGATTGGCTCAGGCTCTGTAAGCAGCGGCTCTCCAGCCAGGCTGACCCACAGCTCTCTGCCCAACAGCCCAACGCTGCCCACCTGTAAAGGTTGTTTTCAGATACTGTTACTCATAAGCAATATTCTGGTGTTATCAAGATTGGACTGAATGTTGTCATGAGTTCGCCTTTTCATAAGAGTAAATAAATGTAAGTCTGTAGTGGTGTAGTCCATTGTTCTTCATTTTGCCAGATCGGCCGATATTTACATATGAAGCCAATATTATCTACCGATCTGATCAATGAAGGTCTAAAAATCAGCCACTGTCCTCTTTTGCTCTGCCATGAGAGGTTTGACTGTCAGCCCCGCCCACCAGGTCACGTCTGCATTTTTGCGTTCACCAATAATCAGCCCCACACCCACTTTGCTGCCGACTCAACAACTTTCTCACTATATTCATTAACATTTCAGATAAAATTAAAAAATAAATAAATAAATCAGTATCAGAATTGGCAGGTCAGGATTTTAAATATCGTAATCAGCAGTCAGCGTGAAAACTGCAATGGGTCACTCCTCGTCCTTAGAAACAGCTTATTGTATTCAGTGTTAAGTTCCTGAATACTGAGGTGCTGGACTTTAGTTCAGTAGAAATATTAACAGTGTGGCAAAACCATCTCTCTGTTACTCAGAGTTATTTTTGTTCAGTTTGTGTTCAAATTTAATGTGCAACTGGAAAATCTATTTCTCTTTGTAAATCTGAAATATTATCTACTTGTTATCATTTGCATGATAAAAGTACATTTTCTTTTACATGTGGAGCATTTCAAATAGTTATTTATTGCCTTTCAAAAACCCATCAATATTTGTTTGATGTTTTAAATATGGCTGACAATCAATTAAAATATTGAAACAGGATTCATCAGTAACCTGCCAATTTGAGATCATTTCAAAACAAATAATGTACCTCAGCAAAATGTTTTTTTATGTTTATGATATTCTTAGCATTGCTGTGTATAATATGCTTATTTCATTCAAAATTATTTTATTATAATTGCAACAATACCAAACATGATGAATATTGTTGCCAGAGATACTAGGAAAGAAAACAACGTGCAAAGAATGAAATGTAACACAGAACATTACATTTAAAGTGTTGCTAAAGTTAGACATATCCAACAGATCACAGTTCCATTCATTTAAATGAAGTGGACTCACATCTTAAGCTGTGCAGGTTTGGACAGAGTCACTGTTCATTACCGATTTGAAAGCTGTGTGGCACGCTGTAGCTGTATGTTGTTTTTGAACAGAACGTTTATTTATTAGTTTGCCCCAATTAATGTGCGAGACCGCGCCGAGATCTGAAAAATATACTAATACTACCCAAAATATTCCTCCACCTGAAATTTATTTTAATGGAATCGGAAAAGGGCATAACCTAATGGCTCTACAGCAACCTCCATACTTGAAATAGGCCAACTAGTGAAACGTAAAGAGCTAAAATGTTGGACGTAGTTAAAACTAGAACATAATGTCTTTGGAGGTATTCTCTAAACCCATAAGGAAGTCGGCCACTTTAGATCAAAGGGTCATTTTTGAGCATTTGTGACTTTTTGTTAGAGTTCTCCATGAACTTTAACAAACTTTTTCATGGGACACAGAGCTATCAGTTTCATATTAAGTCAATATGGATTAGAGGCATAGAGGATGAAAAGTTATCAAGAGATTGATAACTTTTCACCAATCTCTTGATAAAAGTGGAGCCAGGCCTCAAAGTTGCTGTTGAGTTTTTGTTTTACTTTAACCAGAATTTATTTATGACACTTGGGTTATGTACCTAGGAGGCATTTTAACTATTTTTTTTTATTAAGTAAGTTTTGGGATGGCTTTTCACTTCCTCTTGAGTAAAGATATATTGTAATAGTCACATGTAACTCTGTCTTTGTGCACTTTCTTTTGAGCAATTTGTGGAAAATTTTGTTTAAAGCTGAATTGGAACTACAGTCTTCTGTGTCCTTAAGAAAGTACTGTTGTGTGAGATTGTGGTATACATAGTGATGATTTTTATACTGTTTAGTTCATTTGTGTTAGGGTTAACACCTGTTAAACATACATTAACAAAGGCAGAAAAGACAAAAGAGTTAGATTCTTTTTCACTCGCGAGGAGAACGGACAGAGATGTGCTTCACTTACAATCTCCTACAGCATATTTTGTCTGCTCCTCTAATTTATTGTTTCTAGGATCCCTAATCACAAGGACGCTGTAGCTCTAAAGGGAGGGGCAAACAGCTACAGCGTCAAATGTTATTCACTAACTAACACACAATCATTCTGTACTAGATAATCTCCTTCCAGGCACAAAGATTAATAAAATATGTAGTGATCTTAGCAATGATGGTTTTATTCAACCGAAGCAGAGCTCTTCACCAAGAGGTAAACCTGCAGGAAGATTTTGTTTCTGCTCTCTGTCAGTGAGGCCTTCTGAGAAAGGAATCAGAGTAAATGAACAGTACAAGAAACATTCTTAATTCTATAATGAGATTAACTTAAAGGAAAGCATAAAATAAAGATACATTATAAAGATCAATGAGAATAACAAATAATTGATTAATAATATCACAATTTCTCCAACATTTCCCCCTGTTTATCAAATATTTGTTCTAATTCTCATATCCCTCCTAAACAGCCACTCCAAACGATTTTCAACTAGGAGTTCATTTTTAAGAAAGCAAACATGTTTACACTCAAAGTTTATACTCAGTCCAAAACTTAGAATCAGGATACACATCAAAAGAGTCCTCATCAGAGCTTTCTCTGTTAGACTCAGGTTCTCTCGCCAATAAGGGATACATCGGCATCATCTGGTTCCCCATGGGCTAAATTGTTGTAGTGATGAGACGATTAAACAAAGAATGCAGGCAAGGAATACAACAGCATCCACACAAGGTTAGAATGGCAGCAAAGACAGCCATCGACACTAAAGCAGAGGACACAAGGGTTTGGCTCTTTCCAAAAACATTCATCCAGTCGTCCCACCTGGAAGTATTCACTCCAGAGAACTCCTTCAGCTTACCATTAAGGGTACGGAGCCCCTCAATGGCCTTCGTCAGGCTGCCATCAGCCGCTGTGTTGTTGGGTAGAAAAGTGCAGCATCTTTCACCAAAGATTGCACACACTCCCCCTCGTTCAGCCAGCACCATGTCAAGTGCAATACGGTTCTGGAAAGCCATCAGTGATGTAGCGGCCAGCTGCTCGTGCACCGCCTCGAAGCCTGCTTGTGTCCAGTTGCCCAGTTTTTGTACATTGTAATGGATGTAATTGATTCTGTCAACGTTTTTGTTTAATGTGCACCACCAACAAATTGTGGACTCAAATTCTGCTGCAGTTTGGTCGGCCAATTTATACTCATCTGGTACACCACGGGGGACACCAATGGCATCGATGTATGTAGGATCATTATTCCACCAGGTCAGGTCTCGCTTCTGCAACTGACGCCACTGCTGAGGTACAACATTAGTTAAAGCATGAATTAAATGATCAGCAGTCACAGGATAAACGCAAACAGGCAATAACAAAGAAATTAATGCACACATCCCTGTTACCTTCCTAGGTAATCTATTAAAAGTTTTGTCACCACTGCACCACCACCAGACATCTGCACGAAAGACAAGGTTAAATTCATTGTTCACAGAGAGAACAGTCCGATGTTAAAACATCATTTGTCATATATCAAGTTTAATCTCTGTAGTTTACTGATGTCATACTTGCCCAGGAGACTAAAAAAATGATAATAGAACTAGGTGGAAAACATACCTGAATACCCATCCTCATTCTGTAAACAGTGCTACAAGAAATACATTTTCATTTATGACATGAATTGTTCCCAGATGACAACACAAAATTAAAACAAAAAGATATATTCGCTTGTTATTTTCATTAATGTGCAAGTCTGTCTGCTCCTAAAGACACTACAGGGTGTGGACAAACTTCACCAGTTTTGAGACGGAAAAACTATTTGGTTTAACCCCCTTTGTAACCTGGACTTTCCCCTGTAGGTCGGTGAGCGTCCTGAGCTTGCTTCCCAATTACTTTTGAAATTAAATTACTTTTTGCAGTGTGTTAAATGTATCCAAGTTGGCTTTTCCGCTGCATCTGGGTTTTTAGTGAAAAGTTCAATCCATTTAGAAAAGCATCAATTATTACTAAACAATACTTTTGTCCTTCACTTTTATTCAATTCTATGAAGTCCATGTGCATTACTTGAAATGGATATTGCAGAGTAGGAAATTTTCCTCTACGTGGTCTTAGATTGCCCTGAGAGTTATGTGTAGCACATATCAAACAGGCCCTACAGAAATTTTTAAAATAAGAAATAAATCCATAAGTAGTGTAATGTCGATGTATCCTACCATCCCCCCTGTTGAGACATGCAAAACGCCATGGCTCAATATTGCAGCCCATTTATACAGATTTTTTTTTTCTTGGTAAAATAGGTTTAGTTTCATATAATTTTCCAATTTTGCTCCATTTTTTTATCCATAAATCCTTTTCATTTTGAGGACTTAATTGTTGCATGTCTCTTAAAGTTTCTTTCAAAAATTTTATTTTTTCATCCACATGTAATACATTTATCTCTCCCTCAGCTGCTTTTTAAAAATTATTTTGTCTTCGAAAGCATTCCCTAGGGACACCTTATCTGTCCCTGCAGTGTGCGCCGCACATTTACAGATTGCTAGCTGTTTTAGTAGGTGCATGACTTATAATAATTCTTTTAATAATTCTGCATGCGTTACTTTTAATGTTAATGGGTGAAAAAGAACTATAGGAGCACTAACTTCTACTGCCATAGAAGCAGCAACTACAGCTCTCACACAATGTGGTAAGGCACATGCTACACTATCAAGTTTTGAAGAAAAATATGCTGTTGGACTAGCACCGAGGTTATGACATGACCTTTACAATCCACCATCTGAACAAAAGGTTTCGTATTGATAATCTGGTAACGCTAACGCAGCGCTTGACAGGAGGGTCTGTTTTAGTTTGCAAAGTGCTTCTTCTGCTTCATCTGCCCACAACAAAGAAGACATTTTAAAAAAATTTTATACATTAATTTATTCAGAGCTGCCACAATTTCTGCATAATTAGGCACCCAGTTTCGACAATAGTTAGTCAACCCCAAAAAGGATATCATCTGTTTTTTGTTTTTTTTATGGTTTGGGAGATTAAGAGTCATAATTATGAGATTAAGAGTCATAATTATGAGATTCAAAGTCATAATTTCGACTTTCAAAGTCATAATTATTAGATTCAAAGTCATAATTTCGACTTTCAAAGTCATAATTATGAGATTCAAAGTCATAATTATGAGATTCAAAGTCATAATTTCGACTTTCAAAGTCATAATTATGAGATTCAAAGTCATAATTTTGACTTTCAAAGTCAATTATGAAATTCAAAGTCATAATCATGAGATTCAGTCATAATTATGAGATTCAGAGTCATAATTATGAGATTCAGAGTCATAATTATGACATTCAAAGTCATAATTATGAGATTCAAAGTCATAATCATGAGATTCAAAGTCATAATTATGAGATTCAGAGTCATAATTATGAGATTCAGAGTCATAATTATGAGATTCAGTCATAATTATGAGATTCAAAGTCATAATTATGAGATTCAGAGTCATAATTATGAGATTCAAAGTCATAATTATGAGATTAAGAGTCATAATTATGAGATTCGAAGTCATAATTATGAGATTCAAAGTCATAATTTCGACTTTCAAAGTCATAATTATTAGATTCAAAGTCATAATTATGAGATTCAAAGTCATAATTTCGACTTTCAAAGTCATAATTATGAGATTCAAAGTCATAATATCGACTTTCAAAGTCATAATTTTGAGATTCAAAGTCATAATTATGAGATTCAAAGTCATAATTTCGACTTTCTAAGTCATAATTTTGAGATTCAAAGTCATAATTATGAGATTCAAAGTCATAATATCAACTTTCAAAGTCATAATTTTGAGATTTAAAGTCATAATTATGAGATTCAAAGTCATAATTTCGACTTTCAAAGTCATAATTTTGAGATTCAAAGTCATAATTATGAGATTCAAAGTCATAATTTCGACTTTCTAAGTCATAATTTTGAGATTCAAAGTCATAATTATGAGATTCAAAGTCATAATTTCGACTTTCTAAGTCATAATTTTGAGATTCAAAGTCATAATTATGAGATTCAAAGTCATAATCAACTTTCAAAGTCATAATTTTGAGATTTAAAGTCATAATTATGAGATTCAAAGTCATAATTTCGACTTTCAAAGTCATAATTATGAGATACCGGAGCAGTTGGATACAATTCTCCTTAGAATAACAGCGTGCTCCAACTCCCAGTTAAATATGATCTTAAATCCAAGGTCCAACCTTTGCTACTGCGTTAAGAGTCAGTAAAAGGTAGGTTCGCCTTTTTGATTTTGTTTAGACTCCTTCGTTTTGAATGCTTTTTGATCTTGTGGTGTTATGTACATAGTTCGTTGTTTTAGCAACATGAGCTAGCTGCAGGTTAACCGTCAAATCGTGCTAACCTTGTTATAGCATATTGTTGACATAGAATTTTAAGTTAGCACAATACTGCACAGGATAGCTTTGACACATATAAAATATAACATAGAAAGTTAAAGTACACTCTAGGTTCATATAAATTTAGATGAAACTAAAAACAACGGCTCAATCTCTGAAACGCAGATAAATTCTTAAAAGGAGATCAGACAGAAGAAACAGAAACATAGGCCTAGACTCCTTGGATCTCTTGAGATAAGGAGCCTATATGCCAGGCAATTAACAAATTCCTGAGCATGGTTCAAAAGTTCACTAGGATCTTAAAACTTTTTATAAATAATTTTATTTATATTAGAATTAACTATATTTCTTTAAGCATGTTTTTAAATAGTTACTTATTAGATCCAAACTTATAGTCATTATTTAGCATTACATTGTGTGCAAGCTTGGTTAAATACAAACGATTTTTTTGTGAAAAACAGCTTGGGAAGATAGCGCTGCAGCTGCACTCTATATCAAACTGGACAGCGGCAGGTACGAAAAGAGCCGGGCCATATATCTGCCTTTGGGGCTCTTGAGCAGGAGGTAATAAAATTAACATTAAGACAGCCCACACAAAGGAAAAGAACACACCTCCTAATGCATATATTTAAATGATGAGATTACGCATTCTATAAAATGATTTGGTTTACAGCAGAAGTTGGAATCTCTTTGTGCTGAGTAGAGTTTCCCGGAGGATGCATCTTCTGTCTTTTTTACTCAGTTCTTTGTCTCTGTTCTGTAATGTCTTGGACTTTTGATGTTCTAGGTGAGATGATTATTGTAACATTCTTCTTGCATTGATTTTCTCTGGATAAAACTCTGAATATCTGAAGTCTGACGTCGTACGATTGCTCTTTTCTCTCTGCACACTTACACAGACACAGGAATTCGGGACTAAGAATTAATTAACGAGCTAAATCAAGTTATTCCTCTTTTTAATTCTTAACAATAATTAACAGGTTTTTTAAAAGTAATCCGTTAATTAGATTGTTTTTATGTCAGAGTGCGATAAGAAGTTTGTACTCCAAAAATTCAATAAGTTAATATGTATAATTATTTTGTGGCATTAATCCAAGCAATAGCTAGTAGGTTAAAACAAGCTCCACAGCTTGTTGTATGTACGTTTTGTTATGTGTAACGGCTTCCCCTTATGCCCGTCCCGTCATACACACAAAGGAGGCCAGTTGGTTGAATTTTCTGTAATAAATGGTCAACACAAATTAGCACAGTGAGCTCCACTACTGGTTCACCAGCTCTCCGCATACACAGTAGAGCGCTGAACAGACTGCGTCTAATTTACGGTTTAGCTTTCTATTTATAGGCAACCAGTAGGGGCGCCAAAAACCATTCATCACATAGTAATTACAAAACATATTTTAGCAAGAATTTCATCTGTATCTATTACCCGTTACATATGCATAATGTGATTCACTATCTTTCCCATTAAATTGTTTTTGTCGATACACAGACAAGAGTAAAATATGGAAGTACAATATGCATCAGTTTTCAAACTGTTTTCGTAGCATTTTCATGTACACTTATGCTAATGCTGGACATCTGCAGCTTTACATTGACAATATTTACAAAAGCAATTTAAAATAAGAAAAATTGAAAAACAAGAAACTTAAAAATCCCCCAAAATGGGCAGGCCCTGTTGAAAATTTTAACTCCTCAACTTTACTCAACTTTCAGGATACCTACAAGAGACAGAGGAGGTTCCTTTCACCTGAACCTAAACCTAAACAGAGGTAAGTTGCAACTCTTGTGAAAATCCAATTATTATATTATCTGTTTAAATGAAAATAATTGAGATCAAAACTAATATCATTCTGATGATGTTCATGCACTTGACTCTTTTATAAAGATGGGAATTTCATTTTAAGAATTGTTCAACCATTGAAATATTTTAGGGGAAAAATTTAATCAGAACTTTCAGACCTAAGCTCTACACTTTACCATTTAGAGCTAAGAGCAACAATACAACCAACTTGCACGTGCACCTAAAGCACAACCATCCAGCAAAGTTTTTAAGGCTGGGGACTGTTGGAATAAGAATTTTAAAGTAGCACAATAGTACATAAGTTAAACTTAGATACAGATCCAAACTGGGACAGCTGGTGACTCTCTGAACGCAGAGGAGTAGACAGAAAACAGGCCTAGACACCTTGGATCTCTTTAGATAGGGAGCCTGTCTGCCAGGCAATTAACAAATTCCTGAGCATGGTTCAAAAGTTCACTAGGATCTTAAAACTTTTTATAAATAATTTTATCTATATTAGAATTAACTATATTTCTTTAAGCATGTTTTTAATTAGTTACTTATTAGATCCAAACTTATAGTCATTATTTAGCATTACATTTTGTGCAAACTTGGTTAAAAATACAAACTACTTTCTTGTGGAAACATTTTGAGGCAGAGATAACACTGCAGCTGCAATCATATATCAAACTGGACAGCGGCTGGTACGAGAAGGGTTTTCCGTATATCTGCTTTTGGGGCTCTTTAGCAGGAGGTAATAAAATTAACATTAAGACAGCCCACACAAAGGAAAGAACACACCTCCTAATGCATATATTTAAATGAGGAGAATACGCATTCTATAAAAAATGGTTTGTTTCACAGCAGAAGTTGGAATCTCTTTGTGCTGAGTGAGAGTTTCCCGGGGGATGCATCTTCTGTTTTGTCTTTTTACTCAGTTCTTTGTCTCGGTTTTGTCATGTCTTGGACTTTTGGATAATCTAGGGTGAGATGCTTGTTGTAACATTCTGAACTGCATTGAATTTCTCTGGATAAAACTCTGAATATCTGAAGTCTGACGTCGTATGATTGCTCTTTTCTCTCTGCACACTTACACAGACACAGGAATTCGGGACAAAGAATTAATTAACGAGCTAAATCAAGTTATTCCTCTTTTTAATTCTTAACAGGACAAAAAATACAACCGGTGGCCCGTGTCCGTCTTTAAGTTCACGACAGTCCACCGTCTTTGAAGCAATTAATCGAGAAATAGCGTACAAAAAGGACGGCGCAAAGTGGAACGAGCTCACAGACAGCATAGTTCGATTAATTGCTAAAGAGATGCTCCCATTTAATATAGTTGAAAAGCCAACATTTCGAAAAATGTTGCAAACATTTGATAGACATTACGAAATCCCCAGAAAAACATACATATCACAAACGGCAATTCCACAACTGTACAACAGTATTAAAGACGACGTACTGAAGGAGATAAAAGACATTTCATTTTACTCTGCTACGTCAGATATGTGGTCAAGTTCAAATATGACCCCTTATATGAGCTTGACCATTCACTATATAGCTGCTGACTGGACCTGCACTCTAAATGTTTAGACACCAGATATGTCCCAGATAACCATACTGTTGACATCCTGGAAGAAAACCTGAAATCTGCTTTAGCAGACTGGGGACTGGATGAAGACAAACTGGTCTGCATTACAACAGACAATGGTGCTAACATTGTCACTGCAATAAGAAATCTTGGCTGGCCATGGCTCAACTGCTTTGGCCACAACCTCCACCTTGCTGTTTCCCATGGTCTAGACAGTGACAAAGAACGGACAGCACGTGCCATAGGACTCTGTAAAAGCTTGGTCAACACTTTCAACCTGAGCTTCCTTAAAAAGAGAGACCTGAGGAAGGCACAGAATGAAGCTAATCTCCATCAGCACAATCTCATTCTGGTGAGTGGTTTTTTAAAGTCATTTATTTATTCATTTGTAACTCAAAATATTCAGAGCCATGTTTATTTTTCTTTGTAGCATGTAGACCTGTAGAATCTAATTAAGACAGTTGTCTGGCAATAATTTTACATACAGCAACACAAATTATTAAGGAGAATTGGTAGCATTTCTTTAAAGAAGTTGAAATTCATTAACTAATAAAAAATAGTTCTCATATAGTAATAATATTTTTTGCTAGAGCCATTTTGGTGTTATTTCTACTTTTCATCATAAGGGGAATAATATTTTACTTGTCACTGGTGAAGTTTGGCCCTAAATGAGTGACATAATAATTATATGTATTTTTCTACTAAAAACATTTTCAATATTCCACAGGATGTTGTCACACGATGGGGCACTAAACAGAAGATGATGGAGAGGGTGTTGGAGCAACTCCCAGCCATTAGACGAGTCCTGGTTCAAGACAGAAAGCACTGCCATCTCAACCCAACCTGGCAGGATGTTTCGGTGTTAGAGTCCATCAACGCAGCTATTAAACCACTGGCTGACTTTACAGATGTCCTTTCAGGAGAAAGATACGTCACAGTGTCCTCTGTTAAGCCTGTGCTAGAACTGATTAAAGGCGACCTTCTCTCTCCAGGCCCTGATGACAGCACACTGACTGCCAGTATTAAAAAAAACATATCCACGATACTGACTGGAAAATACACCTCACCTGCCATCCAAAACCTCCTGACAAAGGCCACCATCTTGGATCCAAGGTACCGTGGCAGCATGGAACAGGCAGGGTCATTGGTTGACATCAAACATCAGCTGGTGCAAGAGCTACTGGACTTAAAAGGACCAGAAGTAAGTGAAAAAGGTGTAAGTGGTGAGGGTTCCAGCCAAGCTGCTGGAGGAAACAAAGATGAATCTACAGCTGCCCCACCCACCAAAAAGAAGAGGCTAAGTGACCTTCTTCAAAACAGAAGAGCTCAACTCACAGTTCAGACACAGGCTATGTACTCAAAAAGAGAGCAGGCTGATGCAGAACTGACAAAGTTCCTTCAAGAAGATGCTATTGATGCCTCTTGTGATCCCTTTGATGTGGTGGTGTGACAATCAAAGAAGATATCCTTTGATGGCAAACTTGGCTAAGAAATACATGTGTATTTGTGCAACAAGCACCAGTTCAGAGAAAATGTTTAGCACAGCTGGAAACATTGCTACTCCTGAGAGATCCTGCCTTAAGCCACACAAACTCAACATGTTAGTATTTCTTGCTCGGAATCTGTCTGACTAAAGTAGCTACAGATCTACTTAAAGATTGTTCAGGCATCGGTCTTATTTAAGAATGTGCTTTTGTTCCTTTGCACTTTTTGTTTATAAAATGGCAGTTTTGCCCATCTTTATTTAAATCTAATAATACACAGACTTCATAATCTGTACTCTTTTGTAGTTTTTATTTCCACTGTGGTTTTATCTTCTCTTTAGTTTTTATTCAAGTGCTTTTTTTGTTAACAGAGACTGAAAGTCCATTTATTTCTATTTATGGTTTTATTTTGTTAACCATTTCCAGTGTTAAGTGTTCTTTTGAAAATAAAGTATTTATCTTTGGCAGGGAGTCACATGCATTATTACATCATTTCCATTAAATCACTGTAAAAAAGTCTTCAAACAATATTGTTCATCGCAATAATTTTTGAGACAATATATCGCCCAGCAAAATTTGTTATCGTGACAGGCCTATTCTCAACCTCTTCAGGCTGGCTCATCTAGGTTGATGGCACCATTTAACTCACTGGTGAACTAGCAACAAGCTGTTGAGTAACTTTAATGTTTCACCACTGTGCCTCATAAATGTTTATAAAAAACATTATGGTGTGAAAGCGGTGGATAAAATGGGAAAGGTCACATCACCAGTTTGGCAGTATTTCAGATATAAAATACAAATAAAATATGCTTGTATCGAGAAATGTTTTTCAGTAATATCATTCAACCTATTCTCATGTTCATAATAGATTTTTTGCAATGTTATGTTTTATTAGACATTATTCATTAGTTATTGTGGTGTAATAGTCACAGGATGGATGAGATATGACTTTTTAAAGTCACAGGATGTTTCAGAGGAAGTCACAACGACTGCAAAAGGATAAGGTAGCTAGATTGCTCAGGAAATCAGTACATTTAGAAGTTATCATACAACACTATTATAGAGACATGTAGGGCCTGTTTGATATGTGCTACACATAACTCTCAGGGCAATCTAAGACCACGTAGAGGAAAATTTCCTACTCTGCAATATCCATTTCAAGTAATGCACATGGACTTCATAGAATTGAATAAAAGTGAAGGACAAAAGTATTGTTTAGTAATAATTGATGCTTTTCTAAATGGATTGAACTTTTCACTAAAAACCCAGATGCAGCGGAAAAGCCAACTTGGATACATTTAACACACTGCAAAAAGTAATTTAATTTCAAAAGTAATTGGGAAGCTTGGGACGCTCACCGACCTACAGGGGAAAGTCCAGGTTACAAAGGGGGTTAAACCAAATAGTTTTTCCGTCTCAAAACTGGTGAAGTTTGTCCACAACCCTGTAGTGTCTTTAGGAGCAGACGGACTTGCACATTAATGAAAATAACAAGCGAATATCTTTTTGTTTTAATTTTGTGTTGTCATCTGGGAACAATTCATGTCATAAATGAAAATGTATTTCTTGTAGCACTGTTTACAGAATGAGGATGGGTATTCAGGTGTGTTTTCCACCTAGTTCTATTATCATTTTTTTAGTCTCCTGGGCAAGTATGACATCAGTAAACTACAGAGATTAAACTTGATATATGACAAATGATGTTTTAACATCGGACTGTTCTCTCTGTGAACAATGAATTTAACCTTGTCTTTTCGTGCAGATGTCTGGTGGTGGTGCAGTGGTGACAAAACTTTTAATAGATTACCTAGGAAGGTAACAGGGATGTGTGCATTAATTTCTTTGTTATTGCCTGTTTGCGTTTATCCTGTGACTGCTGATCATTTAATTCATGCTTTAACTAATGTACCTCAGCAGTGGCGTCAGTTGCAGAAGCGAGACCTGACCTGGTGGAATAATGATCCTACATACATCGATGCCATTGGTGTCCCCCGTGGTGTACCAGATGAGTATAAATTGGCCGACCAAACTGCAGCAGAATTTGAGTCCACAATTTGTTGGTGGTGCACATTAAACAAAAACGTTGACAGAATCAATTACATCCATTACAATGTACAAAAACTGGGCAACTGGACACAAGCAGGCTTCGAGGCGGTGCACGAGCAGCTGGCCGCTACATCACTGATGGCTTTCCAGAACCGTATTGCACTTGACATGGTGCTGGCTGAACGAGGGGGAGTGTGTGCAATCTTTGGTGAAAGATGCTGCACTTTTCTACCCAACAACACAGCGGCTGATGGCAGCCTGACAAAGGCCATTGAGGGGCTCCGTACCCTTAATGGTAAGCTGAAGGAGTTCTCTGGAGTGAATACTTCCAGGTGGGACGACTGGATGAATGTTTTTGGAAAGAACCGAACCCTTGTGTCCTCTGCTTTAGTGTCGATGGCTGTCTTTGCTGCCATTCTAACCTTGTGTGGATGCTGTTGTATTCCTTGCCTGCATTCTTTGTTTAATCGTCTCATCACTACAACAATTTAGCCCATGGGGAACCAGATGATGCCGATGTATCCCTTATTGGCGAGAGAACCTGAGTCTAACAGAGAAAGCTCTGATGAGGACTCTTTTGATGTGTATCCTGATTCTAAGTTTTGGACTGAGTATAAACCTTGAGTGTAAACATGTTTGCTTTCTTAAAAATGAACTCCTAGTTGAAAATTGTTTGAAGTGGCTGTTTAGGAGGGATATGAGAATTAGAACAAATATTTGATAAACAGGTGGGAAATGTTGGAGAAATTGTGATATTATTAATCAATTATTTGTTATTCTCATTGATCTTTATAATGTATCTTTATTTTATGCTTTCCTTTAAGTTAATCTCATTATAGAATTAAGAATGTTTCTTGTATTGTTCATTTACTCTGATTCCAAAATCTTCCTGCAGGTTTACCTCTTGGTGAAGAGCTCTGCTTCGGTTGAATAAAACCATCATTGCTAAGATCACTACATATTTTATTAATCTTTGTGCCTGGAAGGAGATTATCTAGTACAGAATGATTGTGTGTTAGTTAGTGAATAACATTTGACGCTGTAGCTGTCAAATTGTACTCATTGAATCAGCGCCTCCTGACTACAATTTTTTAAGTGAGAATAGAAAACATAAAAAAGGAGGAGGCGTGGCTTCTATATTTAAAAATACCATAAACTGTAGTAAAATCTCTTTCGGTCATTTCACATCTTTTGAGTATCTTGGAATTCAGGTTAAAGGCTTCAAACGAACTTTGACACTAACTTTATACAAAACTCCAGCATATGTGGAAAATTTCTTTACTGACTTGAATGATCTTCTTTCTCTCATATGCATTGATTATGATTGTTTAATAATTGTTGGTGATTTTAACATTCATGTGGACAAACTCGAAAACAGAGGAGCAAAAAAGCTCTCTGATATTTTAGAAAATTTTGGTTTAACACAACAGTTAAACAGGCAACACACACTCAAGGACACACACTGGACCTGGTTATCAGTAAGGGCGTGACTATTTCCAATGTCTCTGTAATTGATGTCGCCCTGTCGGATCACTTTGCTGTTATCTTTGAAGGTTCTTTATTCTTTGACCCACTTGGACAAACAGCTGCTGTCACAAAACGTTCTTTCACAGAAAACACAGCAGAAACATTTAATCAAATCTACTCTTCTTCCTCACCCTTAAGCTGTAATGATGTAGATCAGTTGTTAGATGATTTTCAGTCTAAAGTTTCATATATCATTGATTCCATTGCCCCAATTAAAGTAAAGGTTTTGACTGTAGAAAGAAATCTCCATGGAGAAATGCACAAATAGTTCGATCTGCAAGACAAGTCTGTCGCAGGGCAGAACGACAATGGCGTAAAACTCAACTTCACGTTCATCACGACATCTACAAAGAAAAACTACGTAACTATCACTTAACACTAAAACATGCAAGGGAGGCTTTCTTTGCAGATGTCATAAACAAAAACATCAATAATGCTCGAACTTTATTTGCAACAGTTGACAGGCTCACAAACCCTCCTGTGACGTTACCACCTGAATTCCAATCTAATGCTGCCTGTAATACGTTTTCTGATTTCTTTTCAGAGAAAATTCAAAGAATCAGAGGATTAATCTGCACATCAACTTCAAAGCCAGAACCATTGCTGTACCAAAACAAAACAAATACAGAAAAAATTACCCATTTTCAACTACTTAATTATAAAACTCTAGAAGAAATTATAAGTCAATTAAGTTCAAGCTCCTGCTGTCTGGATGTCCTTCCCACACATTTCTTTAAGAAAGTCCTGCCTGTTATTGCTACTGATCTGATCCAAATCGTAAACTCATCGCTTACATCAGGTGTTTTCCCCCAGGCTTTGAAAACAGCAGTCATCAAACCACTGTTAAAAAAGAACCTGGACAAATCACTATTGCAGAATTACAGGCCGATCTCAAACCTCCCATTCATCAGCAAAGTTATTGAAAAAACTGTGTGTAAACAATTAAATAGTTTCCTCATGATGACCAACTGCTTTGACACTTTCCAGTCTGGTTTCGTGCTCACCACAGCACGGAGACTGCCCTCGTAAAAGTATTCAACGATATCCATATAAATACGGACTGTGGGAGAACCACGGTGCTGGTTCTGTTGGATCTCAGTGCAGCTTTTGACACTGTCGACCATGACATATTACTGAATCGACTTGAAAGTTGGGCTGGACTCTCTGGTTCGGTGCTCGACTGGTTTGAATCCTACATAAAGAACAGGGATTTCTTTGTTTCAATTGGAAACTTTAATCTCTGTAGTTTACTGATGTCATACTTGCCCAGGAGACTAAAAAAATGATAATAGAACTAGGTGGAAAACACACCTGAATACCCATCCTCATTCTGTAAACAGTGCTATAAGAATACATTTTCATTTATGACATGAATTTCCCAGATGACAACACAAAAAAAAAACAAAAAGATATATTCGCTTGTTATTTTCATTAATGTGCAAGTCCTTCTGCTCCTAAAGACACTACAGGGTTGTGGACAAACTTCACCAGTTTTGAGACGGAAAAACTATTTGGTTTAACCCCCTTTGTAACCTGGACTTTCCCCTGTAGGTCGGTGAGCGTCCTGAGCTTGCTTCCCAATTACTTTTGAAATTAAATTACTTTTTGCAGTGTGTTAAATGTATCCAAGTTGGCTTTTCCGCTGCATCTGGGTTTTTAGTGAAAAGTTCAATCCATTTAGAAAAGCATCAATTATTACTAAACAATACTTTTGTCCTTCACTTTTATTCAATTCTATGAAGTCCATGTGCATTACTTGAAATGGACATTGCAGAGTAGGAAATTTTCCTCTAAGTGATCTTAGATTGCCCTGAGAGTTATGTGTAGCACATATCAAACAGGCCCTACAGAAATTTTTAAAATAAGAAATAAATCCATAAGTAGTGTAATGTCGATGTATCCTACCATCCCCCCTGTTGAGACATGCAAACGCCATGGCTCAATATTGCAGCCCATTTATACAGATTTTTTTTCTTGGTAAAATAGGTTTAGTTTCATATAATTTTCCAATTTTGCTCCATTTTTTTATCCATAAATCCTTTTCATTTTGAGGACTTAATTGTTGCATGTCTCTTAAAGTTTCTTTCATAAATGTTATTTTTCATCCACATGTAATACATTTATCTCTCCCTCAGCTGCTTTTTAAAAATTATTTTGTCTTCGAAAGCATTCCCTAGGGACACCTTATCTGTCCCTGCAGTGTGTGCCGCACATTTATAGATTGCTAGCTGTTTTGGTAGGTGCATGACTTATAATAATTCTTTTAATAATTGCATGTGTTACTTTTAATGTTAATGGGTGAAAAAGAACTATAGGAGCACTAACTTCTACTGCCATAGAAGCAGCAACTACAGCTCTCACACAATGTGGTAAAGCACATGCTACACTATCAAGTTTTGAAGAAAAATATGCTATTGGTCTCATTTTATAACCATGCTGTTGGACTAGCACCGAGGTTATGACATGATCTTTACAATCCACCATCTGAACAAAAGGTTTCGTATTGATAATCTGGTAACGCTAACGCAGCGCTTGACAGGAGGGTCTGTTTTAGTTTGCAAAGTGCTTCTTCTGCTTCATCTGCCCACAACAAAGAAGACATTTTAAAAAAAATTTTATACATTAATTTATTCAGAGCTGCCACAATTTCTGCATAATTAGGCACCCAGTTTCGACAATAGTTAGTCAACCTCAAAAAGGATATCATCTGTTTTTTGTTTTTTTTATGGTTTGGGAGCTTGGAGAATTGTTGTTTTTCTATCCTCCACTATGGTTTGGCCTCCTTCACTCAAGTTATCACCCAAAATTTCACTTGTGGTTTACACAGTTAAAGTTTATTTTGTTAACCTTATGACCTTCTTTAGCTAAATGTTACAGAAACACTAAAGTGTTTTGCTTACAGGTTTCCCTGTTTGGAGAAGCCAATAAACATCAACTATGTACAACAAAACTTGGCTCCCTCCTGGGGGTTGAAAAGTTGACATACTTGCACTCATTACTTGAAAGAAAATTGTAGGGCTTTCACAGTAGCCCTGAGGTAGTCTGGTGTATGTGTATCTTTTCCCTTCAAAAGTAAAAGCAAACCAAAAATCGCTCTCTTTTTCAATTGGTATTGAGAAAAAGGCATTACTGATGTCAACAACCATGAATACTTTTGCATCTGATCTAAGAGAATTCAACAATGTGTGTGGATCAGGCACATGTTTTGTGTCTGTGTACAGATAGGTCACAGTTATCTTGGCTGGGGTGACCTTGTTGAGTCTGGCTTCATAGTTCCTATCAGGCCCAGGAACTGTTTTGAACCAAAGTGTGACATGCAAATCATCAGGAGACATTTGATCCTGTGGGGCAGAAATGGCTTTATTGGAGGCCAGCAACTCAACCGAAGCAGAGCTCTTCACCAAGAGGTAAACCTGCAGGAAGATTTTGTTTCTGCTCTCTGTCAGTGAGGCCTTCTGAGAAAGGAATCAGAGTAAATGAACAGTACAAGAAACATTCTTAATTCTATAATGAGATTAACTTAAAGGAAAGCATAAAATAAAGATACATTATAAAGATCAATGAGAATAACAAATAATTGATTAATAATATCACAATTTCTCCAACAATTTGACTGGAATAAACTGCCACCATCATTATTAACATTATCTAAATCCAATCAAGAAGCTCAGTGGGAGGAAGTACTGGATTCTGTCAGGCTGACTACAGGACAGAGAAAGCATTTCTCCTCTATCAGAGCTTCTCTTCACCAGCACCAGCTTCCACCATACCTGAGAACTTCCAGTCTCCAGTGTGGATCCTTCTGTGCTAACAGCAGCTTCAGTCCTGAGCCTCCAGGATGATTGTAGCTCAGGTCCAACTCTTTCAGGTGAGAGGGTTGGAGGTCAGAGCTTAGGCCAGAGAGGCACAGCCTTCCTCTGAGATCAGGCATCCTGATAAGCTGTCAGACATAATTATAAATACATGGGGAGAAGTTGGAACATGACAAAATTCAGAAGAAAAACCAAGCCCCCAAAACAGCGGTGCTTTATATATAAAAAAAAAAAAAAATTCCCTTCTCACCCACCGCGGGTGGTTCTTATCCTCTGAGCTCGGGTCCTCTACCAGGGCCTGGGAGCTTGAGGGTTCTGCGCAGTATCTTGGCTGTGCCAAGGACTGCACATTTCTGGACTGAGATGTCTGATGTTGTTCCTGGGATCAGTTGTAGCCACTGCTCCAGTTTGGGGGTTACTGCCCCGAGGGCCCCGATGACCACAGGCACCACTGTGGTCTTCACCTTCCAGGCCCTCTCCAGTTCTTCCCTGAGGCCCTGGTATTTCTCTAGTTTCTCGTGCTCCTTTTTCCTGATGTTGCAATCACTTGGTATTGCTACATCTACCACAACGGCTTTCCTCTGATGTTTATCCACTACGACAATGTCTGGTTGGTTCGCCATTACCATTTTGTCTGTCTGGATCTGGAAGTCCCACAGGATCTTAGCTCTGGTGTTCTCCACCACCTTTGGGGGTGTTTCCCACTTTGATCTTGGGGTTTCCAGTCCATATTCTGCACAGATGTTTCTGTACACTATGCCTGCCACTTGGTTATGTCGCTCCATGTACGCTTTCCCTGCCAGTATCTTGCACCCTGCTGTGATGTGCTGGACTGTCTCAGGGGCCTCCTTGCACAACCTACACCTTGGGTCTTGTCTGGTGTGGTAGATCTGGGCCTCTATTGCTCTGGTGTTTAGGGCCTGTTCCTGGGCGGCCAGGATGAGAGCCTCTGTGCTGTCCTTGAGTCCAGCTTTTTCCAGCCATTGGTAGGATTTACTGATATCAGCCACTTGGGTTATTTGCTGGTGGTACATCCCATGTAGGGGTTTGTCCTCCCATGATGGTATCTCTGGCACCTCAACCTCCGTTCCCTGTTGTCTGAGACATTCACTGAGCACATTGTCTGTTGAGGCTTTGTCCCTGATGTATTTATGGATCTTAGTTGTTTCGTCCTGGACAGTGGTTCTCACACTCACTAGTCCTCTGCCTCCTTCCTTGCGGCTCGTGTACAGTCTCAGGTGCTGGATTTGGGATGGAACCCTCCATGCATTGTTAGTAGCTTTCTGGTCTTAATATCTGTGGCTTTTATCTCCTCCTTTGGCCAGCTAATTATTCCAGCAGGGTATCTGATTACTGGCAAGGCATAGCTGTTTATCGCACGGATTTTGTTCTTGCCATTGAGCTGGCTTCTCAGGACTTGCCTTATTCGTTGGAGGTATTTAGCTGTGGCTCCTTTCCTTGTGACCTCATCGAGGTTGCCATTTGCTTGTGGTATACCTAGGTACTTGTAACTGTCCTCTATGTCTGCTATTGTTCCTTCTGGGAGTGAGACCCCTTCTGTGTGGATGACCTTCCCCCTCTTTGTGACCAGCCGACCACATTTCTCTAGTCCGAATGACATCCCAATGTCCGTGCTGTAGATCCTGGTGGTGTGGATCAGTGAGTCGATGTCTCGCTCACACTTGGCGTACAGCTTGATGTCATCCATGTAGAGTAGGTGACTGATATTGGCCCCATTTTTGAGTCTGTATCCGTAGCCAGTCTTGTTGATAACTTGGCTGAGGGGGTTCAGGCCTATGCAGAAACAGTAGCGGGGACAGAGCATCTCCTTGGTATATGCCACATTTGATGGACACTTGTGCAAGTGGTTTGCAGTTGGCTTCAAGGGTGGTTTTCCACAGCTTCATCGAGTTTGCAATGAAGGCTCTCAGAGTCCTGTTGATGTTATACATCTCTAAGCATTCAATGATCCAAGTATGCGGCATTGAGTCATAGGCTTCTTGTAATCAATCCAAGCCATGCACAGGTTGGTGTGTCGGGTTTGCAGTCTCGGGCAACTGTGCGGTCTACGAGGAGTTGGTGTTTGGCTCCTCTGCTATTTACACCGATACCCTTCTGTGCCGTGCTCATGTGTTTATCCATGTGTTTGCTTATCTTGGCCGCTATGATGCCTGACATGAGCTTCCAGGTTGTGGAGAGGCAGGTTATTGGTCGGTAGTTGGGGGGGACTGGACCCTTTGATGGATCCTTCTGGATTAGGATTGTCCGCCCTTCAGTTAACCATTCAGGGTGAGTCCCACTTTGTAGCAGCTGGTTCATTTGGGCTGCCATTCGCTCATGGAGAGCAGTGAGTTTCTTTAGCCAGTAGGCATGGATCATGTCAGGCCCTGGTGCTGTCCAGTTTTTCATACCTGAGACTCTTTCTTGGACATCTGTCACAGTGATGGTTACCGGGGCTTGCTCAGGGAGGTTGCTGTGGTCCTCTCGTAGAGAGATCAGCCACTGTGCATTGCTGTTGTGGGACGCCTCCCTTTCCCATATGCCTTTCCAGTATTGTTCAGTCTCCAGCGTTGGTGGGTCTGCTCTGTTGTTATTACCCTGCCATTGAGAGTACACCTTAGCTGGTTGAGTGGAGAACAGCCGGTTAATCCTTCTGGATTCATTCTCCCTTGTGTATCTCTTTAGGCGGCTGGACAAGGCTTGGAGCCTCTGTTTGGCAGTCTCGAGTGCTTCAGGTATGGGCATCTGCCTGTACTTTCTGGGTACTGGTCTTTTCATTGCACCCTTGTGGAGCTCTGACAGTTGGCTCACTTCCCTCCTTGTTACCTTGATTTTAGCCTCTAACCGTCTTTTCCATGGTGGGTATTGGGTCTCATGGTTGCTCTTATAGCCAAGTATCTCAAGGATCACTGATGCTGAGTTGTAGATCAGCTCATTGGTTTCTGTTATGGTGTTGGTAGGGATCGTTCTCAATGCTGCATTCACATTCTCAATGAGACTTTCAGATGGTACTTCACTCAGCCATTGTAATTGGCGCCGGGGAGGCCTGGTTGTCATTGGGTCATGATTCTCTCTCTCAGGTCAGCAGCTGTCTCGTTCAGCTCTGTTTCGCTCATTGGGGCCGTGTATCCCCTCACTGGGTGGGGACTGTAGTTAAGTCCCCACAGTCCTGACATCCGGGTTCCTCCCTTTTGCCGTAGCATTTGTGTTGTATCTCGTCAATCTCAAGTTGTGATAGCAGTTGCCGTTTGCGGATGTTGGAACACTGAGCTACTAGTTGTTTAGCGCTTAGTGTTGACTGGGGATGTCGAAGTAACCATTCCTTCCCCAGTCTTTGCATGTAACCTCTCTCACTAGGGTTACTTGAGTAGTAGCATTCCAACAGATCCACATTTTCATCTCTCGCCCATTTCCGTCTTGTTCCAGTAGCCCATTTGTCATCAAGGTGCTCTGGTTCCCCAACACCTGACGCAGACCTTGTTTGGCCGGGCGACGTCTGAGCCGGCATGTTATGCAACTTAGTATCTCTCATGGTATGAGGTAGGCAGTAACTTGAAGGGTCTTGCCTAAGGACCCAGACTGGATTCGAACCCTGCCCTCTCGGGTGATATACTGATGCCTTATGTATTGAGCTATCCAGTCAGCTATATATATATATATATATATATATATATATATATATATATATATATATATATATATATATATATATATATATATCCAGAAGGATCCATCAAAGGGTCCAGTCCCACCCAACTACCGACCAATAACCTGCCTCTCCACAACCTGGAAGCTCATGTCAGGCATCATAGCGGCCAAGATAAGCAAACACATGGAAAAAACACATGAGCACGGCACAGAAGGGTGTCGGTGTAAATACCAGAGGAGCCAAACACCAACTCCTCGTAGACCGCACAGTTGCCCGAGACTGCAAAACCCGACACACCAACCTGTGCATGGCTTGGATCGATTACAAGAAAGCCTATGACTCAATGCCGCATACTTGGATCATTGAATGCCTACAGATGTATAACATCAACAGGATTCTGAGAGCCTTCATTGCAAACTCGATGAAGCTGTGGAAAACCACCCTTGAAGCCAACTGCAAACCACTTGCACAAGTGTCCATCAAATGTGGCATATACCAAGGAGATGCTCTGTCCCCGCTACTGTTCTGCATAGGCCTGAACCCCCTCAGCCAAATTATCAACAAGACTGGCTACGGATACCGACTCAAAAATGGGGCCAACATCAGTCACCTCCTCTACATGGATGACATCAAGCTGTATGCCAAGAGTGAGCGAGACATCGACTCACTGATCCACACCACAAGGATCTACAGCACTGACATTGGGATGTCATTCGGACTAGAGAAGTGTGGTCGGCTGATCACAAAGAGGGGGAAGGTGATCCGCACAGAAGGAGTCTCACTCCCACAAGGAACAATAGCAGACATAGAGGACAGTTACAAGTACCTAGGTATACCACAAGCAAATGGCAAAATATATAAAATATATATATATAAAAAATATATATATATATATATATAGAATATATATATATAAAAAATATATATATATATATATATATAAAAATTCCCTTCTCACCCACCGCGGGTGGTCTTATCCTCTGAGCTCAGGTCCTCTACCAGAGGCCTGGGAGCTTGAGGGTCCTGCGCAGTATCTGGCTGTGCCAAGGACTGCACATTTCTGGACTGAGATGTCTGATGTTGTTCCTGGGATCTGTTGTAGCCACTGCTCCAGTTTGGGGGTTACTGCCCCGAGGGCCCGATGACCACAGGCACCACTGTGGTCTTCACCTTCCAGGCCCTCTCCAGTTCTTCCCTGAGGCCCTGGTATTTCTCCAGTTTCTCGTGCTCCTTTTTCCTGATGTTGCAATCACTTGGTATTGCTACATCTACCACAACGGCTTTCCTCTGTTGTTTATCCACTACATTTGTTTAATTGGATAACAAATTTTTTGTCGGATAGAAAAATAAAAGTTAAGATCGGAAATGATTACTCAAAAGAATTTAATGTTGAAAATGGAATTCCACAAGGTAGTGCAATTAGTCCAATACTATTTAATATTATGATAAATTATATCTTTTCTGAAACAGAAGAATGTATAAAATCTGCATTATATGCTGATGACGGGGTTATATGGATGAGAGGAAAGAATACAAGATATGTTGTAGGTAAAATTAAGAAAGCAATTAATAAAGTAGAAAAATGGTCATATAAATGGGATTTTAAATGATCAACAAGTAAATCTTGTTATATGGTTTTTACAAATAAGAAAAATATTGATATAGGGACAATAACATTATATGAACAACCATTGGAAAGGGTAACAGAATTTAAATATCTGGGAATATGGTTGGATCAATCATATACGTGGAAAACATATAGAAAATCTGGAAACTAAATGTAAGACAGTTATAAATCTACAAAAGGCTGTGGCTGGAAATAACTGGGGTGCAGACAGACAGTCATTACTAAACATATATAGGGCTCTCATGAGATCAATAATAGATTATGGTAGTTTTATATATGGAGTAGCAGCTAAAACAACATTACAAAAAATAGATACTTTACAGAATAGGGCTTTACGTATATGTACAGGAGCAGTGAAAACGACACCTATTAATGCCCTTCTAATAGAGACTGGAGAGATTCCAATGGAAATAAGAAGAATGAAATTAGCTCTGACATAGTGGATGAAAATAAAAAGTAGTAAGCAGGAAAATGTAAATATTTAAATATTGTTGGGAATACTCAAAATTCCAGAGTAATGGATTTGGATGGATCATAAAAAGAAGGATTAAAATATATGGATTAGAAGATAAAGAAATAGCTCAATTTAACCCAATTAGCGTTAGCCCTTCATGGATTTTTCCGGAAGTAAATGTAGACATGAAACTCCATAAAATGAAAAATGATTGGAATTTAAATGAAATAGGGGTAAAGACTGATATATATTTAAGAAACTCATATTATAATTATATTAAAATATATTCAGATGGTTCTAAGAATTTAAAAGGACATGTGGAAATAGGAATATATATACCTGAGTGTAAAATTTACATTTCTAAAAGATTATCTGCTCAACTATCTGTATTCACGGCAGAAATGGTGGCAGTTATTATCAGTTTACAGTTGGGTAGAGGAGGTTCGTCCAGACAGAGAAGTCATTTCCACTGACTCCAAAGCAGTAATAGAAAGTATTCAGGGAGAAGGAAACAACAGGAAAGATCTAGTACTAGAAATTCAACACAGCTTATTTAGATTATACAGGTGGCATCGATATTTGGTTCTGTTGGGTACCAGCACATGAAGGTGTAAAAGGCAATGAAAGGGCAGATAAATCAGCAAAAAGGGCTTTAGATCAGGCAATAACGATTAAAATACCTATTGGGAAAGGGGAAGGGAAATCAATTATTAAGAATAAAGAAATGGAAATATGGCAAAAAAGATGGAATGAAGATAAGAAAGGAAGGAAATTATATAAAATTCAGAAGTCAATATTTAGTAGAAATATTAAGGAGAGAAATAGAAGGGAAGAAATAATAATTAGATTAAGAGTAGGACATACATATTTAAATGATACTTTATATTTAATAGGGAAGAAAAATAATGACAAATGTGAAAAATGTGGAGAGAAAGAAAAAGTAGAGCATGTATTATTGAACTGTAAAACATGAACGTGAAAGGGAGAAATTGAGAATAGTTGGAAGGCCAGATCAAGAATGGAGTTTGAAAGGAATACTAGGAAATGATGGAAATATAATGGATATTTGCATATTAAGGAAAGAACTATTTATTTTTCTTCAAAACACAAAATTAAAAAATAGAATATGACTGATGTGGAATACTGTTGCTACACACTCGTGTACAGTAGGTGGCGGTATGCACCTTAAAGTTGCTTGCGATCCGCCATAATAGAAAAGAAGAAGAAGCTTTTAGCTTAGCTGCTAGTCCTCCGCGACAGCCGCGCTTCTGCTTCCTATCGCGCCGTCTACGACGTTTCCATGGGCGTCCTGTGTTTGTGGGAGGGACCCCTGTTTCGCTAGCCGCTTGGCGAAGCAGTCCGAGGCTAATGAGTACGGTCCGCGTTTCCGTGCAGATGGAGTCTAGAAGCCCTGATTTCCTGAGTCTAATTATATTCTTACGAGCGTACACTATTCAACACTACGACGCTGCGTTGTCGGTTGGTTACATAGTCACTACAGCCATCAGAAAGACCATAAACATTTTCCTGCCAAACGTCGAGTTTGAAAGGCCATTGCGGGACGAGGACCTGGATGACTTTGATTCGTTCATCCACAATTCTTCTCCGGCTGGAGAGGACTACGCAGAGGAAAGACTTCCCTTCCAGGCAGAATGGGTGGACGACTTTAATGCTTTCCTCAACAATCTTTCTCCGGCTGGAGAGGATTACGCAGAGTGAGATTCGGCTTCTGAGTAAGGAACGCCACATGAGCTGAGGGAGACGCCCGACGCTATTGGACGGAGGTTGAGAGCGAAGACAGGAAAGTTTGGATTTGCGTTTTGACGGATAAATGGGACTTAAATTAAAGTATGGATGAGATGGATTTTGGGAAAACTGGCGGAAATAATGTGGATTGTAGTGAAGAGGAAGGGATGGATGATCAAAATGAAGGGAAAGAGTGGGAGAAGGTGGAGAAGGGTGGAAAGAAACAACGAGCTGCTGAAAGGAAGAGAAAAGATTTTTTTTATTTTTAACAAAACATTTATTTACAATAAATAATCAATTTTACAATATTCCTCTGACATTCATTTTAATAGCACATTATAATAAAACATAGTTAAAAATTAATTTTATTCTCTGAAATGATGCACAAAGCTTCGTTACATCCCCATAATTCTACAAACCTTTGCACATTCCCAGTGGCCCTGTGGAAAGCAAACTCCAACCTCAGCCTCGCCTTGATGTTTACCTTCCACAGAGCCACAGCATCAACTTGAGGTCCAGTCTGCATCTTGTCTTTACGAGTTATGTATATTGCTAGTTTCGCCTCGGCTAATAAATAATTTAAAAGCCGTGACTTAAAACTAGTCGCTTTACTGTGCCTTACACCGTTAATAGATAATGCACTGGTAAAAGGCGTTTTAAAAAGGCTAAAGGCGGTTGATAAAAAACTAAAAAAGAGTTAAACGTGTGCAATCTATAAAAACATAATCTAAAAACAAAGACTCATTTGGACACTATAAAACCAGAACTAATCACTGATAAAACGCGTTAGTGGCTATAGCACCGTGGAGTATTCTCCACTGGAGGTCCCCAATCCTTTTCTTGATCGGCGGTTTGTATAGTGTCCTCCAGTGATTGGTTCTCCTTTCAGTTTTTCAGTCCATACACTGACGTCTCTCTTTCGGAGTGTTCTCTTATTTACGATTTTCACACAATTCTTGTATAATGTCTTTGAGGCCACTTTACACAACTCCATTTCTGAGTCTATGTTCTTTAGCAGAGAACCTCTGTCCTCTTCAAAGTCTGGGCTCAGAAGAACTTTCGGAAAGGGGTCTGTTTCCTTTGGCAGACATTTCCCTTCCTCGTATGCCTGCAACAGCCTCTTTTCCTCTCCAGTCATTCTTATTTTTATTTTTAACAGGACACGTTCCATCATTCTTTTGGACTTTACTTTCATTGCGGCAGCAACCTGCTGGGCATCGCTAAAGTCCGCTCCAGACGCTCGGATCAGCCTCTTTAAGGTTACTATGCCGGCTCCAGACAGCGTCTCCGTCAGTCCCAGGAACGTGTCCTCTCCAACATCCAGTCTTGCTCCGTACACCAAGGGTTCTTCTAATAGCCAATGCAGAGAATCAGCCGTTTCCACTTTGCGCAATTTAAAAAGAGCACATGATTTAAAAACGCTCTGATAAAATTGCGGAGTTCCCCTTAACCTTAAAAGACTAAAATTTGTTAAAAACAAAGCAGCATCCAACCCCAAGGAATTCACGCGTCTCAGAATGCAGCTGGCTACATCTCTCCACACAGGAGATCCTGTCAAATACTTTTGTAGGAATTGTATCCTAAACACCACAACTCTACTAGCCAGGTGGACAAGGCCCTGGCCCCCCTCTTCTCTAGGTAAAAACAATACCGACTGCGGCACCCAGAGACGATTATTCCAGAAAAAATTTACCATTCTGTTTGAATTTTTGCCATCAGTCTGATGGTGGATCTAAAACAACGAGCTTGTGCCATAGCTGCGATGCGACCAGATTATTGAGCACCAACACTCTTCCTCTGTACGACATTTTTCCATGTAACCATTTCCATTTTGCGAGCTTATTTGTTATTTTTTGCTCTAGGTTTTCCCAGTTTTTTTCCACAACCTTTTTCTCGCCTAAATACACTCCTAAATATTTTAGGCCGTCTTTCCTCCAGTTCATTCCTTTGGGGAGATCCGGGAGTCCGTCGGGCCACTCGCCAACAGCCAGGGCTTCGCTTTTACTTTGGCGACGGACAGCAAGGAGAACTTTCTTATGATTTCTGTTAAAATGCTGATGTCTCTTTGATCCTTAATAAAAACCACGAGATCATCAGCGTAGGCAGATAAAACCAAATTGTCTTTAAAACCGGGTAAAACCAAGCCATGAATCTCTGCTCGCATCTTCTTTAAGAGGGGTTCCAGGGAGAGTGCATAGAGCATCCCCGAAAGCGCACAGCCCTGTCGGACGCCTCTACACACTCTAAAAGGAGCACACAGGCTACCATTGATCTTCAGCATACTCTCAATGTCACTGTACAATACCTGGATCTTGGCGATAAGACCCTCACTGAACCCAAACCTCCTCATTACTTTCCAGAGGAAGTCGTGTTCAACGCGGTCAAATGCCTTTTCTTGATCTAATGCAATCAAGCCTGTCTGTAAACCCAGTGAACCGGAGACTTCCAAAATATCCCGAATTAGGTGGACATTGTCTACCATGGACCTGCCGGGGACGCAGTAGGTCTGGTCCCGGTGGATGACCTGCTCCATGGCTCTTCCTAGTCTCGTGGCCAGGGCCTTCGAGAGGATTTTGTAATCCGTGCAGAGGAGGGACATGGGGCGCCAGTTCTTGATCTCCTGATGGTTGCCCTTCTTGGGCAGCAGAGCAATAACTGCCCTGCGACAGGATAAGGGGAGCGAACCAGTGGCCAGACTCTTGTTATACACTTCGAGCATGTCTTGGGCCAGAAGATCCCAGGAGGCCTTGAAAAACTCCACTGTGAGCCCATCAACGCCTGGGGACTTCTGGCCCTGCATGCTCTGGAGGGCTGTGTGGAGCTCTTGTATGCCCAGCGGGCGCTCCAGATCGATATTGATCTCTGCAGAGATCTGAGGCAGTTCTTTGCAGAACTCCTCCAGCAGTTCCTCATTCTCTTTATATTCCCTCTGGAACAGAGAACGGTAAAACTCCACAGCCCTCCTCCTTATCTGCCCCGGTTCGCTCAGATGCTGCCCCGTGTCCGATAGCAGGGAGTGGATCATCTTCCTCTGACCCTGTTTCCTCTCTAGGCCAAAGAAAAAGCCAGAGGGAGCATCCATCTCTGTGATATTCTGCATCCGGGACCTGACCAACGCGCCTTTAACTTTACTCTCCAGCAGGTTTGCTAAAATTAGCCTTTTAGATTTGAGAGCTTCAAAATACTCTTGATTTCCTGTGGTGTCACTAAGCCGCTCCAAATCCACTATACTCATCTCCAGATTTCTGATAGATCCGGCAATGTCACGTGTGACATTGATAGTGTGCTGCTGACTCAGCAGTCTAATTTGGACCTTCCCATAGTCCCACCACTGCTTTAGTGAACTAAAATCAGCCTTTGTTCCTCTAAAACCGGTCCAGAAATAAGTTAAAACCTCTTTAAAACTCTGATCGTAGGTTAATGCAGAATTAAAATGCCAATACGCACTTCTCGGTAAAATGTTTCAAATAAAAACACTCCCTAAAAGTAACAAATGATCTGGCATGTTTTAAACACATTAAAATGGTACTTAAAATAATAAAAAACGATCTAAACGAGCTAAAGAGATTTTACCTTCCTTGATGTGGGACCATGTAAACTGCCTGGAGCCTGCGTGCATCCTCCTCCATACATCCACCAGACTGTGAGATGCAACCAGCTGTTTCAAGACGCGTTGGGCCATCGGATGCGGCTCTGTGTGATTTCGATCTAAAAACTCATTCTCAGTGCAATTAAAATCCCCGCCTATAAAAACGCTTCTTCTCTGCATTGGCTATTGGAGCATAGATGTTGATTAAAACCATATTAAAAAGCTCAAATTTTGTCTTTATTAAAAGACACCGCCCTTGTACGACATGCTCGGTCTCTATGCTAAGTGGGCTAAAAGCTTTAGAAAAAACAAACCCTACTCCTGAATTCTTTGAGATACCATGACTCAAAACTATTCCCCCCCTCCACTCCTTGACCCAGTCTGATTCTGTCGTTTGATCACTATGTGTTTCTTGTATAAACAAAACATCAATTCTTTTCTGGTTAATCATCTGATAAACAAATGCCCTTTTCTTAGCCTCCCTTGCCCCGTTAAGATTTAAAGATGGAATCTTAAACGAATTCATTATGAGTAAAATGCTAAAAACTAAATACAAAAAGCAACCCATGAGTAATGTTAAAAAGCTATTATGCATAATTAAAACTGTTTTCTAACTTTCGTCATTATTTTCTTTAACCTGTAAACTTCTGTGTCCGTGAATCCTGACACTTCTTTGTGTTTTACATAATATCTTGCTGAAGAAAAAAATATTCTTAAGTCAGGGAAATAGCTTTCTATTTTTATACCTCTAAGTCCTTTCGTTTGTTTCATGAACGTTCTGAAAGTTTCTACTGGGTATTTTGGTTCCTTATTGTCTTGTGACACCGAGATCTCGCTGGTGTCAGAGAACCAACTCTCTTCATCACTACTCTCAGACATTTCTTTTCTCTCCAGTTATTTTGCTAGCCTGCCTACTGGCCTGTTCTACAGTCACCTTTTGCTTTTGTTTCTCCTTTTGCTCCGTCTCCTCGCCGGAGTGCACACTTCCAAGTCCATTTCCTCCTCTGCCTCACCCTTTTCCTTTTTTGCTCCACTTGCTACAACTGATTTTTCACTATTTTTTACTTTCACTTTTTCATCCGCTTGTCCCTCCCTTCTCTCTCCCTTCTCTCCACACACTAGATGTTCTATATTCTCATTTACTCCTTCCTCCTGTCTTACCTGTACATCTCCACTTTCCCCTTCTACATTCTCACCTCCATCACCAGTCAACCCACCACCACACACCACCGTGCTCTCACTCTCTCCCTCACACACGCTCCTACTGCCTCCCTCTACTGACTCAGCACTCACTTCCTCCACCACTTCCCTATCTGCCCATTATTCCATTGCTGCTGTTGAAACCATATCAGCGGGTTCCCCCCCGCCGCTGTCGCGGCGGCGGGCTCCTCCGTCACCCCAGCATAAGCACTTTCTTTACCTCCAGCGGCCTCACTGCTTGTTTCTTCCTCTCCTGCAGCAGTTGTGGGCTTCTGCTTTTCGGAACCTGGCCTAACTAGTTCCGTCTTTTCAGGGCACATTTTAATTACATGTCCCTCTTTCCCGCAACCGAAGCACCTCATTTGTCCCGATGTTGCAAACAACACATAATCAAAATCATCAATCTTAGGAGAAAGATTGTAGAGGAAAGTGTTAAAGTTGTCAACCCATTCCTTCTGGAAGGGAAGTCTTTCCTCTGCGTAATCCTCTCCAGCCGGATAAAGATTGTAGAGGAAAGCGTTAAAGTCGTCAACCCATTCCTCCTGGAAGGGAAGTCTTTCCTTTGCGTAATCCTTCTTCTTCGTGTGAGAGGAGGGTGTGTGGAGAAGAGCGGAGGAAGAGTGAGTGAGAGTGCGATTGTGTATCTTTTCTATCTTTGTTTTTCTTACTGTTTTTTCACTGGGTGTCTAGTTTACTTGTTTAATTGTAATTTTGTGTTAGTTTTATCACGTTTTAAGGTTTGTTTTTTTTGTTCGTTTGTTTGGGGTGTGGCCGTCGGGCGTGCCTGGCTTGCCGGCGTCTGACGGCAACAATGGTGGGTGTTGTCGGTGGTGGGTCTTTCTCCACGCTGACACGGAAGAAAGGCATCAAGGTGGGTGCCGGCTCTCCGTGCAGCGTGGAGGAAGTTTGTTTGGCTGTGGGTGAATTGATTGGGCACGGGAACATCAGGTCAGCGGCACGAATGAATGGGGCTGTGGTTTTGTTTGTTGAGAAAGTGGAGCACGCACAACAGGTGGTGGAGAAGGGTATATCGGTTAATGGTTTATTTTTACAGGTGTCACCTCTCACTTTACCGAGCACTAGGGTGTGTTTATTACACAGAGAAAAAACTTCCCTTCCAGGAGGAATGGGTTGACGACTTTAACGCTTTCCTCTACAATCCTTCTCCGGCTGGAGAGGATTGCTCAGAGGAAAATCTTTCCTCTGAATGGATCGATGATAATGATGGGCTGACCGCGAGAGGACATTTGTTTGACGCTGCGACGACAGAGGACGGAGGAAAAGAAGGAGGAAAGCGGAAAACAAATAACATCAAAATTGAAAAAAGACGGATTGAGCATAAGCTGGTATGTGAATGGTTCAGTTGGAAATGGAGATAGGAGATGAGGAAGACATGGGTTATGATGGTGGACGCCAGTGGGGAGAGGAAGAGGGAGAGGACATGGAAGAAAAAAATAGACGAAGGAAAGGGAATTGGTGACATTCAAGGAAGTAAAAGAGAATTGGAAGGAAGTAGTTCAGAGGAAGAAAGGATAGTTAGGAGGAAAGTTGTGTGGGAGGAATGTAAAATAATATTAAAACTTAAGAATGAGGAAGGACAAGATAACATCAGCCCCATTGTGGTATCAAAAGAAATAAAAAAGAAAATTGGAGATGTTGAAATGGTAAAGATTTTGAGAGATGGAAACCTATTGGTAGTTTGTAAAAATGAACGTGGAGAATATATGTAAAAAAAAAATGTGTTGGAGAAAAGAATCATCAGAGAAAATAAAAAAAATTAGAGGAGTGATTTATGGGATCCCTCTAGATGAAAACCTTGATAAAATCAAGAAAAATGTAGTTGGTGCAAAAGTGAATAACTTAAAAAGACTGTCCAAAACAATAAATGGGGAAAGAGTAGGGAGTTTGTCAATCCTCATTGAATTTGAAGGGAAAGAATTGCCACAAAACATAAAAATAGGTTACCTCAGTTTTCAG
Source organism: Poeciliopsis prolifica (assembly GCF_027474105.1). Taxonomy (NCBI): domain Eukaryota; kingdom Metazoa; phylum Chordata; class Actinopteri; order Cyprinodontiformes; family Poeciliidae; genus Poeciliopsis; species Poeciliopsis prolifica. Next base: position 19,502,034 of record NW_026562380.1, on the reverse strand, counting down.
GTCAGACCTTATATCCCTCCACCACTTCGTTGCTTTAAATGTCAAAGATATGGACACATTGCAGCAGTATGCAAAGGGAAGCAGAGATGTCCAAAATGTGGTGAAGATCACAAATTGGAAGAATGTAAAGAAGTACAAGAAAAATGTTGCAATTGTGGAGGGAAGCATAGAGTTACATATGGAGGATGTGAAATAAGGAAGAAAGCAAAAGAAATCATACAGATTAAAGTGTCTAAAAACATAAGCCATGCAGAAGCAGTTAAAAATGTGAAAGAACAGAAGAGAGATTGAAAAAATGGGTCAAATTTCACAGCAAAGTAAGATAGACAGAAGAAAAGGTCACGATACCAGTAGAAAAACTAATATTATTCATGGCATATATGTTATCAACTGCACTGACCAAGCCAAGAATAAAACCGAGAAGATTAAAATTATAGTGAGAGGAGCTTAAAAGTTTTTGGGGTTTAAAGAAGGATCATGGGAGAACAAATAAAAAATTGGAGGTAGACGGGAAGCCAGGAACATCTGGTGGAAATAATTCATGTTAATATTACAATGGAATGCAAGAAGTTTGATTGCTAATGGACAGGAACTTAAAAGATATATTGATAGTCTTGAGGAAAAACCAGAAATTATTTGTGTCCAGGAAACATGGCTAAAAGCAACGTTAGATTTTGAGATTAACGGATATGGTAGTGTAAGAAGAGATAGGCAGGAGGGAGGAGATGGATGTGAAATATTTATTAAAAAAGGGATACAGTATCAGGTATTAGGGAAAGGGAAAGAGCTTGAATATATAGTAATTGAAATGTGGGAACAAGATAGTAAATTTAAAATAATAAATTTTTATAATCCATGCAAATCATTATCAATTGAAATAATGGAGGAGTTAACTGAATATTTGGAAGGGAAAGTAATTTGGTGTGGGGATTTTAATGCTAATAGTACATTGTGGGGTAAATGTAATGATAAAAATGGGAAAATAATAGAAGAAATAATGGAAATTAAAAATCTTGTATGTATTAATGATGGGAGGGGAACAAGAACCAATGTAAGAACAGGGATGGAATCAGTTATTGATTTAACAATAGTCTCAAATGTGTTAGCTGGTATTTGTGAATGGTTCATTAATAAAAATTCAACAATAGGTAGCAATCATTATCCCATTACAATAAGAGTAGGATTAAATATAAATAATAAAAATATAAAGGTTCTGGCTCCCCTGCTAACGGGTGTCGTGACAGTGCATCAGCGGCTGAGTTACACCTACCTGGTCGGTACTGCACGTCAAAGTCCAAAGCTGCCAACTGTGCTACCCATCTCTGTTCAATAGCCCCAAGTTTTGCACTTTTTAGGTGACATAAGGGATTATTGTCTGATATCACAGTGAATTTAGAGCCCAGCAAGTAACCACAAAACTTTTCCACTACTGCCCATTTAAGGGCAAGCAGCTCAAGTTTCATGCTACTATAGTTTTTATCATGTCGCTCTGCATTTCTCAGCCGTCTACTTGCATATGCAATGACACGTTTTTTGTCACCTTGTTGCTGACACAAGACAGCTCCTAAACCTTGACCACTAGCATCCAAAATGAAAGAACAAGTGAAATCTGCATAACCCAAAATGGGAGCAGTCACAAGCTTTTCTTTCAATGTGTCAAATGCAATCTGACTTTTGTCATCCCACAATGCATTTAGTTTTTGACTAGCTTTAGCTGTAGTAGGCGCTCCTCTACACTGATTCACAAGGTCATGTAGTGGGGCCGCAATCTTTGAAAAGCCCTCAACATATCGTCTGTAGTAACTACATAAGCCTAGGAATGACTGGAGTTCCTTAACAGTGCCAGGCACCAGCCACTCCTTGGCTGCTGCTACCTTGGAGGGATCAGTTGCGATACCCTCTGCAGAAATTTGGTATCCAAGGAATTTTACTTCCTTCTGCAGAAAGTGACATTTTTCCCACTTCACTTTTAATCCTGTCTCTCAAACGCTTAAGAACTAGGTCTAGCCATTTCAAATGAGACTCCAAGCTTGGTGAGCACACCAAAATGTCATCCAAATAGACTAACATGATGTCGAATATCAGATCGCTAATAGTTGCTTGAATCAACCTTTGAAATGTTGCAGGCCCATTACACACACCCATGGGCATGCGCACATGCTCAAACAGCCCAAAAGGCGTAGTGAAAGCAGTCATATGTCGGTCTCGATCATCCATGGCCACCTGATCATACCCACTGGCAAGGTCAACTGTGGAAAAGAATTTGGCACCTTTCAACGCATCAAAGCTCGCATCTTTTAAGTAGACAAAGAGGTCTTCTACCACATCACCATCAGCTTTGTGTAAACACACCTCCTCCAGAGCTGACCCTCTTAACAGTGACAGCACAAAATCGAACTGTTCAGGTGCAGACTGATGTCTAGCAGAAATAACTCTTTCTACTTCTTCAATACGGGGCAATGGAAATGCATCTTTTTTTGTTTTTAGATTTAGCTTTTGATAGTCTACACATAAGCGTATACTTCCATCACTTTTGCAGACTACCACAACTGGTGAGGCATAAGCGTTTTCACTTTCCTGTGTAATTCCCTTTTTCAAAAGCTTAGAGAGGTGTTGTACTTCCTGGTATTGGTTAGGAGGTATACGTCGATATGACTGTGTGACAGGTACGTCATCCACCAGCTTGATCTCATGTTTCACTTTATCTGTGTACCCAGATTCTCGTCATCATCCGCAAAAACATCAATGTAACGGGATAGCAATGCACAGAGAGCAATATGCTCTTCCTCTGTGCCTCCCATGTCAAGTCTTTCCAAAATGGCTTGCACCTTGCTGTCAGTTTGCAGTGTTTTAGTGTCAACTGAAACTTGTTCAACGTCGGCAGAGACACGCTGAAATTTTACTCAGCATGTCTGCTCACTCTCAACAGGCTCAACCTTTGAGATTATGCCTAGCCGTGTTCTGGGGCCAGACCAAACTTCCTCTGCGGAGAAATTAACTACCTGAAGCGGAAGAACATGGCTGGTCCTTGTGACAAGTGTTAGGATAACTGCTAATCCGGGTGGTAGAGGAGTGGTCATTGGTTCAATGAGCAACTGAAAGGCTGCATCTGAGGTTTTAGCGTGACCTTTTACAAACACGGTGGACACCCGAGGATGTAGGAACACGTACTTTGTTTCTGCCTGCAACCCGAACTGTGGCCTGTCTCTCAATGCAACAGGTCTGTACCTGTTGAAAAGCTGTCCTCCAACCAGAGTCTAAGGATCCACCCAAAGTGCGGTCAAACTCTGTTGTCACCAGCTGCCTGCATCTGTGAATGACATTCATACCAATTATGCATTCTTCAGAAACAATAGGATTCGCTGAAGGCTTCAAGACCAAGAAGCCACAGTTTGGGATCTTTAAACTCATCGTCTCAACTTCCAGTTCAACATATCCCTGGTAAGGGATGTCATGTCCATTTGCAGCAGTTATTTTAAGCCAACTATTTGTAGCTAGCACGCTCTCATCATCACCAATATGCTTTCTGAAAAAACTCATCTGTCAAAGTACTGACCTGGCTCCCAGTGTCCAGTAAACAATGAGCTGACCTGCCATTAAGTGTTAGATCAACCACTGGACATTTTCCTATGGCACGCTCAATGATTTGTTCTCGTGTAATCTCTACTCTAGGTGAGTCTTTGACATGACCCTGCATTACCCGACTCACTGCAACCAGGGTCTCTCGTTTCCCGACTGACCGGAAACAAGCGACTCATCAGAATTTTTGTGTCTTTTCTGGGGACATTGTTTGGCAACATGACCAGCAGTTTGGCACTTGAAGCATATCGGTTTACCGTCGGAGGTAAATCTTGGAACAGTTTTAGTCGTATATGGTGTCTGGTTACTAGAGTTGCTGCTCTGAATTGTCAACTCTTTCACAGTTTTAGTGAGTTCTGTTATCACTTTCCCTTGCTCAGTGAGCATTTTAAGAACATCATCGAGTGAAACTGACTTCTCATTAGGTCCAGTTAGATTAGTCACTTTGTCTTGCTCTTTAAGAGTTTTCATCACATCCCCCCGATACATTGGATTTCCTATCTCTTTAACTGCACAGCACTGTGCTTCTGCTGTAAAATTACTGCAGGTCTTCACTTTACTCCTAACCATTTTTGTGCTAGGGGCTTGGTCTAAGGACCACAAGTAAGCTTCCTCACCCACCTCTAAAAGTAGATGCAGGTTTTCCTCTTACATATTTTCGGAGTTCTCGTTTCAGTGAGAGGTCTCTGATGCCCTCAATGAACTGGTCTCTCGACACTGTGTTTTCATTAGCCATGGCATTAGGATGCTGTTTCCGTACAAAACTAAAGGCCTGAGATAATGAATGTGAAAAGTCATGTATGTCTTCATCCTCCCTCTGTTTACAGTTGTGGAAGTTTTGTAAAAGTTGGGAAACACTGCCTTTATCTCCAAACGCATCTTTTAAGTAGACAAAGAGGTCTTTTACCACATCACCATCAGCTTTGCGTAAACGCACCTCCTCCAGAGCTGACCCTCTTAACAGTGACAGCACAAAATCGAACTGTTCGGGTGCAGACTGATGTCTAGCAGAAATAACTCTTTCTACTTCTTCATTAAACTCATCTACTCCCCTTCCATCTTTGTCAATGTCTCTGCTAAATGGTGAGATGTGCCTTTCCCTGGGTACATAGACATAAGATCTGGTAGGTTCAGTATTTAGTGATTACATGACTGTCATTACTTCTTCTTGTCTTCTGGCTAACTCACTTAATTGTTGTAACACCCCAGCTTGTTCAAAGTCATTTTGTTCATTGTTCTGTCCACCATCTTGTTCATTATCCTCATTATTATTCACCTGTTCATCCATCTCCAAGTTTTCATCCTGGTAAGACATGTTCTGATTTTCTTATTTTTTAATCAGTTCACTGAACAGTCAGTAGAAATTTAAATAGCAAAAGATAAGTTGGTCGACATCCCGAGTCCACCGGATCCTCCTGGGCTGTTCCAAGACCGCAGCTGGGTGATGCTCCCTCTCCCGCCTGGAAAGTGTTCTGGACCCACGATCACCTCGGCTGAAATCTCTTACAACCACGTCCAGCAACGTCCTCCTCTGATCCCAAAACAGATGCCGCCACACAGGCCCAATACGCAGGTCCGCTCTGGTCTAGGCCACTTCTTCACCACTGCCGTATAACAAAGCTAACGCTGCACCGCCATATATACACCCTCGCGGAGAGGAAAAATGAAAACGAGACCCCACTCCTGGCACCAATATTTGAAGCCGGGAGTAATGCAACACACAGAGCTTCAAATTAAAGGGGTTCTTTATTTCTTTAGATTAATATTTTTCTTTCTCTCTCTGATGTAAACTTTAGTTTCAACTATTAGCTTCCATGAAAATGGCGGGCTGTAGCTTCACATCAGAGCTAAACTCAAACAACGGATATAATAACAAACGGCAGTGGCAATTCTAAAGGAGAAAAAAAACATTAACATCCTCTCCCTAGATCCATTAACAAAACATAGCTGCGACATTTCTTTTACCAAGAACTCCGATCTTCTGGTCAGGTGGCCTGTAGTCTTCCAATAAGTCTCCACAAAATGCCCTTCTCTTCCGTTTTAGCGCTACGATACATAAATGAGGTTTTTCTATTTCCGGTCATTTTAGACCTCTCTGTAACAACAGCACCACATGCTGGCAAAAACAAGAATCACAACCAGTCAGTGAAATAAAACAAAACATGGCTTTCAAATACATTTGGCATGTACCCAGTTTTCACCTGGTTACACATACCTTCCAGATTCAGTGTTAAAGACAAACAATGTTTTTGGTGCAGAACCATCACTAAACTGTCAAAATATCATGTTTTGAGGCATGAACAGAATATTTATTACTTTGTTAAACAACGTTAAAGTAAGTTACAATAAAAGGATAGGTTTGTTTGTTTTTGTCTTAACAAAATAGTAAAATATTATTAAAACACCTAGAGTTTGAAATATTACATAATAGAGCCTAATTACTAGACACTATTTACAAAGTACTTACAAATAATATTGAAATGTATTTGTAAAAATATCCATATAACCTATTTGAGAAAATTATTGTGTATTTACAATATGCATTATATATGCAGTATACCAAAAATACATTTTTAAAAAGAGTACTCGAAGCATGTTTATAAAAATGTATTTATTTGTCATTTTTGGTATAATCTTAATCAGCATACCCTTTGATAACACACTAAAACTGTAGTTCAGAAAAATATGGCATATTTAAAATATACTTAAGTATACTAAAGTATGCTGTCTTTACACCAGGGAAGTTGCGCAGGTCGGTTGTTTACAATGCAGGTAAGCTTCATAACACTGAACCGTTGCATGGTGAACGTCAGGGACAAACGTTAGTGATTGGGAACATTTGAAAACTCCAACCCGGCCCACGCCTCCAGGAAACAAAGGTTTTCAGCAGCTGGGAGCCCAGACCCCCTGAAAGAAACTGGTTTTTACCTGGATAGAATAAAACACAAGTTTCGTTGAACCCTTTACAACTAGTTGGATTTTTATTGATCCAGAGGAAGTAGGACTGGACTGTTTGTTACCTTAACTCCGAATCTGAGTGAACTGAGTCGTCCTGGAATGAACCAAGCTTCAAAACCATCCGCAGAACAACATTGCTATTGATAAGAGTAATAATTTCCCTTTATTTGCACCACGTTATAAAGACGTTATGTACATATGTGCTCAGAGATATCAACCTCTTCAAAAGGAAACTTTGACCTTTCATTTAGGGTGTTCTCTGTCCAAACCTTTTGAGTTTTAATTAAAGACTGATCCACTGAGTTGTGTCCGAAGCACGCTTCTCTAGCTTCCATTTCACTTGTAAATCCTCAGGTGTGTCGTCTTTTCTGGAGCCTTCAGAGCTTTCCGTAGTCTCAAGATTTGATTCACGTCAGGCGTTCACAATCCACTGAGCTTCTCCTGGTAGCAGCCACATGCCTACCCGGGGTCTAGAAAGGGTGAGATAACTTCAAGTCACTGAATGGGGACTTGAAGCATCCCAAGGTCTTCCCCAGTGAGAAGAACCTCCTGCTCCCTGTGGTCCTGGTGGTCCTGGAGGTCCTGTGCTCCCGGCCTTCATTGTTGTGGCCAAGTCAGCTGTCCTTAAGAAATCCAAAGGTGAACGAAACGTTATTTCTCTTACTGCCATCCATATTTTCCACTAAACAGTTCTTCTGCACCCTTATCTGCCACAAGACAGTCAAAGGCGCTCATTGGTTCAATGACATACTTTGCCATGCTTTCAGAATGATCTAACTGTTAATAAGGACGTTTGACACTTCAATAGCAATACTATAAAATAGCAATAGAAGAAAATATTAAGTGTAGCTCAATATTTGAATTATTTCAGTAATTCAGTTCAAAAAGTGTAATTCAGATATTGCCACATCATATTACGTTACATCTAAAATTATAGTGCATTAATATTTATATATACGTAAACATAGATTACTTTCTGATTAGTTCTATTTTATGTTTTCTTGCATCACTTCCCTTAGGGGGCGCTGTAAAACAAGAAATGAGGCATAAGTCTTGTGTGGCCTGTCGGCTCATTTTATTTGCTAGTGATGAAAATATCTGGACCGTGTGGTTTCATTACCTCCATCGTGTTTGTTTCTCCGTTCCGTCCCTCACAGATGCCGGGCTCGTTCTGATAATTCAAATAGTTCTGAGCGGAAACTCCGTGCTGCTGCCTATTACTGTGGTTTTCCCAGCTGGCAACACCTGGACGTTTAGACGCTTTTCTGTGAGTCCTGTACTTCATTTTAGGAAACGTGTGTGAGCCGCTGTCTGGGGACCCCCAGCCCACATCAGACCACAGGGGCTCGGTCTGTGTGGCTTGGCTGGTGGTGGCCCTCTGCAGGCGCACAGATATCCTTTGAGCCGAGCCGGTCATCAGGGTGATGGACTGAGGATCCGGAGCTGGACCTGCCAGGGCGACAGCTGGAAACTCAAAGACATCGTCCTCGTCTGGAGAAGGGAACATAACGGGAAATACATGAATTAGCTCTTGCCAAATAAAAGCAAGCAGTGAGGATGAGTGGATGGCCAAAAACAACACAGAAAACACAATAAATAAAACGTTCTGTTCAAAAACAACATACAGCTACAGCGTGTCACACAGCTTTCAAATCGGTAATGAACAGAGACGCTTTCCAAACCTGCACAGCTTAAGATGTGAGTCCACTTCATTTAAATGAATGGAACTGTGATCTGTTGATATGTCTAACTTTAGCAACACTTTAAATGTAATGTTCTGTGTTACATTTCATTCTTTGCACGTTGTTTTCTTTCCTAGTATCTCTGGCAACAATATTCATCATGTTTGGTATTGTTGCAATTATAATAAAATACTTTTGAATGAAATAAGCATATTTATACACAGCAATGCTAAGAATATCATAAACATAAAAAACATTCTGCTGAGGTACATTATTTGTTTTGAAATGATCTCAAAATGGCAGGTTACTGATGAATCCTGTTTCAATATTTTAATTGATTGTCAGCCATATTTAAAACATCAAACAAATATTGATGGGTTTTTGAAAGGCAATAAATAACTATTTGAAATGTCCACATGTAAAAGAAAATGTACTTTTATCATGCAAATGATAACAAGTAGATAATATTTCAGATTTACAAAGAGAAATAGATTTTCTAGTTGCACATTAAATTTGAACACAAACTGAACAAAAATAACTCTGAGTAACAGAGAGATGGTTTTGCCACACTGTTAATATTTCTACTGAACTAAAGTCCAGCACCTCAGTATTCAGGAACTTAACACTGAATACAATAAGCTGTTTCTAAGGACGAGGAGTGACCCATTGCAGTTTTCCTGCTGACTGCTGATTACAATATTTAAAAATCCTGACCTGCCAATTCTGATACTGATTTATTTATTTATTTTTTTAATTTTATCTGAAATGTTAATGAATATAGTAAGAAAGTTGTTGAGTCGGCAGCAAAGTGGGGTGTGGGGCTGATTATTGGTGAACGCAAACATGCAGACGTGACCTGGTGGGCGGGGCTGACAGTCAAACCTCTCATGGCAGAGCAAAAGAGGACAGTGGCTGATTTTTAGACCTTCATTGATCAGATCGGTAGATAATATTGGCTTCATATGTAAATATCGGTCGATCTGGCAAAATGAAGGACAATGGACTACACCACTACAGACTTACATTTATTTATCTTATGAAAAGGCGAACTCATGACAACATTCAGTCCAATCTTGATAACACCAGATTATTGCTTATGAGTAACAGTATCTGAAAACAACCTTTACAGGTGGGCAGCGTTGGGCTGTTGGGCAGAGAGCTGTGGGTCAGCCTGGCTGGAGAGCCGCTGCTTACAGAGCCTGAGCCAATCAGCTTCCTGCAGGCCAGAACCAGCAGTTCCCGACATTGTTTATGACAGTTAACACCACAGTCTGCAAGGCAAACACATTTCCTGGCTGAAATCATCCCTGCAGTATTCAAGCAGCATCAATAAAAAATAATATATAGAGAATAATAATTATAGCTACTGCTAATAAATTTGGTGTAAAAAAAAAAGAGGAAATGTAAAAAAGTGAATTCATATCCATGACAGTCACTCTTAGAATAAAGCAGCAGACGCACCTTTGCACTTGTATCCCTGCTTGATGATTCCCCAGAGCTGCACACACGGAAGAAGAAAAAGATGGAAATGTTACATAATGGAGAGAAAACAGACACAATCACAGCAGTCTACTGGGCTTCATGCCAACCTCTGGGAGTCCAGAACAGGTGTCAGAAAACACAAGTGGACTGGCAAGCTGCTTAGGACCAACAGGCCACCAGGGGGCCCAGAAGAACATCTAATTTCTTACACAAAGTGTAGTACTCCCAAATTCCAATCTGCAGCTACATTTCTCATTTGACTTTAACATTTCTCTTGGTCATTTATGGAGAAAATGAAAAACTCTCTAATGTAGGATCCAGAGAACTCACAAATATGTCAAACTTTTGTCATAATGTGACGATTCCATCCATCCATCCTCAGACCCGGTTATAAGATGATCAGCTTTCATCTCCACAGTTTTTGCCCTTTTTACAGAATCACTGATGAGCAGAACTGCAGTGATTATTGTGTGCATGTAATTCAGTCTGCCACCTGCTGGACGCCAGAGGTCCTGCTTCTGCCTTCTGGTGGTTCACACTTCCCTTCAAGCAACATGTGTGAACAAACACAGCTAGGATCTGGACTTAGAAGAGAACCTACCTGTCATCGCCTGCTCCACCTTTCTTACATTTTTACAAGCTGTTCATTTTTAACCCGGTTTTCTGTAATTTAGTCATTCCAAAGTAAAAGATGACATTATGTTTGAACACATTCAGCATGTTTGGTTTCAATAAACATAATTCACTTGTGTTGAAATACATACAAATCCAGCACAATGTTCACAGAAGGTTGGCTTCAGATAGGTCATCTCCTGAAAGTTGTGAATGAATCCTGGTCCCATCTTACACTGGAGCAGAGGGTTGGCCCGGAGGAAATACGCCACCATCTCATCCTTGCTGATCAATCCGTCTCTGAGAAGACATGCAGAGGAAGATGAGGAGGAGGAAACAGGAGCATCAGCTCAGCTGGAAATCTTTTAGTCATGGACAAAGTTTATGGCAGTGATGCAAATGTGTTTGGCTTTTAAATTGATAAATATTCATTGTTTTGGGGACAGGGAGTCTTTTTTTCTTGCTTCCTTTTGCTTCTTTAGATCAATGCAGAGTTGTATGATTTTTGTTTTAACTGAAAGAAAATGCAGGAATCAATACAATCTAAGCAGCATAAAAATAGAGGCAACACATCCCACAATCTAGCAGCCAAGCAATTGCATAAAATAACCTTTGACCTTTCAAATGCTCCTCTCTGGTGATTTTTTGATTGTTTTTAATGTTGCTCCAGTGTAAGGGGAAACTCTATTTATACATAGTGATATAAATAAATTGGTGTGAATTCAGGCAAATCAATAATTTGATGAACACATCAGGATGGAGGAAGTATGGGTCGGTTTGGAAGCTAGCAATTTCCAACTTTTGTAAATATCACCGTCTATGATCCCCAATCAGGTTTGTTACGTTCACAGACAAGTTATCTCCACTCCAACAAGAAGAAGCCACCAAGAAACTGGTAAAAACAACTTGGATAAATAACTGAAGTCACTCTGTTCAGTTCTCCCATCCTTCACTGCCGACGTCCGTCATGGCGCCTCCAATGATGAAGTCAAGCAGTTGCAAAGGGTTAATAGTTTCAATCATGCAGAACTGATCTGACTGTTGCTATAGCAACGATCAGAAGCAAGACATTGTCCAGAACTACAGTGAGCTCATTGTAGCTATGACCTCATCAATGACTTAGATCTATGACATAGTTCTATGTCATAGATCTAAGAACCTCTGAGGCTATAAAAACTTGCATCTCAAAACCTCAGTTTTCAGTTGCAATTCTCTTTAGCCATGTCTTTGGATCTGAAAGCGATTGGAACGACATTTTTCTTTCCTGTGTCTTTTGGGCTTGGTTATTTGGCCAGCACAGCCATCAGGAAAACATTGAATGTTATCCTGCCAAACCTACAATTTGGAATGCCATCTAAGGATGAGGACCTGGATGTCTTTGATTCTTCCTCTTCAATCCTTCTCCGGCTGGAGAAGAGAGTGACGAGGATAGACTTCCCTACCAGGAAGAGTGGCCGGATGATTTTAACGCTTTTCTCTTCAATCCTTCTCCGGCTGGAGAGGATTGCTCAGAGGATAATCTTCCCTCTGCACAATGGATGGATGATTATGATGTGATAGATGCCTATCTTTTCAGGCCTCCTCCACCTGCGACGCAAACTTCTCCGGCTGGAGAAGTTTGCGTCGCTTCAACCAAAGATGAAGCGAAAATCATCAGTGTAGAAAAGCTGGAAGAGCCGACCTCTCAAAAATGAAGTGAAAGACATCGGTGGAAGAGACTCCTCAGCCAGGAGTCTCTGAACTAAACAAGGAAAAGCCGGAAGAGCCGACGTCTGCAACAAAAGAGGACGTAAAAGACATCGGCGTGGAAGAGACTCCTCAGCCAGGAGTCTCTGAACTAAACAAGAAAAGCCGGAAGAGCCGACATCTTCAACAAAGGAGGACGTAAAAGACATCGATGTGGAAGATGTAAACAAAGAGAAGCCTAAAGAGCAGAAAGCTTCTCCTCCATCAAAAAGAGCCCTAGAAGATTGGACTCCAAAAGATTCTTTTAGTTTTCTTCCAAAACAAACTTCCCCGGCTGGGGAAGCTTTGAAGATTAGGAGGTTTTCACCTCTACCTCCCCCACCACCTGTGGAAATTTGGGATGATAAGAAGGCAGTGAAGAGAAGTAAGAAGGCATGTTGTCGATTATCTTGACTGCCTGATTTTAAGTATGTAGCATCTTGTTTTTTCACTTTTCATTTTGATGAAAAGTGAAAAAACTTGCGAAACAGAGGTCTTGGGTTTGAATCCTGGCCTGGGTTCAAACCCAAGACCTCTTGATCTCCATGAGCATGAGTGGGTTCTCTCCGGGTACTCCGGCTTCCTCCCACAGTATAAAAAGATTTTTTAGATAAAAAGTGCGTACATTGGGTTGTGCCTTTGTGATTTCTGGGCTGTTCTCATTCTGTCTAGTTTCTAGTTGAAGTGTCACTTTGTGTCTGATGAATAAAACTTCAATCCAGCTGAGTTTACCAGTTAGTAAATGATTGCAAACACACATCAAATTTGCCATTTTCTCAAAGAAGAATGTCTCAGACAAATTGTTTAATCCCACAAAATCAACATTACTTTGAGTTTGGTGATGAGGAAATGCAAACTGAGGGGATGAAATCCCAATCATCAATTCATTTTTAAAAAGCAAACCTTCCATCTTCCTTGAGCATTACTGCAGACTGTAAGAAAAGCATAGACCAATCGCCACACGTTTTCCACAATCCACCAAATGGTTCATAAATTAGTTAAATTGATTTGCTATGACAGCAAAGATGCGTCAGTTATTTTTCACACTCACTGATCTTTATCCAAAACGCAGAATGAGTCCAGAAATGGGAAATTAGCTGCAATACTCTCAAAGTCTTCTTGTGATATATAGCCATCGTGGTCATAGTCATAATTTCTGAAAACAGACTGTTAAAAGGAAAACAAGTAATTAATATCATATGACATTATGTAGCATCATGCAATATCAATTATCTTTGCTTTTGTTTGAAGGCATTATTAAAAATGGGAAGGTTTACTCACTTCTACTAGTTTGCGAATGTGCTTACTGACCACAGAAGGATCTGGTTTGGTGGTCACCCCAGAGGCCCAGTCCAGTGGGGCCAAAGGTTTGTTGGGAGTAGTTGGAGATATAGGCTGAGGATACAGAGTCAGTATAATTTCATTCATCTCATAATATTTAAAATATAAGTTTATGTTCCACCTATATTTTGACAATTTATCTTTGGTTATAATTCCAAGTGTCAGGTGGCTCGTCCTTGAGGACTTGGAGTTTTACAACCACTAATCTATAACTCCTTTCTGATGTTTTCTATAAGACTCGAGTTCTCTAGTGCTCCAAAATGCTCATATCACTTAGTTATAAAACATATTGGTAAAATTTAAACGTTGCCAATAACCTAAATATGAGGAAATTCGCAGACTGAACATGCATGTTGACAATAGACCTGAGATAATCAGGAACAACTGTTTAAATATGAATATGGATATAAAACCTTCTTTGGCAGCTGCTCACTGAGACTTGAGCCCCACTAAACTGGCCTCATCCCACCATAACAGCCAGACTTTTACCAGCATGTGGTGTGTTTCATGCAGAATCGTAGCTTGAATAGAACTTTACCTGCGATTTTGGGTTACGTGGTTCCCTTAGCAACGACAGCTCATAAATCTCATCTTCTGTGTAATAAAGGTCAAGAGAAAGCTGAAAAATATGAGCGTTCAGGTAAAAGTCATAAAACAATCACAATGATGGCCAAACCCCAACACGGAGGCTTAATGAATTACAGACAGAGCTGGTAGATATAAGAACATCATGATGCTTTTTGAGGCAACTTTGAACTGAGACCAACTATCATTTCTGGTGTTAGATTCCATTTCTAAAGTCAATCATCTCGGATGAAGCTTACTGTGAAACCTATGTTCTCTATGTGCTATATAAAATTAAGAGGTCTGAAGCAAAGAGCTGCCCTCACCGTCAGAAGGTAAATGAGGTCCATGTTGGGCTCCACTTGGGATACCACACTCTGTAGTGACACCAGCTCATTGAACGTCATGTACAGCTGATGCATCTTCACCAGGTTCACCATGGTGCCGTCACCGACCCAGTCAGGAAAGACGACGTGCACCGCGATCAGATCCTTCAGGTGAACGCCCAGGATGGGGATTTTGAACCCTCTGCAGTCATTGAAGGCCTTTCTGTAGTTGGAGTAGTTGTTGTTGGAAGAGACCAGCTCTGTCATCTCGCTCCAAATCTGGGACAGCAATAGGAAAACAGTATCATGTAATGAATAAGTCACAGTCGTTTCTGCAGATCATGTGATATAGATGGGTAAAAAGATAGACCAGTTGCAGACGGGGCTCAAATTTTCTTTTGTTAATGTAAGTGAAGACATCGGTGTGAGGAATAGCACAGCATGGCCCGTGTTCAGTACCTTCAGAACTTCTGGCGCCAGGTAGGCCTGGGTTTCTTTTAGTCGAGAAATGGAGCTGTGGCTCAGGCCTCCCACCACCGCCATCAGAGTGTTGAAGTTCTGAAGATGCAGCAGTTTCTGAGAAAACAGAGGGGAGTGGTAAGATGAACATTGTTCATCAGAGATCAGCCAGTGCCATGGTCTGTAATAAAACTCTGAAAAAGATGATCCTGCTCATCTGCTTCTCTTAGCCCAAAGTCTCATGTTAACTTGGTGTGGCAGAGATTCTGTTGGTTGTTTTAAAATATTTATCACCATCAACCAAATTGGCTGGAAATGTTTATCAGTGACAGCTGGTTTATTTTAGTGATAGAAGAACCTTATTAAGTGCACAAGCTTCATGGTGCATTCAGGTACAGTTTGTAAATAGTTTCCCTTTCATTAAACATGATCTAATACCCACTGGTCTCTTTTCAAGACAGTTCAATAAATGAAATTATGAAAAATGCCAAAAGTGTCAGTTTCTTGCTTCCATAAAATGTGCTAAATAATATAATCATGTTATCAGAAATCATCACCACATTATGCAGTAGTTAGTTGCTACTTCAAACGTGTTTTTATTCTTGCGTCTCTGGATATAACCTTCCTCTGTTTATATTGCAAAGTTTTGAATAAACAGACAGAAAATCAGCAGCTATTCCTTCTTGTTTTTGAAACGGGTGTTAAATGCAGTTCGTATTTGTGAACAGCCTGTTGTAGGAGTTACCTGAGCCACGTGGATGTATTTGGCGATGACCTCAGCTCGGGTCTGAGGTGTGAGTTTGCTGAGCACCATCAGCTGGACCCACTGTGAGATGCCATTGAAGAGAGCGATGGAGCGCTCCAGAGTTGGATTTTCCACAAGACAACCATGGATCACGTAGCTCTGATAGTCGGTGAACTGCAGACGAATGAGAATTTTTGCCAAGACTCATTTGTACGAATCATTTTCATAGAGGCTATGCAATGTAGTTTAGCTCTATTTGGATTTTAATGTTACAGTCAGTTAAATGACAACCAGCTGCTTACTGTAAAATTTTATGCAGGAAGATAAAAAAAAAAAAAAAACAGGATTCAGCTGAAAATTTAGGAAGCACAAAAAATTTATGGGTAAAAAAAAAAAAAGGTAATTTATTTCCTTGAATTTTAGACAACAGCATTTCTTTGATGTAGCAACATCAAAGAAATGTGAGAGGATTTGATTGTCATTTTTTAATTACAATTCTATATTTGGAAAAAGTTTTATATGTGATCTGGAATGTCCCGACTTCCTGTGCAGGCGTGTAAGTTCAGTTCTGTTCACTTAAAAAGTGGATTACTCTGACAAGCAGCAGGCTTCTCTCATCACTGTTACATTTCAACTGAAAACACTCCAGCGTCATTCTAGATTGTCTCCGTTTTCTCACTTTGAATACACTAAATCCAGATATTTCCATTATTGTGGATATGATTTGTAATCAGTCAGGTCTGGGAAAATGAGCAGTTTTCCATAAGATCAGCCAGCCTTTGTGACAGGTGAGCAACTTCCCATGACGTTGCTCATGTTGACCAAAGTCCTCTTCATACAAGGTTTATATTTGCACTATGGTTGGCTTCTACCATCACAGCTGATAACATTTTCCCAAATACAGAAACTTTCTATGAATGATGAGTTCTGATGAGGCTCATCTGTCTGTAGACTGAAGTTATTTTCTTGAAAATAACGTTGAACACATTTGCCATTAAGCCCACATTAAAAATGTATTAAAATTTTTCTTTTATTGGTCTCATTTAACATTCTAATCATAAATGTCATGTTTTTATTAGCTGTTATCAGAAAATCAATCATCAGAAAAAAGGCTTGTGTGGGATTTTTTTTACTGAGTGAACCGAGTTACTGAAATAACTTTTGGATGATTTACTGGAAGAAATTTCTGTGCATCCGCTATGAGTTTCAGAGGATTCACCCACCGATATCCTCCGGATGGACTTGAACTCCAGGAAGGTGAGATGCTCTGCCAGCTCCACAGGCTCCAAGTGGTCAAACAGCAGTGATGCTTTCCCTTTCTTGGCTTGTTTCTTCCTCTGGGTCAGCTTCCGCATCCAATCATATGATGGGCTGTAAGGAGATCAGGTCAGAAACAGTGAGCTGGCAGTCTGGACTCAGTCCAATCAGCAGGAAGGTTCTGGTTTAGGGGTATTTAAGACGATGGTTACTGTAGCGTCCCGGTTGAATGGATGATTTCTCAAACTGATGGTTCACAATGTTTTATTGAATGCCTTTTTATTGTGAACACACCGTAAGAGCTACAAAACATACAAATTAAATACATTAAAAACTCAAACAGTGTTGTTTTCATATTGTACTTTAACATATAAATCATTTTTCTTACATTCTGCAATTAAACCTTCTGTCATGAAATAAAGCGCAACATATTAACTATTAAGGGTTAATTAACGAATATTCGTGCCATCTAATGATAAAATACAACCGTCACACCCAAAGCAAATTACATTTTACAGTAAAACTAAACATATATTTACATATTAAAAAACTCTCACCTTGTTCCCCATCAACCAAGCGCCAACCAACTGACAGTCTACACTCTAATCTGAACCACTCCTTAATTAGTTTTACTCCGACCTTTTTTTTTTTTTAAACCAACTTTATTTACAAAGAAGAATATACAGAATACAGAATAATGAATATACAGACACAGACAATAGAATGCTCGAGGTACTAGGTTAACAATTTACAGATTTAACTCTTCACTTAAAGTTAGAAGTTTTATAGCTTTAGCGTTGGTGCACATTTTCACAGAGTCCAAAAAACATCTTAAATAAGCTCTAAAAAGAGTGAGGTTGGGTTTGTTTTTAGCAAATTTACAAGCATGCATATGAAATTTAGCCAGCAGAATAAGAAAGTTTATAATATACTCTTTTCCAAACAAACTATTATTGGAAACAAAAAGGGTGATACAGGACATCCTTGACGAATCCCACGTTCTATTTGAAATCTATTTGTTGTTCCATTGGGTAATTTTATTGAGCTATTTCCATAAGTATATAGAGTGGGATTGATTTTTGAAAATTCTCTCCAAAACCAATTAGACTGAGGGCTTTGAAGATAAATTCATGTTCTATTGAGTCAAATGCTTTTTGAAAATCTAAGAATAAAATAAAGCTGTTATCTGAAACCATTTCTGAGAACATCTTGTAAAGTTCTGATGCAAGTCCATCTGTGCCAGGGGATTTATTTAAGACTATTAATAGCTTCTTTAATTTCATCAAGTGTGATTGGAGAATCACATAATATTTTGTTTTGGTCACCAATTATTCCTGTGCCACTTAAGGAGTTAAAGAAAGAATTGTGTTCCTCAGGCGAATGTCTAGACTCCTATAATGATTTGTAAAACGTTTCACATATATTTGCAATTGTTTTGGGGTCATCAATAATTGTGCCATTTGAGTTAAGTTTGGTAATACCATTTTTTGATTGTCTTTGTTTTTCAAGTTTAAAGAAATAACTAGAATTTTGTTCCCTTCCTCTAACCATTTGGCTCGTGAACATATAAATGCTCCTTTTGCTTTTTTAATATAAATTTGATCCAGTTTAAGCTGAAGGGTTTGTAACTTGGCTCTCTGTTGTTCATCTAGATTTTCAGGAAGAGCAGAGGATAATGAAATCAACTCAGATACCAAGCCGTTTTCCTCCTTTATACTATTTTTAATTCTATTTGCCCCAGCTTTACTTAAGATCTTTCTTAACTCATATTTTAAAAGCTCCCAGTAACTTCCGTAATTGTTTTCAGATTGTGCTAGCTTTATGAGCTCTGCAATTTTGTATTTAATTGTTAAACAGATAAATTTGTCGTTAAGAAGGGATATATTCATCTTCCAATATGCAGGGTTCCTTTTAATAGTTCTATCAGGGGAAATACAAACCTGTAACGAAATGCCTTTGTGATCAGTAAGAGGTGCTTGAATAATCTCAGCTTTGCAATTTGAAAGTTGTAAGGAATCAGAAATGAGCCAAAAGTCAATTCTTGATTGTTGTGAGCCAGCTTTATTTTTCCATGTAAAGTTTTTTGTGTTAGGATTAATTACCTCCAAATATCAATTAAGCTTCGTTCATTCATAAAGTCAACAATCTGAGAGTTTATTCTTTGCCTACTAGGCCAACGGTCAACCTCATCATTCACAGTAATGTTGAAGTCTCCTCCTAAAATTATTTTAATGTTATTAAATTTTTTAACAAGTGCATCAATACTGGAGTTCAAAGTTTCAAACAGTCTGACATTTTCTTTTGCGTTGTTATACCCATAAATGTTGCCAATAAGAAAGATAGAATTATCACATTGGATAACTGTGAGAATGTAATGTCCAGCAGGGTCGGCTTCAGTGAAGATGACGGTGCTATTGAATTTGTGTTTCAATGTTAATGTACCTGCTGTACGGTGAGTTCCATGGGCCATCCATAGGTCTTCTCCCCACTGAGCTTTCCAAAGTTTATAGTCACTGTCAATGGAGTGAGTCTCTTGAAGCAAACAAAAATCAGCACCACAATTTTTTGCAAACAGAAATAAAGCTTTTCTTTTAGTGATATCCCTCAGTCCTCGAGCATTAACTGAGAAGAGTTTTAACATAGTAAAAAGAACAGAACAAAGAAAACTATAAGTGTCTTGAGTTTTAGTTGAACTTAACTGGGAACATAGAACTTTTCCTCCAAATTGGGTTGAATGGGATCCAACGAAACAGTTATTCAACTTCCTTGCGGTCCACAAAAGCTCTTCCTCCTACAAAGTATGCGATCTTTTTATCCTTGCGTGCCTGTTGGATTATTGGCCACAACCTGTTCCGTTTCTCGCGGTCTTCCACAGAAAGATCTTCTTTAAACAGGAGATTTCTTTGCTTCAAGTAGTCAGAATTCTTTGCCATTTTCCAGATCAAGATTCGGAAATGCTGCATGGCGAAATGGATGATGATGTCTCGGGGCTGTGGTTTGTTAGGGTGTTTTCTACCAAGCCGATATACTGAATCAATCACTTCCAAAAGCTTCTCTTTGTAGTCAGGGATTATATTCTGACATACCTCCATCACCTTGACCCTAACATCTTCCGACCCTTCTTCGGGCATGCCGCGGAGCCGCAGATTCCACCGTTTCTTCTCGCGTGCTAGCTCCAGCACTTTGGTTTCCAATGCTTGAATCTTTTCCTCAGCTTTGCTGACTCGGCTGACCGTGGTGTGCAGTGTGCTTTTAATATCTTGTATGTCAGCGGAGAGAAAATTAATTGTAGACTTCAAGTCCTCAATGGATTTTCCAATAGCTGTTCCTTGCTCTTCAATAGCTAGCTTTAGCACCGCTATCACGTTCTCTGCTGTGGCTTGTTCCATTTTACCTTTTTTGGTAGATGATGTCTTCGTAGGAGTAAGTACAAGATGACCTTCGGTTTTACGTTTTTATGTAGAGGTTGAAGACATTACAAATATACCTATTCCGGCAGGAGCTGAATAAAGTTGAATAAAGTTGGAGGAGAGTTCCGAACAACGTCTAAAGGCTAGCCGCCATCTTGGCTCCTCCTTGTACTCCGACCTGAGCGCTCTCTCTTTCTGCGCGATGACCAGCAGTTAATTGTCAGTTAATTGTCTAAAGTTGGCGTCACACTTCACCACTCTTCCGTTTCAAACCCTTTCAAAATAAAAGCATAAATTCTTATGCTAACAAATACTCGTTTTAAAATGAGGAAACACAAAATACTAATAAGGTCATTTTCAGTTACAGCCCAAAAATAAGGAACAAATCATTTGTTTTATTTTATTTGCAGAAAGCTGTCCAGCTTACCGTTGATCTCATGTCCCAGATGGTCAATGTTCTGTTGTTCTGTTCTGTTATTAATGTGTTGTAGAGTTTTTCTATTGTACATTTGTGTTTACTGTTGCAGGTGTTGAATCTTGAATATTGAAGCAGTCAAAATAATGTTGAGTCCCGTTGTTCTGCCCATTTGGGAAATGCTGCAGTTTGTTCTCCGCTGGCTGTCAGCCCTGCGGCTCCCGGTTTACTGTCCTCCGGTAGTTGCAGCTGGTCTCTCAACAGCGTCTCTTTGCACCTCAACTTCCGCCTTCGGGGAAAAGCGGCTCGATCGTTTCCGATCTATTGAAAATGGCACTTTATGCTGGGTATCTGCAGGGCTTTTCCAATGTAATTAATTTAATAATGTACATCTAACCGAAGCCCCAACAAGTAAGCCGGAGAAAGGTTTTAAGATGTTCCCCTCGTTATACATTCACAGATACGAAGGTGAGTTTTACTTTCTTCAAACTTTGTGGCTAACATTAGCTTTAGCTTATGCTACTAAGCAATATTCTCAGACAGTTTTCTTGTAAAAATCTGCTATTTAAATATCTAAACATTTCTCATCCATTCTAACAGACGATGTTTGTACCTTATTTTCAAGTATATTACGTGTATTTATTGTTAACGACAATAAACAGCTTACGGTTCAGGCTTTTTGCTTGAAGCCTGAAGAAGCACAACAAGCCCGTAGCTTTACAGTAAAGCGGTTCTGATGTCAGAGTTCGAGTTCAGCTGACTGTTCAGGTTCAAAGTAGTTACTTTTAGAAAAATATGGCCGTGTTGCTTAAGGCCAGAGGCTCTTAAACTGCTGGACTTCCCAGAACTACATTTCCCATCATGCCCAGGCTTTGACGTGTAAATCAGGTGATGTGGAAAAGTCTAGAAATGCTTCATTTGACCCTCTGAGCTGTAGATTCTCAGCTTCGTGTTAATATTTCTGTTGTAATTGATGGTCGACGCTTTATTATTGTTTTGTATTTTGATGTGAATCCGATCGGTTCTGAAGTCCCACTTGTATCTGGCTCTGTGGAGTTCAGTAGCCTTCACAGAGTTCAACTCTGAGATGTTTTTTGTGTTATTTTGTTTTATTACTTTTGCATGCTTCTTGTGAAGGGCTGAAATAGGACTGTTTACAGCAGTGTGTACAGGCGGATCAGTTGCTTGGCTGTACGGCTCTGCTGACTTGTTCCTATATACTCGCTCTTTCAGGCTGAATACAGAAGCAATTTAATGGAAATAACACACAATGGCTCCTATACCTTCGTCTTCAGGTTGAAGAAGCTGCTGAGTGAAGTGAAGGCTGCAAACTTCGCTGTGCAGCATTAGCTTTAACTGGTAGCGACCAATATTTACAAGCCAACGTCTTCTTAATTCAGGACCGTTTGGAAATCCATGAAATGGTGCAAAGAGCCTATATACTGTGCAGTGAAGTTTCCCGCTTGGCCTTCTGACATGGACGTCGTTTCTTCTGGAACTGGATTCTATATGAAGCTCTTGAAGCGGTTTTCCTCTGTTGCGCCTCGTCAACCCGCTCTGCCAGGCCCTGTACCTCTGTGGCAAAACTGTCCAGCTTACCGTTGATCTCATGTCCCAGATGGTCAATGTTCTGTTGTAGCTTTGCATTATCCCCCTTCTAGACAATCTTCAGGTCGTCGATGTTTGGTCCAGTCTCTCAGCTTCTGAGCTAGCCACATGTCACTAGCTTGATACAGACATGCGTTAGCTTCAGCAACACGTTTATCCTGAGCTTTGGGCATCTTTGTCAATATTTTAATGGCTCCACATGTTTCTCCTCTTGTTGATAAGTTATTTAGTCGAAACAATGACGTTTAATGAGTTTTGAACTGGATATTGTTATACTAAGGTGTTAGAGGTTCTGACACACCGTCTACTCAGTTTGCTTCACCTGAAGTCACCATGTTGTTTTTGTAAAATAATTATTCATTTAACTTAATGATAGTCAGTTCTCATTGCAAAAACAATAATATTTTCTAATTTCAATATACTTGCCCTGATTCTTTGCATTTAACATACATAGAAAGTACATCAGTTGATGAAGAGATTCATTGTGTGCTAATGGGTTCACAGGACAGAAAACATAAAAACTGTGACGTTTCTTTCTCCAGCAGAACTGAATTTAAGGATGTGCTCAGCTTTAAGCCTCAGACATTCAAACTTAAGCTGGATTTCTATGCGCCGTTTCTACTTTGTATTTGGGAATCCCAAGCTACTCATTCAATAGGAATTTTATTCCAGTAAAATAGTGAAATCGTAAATAAATGTAACAGAAGGAAATCTTATTCTTGGCAAGACAACTTAGATTGTTGAAAAGTCTGTTAATCACCCATAAATGATGACACATTTCTAAACACAACTCATAAAAGGTTCAGTTCACCTATTTTCTACCAGGCAAAGAAACTACTTCCTATTCACAATGTTAATGTTATGAAGTGCGATGAAGGTGGTGAGGCAAAATGCAGCGGACCCGGTTGCAATGATGTAAATTATGGTTTTAATGTTGATTGGCACACAAATAACTTCAAAGTCCAGGTTGCTGGTGGCAACTGGTGAACCTCAAAAACAACACACAGACTGGACGGAGGAAAGGACCCGACTAGACGTGATTAGACGGGGACCTGACCAGAAACAAGGGACACAAGTGGGTTTAAATACACAGGGAGACAGTCAGGAGAAACAAGAGACAGCTGGGGACACTAGGGGTAGAAGGGCCAACACAGAGACTCAACAGAACACAGAAACCTAAATAACACACAAAAAACACAAATTACTCCATTTAACCTCAAGTATGAAAGAAACTAGTTTTAGCACCAGATGTTGGGAATGTGGCAAGACAGTTTTTTGGTAGAGGCGGTGTGATGGTGTGGGATGGAGTTTTTTTTCTATGAAAACAAGGCTTTCTGTCAAAATGGAGACGAAATAAAAAACTAGTGACACTATAATATCTGTTGTCTTTAAGACTGAACTCAAGCCCACAAAATGAATGAGAGAAGAAGATCAGAGGTCATGCAAACAGTCCAGACTTTAGCCCCACTGACACTTGATCAGCTGTTCATGCAAGAATGACAAACATAACTACATTGGGTAACTCGCAACAATCCTGGTGAAGCATCGGATGCAGTTCCTTTTGCAGTGTGTGATCAATCTGGTAAGAATCATAGTCATAACAATTGTCCTACTGAGACCCACAGTCCAACAAAAGAGACTAGAGAGAGGCGTTAGTAACAGTGAGCTGCTGTTTCATCCTCATACTTTCATCCAAAATATACATAGAAAATTTAAAACAAATTCAACTGTAACGAGATCCATTGTCAAGAAGCAACAATCAATCATTTTAGTTTCTACAGTGGTGTGTGTGTGCGTGGGCGTGTGTGCGTGTGTGTGTGTGTGTGTGGGGGGGGGGGTGTGTGTGTTGTGTGGGTGTGTAGGTGTGTGTGTGGTGGCTTACATGGCTGAGATGTCGATGAGTTTGAAATGGTCCTCACAACCAAGTTGAGCGGCCGCCTCCCTGAACTCCTCTGTGATCCGAATCAGGCCCAAATCCAGGTTGAACTCTGCAGGGAAGGTCACTATCCAGAACCTACATGTGCATATTCACATTACCAGGCGTTAGGGTGCAGGAAGGGCCCGGCTGAACCTGTGCTGGACCTGCCCTCATCCATCTAAAACCCAGGATGTCTTTGACTTTATTTAAACATTAATCATTAAGAAATGTTATAAAAACATTGAGAGAGACTTTAAGTCTTAAAAATACAAAGTGTGAAAACATAATTAGGTGGAGTTAAACTGAAGTAATTAAAGACAGTTTTGTGTTGAACAGCATTGTTTCCTAGGAGTCTGAAATGTGTTTATTTCTTTACCTCATGAAATAGCAAATCTTCAGCCTGGTCATCCTGCTGCTGTCTTCTTTGCCATCACGGTACGTAGACTTTGGTTAGGACTTTATGGTAAAAATAGATCAACTAAAAGGAAACTGGTTGCAGGTCCACAGATTGGTCATTGGTACAAAATGTAATCTTACTAATGTCAACTACATATAACATGTCAATGTGCATTGAGGCCCACCAGTGTGTTGGTCCTAAAAACAAACTCTTTCTGGGCAGCTGTATGGAAAACCATCCATGATAAAAGATAACTTGTGCTAATATTTGAAGAAAAATAAAAAGCATAAGGAGTTTTGTTCTGCAAGACGGGAAGATGGGATATATCATTAGTAGTTTTCCTGCCAGTCAGAGGATGTAACATACCAGCGATGCATTAGCAGCATGGTACGAGGGAGCGGGTTGGCATGGAGATCACCGTTATCATCTGTGACGAGAGGAAGTCACAGAATAGCATGAAATGTAAACTACCATGAAATAATGACAACCCATCACAAAACGTCAGCTAAGATGTGGTGCGTCTCTCACCGAATGCGTGAACGCATTCAACTATCAGCGCATCGAGAGACGCCGCCTTGCCCAGAGTGGAGGATCCCATCGTGCCGCAGCGGTGGGAACGCAGAGTTCAGCTCGCTCTGCCTTTCAGGGCTTTCCTGGCAACAGCAGATAGACAGCAAACCCTAAAGGTTGAGGAGAAACAAGGATCACCATGTCAACAGAAAACTTCTTTGGAAACACATGTGAAAATGTCTACAAGACTAGTGGTAAATGACTGAATCATCAACCAGTAATACTGGCTTCTAATCCAGTGGTATCCAGAGTCGGTCCACGAGGACCGGTATCCTGCGTGTTTTGGTTCCTCCATGGTGGCAGCAATAACCTCCTCAGCAGGTCAATGTTCTTCTTAGACCTTCAAATGAGCCATCATTGGATCCAGGTGTGTTAAACCCAGGAGAGAACTGAAACACGGAGGATCCGGGCCCTCGAGGATCCGGGCCCTCGAGGCCTCGAGGATCCGGGCCCTCGAGGATCCGGGCCCTCGAGGATCCGGGCCCTCGAGGACCCACTTTGGGCGCCACTGTTCTCGACAACATGCTGACCACTTTCATCACTCTGCTGTCTTTACACCCTGTTATTTAGCTGCATGCGTTGATGTTTCTAGCCTGTGTCCTGTCTGTCTTTCCTGTGGTGGAAAGTACACACCTGACCCAGCCTCTGTGTTTGCTGCCGTCTCTCTGTCCCGGCCCAGTAGAGGCCCTTCTGCTAATGCCTAGCTAGGCTCTGCTGAACATTTCCTCCTTTTAGAAGGGAGTTTATCTCCGAACAGGTTTTTCCTTTACACTCTGCTGCCTCTGACCTAATGTTATAATGGCTTATAATGGAATGGACTTGGCTGCATGAGCTTAAATGTGAATGTAGTTCATTTCTGGACTGAATTTGTGTGGCCCTGGACAGCATGCTAAGAGCAGCACGAACCGTCTCTTCGATTTATTTAACACAAAAAGCGGAAGAGAGCAGATATGGAATTGGTTAATATATTCCTGTCCATACCACAGTGTATGTCTGGTCACCTAGCAACCATAAGCCTATCTAGGTCTGATTGGTCAGCCTATTTGTGTGAAAGTGTGATTGGATAACTACTAGTTATGATGAAACTAGTATTATCATAACTAGTTTCATTTTTTTTTTGTAACAATGTCCTGATTGTTCTGTCAGGAGTTCAGTGTTGCTGGGTCTCTGGATTTTCAGATGTCTGTGGTTTGTTTCCACAAAATGTGCATATTTTTAATCTTTAACATCTTGAAGGTGTGTTAAATCATCTTTACCCGTGTTTCCATCCAATTCTCATAAGAATTTTGCTCTAACTTTTGAAAAGCCACTAAACAAGAAAAACTCCCATCTCATCCTGTGCTGCCTCTCGCCGGCCTTCCCTCCTGCCTGGATGTTTGGACTTTGGTTTTCTAAGGGTCATGCCTGGTCGGCACAGACCCACCGGTGGATGGAACAGTGTGTCAATTTTTGGTCTTCTTAGGCAAATGTGTTTCCATCTCACCTTAGCTGCATGCGTAAGGTGAGATGTCAGGTGTGAAAAAACACCTGACGTGAGTACAAAACGTTTTCACAAAATCCACAAAGATTTTTTTTATTAAAATTTTTGCTATTTACATCAATGTTTTCCAACGCAATGCTTCAAAAATATGCATTGAAAGTATTGATCACAGCTACTGCCATTTAGAGAAATGCACAATCTAGTTTAAATAACACTTATTCAAACACTTGGGAGGCACTATAAATGTTGAACTTTAATCCCCGAATGGTCCTTTGACATATCAAACAACACGGTGATGTGACTCAACAGTGACATGACTGAACAAAAGCGGTTACACAGACACTTTCTAAAAACACAGCACCCGTCCTTCCCTCATGTTCAAACCCCAATACGACAAAACACACGGCAAGAGACTCATTTCTCATTCTGACTGAAACCCTGTTGTTTTAAACCATGTCCCAGCAGATGGTGCTTTACATGCAGCGGTTAATAAACAAAGTGCACTGGGAAACCAGAGAGCTTTGTCACTTATTCTGTGAAAAATAACCAGATAGAGTGATGGAAGGAAAACCTAGAAGGTCCTCAATGTAATAACTGCACAATCTGATAAGCTTATCCACCATTTTTATATTCAAATGAATGTGTTGAATGAATTAATCCATTCAATTTCAAATCTCAAAGGTGTGCACTTAAAAGCATCCATATTTTGAGTTGTTGAAGGATGCAATAGAGATGAAAACACCAATCAGGTTATTTCTGTCTATAAAATTTATAGAGACATATATATATTGTCTCTATCATAGATAGATAGATAGATAGATAGATAGATAGATAGATAGATAGATAGATAGATAGATAGATAGATAGATAGATAGATAGATAGATAGATAGAGACAGATAGATAGATAGATAGATAGATAGATAGATAGATAGATAGATAGATAGATAGATAGATAGATAGATAGATAGATAGATAGATAGGTAGATAGATAGATAGATAGATAGATAGATAGATGTAAGTAATTTAAACATGACTGAATATACACTAATGAATAAAATAAGCATACACATGCAAATACGTTAATTGTTAATTTATAAATATGTCACATATAATCTACAAATACATCAATCTATGTTAATCTATAATTAGTCTAAGCTATTCAACAGGAGCAATATTCCCTCTCATGTAGGGAGGAATGAGAATCTGTTCCAACACAGTAAGGCGACCAGAACCACCTCACTAGATCTTAAGGTGGCAACACAACGTGGCCCAAGCTGCAGGGAAACACGTAAGGAAAGACTAAAAAACCTGAAACACCTGAAACAGGATCTGCTGGATCAACTAAGATCCAGTAGTTGATTATCCGCTGTTTGCATCTTGAAGATTAAACAATATTTTCTGTCTGCCAAACTGTTATCTTTCATATTCCATTGGGTATTTTCTTGACATAGCCATTGAATCAAGTCATTTCTGAGATTGATTTATTGTCTATATATCAATGAAACCCATTGTGTCTATATGCTATAAAGTCTTTTAGCTTCCTTTATTAGACATTCGCTTATGTTTTATATCTCTTCAGACGTACCAGACATGTTACTATTTGATTCATCGCCGAAAAATAGAGTTGCCTCAAAACCACTAACATCACCCTTCTTAACCAGTCCTTGGTGGATTTACTGGTCCCACTGGACAGAATACGCACATCGAATTAAAAGGCACATCCTTTTTATTGTGTTCATTTTCTATTTATGTGAACTTTTGGCTTCAGCGTGGCAATAAATTGGACCTAATTGTGTCCTGCAGAGCCTTGAGATGACATAGGTTGTGTACTGGAGCTACATGTTGGCCATGATTCATCTTTGTATTCTTTGGGATCTATTTGGATTTGCAAAAAACATGTTTACTGGGTGCTCCTTTTTATAGCTGATCATTAAAGTAGGGCTCTTCAATCTGTGCTTGAAGTGGATGAGAGGAAAACAGTCCAGACACACGAGCCGTCCATTCAGACCAGCGCCGGCCTCGTACCGGATCTGGACTTTCAAAAGCATTGGAAGTGACTTTCTTCAGTGAAATGTTAACTTGAGTTAAAAATGAATCCAGCCTCAAATATACATATTGTCTAACGCAGCGATTAGAATAAATGAGCAGCTCTGTGTGGTGGAACAGTGTGACACAGACTCAGTCAACAGAGAGGCTGTTTTAACAGCATTCTCTTTCATTTCCTCTGTTGCCAACATCACACACTCCGCGCAACTGTTTCCAACATTCATGCGTTTCATATTGTGTGTTGTTGCTGACTCCTGCCTCTGAGTTCACAGTTCGGCAGCATGATGTGGCGACACAACTTGGGTCTGTTTCTGCCCCGATGGAGGGTCACCGTGTGTCTCCCCGAGGCTCAGCGGCATCACTTAATGCCCCGCGGCAAACAGGAAATAAACATCTCTTATTACTGGTCCTCAGGTTCACAAATAAACTCCCGTCCTTTCTTCTGTTCTATCAACATGATGTTCCGATGCTTGCACCCCACTGTGAAGCTACAA
The DNA here is from genome assembly GCF_027474105.1 of Poeciliopsis prolifica. Classification (NCBI taxonomy): domain Eukaryota; kingdom Metazoa; phylum Chordata; class Actinopteri; order Cyprinodontiformes; family Poeciliidae; genus Poeciliopsis; species Poeciliopsis prolifica. The sequence continues at coordinate 19,472,965 of NW_026562380.1, read as the reverse complement.
GCAGAAGCTTAAAGTCAAATCATCTTAAAACTTCCACTAAACTCTGTGGAGGCATCAAAGGACATCAACCGTCATCATTTCAAGCTTCAGAGTCGAGTCTTACCTGTTAGACCGTCACGCTTACGCAGACGTCCAGGCTGAGGATCGGTGCTGTTAGTGATACGTCCAGCACTGCTGCATGCTGCAGGCTGCTGCTGGCTGACGAGCACAAAGAGCCTCCCATGGTGGAGCCACTCCACTGCATGACCTCCTCCTCCACCTCCTCCACCTCCTCCTCTTGTTGGTAAACACAGCAGCCTGGAGCAGCAGCAGTTTTCCATGTGATCTTGGGCGCGCTTGCACACACACACACACAAAGAGAGCCACGGAAAGAGAGCGAATTTGGCTTTCTCACAATATCAGACACTTTAACTCGTTGTGCTGGACCAAGTATGTGATTTAATCCGAAATGTAGGATTTAGGAAGACAGGATGGATCGAAGCGTGAGCTGTTGTTTCCTCTGTGCCCTCAGAGTTTTATCATTTTTGCTTCGAGACGCAACCTTTAGTACCAGATCTTAAGTTGTGTCACAGGATGATCTCAAGGATACATTTTGCTTGCTGACAGTCGCCTCACTGGGCCAACGTTTCCATTACATGATCCTCCCAGCGGCGCTCCTCGCCTTTTGAGTGCCCGGGGTGAACCACCTTTCTAACGTGAAAAACTGTTGATAGATTACGTTATGACTCTTTATGAAACATCCACACAGTTTAATTACATTTTCAGGGAGCATGTCTGTGTCACTTGTCATTCAGTTTGTGTCTGACGTGAGGGGAGCGTTTATCAATACTTTCCTCCAAGTATTTAAAATAAGGTGTAAAATCTATCATAAATAATAGAAAATTACGGCAATTTTGTTACACACATAAAAGTGTGCAGCAATTATTTTGGACGTGCTTCAGTTAGGTACTGTTGAAATCCAGATCCTCTGGGTGGGGGGATTTGACAACAGAGGGAAGGGCCACCCCCAACAAGATGTCACCCTGGGCAGTTGCATATGTCGCTCATATCAGAAGCCTCACTCGTTTTTGTAAAAATCATCATCATCAGTACACTCAGCCGGATGGATAATAGGGGGTTTGGGGGATTCCACAAGGCTTTATTCTTGGGTCACTCCTTTTCTCTTTGTACCTTCTGAAAGTTTTAAGAAACATGGGATTCCAGTCTTACGCTGATGACTGTCCAATCTATTCCTCCTCCAGCAGCGAGATGTTCTTTAAACTCTTCTTTAACAGAAAATTACAGATGCCCCAAAACAAACGCAAAACCGAAGTAATTTCATTAACCACACAAATAGTGTGGCATTAGTTTTAGATCTCAGACGTCTTTCCGAAACTAAAAGTTTTCTTCCAGACATGACCCAGAAGCAGTCATTTTTTAGAACCGCTCTGTCGTGCCTTCAACTCGCTTAAAAAGCGGCAGAACAACATTTAACCAAGCAAGAGCACATCAGCACGGAGTTGGCCTCTTGTAATGGATGTGTCTTCATTTTAGGATTTAGATCCTTTTACTGTTTTGTTTCCTAGCGGATTCCAAGATGAAAAATAACATGATGTTTGCAGACAAGATCAGTTTTCTACATTTCTAAATTTCATAGTACCTGGTGTAAATGAGTGTCAGTCCTACAAAACCATTTTCTAGTTGGATACATTGTCTGGTTGAACCTTTACTTGAATATATTTACAAACATGCTCACAGTCGATTTTGTTGCAGGCGAGAAAAAAACTGCAAAAGACGAGGCGTTGACAAAAAAAACCGTCCCCAGATGGAACCCAGCGACGTTCTCTGGCCAGTGGCTTTCAACAGTATGAAAGATCAGCTTCGGTCATAAAAAGTACATGTAAGCTGATTTATTGTTGCGCAAGTATAAGCTGGAAGACAAGAAAATGGAGATGATTCAATGCAGAGGCACAAGATATCATTTTGGCCTCTGGCCTGAACATGTGAACCAGAGTGAGGAGTCAGAACGCATGAATAATTCAGAGTTTTTAACCATTTGGACGTCATAGATTGTTATTTAAGAGGTGAATGAAGACCGATGTCCTCACCAGGCTGTTGTTTCATGAAAAGCATTTTCGTCTAATGAAAGGCACATTTCTCAGATAGGAGAACCACACCTGTTAATGTTGATGGTCTAACGGCCTGAAGGCACAATGTCTGAGATTGTTGTTGACCAAGATCTTCTGAAAAATCATTCCAGAGAATCAGGACACACTTCTCACTCAAACCCTTCGGTGTGAAGGACTTCAGTGCGAGTCTTGGGACAACCTGCATTAAATCGTATTGATGCTGAAGGTAAACAGCTGGGCTGCCCCCATCTTAACCCTGACGATGTACACACTGAGAAAACTCAAAGAATAATCAAACTGACTTTGAAAAGATTAGGTTCTAGAAAACAGATGGAACTGAGATAAAAACATGTTGCCTGTTTCTTTGCGTATCTGTTTAATTTGCCTCGGTTAGTTTATAGTTAGATTGAGCCTCAGCAGGTTGGAAAATCAGGAAATGGGGACATAATTGGAGGAGGGGTTGAGTTGATTCGGTGCAGTAAAGGGTTGAGGTATAACTGGGACGTCAGTGTGTCTCACATTTACAGATAAAAACAGGCTGACCTCTGATGACCCATCCTCTGGGATCAAACAAAATAAAATAGATGCAGGATAAAAAGTGACAAGCAGGCCTGATTGTGACAGACTACTATTATTAATTCATGCCAAACGTGCGGCAGAGTGAGGCATATTCACAATGACGACATGTACAGTGTGTACGCTTCCTCTATCAGGCCTTTCATGCAACCACTTGACATTCGGCAGAGTGAGGACACATTGTTGTACATCGGCCTAATGGACCTGGAGCACACTGATGGACTTCATTAGTGGACTGAAGCACCGGCTCTTCACTCCCACAAAGACGAGGACGCACGTCAAGAACACGCTGTGCCGCAGCTTCCTTCCTCGCCCGGTGGAAGCGCAGACCGATGCAGACATGTTTTCATGGAAGGCTCCACATCTAGAGCTTAATATTCTGAGCGAAAACAAATGGGATCATCCTCACGTAGACGGGCATAATTCCCAACACAGAAAGGATTGGTTTTGTGAAACATAAATACGATGTGACCAATTATATCAAAGTTTTAATTCTTGAGACAAAATTGATATATATTCAATCTGCTGCGATAGAAGGCCAACCTGTCCAGGGTGAAGCCCCGCCTCTCACCTGTTGACCGCTGGAGATGGACACCAGCAACACTGAGGACTCTGTCAGGGACAAGTGTGTAAGAAAACAGTTGGACGGACGGACGGGTGTCCAGTCTGTTCCTTCTTGGTGTTATGTAAACAGAAGATAGCAGGTGGTATTTTCAAGAACTTTCTTAGCAGTGCTACTAATTGGCTTTACTGTAAATTAAGGACAGGATCAGAGTCAGATATGTCTGACAACTCACAGGGATGAATGGAAGATCTGTTTTCCTACAACTGAACTGAAAACCGATTATCTGACAAACACATTCACCAGCAGCGAAAAACATCAGACATCCTGCATATTTCCACCAACTCAAATCAGTTAATCAGTTTTGGTGGCTAACAGCTACCATGCGAACAAAGAAGGGGAACCACTCGCCCCGGGTCTCTTCACACCAGCCATTTTGTTGGATTTCTTCAGGGGCGACGTTTTGCTTTCACAGGGGGCTCAGCTGACAAAGCCAGCGGCCCGATGAGTCAATGGACACAAAGACTCAACGCTCTAAAAGTTGGTTTTATGAAATGAATTCACTAACACAATCACGTTTCTCTTTTTTATTCATCTCCACCTGCTCAGCACTAAGTAAACAATCATGTCATTGATCAATAGAGAAACTGCCATCCATTTTCTATACACCCTTGTCCCTGGTGGTGCTGGCAGCGGCGCCGGTCTGTCACAGTTGGAGCCATCCTCCTACTTGAGAAAAGAACTGCATGTCTTTTTAGGAATCAATGGTCGAAAATAGTTTTAGGTGTTTCAAAAACCAAAATCGACTGCTAATCTAAGAGCAGTCTCCGACAGACTCGCTCACCTGTCGTACTGTGTAGCAAATGTCAAAAGACTCCAGTAAGAAACTTGGTTCAGGTCGTAGTTGGAACATGTGGGAAAGTGGAGTCCTGGTGGGTTAATTATTAAAGGTGATAACACCAGCAACTGCTGATGACTAAATGGAGAGCTTTCAGGTACAAACAGAGAGAGGAGTCGGATTACCATCAGTTCGCTCCATGCATGTGCACAACTAACAGGTCAATGAAGAAATTATTCTGATTAGTTGATGCAATGGAGTTGGTGCTGCTCTTCCTAAATGTCTGCAACTCCTGCACTGCAGGGACGAGTTGTTGTGTTTTTCTGATTTCTTAAAACCACATCAGTGTGTTACATGTACAGCCTCCAGTCACAACGTCCAGTCACTGTCCTGTTGGCTGCTGCCCTGCCCTGGGTTAGAGACGCAGCCAGGAGCATTTCTGCATGCATGTCGCTTCAGTTTCCATTCCACTGTCTAAAAATATGGATTCTCTCTCAACTGATCACTTAAAATTCCCTTGTGTGTTTGGTTGTTGGTCCTGTGATAGAGCAGCAGCATGTACCTGCCTCTCCCTCAAAGCTGACAGATATTCACTTTTAAATCACACTTCCATCTGCTTTTGATACCAATGTGTATCAAATGATACACATTGGTATCAATGTGTAGCATGCAGAAGAAGAAGTCCTGCAATAGTCACACACCCTGATGTCACTGCGAGAGTAAGCCTGGACTTACACAGCCACCAAGAATAAAAAAGATGTCAAGTCCAATTCAATCTCGGTTGAACTGGTTCTGGGTAAAATGCCTGATAACACAGTAAACATGCAGATTTGAACAAACCCAACATAAAAGACTAACTGTAAAACGAAGATGTTTTCTCAGTTGGTATCTCAGCCAGGCAGACTGAACTAACTGCAAGTCATAATCATTGCTGAAGTTTTACACGTGCAGCTTACCTCGCTTTATACCCGGCAGCTATCCACACAAGTCATAGACGCAGCCTTTCAACATGTCCAGGGGTCCAACAATTTCCTTTTTCTCTTCAGGCCTGCAGCTTAAAAAGCAGAATCCAGTTAAATCTAGTAGACCTCTCCATTCAGCATAGCTCCTCTCTTCAGATGGTCTCTCAGATTCTCTCATCTGAAGTCCTTTGTTTTGTTCAGCTACACATACTGATGTGTATTCAGCCAGTGCAGAGCTCTGTGTGTGAGCTTTGTTTGTCTAAATGACCACTAGACTTCCTTCAATTCTTTCCCAACTTAGTTTTCCTGCCTGAGTTAAGGGAGGCTAAATATAGAGCACACAAGGCGACGTGGAAAAAAAAAAATGTGTGCAGGAAATGTATCACAACACACTCGTGAGCATGTTCATCTTTGTTTTGTGTGTGTGTGTGTGTGTGTGTGTGTGTGTGTGTGTGTGTGTGTGTGTGTGTGTGTGTGTGTGTGTGTGTGTCTGTGTGTGTGTGTCTTCCTGCGGCAGATTCCAAAAACAGTTCAGGAGAACGTTGCTCTGTGAATGTGACACAGTGTTGCAAGCTTTTCATTTGTTTTTGCGTTTCTCTCAGAGTGATAACCGACAGGCAGGGTGGAGCCAGGCCATGTGAGCACCGCTGCATTGTTGTTGAGGGTCAACCCATCCTATATTCCACTCCGATGACGTTGTACACATTGTTTTGTCTCTGGGCTTCTAAAAAGGTCTGCCTAAACAAAAGCACTGGCAACACATCCTGCTGTCTGGCTGCACAAAAAGAATCCAGCTCCAGTTCTGATTGTTTCACACATTCAGCTGGCAGCACAGCCGCCGTGCGGGAATCTGGTGTCTCTTTTATGGAAATGTCTCACGGTGTTGGGAATGGGGTTCGGGTTTGATTAGATGTTTACTGGAAACTGCGGTGAGACCGAGAAGACTGGCTGGTGTTTCACTGAGATCTCCTGAAATTCACTCATGATCAATATTTGAATTAAGATAAAAGAACAGCCATGGTGAGATTAAGCTGTCGTTCTAGAGCCACTGACGGGAACCTAGATTTTGTCCAGTCGTTAATGTTTGGATATGGTTTGTCATGCATCAGTTCAGCGGCTGTGAAGCCTGCGTTGCAAACAACTTTCCCTCTCTGCGACGAGAGAAGCACTGAGTCCAACTATGTCTCTTGCCAGCAATAAAATGCCTTACACTTTCCTTTTAATCCGACTTCAGTTGCTCAATATTTGGAAGTGTGACCAACATGGAAGGAGCAGAAAGCAAACATGAAAGTAATTGCTGTTTTTCAATTGTTTCATTTTTAATCTCGTCTGCAGTGGAAACATTCTGCATCTTTTCTTTAGAGGCAGCATCAAGTGTAACATTTATGTTGGTAGTATTGCGTTTTTTCCTCATTGTGCTGCATTAGCAATGCTGGGAATACGAAGTGAGAGTCCAGTCGGGTTGTTATTTTGGGTTTTGCTGCTCAGTCTGTTCGTGGCGATCCACACCAACCCTGGACCTAACATGTGTTTTGTCACACTGTGACCTTTGACTCCGTTCAGCAAAAGCTGACTGCAGCTTGATGCTGTGCTACTCCCAAACCACCACTCACTGCTGTCCATGGAAAACAGAAATAGAACAGATACTTCCTCAGAAGCATGACACAGAGAGAGAACAGAGTTACTTTCTAGATACATAATCAGAGAAAACACAGCACACACAGTATTAACTCTAAAGTTGTGTGTGAACAACGTACCTCATAGAAATCCAGGCAAGACGTGCAGACCAAGATCCTGGTCTATCAGAGGATACATGGGTCACTCAGATAATGGTTAATAATAATAATTATTATTATTATAGCAGTAGCTCAGATGGACAGTGAGTGAGCGAGTGAGACATAGAGAGACTCAGTCTATGAATAGACTTTGAGTTTACTGGAAACACGGTCGAGGTTCAGGGGATTCCAGCCAACATCTCTCAGTGACAGTTTTACTGAAACACAAAGTCTGACTGAATCTGATCCTCAGCACAGAAACACATTCAGCACTTTATTCCTGCAAAACTAAAACACACAGTAGATCCAAGCTTTGTTTGAAAGGCTCCTGCAAGCTCACCATCGTCATCAGACACTCTGGCCGTCACACACACACACACACACACACACACACACACACACACACACACACACACACACACACACACACACACACACACACACACACACACACACACACACACACACACACACAGCTCTCAGAGAAACTGAGGCTGACAGATGAAGTGGCAGTTCTACTTCTTGATCCTTATGAGCATCTTCATGTGGTTATGGGTCAGTGGCATGTCTTGTTCTGCCTCCATCAGACCTACAGGTCCAGAGATATGCTGAGAGCTGCCATCTTGGTTCTCATGGCTTCTTCCTGATTCTTCTTGGCGTCCATGATAAGCTAAATAAAATCTGGGGTTTTAGTATTCTGCTCCTTCTGCATGTCATGAACAACAAAGCACTTCAAATCTACAGGAGCTTGTTACTTCAGACATGTTTAAATGGCTTCTTGAACACTTGGAAGTATTCTTATCTTTCAGTCTCGCCACATTATCTGTCCTGTTTTAATGGCTGGAGTCATTTTGTTGTTGAAATCTTTTACTCCTGAAACGGTGCTTTTGTGCTGAGGTCTATCCTGACCAGAGCAACAGTTATTGAGCCGAAAGACACAGAAACATCAGGGAATAGTGTCCGTGTCAGGGACAGGGACTGGATTTGTCTGCGGTCATATGAACTTCGCTAAGTTGCAACAGATGTGGCAGAGACAAAACCACAGAGGCCAAGATGATGGGAGTCAGTAAGTTCTGTTCCTGGTTGACATAAAGATACATGAAATTGAACAGTAATGTTTTTTAGCTGCTTTTTTAATGAGTTTCATCAAAGCGATGTCTCTTTTGGGGAATCTATAATCCAATCATTCTTTCCGCAGAATTTTAAATAAGTCAGGGTCAAGGCTTATTCCCCACTGATCACCGAAACTGAGTATTCAGTTTGAATCCAGGGTCACTTTAAAGATGCAATACTGTGAGTTCCCCTCAGGGAATGGGGAATATTTTTTCTCCCCACATTTTTGTGATTTGTGAGACCTTTATCTGATTTTTGACGTAAAGGACATAAAGTCCTTTTTATGCATTTGGATCACCCTACAAAACTACAAAACCTGGAACACTTCAAAGATGGACAAGATCATAGTATCGCACTGGATAAATAATTTGAGCAAAATGAAAAGAAAAATCAAAATAGGCAAATTTGATATGAGAAGATAGTTAAAACAATAAACATTTCAAACTTGTAAACTTTTTTATTTCACAGCTGGGTGGGTATGGCAGGCAGTTATTCAGTATATCTCATAATCATATTAATTAAATGTTTAAAGATGGGGAATAAAGGACCAAGAAGAACCATTAAAATAAAACAATTTGTGGTTTATTACCAATGGGTTTAATGTACATTATGTTATGAATTCACAGAAAAAGCCATTTGTTCATGTACAAATTACAAATACACAAGCTATTCTCTCTACTCTTTAGTAGAGCTGTACACTGGGTTCTCCTCTCCCATTACTGTCCCACAACAGCATCGCAACCCGGCAAGACTTTGACTTGAGTGAAACGGAGTCAGGAAAAGACGGTCAGAGTCTCTTGAAGACGTAGACGGAGGGAGCAGCAGCTCGCGTAGAAAACATGAAGCAGTTTAGTTCTGTGTTTTGCAGGCGTCTGATTGCTTCCGACGGCTGTTACACGTCGAAAAGAAAAACCCGAGGAACTTTCATCAGCTCAGACAAAAACTTCCAGGCTAAACGGCCTGATGGTGCTGTGGAGTGATGACGGCAGCTGGTTCCCAGAGGTCAGAGGTCGGAGACAGGAGTGGACCGGACATGAAATATTCAACGGTGTTTTCGAAGTGCTGTGAAATATGACAGAATCCCCCAGCATAAATCCATATGTTGGGTTTGTCAGGAAGCTGAAAGAGCAGATCCACCTCTGATGCCTCATAAAGCACCACTTAGAAACAAATTCAAGAGAAAAATAAACAAACATACTTTCTTTTCCATGTCTCACTCCCAGAAATAAGCTTCATCAAGTAACTTTATAATTCATCTTCGCCTAATGTGTTTTCTTTATACAGTGTTGAATATAGTGGATTCAATTTTGCGTGTGTGTATTTGTGTGTGTGTGTGTGTGTATTGTGTCCTGGACTTGCTGGTTTCGTTCACTCTTCTCAGATCTAAAAAGCACCTCAACTCTTTACTTCCAGGAAATCCACACTTTAGCTTACAGACAAGCCGACCGGCTCTCTGATAGTCGTCCAGGTTTTTGTAACTTTGGGAGCAAAACGTGTATTTATATAGAGGTTTTCTAAGGATTCTTCAAAGCAGGTAAGTGGAAACAGGAAGACCAGTTCACTGCTCACATTGATCCCATCGACTGATTGGACTAAAACTCACGTAAAACAAAACAAAACAAGTAAATCAGAACCATCGGTCAGCCATATGCGCCATTAGAGTGGAAATAGAAAGTAAGTTTTTTTGTCCGGCTGACCAATAATTTACCTCTCAGGCATAATAATTTAATTGTATAAAGACAAAAAAAAAAGACAGCTGGCATATATGATGCTGTTGGCGACACAATCTAACAGTCCATTATAAAAACGATACAGAAATATTTGGGATCTGATGAGTAAAATGAAACTTGGTTGGGTTATGCTGAAGGACAGGAAGCCCTTTGACCCCGGTGCTCCTCCTGCTCCGCGCCGACAGTCAGCTGCACTGCAGGATGTTCACGATTCGATTGCTGCCGACAATTTTTCATTGGCCCAACTCGTCAGTGGATGTCCTCACAAGTATAGTGTTATGAGCTTGTGCGTGTGGTTTTTGTGGCCCTGCTGGTCTCTGCCTCCTCTCACTGAGTGTGTGTGGATGTTTGCTGTTTGTCTGTCTTCACGCAGTAGTTGGGTTTGTCGGAGACCCTGTAGCCCGGCAGGCACTCGCAGCGGTAGGAGCCCACCGTGTTGACGCACTTTCCGTTTCTGCACAGCGACATCCGGCTGTTCAGCTCCGAGCATTCGTTCACATCTGCACGAGGAGAGAGGTGCCGGCGTGAAACAGAGGAAAGGTACGGCGGGTTCTTTACGTGACGGCGAGCGGCCGCCTACCGACGCAGGTCATGTGGGACAGGTCCAGGGTGAATCCCGCAAAGCAGTCGCACATGTAACTCTCCTGAACCCGGACACAGCGGCCGTTCTCGCAGCCGTTCAGGATCCCGCACTCCTCGGCTCGCAAGCCCTCGAAGTTGCTGTAGCGATCTGCAGCACAGGTATGAACCAAACACAACGCCAGACCAGTTAAACCAGGTCTGAGTATAGATTGGAGCGCTTAACAAACCCACCTGCCTTACGTCATATGATCAGCGTTGGAAAACTTAACGTGAATATTATCACAGAATCACCTCAGACCTAACGTCTGAAAAAACACAAATCACTGCCTGGCCACAAAAAAGGTTCCCACCAAAACAAAAACCAAAAGCTCACACTCTCATGTTTCATTGGACTGCCTTTAAATTTGATGATAGCACACATTTGTGTGTTTGAGGGGATGTGGGGGAAACAGTTAAAACTAACATTAAAATGTGGTTTAAAAAGTTTTTAATGTGATCAAGCTGCAAGACCAAAAATTACTCATCCTCCTCCTTTTCCTCCTCTTCCTCCTTCTTCTTCATCTTCAACACCAACAACATTCCACAGGAACACGCAGTAACAAAAAAACAAACGTTCTGTAGGATGTGCTGTTCATATGTAACTTAATCACAACATTTAAGAGTCAAGGGAGTAACTAATGAATAAATACAGTCTGTGATACGTTTACACTCATTATGAGTTTCTAAAAGGTTTCTAAAAGACGGAAGCGGCGCTTTCACCTTGCTGTGACACAAGATGGCAGCAAACTGCTTCCAAACCTCAGTGGGTCGAGGCCTCTGAGCTGCAGCGTTAAAGACACTGGCAGGTGAATTAGTCTAATCTGATCATCTCAACCGCAGCTCAGCGAGGCAGCAGCTCTACAGGCAGCTGAGACATGAACATCCTCACATCATCCTGGAGCTTCTTGGTTTTTTCATCTCCTCTGGTTTGGAGACGGAGCCGCTTAAAGCATTCTATGGTAACTAACTGAATCCTGCAGTGTGCAAACCTCTTTTTATTTCATATTATAAAGACAGAAACAATGTTGCACCTCTTCCATAACATCAACTTATTTTCACTGAAATCAATTAAAGGCAGGCGTCGTTCTACCTCACCATATCCTTTAGAAAAGTGAAGTAAGTATTACTAACCTGAGATACTAGTGAATTAAATCGACGTCGGTGGAAAATAAGATGAAAAAGTAAAAGAACTGATTTTTAAAGTAGAAGTCAAACTTGAGCATTAAAGCTACATTTTTCAGTTTTTCAGATAATTTCTTCTTAATGGATTTTCTACATTAATCAACATGGAAACATACATTACTTGACACAAAACATAACTTTTCTGAAAATGTCAAATTCATTTGAAGTACTTTAGAGTTTTACATACGTAAAATTCAACCAAACAACTAGTGAAGATGAAATATCAAGTCGATATTTTATATCACATAGAACTGGTTTTAAATCAAATAGCATTATTAGCCATGTAGCGTTTCGGTTCCCTGTTTTGTTTATTATTTTTCCATTTTGTTCAAACCTGCCATCCTGTCTGTCAGTAGAAGCTGCTCCCCAAAGACAAATCCTCTCATAAAGGTTCTCAGTCATCTGATCAAACAAATGTACGACTCAAGTTGTGTCTTGAAGCAAAGGCTAAATACTTACACTCTTCGTTTTCGTAAATGTTGCGGACATGCTGCTCTTCATGCGATGTCAAGTAGTCTGGGCTCACTTCATATTCGTGAACCGGACCGGCAACCAGGGCATCGTGGCCGTAAGGCTGTCGCCTCCCACCCAGAGGAATGTTGCACATGGATGCATAGTCCTCTGAGGACAGAAGAAAACAGTTTGTGCAGAAGAGAAACTAAAGAGTAAGGTTCCAACCTCCTGTATGACTAAAACGGTTCGTACTTGAACAGCACTTTATCAACTGGGTAGGAGCCACAGCTGCTCTGACAGGCAGACTGACAGAGGCTCCACCTGTTCGGCCCTCTTACCACCACCAGCAGGTCAGCCGGGACTGAAGTGTCTTGCCTAAGCCGGGACTGAAGTGTCTTGCCTAAGCCGGGACTGAAGTGTCTTGCCTAAGGTCATAATGTCTGAAACCGAAGACGAAACCAGCAACCCACCGACTGTATGACAAACTTCTACCTCCGTATCTACCATTGTCCCCATCGTCAACTAATGACAGTTATCAAGATTGCTCAGCGGAATTAAAACTTAAAAATATACTAAAACTTTAAAATACAGGCAAGTAAATTTCAGCATTATTCTCCCCACTTGTGGGAAATGTTGAAACATTCTGTGAGGATGAGAGGTTCTCGGTGTGTTGCAGAGTGTGTCTGAGTCGCATACCTGAGTTTTTACGGGGACACAAGGCGCACTCCATCCCCCAGGCCTCTCCGAAGCGACAGCAGCACTCGGTGAAGGTCATCTTCCCGTTGGGCCCCAGGGGCCGCGTGCACGTATTGGTTTCTGTGACTGTCTGCCAGCAGATCTGATAGTCCAAATACTCCATCTGTTGTTGCTCTACAAATACAGCCAGTTTTACTATCTAAAATGAACCATACCCTACGGGCACTGTTTGAACGCAACTGTAAAATTATGTTATCAACTGGAATATCATATGCAAATAATACCAAAACTGCCAATTATTAGTACCATCTATCCATCCAGGGTTGCTAGTTTCTAGAATCATTCAGTTTCCTTTGGTCTGCTGGGGAATAGGTTTCACTTTGCATCCATAGATTTTATTTTTTATATCTTCAGACATCATTCTGCTATGGAGCATCTGTGTCTTTACAATAGAGTATTATCTGTTGTTGAGATAAGATCTTAAGACAAAGAAAGCTAAAAAAAAAAAGAAAAAAGAAAGAAATAAAAAAGCCTTTTGTGATGCACTGCCTGCAGCTTCTGGAGAGCAGTCTGTTTGGATCCAAAGTGGTGGCATTATCATAATCATCATTTTAATAATCATATTTTTCAGCTTTTGTTTGAATTAACTGCGTGGGTCATTGTGAAAAAGTTAGATTTGCATCACATTTGGGCAAGAAAGCAAAGAAAAAATATTAGACTTGGGCTGCATTCGCCTGCTGAGTGAACGTAGTCTATGTTGCTCTGTGATGACCTTGTGACCTCTACAGGCTGTACCCTGCCTCTTACCCAATGACCTCTGCAACAGGGGCACCAGGCCTTCCTTGTGACCTTGTAAGGATAAGCAGATGTAGATAATGGGTATTGTGGTGCATTGAGTTAATGCATTTTCAGGTGTGTAAAAAAAGTGAACAGCTCCTGCTTTCTGGTTACAGGAATAATGTAACCAGAATAATGAGCTGTTCATAGTGAAACTGAAATTTTTGCTTATGAATCCATCTGCTGTATTTGTAGGTTTGTTTTGGGATGCAGAGGGCGCACAACTAGTGATTTATTGAACTATCAATATTTCATTGTTGAGAAAGTTTGATTTCAAGTTCGTTCATGTAGAACAAGTATTTTGTTGTTACTTATTGGTCCAGCTATCTACTGTCTATGGTCACTTATCTATGCAGGGCTGGAGGGGCACGCACACACACGCGCACGCACACGCACACACACCCACACACACACACGCACACGCGCACACACACACACACACACGCCAATGCATGCATGCACACACACATTCAACCTGCATAAGCAGATCAGAGCTTTACGAAATCTGGGATCAGAAATAAATCCTAAGGCTCTGATAGGTTTTTCTGAACTGATGTGTTTTGTAAAAGATGGATAAATGTCCCTTTTTTGTCCACATTTCTTATTTTGCACTAAAACTGTTTTGAAATACAGAGACTTGAATGAAAAAACTGAACTCTCACCAGCCAGCTGGGGAAGCACAACACAGCGGTTACTGTTGCGGTCCAGCACCATGGGGGGTCTACAGAAGCAGTTGAAGGAGCCGTCTGTGTTCAGACACTCTCCTCCATCACAAACGGACTCATCCAAACACTCATTGACATCTAGAGAACCGCGAGACACACAGACCAGAGTCATGAGTTAGACGATGAATCGGAGCCGTTTGACTCTCTAGCACACTTCTCAGTTTTACTGACCTGTGCACTCCAGCTTGACGGGGTCGTAGTAGTGACCGCTGGTGCAGTAACACTCATAGCTTCCCTCTGTGTTCCCACAGTAGCCGCCTTTACAGACCTCCTTATCAAACAGTTTGCATTCATCTGCGTCTGGAAACAGGACAAAACATGGTCTGTGTGATCACCTCTGAAAAACTAATCTTTGTGCATCTAAACACGCTTTCAAAGCTCAACAAGGAAGGCAAGCGGCTGTTTAACATATACTGCCTTGGGGAAGAACCTCCTTCGGCGCCATCGATGAACCCAGCCCCCACCTGGCTGGGTTCATCCACCCTTTTCCGGTTTGCAAAGATGGAACTTTGACAAACTTCCCATCTGCTTGTTGCTTAAAGCTGCAGTACGTAACTTTTACAAAAAACAGTTTTTTCCATATTTATTAAATCTGTCATCGTGTCATGAGACAGACGACCTGTGAAAACAATTGGATCTCCTCCACCTGTTTCTTGAGCTGCTATTGCCATCTAAAGAAATGCACCACTCCCGGTCAAAAACAACCAATCAGAGTCAGGAGGAGTGCTGTCAATCAACCTGTCCACTTGCTGCTCAATGTGCTAATGGTGGAGAAACAACTCACTGTTACAGGAAAACTCTTTATCTGCCGTCATGGCCATGCTAACTAGCCTGAGCTTTCATGACAAACTGTGTCATGGGCCAACTTGAGCTCCATCCCTCTGGGGTTCAGCGAAGTCGGCACGACCAATCAGATTTGTTCACCAACTTCCAGGAAATCCTCTCAGATGTGGGCTTAGTGATCTAACCCTTCTCTGTGTCAGCAGTTTGTTCAACACAAGGGGGCACTGCCTCCTCACTGACTGCACATGCATCACAAAACCCAAGACTGAAACCCACCACTCACACTTGACCAAGGCCCAATCAGATCGCTTCACTCACAGAGGATTTCAAGCAAGTGAAACTTATTCAGTTTGCAGGGAGAAAAACAAAAAAAAAAAACAGCTACAGAAGCAATAAGATGGTGGTTGGTGCGTGCAAAATGAAAAGAGCTGTTATTGTTACCAGATAACATCTTCAAATATATCATGCCTTTAAATTGGATCAGAGTAAACTATTTCCACTTGCCTTACCTTTGTAACTGTTTGAGAACATTACTCCATACAGCAGGTCTTCGCTGGGAACAAAACCTCTTCCAGATGGACACATCTGGGTGAACTGGTCTAGAAGAGAGCAGACATGGAGGATCCCAGGTTATGCTGCTCTGTTCGCCACAGCTGGTTTCTATAAATACAGCTACATACTGCTGCTGCTTCCTGCAGGGACCAGACTCTGCACATACAGTCTTTTGGAGGAAAACAGTCAAAGCTTTTGTGATGGATCTCCACGGATTGGGTTTCCATAGACTGGGGACTTGTGGATGGATATTATTGGAAACCAAAGATTCACACTGACTTCTAATCACGTTCCTCAACCGTTTTCTAATTGGGAGTTTATCTTTGTTTGATTTTAAAGCCGATCAACCTTAACAACACACTGTATGGAGGCGCAGGTTGGAAATGAAAGGCTTGGAGGGATTCTGATCCACCAGCTCACCTGTGCCATTAACAGGACAAGGGTAAACCTCACAGTTGTCCCCCAGCCGGCTCCAAGAGTGCAGCAGCACTCCTGCAGCGTGATGTGGCTGCTCAGCACACTCTCACAGAGGTTCTCGTCACTAAGATGATAGTAGCAATCCTTTCTTTCCACTGAAGGCGCTGAAAGGAAAAAAAAAAAAACAGAAAAACATGAACTGAAATTGTAGCTGATCTTCAAACAGGGTTTTAAAGCCTAAACAAGCTTGTCGAGGGATTTTTTCCAGCAATCTAACTCATGATGGCAAATGTCGCTGGACGATAAGTTGTCCCAAAAGTTATTGCGATAAACGATAATATTGCTGTTTGGAGACCATTTTTGAGTCACACCATATTGATAAAGTTTAATTTTGTAAAGAATAATTAACTCTGGAACTGGAAGATACTTTAAATAACTAAAATAAGACATCACAAACAAAAACAATAAATAAAATGGAAAAAAATAACTTAAAACCAAAACCATAAATAAAGTGGATTATAATACCGATGATGGAAATGATTGGGTTCATTTTAATTCATCATTAATTGAGTCATTGCTTATTGTGAGAGGCTTAATGCCAACTAGGATGGACTTTGACTGGACTTCTGGAAAACCTTTTTTGAAACATACGCTCACATATATGATATTTTAGGATAATTTCTTGAAGCTCTCAGACTGACGACCTCACAGTTAACTTTAGATTATTTCATTTAAATCATTGTGAATAAAATTAAACATCTTTAGTGTGGAGCCACACTAAAGGTGGTTCAGGCACCACGTCATAATTACATTGTACCATGTGCAGATTTTTATAAACATGTCTGGACGAGTAGAGCCTTAACGCTAGAAGGGATTACATTTATGAACCATATGTCAGTTTAACTGAGTCTGTTGTGAAGAACAGGACATGGTATAGACCAAAATGAACAAGATGAAGAAATCAAAAAAATGCATTCTTAGCCAGCTTTCAATTGGCAATGCAAGCTGACAGCAAAACTGAAAGAATCTATAAAAAGTAAAAAAATCCAGTGAAAATAAGTCACTGGATCAGGACTTATTTTCATAGATCAGGTGTTCAGCTAATGAAATCCGACCCGTCTGAGGAATGAAAGAGACGCTGTGCTGAGGGTGTCAGAGTGGGTTACCTGTTTGAGTGGGCTCACACTTGGCAATCATGACGTTGTAGTCCAGACCCTCGGGACACACGCAGAGGAAGGAGCCGTCCACGTTCAAGCACTCGGCCTCTCCACACACACTGCTCAGCAGCTCACACTCATTCACATCTGTGGGAAAACACATGGAGCTTTTGATGAAGAATCTGAACTGAAAAATGAGTGAGTTCAATACAACTTAGTTTGTGAAATAATGACGTTTAGCAGCCAGAGCCAATTGCAGGACAAGGATTGTACAAATAGGGGTTGTCTATTAGTTCCAATTGATTATTTATTTATTTCAACTGCAAGATGTCAAACAACAGCATTTGTAAAGTTTTATTTATATATTTTTTATTAATCCTGCTTCTGTCAAGACATCAAAGTTCAAATAAATGCTTGACTGAGCAAGTTCACTGGAAAATCCTAAACAGTCGTGTGTAAATTTCTTTCAGTATAAGAACTATGTCAATAGTGAGGATAAAAAGTAAAGTATGCAAAGTAAAAACAGAACAAGGATGACGATAAACTGGAGACATTGTTAAATAGCTTTGTTGAAAAGAAGTAAAGTTCACTTTGGTTGGAGGGAAATGACACGATTAAAGGGGAGAACAGATTGAAAACGCAGAGGAAACAGACGGTGCTGGCTGATCAGACAGCAGACCAGGCTGGAAAAGAGGAAGAAAGTGAAATAACACTCATTCTAAATGGTTAGTGGTAAACCACCGCTGTTGGCTTCCAGTCTGTGTGTTTGTGTGTAAGTGATTCCATGTGTAAAGGCCACAGTGCAGTGACGGTTTGGCAGCTGGGTGGACTGAACTCGGGTGGGACCAGGAAACTGTGCCAAGGAACAGATGGCAATTGTGTTAAAATGGGCACGCAGCAAATACTGTATTCTAAGTCTGGAAACAAAATGTGTGTTTTGGTGGCATTGCCCACTAAGCGTGCATGCATGTGTGTTAACCAGGTTTTCATATCCTTATTTCTGTCTGCAATGTGGGGCCGTGGGGATCCTGCTCCCTGTGGGGACATTTTCTTGGTCCCCATGAAGGGAAATGCTGTTTTTGGGGTAGGGGTTAGGCTTAGGACTCAGGTGTGAATTGACTTTTGATGAGGGTTGGGGTTAGAGGTATGTGATGGTTAGAGGTATGGGTAGGGTTATTGTAGGCGAGCGTGTGTGTGTGTGTGCGCGTATTTGTGTGTAGTTGCTGGGAATAGGTTGTGACAAACCATCCTGCTGGAGGAAATCAAATTAGATGGAAACAGCATGGAGCCTTTCAGCTTCTCCAAGTCAAATCTGAACAAAACCAATGGTTTTCAGCCTGATCTCCATGTCCTTCCAATCCACTGGGATGCATTATTATGCTCATTATTCATGCTTTCAAATCTTATCTGAAGTCTCTGCTATAGCCAAAGATAACAGAGACAAACTGCTTCAGAGATGGTTTGGCTGCTCTGCTATCCTTCCTGAATACAGAGTCCAGGTTTCACCAGGAAAGCAGTAAAGCTGTGTAGGGAGAGCAGCTTTAAGTACAGCCATTTTGTCACTTTAGAGCCGTAACTTTGAGTTTATTTTATTGGAATTTAACGTGGCAGACCGAACATAAAGCAATATGTCATTGTAAAGTGGAAAGTAAATCCACAGGTTTTCGCAATTGAATCCTAATAACATGGCACGGATTTGTATTTACCTCACTTTGCTTTCATACCCCTCAGTAAAATTCACTGCAACCAGTTACCAGCTGCAGACTTACCAAAGCATGGATCCACCTAATCTGTCAGGGATGGCAAGAGAAGCAGGAATAAGAGAAGCAGCCAAGAGGCACATATTCCACATACACAAATATTACCAGAATGCACAAAGCATTAATTTAGCACTTGGTTAAAAACATATTCACAGAACTCCGATATCGCCTAACTCACTCTTCGGTTCTCTAGCAGCAACTTGTTGAGTATCTTGCGCAGCAGCAGTTTCAGGTTTCGCCTGACAACAACAGCGTGAAGTGAAAACTGGATAAAACAGGAAAAGGTTGCACCACCACTTTGGCTGTATTTCAGATATTTAAAGCAAAAAACTGATAAATAATTATGGATATTGACAATTATCAATATTGACTGATTTGGAATGCTTATATCATGATGAGTTTTTCAATCCAGCCCTATTACAAGGAGTATGAACACTGAGCTTCCCGGTGCCTTTCTGGATGTGTCAGCTCCTAATCAAACTGACACGGTCCTGACAAGTCTGCATGTGGGCCATATTTCATCTGGGCCTGGAACTGTTTTCATCGGTGAGTCCAACCCGACACACACTCGACGGGAGCCAAACACTCACCCTGGCAGGCGTGGCCGTCCTGCGACTCCTGGTAGCCTTGGTCACAGAGGCACTGGAAGGAGCCCAGGCGGTTCTCACAGTAGCCGTGGGGCCCGCAGCGCGTCTCGTTGAGCCCGCACTCATCAATGTCTGAAAACAGAAGGAGCCAGAAAAAAGCTCAACAACGGCACCGCTCACATGCCTTAACGTTAGCCTTTCAATTTTATGTTTCGTATTTATGAGGTGTAAGAATGAAAAATCTGACCAAACATCTGCCTTTCCTCACTTTCCCCTGGAGACACATTAAAACCTGCAGCACTAAGAGTAAAAGAGGAATAGTGCACTGTAATGAATGCTGGTATGCTTTACAACTAAAGGACCCGTCGTAAAAAATATACACTCAAACTGCTACACACACGCACGCATACTGGAGTCTGAGTTTGCATAAATCACAAGAGAGAGGTCAACAAATATTCCTGCAAGTCTAGACAGCAAGCTTAAAGTCTTCCGTCTGCTTCTCTTCCTTCCTCTTGGGTTTTCGGAGGTAACAGAGGGAGCATGAAGCAGCTTTGACACACAGCCCTGGACTCCCTCCACGGCGCTGAAAGCTGGGGCAACACATCTCAAGGAAATAGTTGATATTCTTCTCATCTGCCGTGTCCCCCAAGTGTCTCAGAGTGATGGAGATATAGAATAGGGTGATGAAAACCAGGGCAGACATGGCGACACAGAGCTGTTGTTTGCCTTAACAACTGCTCTGGAGAGCTCTCAGCACCTGAGGCATTCCCAATGTGAATCTGAATAAATCAATGGTGCCTGCAAGTCAACGGAAATATTGCGAGAAGCGCCTGAAGTGAACAACATGTGTATGAAAACCAACCGGGATTCCAGAAATGACTATTTTGAATGGAAGAATGGAGATGAATTTATTGTAGATCCACACAATAGAAAACAATATGAAGCTATGAAGTGTTCCACAATAACACTGTTCCTATGGCTTAAACTGTGATCTGTGGTTTTTCCTGTGAAGTATTTTAAGACTTTGAACAGAATTAATATTAAGTTTATAGGCTTCTACCAACAATTTTGAGATGACAAACATGACGAACAGAAAAAAATAAAACAAACCTACATGCATTGTTTTCTAAATAAAGTGCAAAAAAATAATCATTTGAGAGAAAATCGAAGCAAAATCTTTTCATCAAGTTGAGAAATTACAATACCAAAACGAAATACAATTTTAAGAGGGAAACTGAAACTAAAGCTTGCCATGCTAGTCTTGGTGCAATACTGACACACACTTAGTATTTCTGTTTTGCATCGATCCATCGACCTCTAACTTACACTGCTAGAGGATACTCAGTCTTTTCAATAGATGAGTCAAAGCTATTATTGATATCAGGTTTAATTTTTTTCACTTTTATACATCTTCTGCATTCTAAACAGAACAAGGTTCGACAGAATAACACCCCCCTTATTTTTAAAGGTAAATTAAAGTATCACATTTATTCTGTGGAACTTCTGATCTGATGTGATTTCCCAGGGTTATAACAAAGGGCAAATTCTATTTATTAGGTATATTTACCAAGCATATTTATCCTTCCAAAACAATCGGTGTGTTTGTGTATGTACAGTTGTCTTACCATCACAAGAGGGCGCATGGAGGCTGGCGGTGAACCCACTGTCACACACGCACACATAGGAGCCTTCGGTGTTGAGACATGCACCATGAGGGGAGCAGAGCTCGGCCTCCTCCACACACTCGTCCCACATCTAGGAAGTGACAGGCCGAACCAGCACAGAATAGAGTTTAAACAAGTTCATCTAGTATTACTGAGGGAGCAAAGATGTTGGAGTTCCATCCGCTCAAAGAGGAACTTCAACCTCAAAACTCATAAACAACAGCAACCACATAAAGCAGTGTAACTCGTCACCTATACAGCTGGTGCCATTGATCTGCCTGAAGCCCTCGGGGCAGGTGCAGGTGTAGGAGCCCATGTTGTTGACACACTCTCCCACAGACACACATGGAGAAACCTCCTCCTGACACTCATCCACATCTGGATTGTAAACACAGGAGGAGGAAGTGTCAGTTTTTTTGGTCTACTTTTATCGATTGGGATAGGAAAACTCATATTTGCCGCATTATGTATCAATATGCCAGGTCCGGATTCAGATAAGCACTTGTTTATGTAAAATAAAGGAGGAAAAACAGACAAAAGAAATAAAAGCCACTGGTCACCATAAGTAGTTTGCAGAGAGTACTTTGGTAAAAACAAGAAGAAGTTATTAGATTATCTAATTCAGTGAAAGATGCAGAAAAAGAGAGTTTCTGTCCACATTTAGAGATGCTATTAAAAATAAACAAATTAGTTCTAAAAACTTTTAGATTTTGATTCCTGACCAATTTATCCAAAACACAGGTGCATTTCACAAGGTCATAAAAAAATTTTTGCACTTCAATTCAAAAAGAGAAATGCAAATAATAAACAAATTATTGGAAAATCTCACTCAGTTTCATCGATTTATTTGTTTTCATGTTTAGGGTTTGTGACAGCTGTCCCTGCTGTCACAGAATAAATGTAATTATTTTCTGTTCTTCTTTAATATTACTTTATATATTTGTTTGAATAGTTTAGATTTTCATTTTTAAATTTTCATTAATTTGACCAATTTAGTTAACTATGTGTAGTGCACCCATTTAGTTAAATTTATTTGTCAGTTCTTTATAATTTTTGTTAAATGCACTAAATTTCTTTTGTTTGAGTTTACCAGTTTCCCCTGGAGCTACAGATGATTTCCAGCTGATGCCCACTGGTGGTCAACTTCCCAGTGGGCCATTCCATCTGCTCAGCAGGGGAGTGGGAAATTTGTTTTTTTAGTTTAGTTTCATTATTCTTTAATGTTTTTTCTTTTGAAAGTTAGTTCAGTTCTAATATTTATTTAATTTAAAGGTTTAGTAATGTTTCTTTGTATTTGTTTGTGTTTTGTGTGTGTTTAATTATCCTTTTTGTGTTCAGTAGTGGTCTGATCACCCACTATTTAAGTTCTCTTCATGTCTTGTTAGGTCAGTTTTTTGATTGAGTCCTTTGTGTTGCTACCTGAGTTGTAGTTTGTTATGTTGACCTCAGTTTTGGGCCCGATTTATCATTTTGAAATTATTTGTGGATTTTTTGTAATAAATAAAAATTTATTTTGAACTTCACTCAATACTCTCTGGCTGGTTTGTGGGAAAACCTCACAGGGTTGTAATCCTCTCAAAGCTGGGTTGTTTCTGTTTCTTATCACACATTTTCCTTCCACTCAATTTTTTACTCACATGCTTCACTACGTTCTGTGACCAATTGTATCCCAGCTTTTCGCTATTATTGTGTAAATAAAATAATAAATCTATATCACGAGTTTACTCTGAATATAAAAAAAAAAAACATTTCAGTGACGTTCTACCATACGGAGACACACCTGCACATCGACCACTGATTAAGTAGGTGAAAGCGAGAACCTGATTCAAGCTGAATGATTAGCAGTTAAGTCTAAGTGATAAATACAAACCATCACACTGGTCCCCAGCTGATGACATCTGAACCCGGATCCACATTGACACAAGAACGAGCCGTCAGTGTTCAGGCAGTGACCTCTGACACACACTCGCTCATCACGGCACTCATCTATATCTGGAAAGACGCAAAGGTTTGCACATTGTCAACGAAGAGTTAATCATTGTTATGTGATATTGCATAAACAGTGTGTTTTTTCTGTATTTTCTTTTCAGCAGCTAATTCTCACACAGTCAATTCAGACAAATCTGAGAACTGATCCAGTTCAATGCTGAGGTTTAAACTTCTACAATCACACAAAATAAAGAACTTCATGTTTGGTCAAATTAAAGTGATGTGCTAAAGCAGAGAGCAACAATATTTAAACTCTGGTATGTTAATCCACAACAGGAAATTTTGACGTTCACATAAAGGAACTATTGATCACATTTTAGTAAGAATCAAGCAGTCCTAGATCATGTTGGTTACAATAACAGAGTATCAGTGAACATAAGGAATCAGACCTACCAAGGCAGCGACCTCCTTGCCCTACAAAGCCAAGAGGACAGGAACCACAGCTGTAACCTCCAGGCTCATTGTAGCAAATACCTGAAGGACACACTGTCCTGTTTTCACACTCATCAATGTCTGTGAAGAAGAGACAAAAGAAAAGCAGACAGCTGTGATCTTGTGTCCACTTTCAGCTCCTGTATGAATGGCGCTCTTGAAGAGCTCCTCCTTCTGCAGCCAATTAAACTGCAGGGAATCATCAGAGACACAATGCAGCTAGCATTTGGACTGGTTCTATCATTCCCAGAAGCAATCAGGAGATGCCTCTCAACAGACACTCCCACTGAAGGCACATGCATCAAAATAAAAGAAAACTTGTTCAGGACGCAATGGACAGAAAAGTTATGTTTCTGGATAACAAGGCATCTTACTATCTCACCTTGACGTTTACGTAATGTAAATCATAGAATTGATCCAGTTCAGTGTGGAGGTTGTTCACATAAAGGAACTATTGATCACATTTTAGTAAGAATCAAGCAGTCCTAGATCATGTTGGTTACAATAACAGAGCATCAGTGAACATAAGGAATCAGACCTACCAATGCAGCGACCTCCTTGCCCTACAAAGCCAAGAGGACAGGAACCACAGCTGTAACCTCCAGGCTCATTGTAGCAAATACCTGAAGGACACACTGTCCTGTTTTCACACTCATTGATGTCTGTGAAGAAGAGACAAAACAAAAGCAGACAGCTGTGATCTTGTGTCCACTTTCAGCTCCTGTATGAATGGCACTCTTGAAGTGCTCCTCCTTCTGCAGCCAATTAAACTGCAGAGACACAATGTAGTGCAGCTGTAAACTAGCATTTGGACTACGGTAATTATATCATTGCCAGAAGAGGAGATGCCTCTCACTGAGTTCCCCCTGAGGGCACATGCCAACGTAAAAACAAAAGATAACTTGTTCAGGGCATGAGGGACATAAAGTTTATGTTAATGGAGAACTGACCCAAATCACTGATTTTGTTCTCATTCGGCTTCCAAACAAAAATGTGTTTATCTCTATCCTCATTGCCAGATGAGAAACAAACTGAGCCTGATTTTCTTTATTGACTCCAGGCCGACAGGAAAGAGGATAATGAAAGAGGGGGGAAGACATGCAGCAAAGGTCACCAGGTCAGGAACCTGCAACAGCCGCATGAAGGACTAAGGCCGCCATATGTGGGCTGTGCCACAGCTGTGTCAGATGCAAATAAAATTAGCTCCTCCAAATCTAACAATACAGAAAATGACTTAAAATTGTTCCTCAACCAAAGACACATTTTACTACTGTGAAGGGATGTGTAACAATTCAGAGAAAATCCTTCTGACACTGTTGGTGACGATAACAGTTTTCTGTGAGATCTGAGCATGTTGTTGTTGCAAATATCAAATCTTCAAACATGACATTTCCAGGGATCTGTGACTGTGAGGAAGTTATTAGTCCTCAATAGCATCATCTGTTGTTGTGGTCAAGGCTGGTTTCTAACTATGCAGTTATTGGCTTTTATAGAAATTATCTCAAGTCAAGAGAAAAATATATATAAATATATAAAGCAATGTCAGAAATTTTGCTGAGAAGATGGATGATAAGCATTCATAATGTTAGTTTATGTTCATCGTGATGGCACTCAGATATTTGTGATATAATTCTGCCGTGAAAAAAAATACTTCTACAGCCCTTAGCAATCAATTTATTCTTAAGAAAATTGATTGCTAAAATTAGATCAGCCCACAATTTTGCTGAATTCCTCTCAGAGGAAATGTGTCATCATGAGAGTCTGCAAGAAAGTTTTGTTACCTTTTTCCCTGCAATAAACACAGAGATTCAATAAATGTTGCGAGACTAAGAACCATGTTTTTTGGCATTTTCATGGTAGAGAATGGTTTGAAATGACAGCGCTGAAGTTTGATGAAGCCGGGCCTTAAAAGTGCAGGAAAAATGAAGTTTACTCATTGGAGACTTGCTACGGACTTGGACAAGGAAAAGCAGACACTCACATTTGCACCGGGTCTCAAAGGTAGAGCTGCAAAGATTGCTTTGGAAAAATCCATGATCTGCGTAAAGTGAAAAACGGTACATGGCCTGTACTTGCTTTATCCAGTCCAGAGTCCAAAAGTGCTTTACACTACATTCAGTCATTCACCTAAACACGCACGCATTCACATGCTGATGGTGGTAAAAAACAGCCCGTCTAAAATTCCTTCTATTTAGTTGATTTCAATTTAAAGATGATCATGGGATGCTGAGTGGATGGCTGCATAAACAAACCAGGATAGAAACCAAACCTGTCATTTAATTGAAAGTTTTCACTGAGGAAAGAAACAGGTGATAGAAATCAGCGGTCAATCATAACGACTGTCAGACATCTGAGTCATTGTGGATTTTCAGCAAACGCTTTTCACAAGGTAAGAAGATTAATGTTCACATATTTTATAAGAGATCAAATATTGAAAGATATCACATATTGCTTCATGGAGAAGGTAAGCGTGTAACCATTAGTAACCATGGAGATAATCTCCACCATCATGTAACTTAGCATGTATGGAAAAAAACTGATTAGCATCAAAATTTGTGCACATTTTAATGTTGCTCCAGTGTAAGGGGAAACTCTATTTATGACATAGTGATATAAATAAATTGGTGTGAATTCAGGACAAATCAATAATTTGATGAACACATCAGGATGGAGGAAGTATGGGTCGGTTTGGAAGCTAGCAATTTCCAACTTTTGTAAATATCACCGTCTATGATCCCCAATCAGGTTTGTTACGTTCACAGACAAGTTATCTCCACTCCAACAAGAAGAAGCCACCAAGAAACTGGTAAAAACAACTTGGATAAATAACTGAAGTCACTCTGTTCAGTTCTCCCATCTTTCACTGCCGACGTCCGTCATGGCACCTCGAATGATTAAGTGAAGCAGTTGCAAAGGGTTAATAGTTTGAATCATGCAGAACTGATCTGACTGTTTCTATAGCAATGATCAGAAGCAAGACATTGTCCAGAACTACATTGAGCTCATTGTAGCTATGACATAGTTCTGTCATAGATCTAAGAACCTCTGAGGCTATAAAAACTTGCATCTCAAAACCTCAGCTTTCAGTTGCAGTTCTGTTTAGCCATGGCTTTTAATATGAATGCAATTGGAACCACATTGTTTTTTCCTGTGTCTTTCGGGCTTGGTTATTTGGCCACCACAGCCATCAGGAAAACGGTCAACACTTTCCTGCCGCACATCAAATTTGAAATGTCATCAAAGGATGAGGACCTGGATGAATTTGATTCCTTCCTCTTCAATCCTTCTCCGGCTGGAGAAGAGAGCTACGAGGAAAGACTTCCCTTCCAGGAAGAGTGGCCGGATGATTTTAATTCATTTCTCTTCAATCCTTCTCCGGCTGGAGAGGATTGCTCAGAGGATAATCTTTTCTCTGAACAATGGATTGACGATTATGATGTCATAGATGCCCATCTTTTCAGGCCTTCCCCACCTGCGACGCAAACCTCTCCGGCTGGAAAAGTTTGCGTCGCTTTATCAAAAGAGAAGTTAAAAGGCAACGCTGTGGAAGCAAAGGATTCCTCCAGTCGGCCATTTTCCTGTGACTTTTCAGAGAGTACTCCAAGTTATGAGATACCTATGTTTGGAGTCATAGAACGTAGTACCAGTTCTTCAGAAGAGACTCCCTTGGAAATTTCCCTGGCTGAGGAAGTTTACCCTGATGAGCAGAGAGCCGAGGGTATAGCCTCAACTTCTGCTCCGTTGGAAACATTAGAAGTCCCTCTTAGCAGACTTCTAAGAACCCCTCCTCATTTGCAGAGGAGGCGTGCTCTTGAACGTTCCCTGGCTAGGAAACATTTAAATTTTCGGAAGCTTTCACCAAAACCATTTTCAAAAGGTTTGAGTAGAAAGAAAAAAGTTAGATTCGAAATTGATGATGATGATGCTAAACAGAGTTGTTGTAGGATAATGTGATGAACAGCATGTTACATCTGCCTGATTTTTAGTTTCCCCAGAGAAACTTAGTCACCATGATATGTTAATGGACAGTGAAAAAACTTGCGAAAAGTGTAAGAGAGTGTAATTACAACTGTCCATCCATTTTCTTCTGCTTAACCAGGGTCGTATCACGGGGGTATCAGCTTGTTGAAAACCTTGCAGGATCTTAGCTTCCTCCAGTCTGCTTGGTCCCTTTTTATAGACGCTTCACTGTCCAGTCTGTTGTCCAGATGAACACCAAGGTTTTTAAATTCTTCTCCCATGATGGAAATTCCACAATCCACCAAATGGTTCATAAATTAGTTAAATTGATTTGTTATGACAGCAGACAGAGGTCTTGGGTTTGAATCCCTGCCTGGGTTCTTTATGCATGGGGTTTGCTTGTCCTCCATGAGCATGACTGGGTTCTCTCCGGGTACTCCGGCTTCCTCCCACAGAACAAAAAGATTTTGTGCACATTAGATAATAAGTGCGTAGTTCTCATGTAACGTCCACTTCCATCTTGGAGAGCAGTTGCTATGACAACAACAAAGACAGAACTAGCTCTCCCATCCTCCAAACTTATAAACAACATAAACTCATAAACTATCATTCAATAACAATTTCTGAGTTCTCTTCCCACCTCTGTGTAATATTATAATAAATATCAGTGATATTTATTGCAGTATTTATTGGCAAACTAGCAAAATGATCTAATCCATCTTTTATCTGCTAACTAAGATAATTATGTAGTCTATGTGTATGTATGGAAAAAGGTTCTGAACTAGGGTCTTACGTGCAAAATGAGTGCATACTGGCAGCTAGAATCAACTAACATGTAAAGGTAAAGGTAATTTTATTTATAGAGCACATTTTCAGCAACCAGGAAACACAAAGAGCTTAGTGCAGTGTGGTATGACTCTAACTGGCAAAAAATTAACTTTGCATAATGGTGAGAAACAGTTATTCACCTTTTAGTGCACAGACCTCAAATTGTATTTCATTTAGTATATGTAGGGGCACACACTGGTTAAACCAGTGTAAGCTGAAGTTTTAGTTGGCACATGCATATATGACAGTTGAATAAACGTTGCACCACATGTTCCACCACAGTGTGGTGTTTCTCTTTCTAGGATCCCAACTATGTCTCAAACCATCTTCTTCTCAGTATGTTTTCTCTATTATTCCTGTTAATATATATTTTGGTTGCATATAAATAAGCTCTGTCCATTTTTTATTTTTACAGAAAAATAAATGCAATCCCTTTTCCTCCACAAAGACGGAGATGAGATTTTACCGCAGCTGCGAGGAAACAATCATGAGGCCAGCTTGCCCAGGCAGCAATGGTTCAGTGTCGTTTTGGTGGGCAGGGAGTGCTGGGCTGAAATGGCAGGAAACCACATAATGATAGAGTGAATTGTATTTATGTCCTCACAAGAGTGGTGAGGCTAGTGGGTGCACAGACTAGTAACACCCTGATTGCTGGTTTCTTCTAAAATTCCACTGATTTATAAGTCCTGTTAATATCAAGATATTTACCTTGACTGAACATTTGTTCTTTTTGGAAGTTGTGGTTTTGTCTATCAGGAGGCAATTTGTTCTTAACTCTATTGTCATAATTTGACCATCAGATCAGTAAATTCCTCAATCACCAGACCTAAAAGAACTCCTTCACCAATAGGAGTCTTCAGGGAGGAAGACAGCAAATTCCTGAAAAAAGGAATGGAGACTGGAAACAACAATGAGACATACAGGAAGAAAGTAGACAGCAAACTCCAGCAAAGCAATATTAGATGTGGATAACCAGGGAAGAAAAGAACCTCAGGCCTCAAGCAGAAGAAGGAACGGGTTGATGACAGCTTGGACAAAACCAATAAACCGAACACATTCTTCACTTGTTTCAGGTGAAGATTGTCAAGATTCTCTCATTATTTTGATTTTCAAAAATAAGATACCATCAGTCAGATGTATTGTTACAGGAGAACTGATCTTACATTGATTGGAAACAAAACTTCAGCTGCATGTGTCTGCTGATCCTTCTGAGCTCTCTAGTTAAACATGCATCCCCTGACGTGTTTCAGTCGACCTCCCTTGTTCCATCCTTACCTACGCAGGTGCTTTGGTTGCCATCCAGGTGGAATCCCTCATCACAGTGGCAGATGTAGCTCTCAGCTGTGTTGTAACAAACCCCCTGCCCGCATATGTACGGGTAGATCTGGCACTCATCCACCTCTGAGAAAAACAGGCATTTATAAATTGAATGACAGACTAGTTACTGCGATAAAGAAATATCTTCGGCACATAGCATCTATTGAAAAGTAGCCTAACATTTGAATGACATTTGGCAAGATTTGTCTTTCAAATGTTGCACAGTGAAACCGTCAGGAAACATGAGACCCAATCAGGCAGGATACTGACCAGCTAACTGAGTGGGTGCGATGTCCTGACCCGCATTGGATGGGAGAATCTCCACCGGAGCAGGAGGAGATGTCTTCTCCACAACTTCTATCAAATAAAGCAAAGGATGCACCACTATAGACATTTATCATCCACACAACATACGTATATAGAGACAGGCATTATTGGAAAATATTTGAAGTTGAACATGAGTATATTGATACAGACGTTCATGACTTTAATTGAAGACTTTATCAGATTTCTTAAATTTTTTAAAATAAATTTTAACATTGTGAAAACAATTCTGCATTTCTTATTTGAATATTAGTCAGAATTTGTTTGAATGAATGCTAGTTCAGTGTGCAGGGCTTCCTTTATTGCACACAAGCACAGGTAGAGAAGCATGATCAGAATGCCACATCTTAATATGAAAGCAAAGGTACAGAGGGTAACATAGCTTCAGGTGCAGAAACCAAGGCCAAATAAGACATTAATAGCCTTCAAACCCCATTACCCACGACAAGTTGTCGGCCATGATTTTCATACTAATAACTTTCATGGTACTATGAGATCCTCATCTTTCCTTTTCTGACTGCGACTTGCAACAGAACATTCAAAGTTTGCAGGATTTTTGGTTCACTTAGGGACAAGATGTGATTTCTGAAAGAAGGTGTTTTCTTTTCATGGAGGTCGCCAAACGTGGTTCATAACCAGGGCTGGAACAGCTGAAGTTGATCTCCTCTTAGCCAGGTTTCACCGCCCACCAGCCCTCACCTGCAGGCTGCTGGGCTGAGCCGTGTTTGAACTGAGCCCACACCGAGCTAAAGCAGTTCAATCTTTCCCCTAATGAAACACCATGAGGGCTGTTTCTGTTAGGATTCATCATCCTGCTCTCATGCCAGAGGAATCCCAAATTAAACTTTCCAAAGCTACATTGAAGTTTGCCAATGTTGACAAAGTTAGTATTTAACCTATAGTACCATATTTTTAAGAGTAATAAATAGAAAGCACTGAACAAGACAGAATAGGTCTCGTAGCATCCATCCTTTAGCCTCTTTGTCTTTACTAAAAATGCAGAAATCATCTTTTTTCATTTTACTGCCAAATAAGTTTGGCTTGCCTGGTCACCTTGAAGCGCTCCAAGTGGAAAAACAGATGAGGCAGATCTGTGGATAACACTCGGTCTAACACCAAGTCTAGTGTCAGACTTAGAAATCAAAATTTCTCAGTCAGAGAACCAAAACTGAAGGAAAGCTTGTCTTGGTTCTGTGAGGATTTATTTTGCTTCTTAGAGACACTGCAATAACATTAATGTGAATTAAAGGACTACAATAGGAGAGAATGGAGTAAATATGATGACATATTTGTCATCATGTGTAAATGATGGATGGAGATAATACACATTTTAATCTAAAATATTGTAGTTCCAGTAACATGACCAGTCAGCCTGTACACCGTGTGCATGACAAGAAGATTCTTTCTTGAGCAGCTCCTGCTATAAAAAGAGAATGATACTCTGATTTAAGTTTTAACAATGCAAATAATACTAAACCATGCATGATCAAAGAAAAGTCAGGACTGACAACAGGACAAGACCAGCACACACAGAATGTTAGAGAGAAAAACATGTAAGCTGTCAAATTTTCACTCCTATCAATCCTAAATGAATAAACTCTGACCTGGAAGAATCTCTTCCTGTGTCCCAAACGCCTCCACTGGTTTCTCTGGTGTTGGCAGGGGTTGCAGAGGTAATAGGTCAACTGGCTCCTGGAAATCGGTGACTGGCTTGTTCACAGGAGGGTTTGGTAAAACGGTGTAGCCCATTCCACCGGGACAGATTTCTTTAAACAAGGCTACAGACGACACAAGCACAGGCAACAAAGCATCCCATCATTATTTTCAGTAAGTAAAATCATAATGTTAACTGTTATACGCAAATTCAAAACTATGTCACCAATGCTGATAGTTTAACTCCTGTTAACATAGTCAGATAAACATTAAAAGACACATATAGCAATAATTCCTAGAAAGAAAAAGACATAAGAATAGAGTAGAATAGAATAGAACTATTCCTTATTATTCCCCAATGAGAGAATTCAGGTGTTTAAGTAGCAAAGTGGCAGCAGATATGGACTTACATTAAAGTAAAAATATAAAACCAGAAAACAATAGGAGAAAGGAAGGGAAAACTTCCAGCATAGGGAAAAGAAACCCATTAATAAAAAGCAAACTGAGAGCAAAGAAATATGTAATTGAATGACTTTTTTTTTAAAATTGTACAAAATGTGAACATATATTTGAATATATAAGAGAATATATAAGAGGAGCAACTTCCTCAAAGACATGGAAAAACAGTCCAGCTAACAGCAGGACATAAGGATGCAAACAATTAATCAACATACAATTAACTGATATACAATACAATTGACATACAATTAATGGTTTCATAGATTAAAATTAGTTCCAATCAATTAACTAGTCACATCTGCTTAAACCTTCTGTTGTAGTGTGGTCGCCATCCAAAAGAGGGCGCTGCTGGTCACCCAAAAGCAGAGCAAGTTGCAAGAGAAATAATAATGGCGGAAGCTTTCCAGAATGGGACGGTGGAACAGTCTGGTGTGGGATTCGAGACCTCCGCAGCTCCTGCGGTTCTGTTTTGAAATATAAACACTCGACAAACTCCTTTCTTTTTTCCTTAGCTTCAACTACTTAATCAAAAAATACTGAAGTGCTGTGAAGGGGAGGAGAATGAGAGCAAAGAAGAGGGGAAAAACAAAAATAACTAACCTGATGGAAGAAAAAAACCTGCTGCCAATAAGCACAGTGGTGACTGAAGCTTTAACATTCATCTGAGAGTAACCATAACAACCCGCTTAGTGGTGCTACAATAAGAAAGACGCTGAATTGAAAACGCGACTACCAGCACAAAGCATCGCTCGCACCACTGACTGTAGGCTCAGGTTTCTAAGAAAATGGTTGCTTATCAAATAATCGTCAGTCGACCGATAAGATCAATCGACTTTATATGAATTTATTAATTAATGATGCTCATAAAGTCATACAGCTGCTGGGAGGAAGGACCAGTGGTAACGCTCCTTAGTGATAAATACTCTGGGAGCCTTACCTGTTCCAGGCGGGGGGCATTTGTCACAACGAGGGCCCCAGGCTTTGCCCACACTGCAGCAGCAAAGTTGCTTGCTCAGCTGGGCAGATACTGGGTGTAAGCACTGCCTCGCTGAGCTGACCAAGCGGAAGCAAGCGCCCTTTTCTTCCGGGATGGCAGGTGTGTTGGCTGAAGAGCAGAACCAGGAGGAGGACGGAGAACGTGGAGGTGTAGGAAATGGTAGACCAAAGCGTAGGAGACATATATTGAAGAGAGAGGACAAAACGTGAAGAAATAAAGCAGTTCCCTTCACCAGAGTAAACCTTCCCTGGCCCACAAATCCAAAAACAAGACCCCGGCACATAAACAAGCATTCTACTGGGTTCTCCACAATGACTTCTTGTGGTTTTGCAGAAACCCATCATTGTATCTAAACAATCAAAGCTAAGAAAAATAAAAATAAAAATAACGCAGAAACATATGTCCACAAAACAAAGAAAAGATTGCAAGTTGGAAGAAAACAAGAAAAATGCCATTACGTCATGCACTAACACACAAATGCTGGCTGAGTTCAAGGCATGCAGGAGGTCACTATTAAGAGGACAACAGCGAAGAGTGGCTTTTTGAGGTCACCAGATGGTATCGACACAGCAAGCAGTTGCTTTGGCTTGCCAGGAAATACATTCCTGTTGTTTCGCCAAGAAGTGTAAACACTGAGTTTGTTAAACTCTACCGGGACCTAAACTGGAATTGTGATTTTTGCTTGGTGAACACACACTCAAGGCGGATCTAAAAGATGAACCACAAAATGGCTTTGGAAAGAAAGCTCACTAGAGGTTGTGACGCAGAACATAACAATCAAACTAAATCAGCCCAGAAATGCTTCACCAGTCATAAAATCGTTTTTTGTCATCTCAGTTCTCAGATCTGAACTTATGCAGCAGGGGTCGCCATGTCAAGTCCTCAAGAGCTGCTGTTCAAATGTGTCCCAACACAGCTGACTCAAAAAAATGACTCATTACCAGGCCTCTGCCAAACCTAACGACACGCTGAAGAGGCAATTCAGTCTCCAACTTTGAGGATCGTTCTACAAGAATGTTCTAAGAGCTGTGCTGCTGGAAAAGGGGAACTGCGTCAAATTTTAAAACCAGTGATGATTGCCAAGATTTAAGAATGAATAGAGAAATAGATTGCTCAGCAAATCAGGAACTGTGTCAATAAATGCAACAAAAACAATAATAACATGAATCAGGAATTCACAGAAATACTAAAGAGAACAGTGATGAAAACTTAGGTTCTATTATGTCTAAATCTTTGAAAGCCACACACACACTCACTGTCAAAATGATTAGTTTTTATCTTTTTTTACTGTAATTTGATGAACAAACCTATGTTGTCTCCATATGTTTCAGGAAGCGTTTTGTTGTCAAATTGTGGGAGGAAATATCAACTTCAAAGAGCATGGAAACAAGCCAAACTTAGAGTTCATCACCAGTTGCATTTCCATTTACCATAAAATTGCGCAAAATGAACGTGCAAAAAATAAATTTGCATAATGGAAACCTAGCAATTTAAAAAAATAGTTTTCAATGAAAAATTTTTGTTCGGGATGAGGAGGTTTTTGGCCATATTTATTTAGATATTTAGATGATTTAAACTACAAAAGACACACTTTTGTTTTTTTTTTTGCATCATGTGATCACGAGATGAACAACTGGATGTAATTACTGGCAAAAACCTAGAAGAGAATGACAGGAAGTGGTGGTAGGATGATGGTTTGTTTTTTTTGTTTTTCGAACAATGTGCATCTGGCTCCACCGGAGCTCTCACAGCATCGCACAGTTCATAAAAACTTGTGTGTTGAATCCATCATTCTTCTGTTAAATCACAGACTGCATTTTCCCCAAAACGCTACATACATAGCTCTCCCAAGAATAACAGGCTTGTCGCTCCAATGACTGAAGAGATGGCTGAAGGTGGATAAGATGATGAGGGCGAGCGCCGTGCCGAGTTATGAATATACCTCGTTTAACTGTTCACATCCATCGCTGCCATGATTTTTACCGACTTATCCTTTGAGCAAGTGATTTTAGTTTAATTTCTCATTTAATGGGAACACAGCAAATGCGAAATTGTGTTTTTAGACATTAGCAGAATATAGACCCAGACTTGCACACACTTATTATAAAAATGCAGCCTCTGGTTACGATGGATGCATCAAACAGAGGAAACCACTGGAGTTGCAGACCGGAGGACTTACGGATGCAGTTGGTGAGAGTGGCATCGGGGGCATATCCAGGTTTACATGTACACATGTAACTGCCCACAGTGTTCAGACAGTCTCCGTTAGGACAAATGACCTGCAGCTGGCACTCATCCACATCTGTGAGTTGGTAAAATGGAAAACATGTTTAATCGAGGGAAGATAATCACTTCAGAGAACAATGAAGTGATCTGTAAGATGCAGAGTCAGCTGTTCATCAAAATGTTGAACCACTTTAGGTCTCTTGTCTCCCATTAGGATCCAACATGTTTAGGAAAATCCTTATGCTAAAACATGCATAAACAAACAACTCTAAAACATCATTATCTTCACACTTTGCCACATTTTTAAAATTTCATATGAAAACAATCCACACGTTTTTATATGACATTTCATTTTGTCAAACACCATAAGGTGTCAGATTTTTTAAAAAGTCAGAGAAAACAAATTTGGGTAAAAATGTATTTGCCTTATTTTATGTCACATTCATCTTCCTGAATGAAGATGTTTTTTTATGCTTTTTTCCCTATGAAACCACAGCAAAGTGATTTCAGAAATATAGAAATACTAAAAAACTAAAAAATAACTAAAAGGTGAAGCTCTTACCTTGGCAGTGAGAACTGTTGATCTTCTTATATCCCAGAGGACAGTCTATCAGAGGGATAGCTGCGGAAGCAGGAGCTGGAAGTGAGCAACTTCATATAACTACACACACTAGCATATTTTATGAGCATCTAAATGAGTTTCTAGAACTGCACATACTTTTTACAATGAACAGAAAGCATCTTTAAAGTCTAGTTAAGCCACAGAGATTGTCATTCGTCGTCATTTGTAGCAATTTGTAAATTTGACCACTTTGGTTTACTGTCTTATGTCAATAGCTCATTTAGATTTTTAATGTCTTTAAGCCGAGAAAGAGAGGTGGGGACACTATAAGGATGGTTAAAAAAAGTAAACTGGTATCATCTTTGCAGTATTCAACAATCACTTTCCAATATCAAAAGTTTCTGATACTGTGCAAATCTAGATCAGTTTGAGAAATGGGTATATTAATGGTATAAAAG
Source organism: Poeciliopsis prolifica (assembly GCF_027474105.1). Classification (NCBI taxonomy): domain Eukaryota; kingdom Metazoa; phylum Chordata; class Actinopteri; order Cyprinodontiformes; family Poeciliidae; genus Poeciliopsis; species Poeciliopsis prolifica. The sequence continues at coordinate 19,436,662 of NW_026562380.1, read as the reverse complement.
CTGCTTTTTCAAGAATTCCATTCACATCGATCAGAGGTGCTGGTTGTTTGTTAAATCGTAGTCCAAAGCATGATTGAGTCTTTGTAAAAATGATAAAAGACCCCAACCTCAATAATAACCGGGACGACCTGCAACCTGGATCTGAACCTGGAACGGGGTCAGGCAGGTATGAATGACATGCGTAAATATTGATCAGAAAGTAATACGACTTCCAGTGAGTGAAATGCTGCTCTGAAAAGTTCATTTCTCTTGCTGTCGAAACTGAAACCAAGCTTTGCCCGCCTGCTGGATAAGGCCACCAGCAGGGAACTGGTACACAAATACCTGCAAGCAGAGGCTTTGTTCTGTGGGAGACAACAAAGCAACATTTGTTTGACCAAGAAAGCCAAATGAACTACCAGCTACAAGACACAATGGACTGTTTCACATTCTACTGTAAAACAAAGAGGGGAAAAAATGTCAGAACTTAAACCTTTGCCTTTCCAGCAGAGAAAAAAATCAGACAAATCCTCTGATGTGTAATACCTCCCTCTGTATGTATTTATTGCAAAGTGCTTAAGTACTTACCACTTAAGACAAACTCTTTCAAATATCCATTAGAAGAAAATGTGTGAAATCTGAATTATTCGCCTAGAGTAACATTTTCTCAGGAGTTAATGATTCCAACCTGGGAAAATAGATCTTTGGTTCAAGTTGTAGCAATGAACCACAGAGAATTATGAACCAAACCTTTAGTTTTTATCAGCATCTTTATCTTTTATGTTAAAATGGAACGGCCAGATTAAAATGCAAGCGCAATCAAGCTGTTTTAATTACAACCTTGCAGGGGAAGGAGTTTTAATCAAAATCATTTACTGTAGTTTCAATGGAGCCTTTCTGGGTTTACATTGTGAATGTTGGCTTTAAAGCTACCATCCATCTATAAAAGGAGTAGTGCTGAATAGCTTTCTGCTACATAAAAAGACTGACAGGACCTTTCATAGCTCCCCCTCACAACTCTGTATAACGCTATATAAAGAGCTGAGAGGCCAGGGGTGACACCACACGCCACCATGGCATTCAGTCCCTTTCCTCTCTGGAAATAACTCCTGTGGTCAGAGCAACCTGTGTGTTAATATATAAAGCATGTTTCAGTGCTTTAGTTTTTATTATTGGAACCAGAATCAGGATCAACTTCATTGGTCAAGATTGCGTTCACAAAAATAGGAATCTAACTTTGGTTTGACATGTTCAGGGCGTACAGACATTAAAGCCTCGTTTCCTCTGAGTGGAACAGCAAAGGTCGGTGTGGTATGCTGTTCAGTCTGTTTCCATAGTCAAAGCAGTCAATACAACCGACCTTTACGTACCACACCATTCCTATTCCTCCTTCAGTTGTAGGTTCACAGGACAATGGTACGATAGAGTTAATACGACAGAAAAATGTCAACAACAACACATGTGAATGTTTTTTCTAGAGTGTGGCGGTAGAAATGCTCTCCTGAAAATGCGTAAAATATGGAACCGAACGGCACTGACCCATGTTGTAGCTCAAAGTGGAAACAAAGCATGAGGTGGCCGGGTGGATGATTACTTCTGTCCCACTGTGAAGGCGACAGTCTAAAGGTACATTTCAAGTAAAGCTTCTCCTGAAATTGCAGCTGTTGCCATATACTGAGTTTTGCCAAAATAACTGCAATAACTAAATAATTTGGAGATAAGGAGTCATTGATAAAAGGAAAAATAATCCGATTTTAAAATTATATGGAGATATACTACAAATACAGTAACCCGACCTGGAACAAAACTTCAGAGATGCACTAATAGGCGCCGTAAGAGCGGTTGAGGATGGTACCATTGGTGAGTGTTAGACCTTGCAAGGTGCAAGCAAAGCCTGGTGGTCTACTTATAGTGCACTGGGGGAAATCCTGCATAACTGCTTAATGACCCAACACCTACAAATCAGACCTTCTTCTCATCTCTTATTGTGTCTGTAAACTTAGAGTCTGTGCATCCAGGACACACAGGGTTAACAGGTCTTTAGTCTGGGTTGAACATTTGTACTTACAGGGTTTATTTGGACACTTCTGGCATTTGTGGAAGCCCCAGGAGGTCCCAATTGTTGCACAGCATTGATCCAGCTTGGTGAGGCCTGGTAAAGCCTTTCCACACTGCAGATGGAAGGAATATGCATTATTATTTTATCTTATAAAGAAAAGCACAAAGAGCATCTGTGCTCAACTTTCTCTTCATCCCAGATTATTTAACGTCGAACGCATTTAAACCTCCACCTCTCTAAATCATTGTGATGCTTCTCCTCTTCTGCCCACACCAACACTTTATCTTTATGGCAAAAACAACCTCACAAAATGTGACCCGCTCATCACTATTTCAGACTTGAAAACCTGGTGGAGTGATATTTCTTTACACATCAGCCAGCGAATCTGTTCTTTTTTGTCTAGGACCTGATGTCAGTACCATCCACTGGACTCAGGTTGTATTGTTCGGGCAGTGACACAATAAAGATGTCCATTTTAACAACCTGCTGTTGTCTGTCTGTGCTAACCTTGGTTTGTAGATCACATTTCAGTGGAAGAATCTTTACTTTGTCTGGTGTGTGAAGGTTACAGCAGGTTGTAGTCTGCATGGAGCAAACTCCATGCAGAAATTTCCTGTTAGTTTCTAACCTGATGTTTTGCTTCTTACTGCTGCTCCTTTTACATCACCTGCTTCCACCTCAGCCTAATTGCAGAACCTTCTTTTCAGGTCTATTTGAAAATGCACACAGAATCTTGCCAATTTCTGATCACTTCAATTTGAGAGATGTTCCCTGATTTCAAAATTTTTGCTGCCACTTGCAATTCCAGTCTCCAGTGGGGCTGAAGAGTGTAAACCCAGCCTCAAGATTAATATCAAAACTCTCAGACAAAATGGTAATCCATGTCTGTGTGTATGATTTAAGTGTGAGTTACATGTATCTGCTTGATGTGTGGTTTTATGGTGTGGATTTTCTGTTCGGCTTGTTGAATATTAATTAAACTGTTTGAAAATGAAATGCAGTTGAGTGAAGTATTGTCATTTTGAAAAATTATAAGATTATGATGGACTGTTGAGTGTGTACCTAGAGGGATTCTACATTTTTTTCATTTTTAAGCAATTTGCAACTGAAACATCTGACAAAATTACGCTTTGCATGGCCTGATTGATTCGCTTCATACTAATTATTAAAAACATCCCTAACGAGCATTTTCTTTTTGGCGAGACTGACAGGATGCAGAGACCCTATCAGAACGGGCATGTATTGAAATCATACTGCTACCCTAAACTAAATAAATAAGCAAATCTTGTTTTATCACATAATTTCTCTGAAATTAGGGTAATCTCTAAACAGTCAAAACATATTAACACTCTAGCATGCAACAACTTTTTTCTGTTAGGACATACATACATACACAGACAGAGTGAAAAGCTGCCTGTTGTGTAACATGACGGTAACTCATAGCATTGGTCTCTGACAGTCTACCTGACCAGCTGCTGTTTCCTGGAAGCAGCGACCCAGGGTGTTCTTGGAGGCGACGGGCTGGTAATGGGGAACCTTGTAGCCATGTTGGTTGGGGTGAACCATGTTGTAGCCGTGCTGCTGAACCTTCTGGCTGCTTTCAGAGTGGTGGTAGCTGTAGCTGCTGGATGAAGAGGAGCTTGAGTGGGACCCTTGTTGTTGGTGCCCATTGTTGGAGTAATTGTCCAACTGGGACACTTGGTGAACCTGAACTGAGGCTTCTGGGGGGTGTTTGATGTGGATGTTAACAATGCCTGGGTTGAACATTGGCGAGATACAAGAGATGGATATTACAGTTACGGCTTTAAGGGAAAGAAGGAAAAATGGAGTCTAATAACCAACAGATATCAGGAGAATATTATATTAGCCTTTGAATATGTCTAAGTTAATCTAAAAGTCCTACACTACCATTATGAATCTTCTTCATATTGTATGTTTGATCTAATCAAATCAGTATCCAGCTAAATGAAAATAAATTCAACACAATTTATTCTAATTCTGCTTGGTTCCATATGTTCAGCTATGGCTCAGTCAGATTCCCATCCATTCACCCGCTCCCTAAATGTAGGACAGATGGCTCCAGCCACCATGGATGCATCTTTTTTCTTTCTTTTTTTTTTTTTTTTTTACAAAGAAGCAAAGTGAGATAAAGTGAGGAAATGGGGCTGCAACTAAATTACCCATGATCCTTTTTGTCTATACCAACAACTATAGTGAACAGAGAAACATACAGACGTTCCAACGCTGCACTAGAAATTTAACCAGGTAACAGAAAAGAGAATCACTTAAAGTTAATAGCATTTAAAAAATACTAATGTTTTGATAATGACTAATGTTTGAGGAAAAAAAATATTTTTTGAAATGTTTTTTCAATTTTTTTTATTCCAGGTCTGGAAGTAAAAGGCTTTGGTCATTACAAGCTGCACTTCACATAGTTGATCTGGACCACTAACCAAAGGCATAGAATGAATCAATATAATACTTGGTTCACAATCACAGAGGAATGGTCTGCAAATCAAGAGTTGAAATAAATAACCAAACACTCAGTTTTTAAAAGTAGAACTGACATAATAGTAGTGTGTACTCACCAGGCGTCTGTCCATGGCTGTATGTGAGAGGCAGAGTATGTGTAGAGACAATCTGAGTCTGGCCATAGGCCACAGACGACTGCTGGTGCTGCTGGTGTCCATTTTGAACGGGCATTTGGCAAAACTTCCCAGCAAAGTTTGGGGGACACTGGCACTTGTCCCTGGCGCTACATTTACCACCATTAATGCACGGCAGGTGACACACCACTGAGGACACAGAAAAAATAAGATATTAGAGCAGGAACTGTTGGTAGAACAATCCTCTCAGCGTAAAAAAAAAAAAAAAATTGATAGAGTAAATGTCTCTTAATACTGACAACCATCCAAATTAAAGACAGTTTCATAATAATTAAGGATGTACATTTATCTGACACGAGAAAAGTTTATTTCTGTCCAAAGACCACAAGGCTTCTGTAAGAGCAGGTCTTCTTTAAGAAGACAGATGAAATCGATGTTTGGATTGGACCATTTTGGAGCGATGTGGTGGTGGACGTCTGTATGAAAAAATCCCATGAAATTACTGAGATTTTCCCCAGTAATTTAATGTATACTTTACATTATTATCAAACATTTCTATTATTATATATAGATATAGATATCTATATATATATATATATATATCTATATATATATATATATATATATATATATATATATATATATAGCTAGATATCTATATCTATCTATATATATATTTCGCTCTATTAACCTTACTAACCTCTACTAACCACTTTTAACCTTTATTTTGTATTGTTTTATTTTATATGTTCTATATGTTTTATTTTATAAAGCATTTCAAACTTTTATTTCTCAACACTTTGCATTATTATCAAATATTTCTATTACACAAATATTAACTCAAATATAAGTGTTGCTTTGTCTTAAAGTTGAACTGTATGCCTCTGGCATTGCTTAACATTTATTTCATCTTAGTTCATGCGCATCCCATGCACATGAACTAAGTATTCCAAAATCACATGTAAACATGTGAAAATTTGTGTGAACCACATGTGCATTTTTTATGTGGTACATGATTTTCAGATGTGATTTTTAACCACAAAATTAATTAGATTTTTAATACATATTAAGGATAATCACCCAATTTACATGGAAAAAAAAATCTGATCATATGTGGTGCACATGTGAGAAATATGATTACTGGTGATCCCGTGTTGAATAAACCATGGATCACATGAAAAAAATATTTTAGATTTTATGACATGTGAAACTTGGGAACCACATGTGAATTTCAATGGGATTTTTTTGTAAGGGTCAGAACGCATCTTTTCCCTCATTGTCGTTATGTGGTTGTCTGAAAACATAAATAGCAATAAACCTCACAGGCAACATTATTGTGAATACTATTTCAGCAACAGCAGTATAACAATTGACGCCTCTTGCTTTAGAGATTTTATATTTCCGTTTTCAAATCGTGTGTTGATACTGGGATAGTGTTGGTTTTACTTTAGGGAATTTATTTATTTTATCAAAATCACGCTGCTGAGCACAAACTTCCTGTTTGGGCCTGTTTGTGCTGAGCAGGCGCCCATCACGAACACAAAGTTTCCTTGAAGCAGGATCACCTCAACTCTCTGAACAGCTGTAAACATTAGCTTCCTTCTGAAAACGGTCGGACTGGAAATCCATTAAAACGTCAAAAGAAATGTTTAAAAGCACCCCAGAAAGCCAGCAGAACCATTTCTCAAGATGACTTTTAAAGATTCTAACAGGTTCTGGCTCAGTGCAAGCACAATCCTGTGGAAGATAAATTGAAGCAAAGATCAGGTTTCCACTGTCTTCCCAGTTCCCTCTGAATTCTCTACAGAGGAAACACATTTGGCCTCCATCAATAGACTTGGATGTTTCACAGGAAAGTTGTTGAATGCTGCAGTCAACCAAAAGACGTCAAGTTTTAAAGCACTATAAACCCTGACAGCTGGAGGAAGAACTGGGCTGCCACTGTTATCATTCTTCAGCTGATTATCAAGTTAAATGCCTCAGTATCAAGCCAATCTACAGGCTCACAAGATCTGGTGTGAAACGGAAGTTTACTGAACAGTGATTGCTTTGGATGAATATTAGAAGACCATGTTAAATATTAGGCCATGTTTAAACTTTTATCACTTTCAATCGTCAAAATTTCTTGAGACTTGACAGAAATTCAGAACTTGTGGTCATAACAACTCTGACAGGAGATGTGAAGAACATTATACCGGGTTCCAAATTATTATGGAAGTGATATGTTCTTAGATTTTCTTTAATAGTCAATGTAAATGATGGTCAGAATAATTTTCAAGTCATAAACTATTACAGTATAAATCAAATTTCACTGATCGAAGCTCCCCAGGAGAACAGTATTTTTTTCAAAAATAAAAAACTCAAAATGTACTGCTCCAAATTATTACGCACAGCAGATTTTCTAAACATTTTATAGATTATAAAGAACTGCAAACGGTCATTCTTTGAATGTGCAGCATTAAGTGGTCACATGTATTAAGCCAAAAGCTAGTTAAGTCAAAAACATCTTAACAGTCAGAGTCACATGTTAACATAGCACCTTTTCTTTGGTTTCACCTGCACAATTCCTGCCTCCATTGAACTTGTGAGTGTGTGGATAGTTTCTGCTTGAATTTCTTTGCAGGATGTCAGAACCCCTTCCCAGAGCTGCTGTTTTGATATGAACAGAGTCCCACTCTCAGATCTTCTGCTTGAAGAAACTCCAAAGGCTCTCAATAGGGTCAGAGGTCAGAGGAGGATGGTGACCACACCATGAGTTTCTCGCCTTTTATGCCCATAGCAGCCAATGACACAGTGGTATTCCTTGCAGCATGAGATGGTGCATTGTCATGCATGAAGATAATTTTGCTACTGAAGGTGCGGCTCTCCTTTTTAAACCACGAAAGAAAGAGATCAGTCAGAAAGTCCTTATACTTTGCTGAGGTGATTTTCACACCTTCGGGGCTCTGAAGGGGCCGACCAGCTCTCTCTCTCTCTCTCGCTCTCTCTTTCTCTCTCTCTCCCTCCTCATAATTTCAGCCCACCTCCTTGCTGACGTCACAACCGTGTTGGGGCGTGGTGGCCATCCACCATCAGTGAACAAGTCTGTTTGAAAATTAATCTTCATGTATGGCTGGGCCCACTGCGACCGCTTTCTGCTTGTGAGTACTGGTTAGTGGTGACCTAATGGTAGGTTCATCCCTGGAGGATCCTCCACCTTGAGGTTTCAGAGGCACCAGCAGCTTCAAATAACTGTTTGCTGCTTTGTAAGGGCATTTTAACAGCTGCTCTCTTAATCCCATGAATTTGTTTAACTGAAACCTTCCTCATTATGTCTTTATCTGTACAAACCCATCTTTGGGAGTACAACCAGATCCACCTTTTTGCTTTCAGTACATCATGACTCATTTCAGATTCCTCTTTTCTCTCATAACCAAAGTATGATAACATAGCAAGTGTGATTTATTTTGTTGCACTCCCTTTAGCTCAGTTTAGTTTTCAGATAAACCATTGTCTTAGTTCAGTTCTGCTCATTTTTAAACAGATGAGAGAGACAGCAGAAAGAGGGAGAAGGGTTTTAAGGAAGGGGCGGGAACAAGAGCAAGCCTGGGCAGGAACACAAGTCATCAGCTTTGCTTCTGAACATATGCAAAGTGCAGTGTGGATCTAAACATTAAGACCAGGATATGGAGCGTGGCTAGGTAGCATCGAGGGGTTTAACCTGGAGGGAAAACAGAGCTGAGGATGTCCTTGAAATGTCCATGTTGCTGAAAAAAAAAAAAAAGAAAAAAATTCTCTGCAACAGGGTGGCTTTAAAATGTATTTTGAAAAATAAAGCCCATACTTGGAATAGTTCTAATAATAAAAATGACTCCAGAACTTAGTAACTAGAGGAGGCGACAAAGACATCATCACCACCACTATTATGTTTGAATCTTCTATTATTTAAGAGTAACAGGCTGAATACATAATGCTGCAGGCAGTTTAGATTTTAGAAATTTTAATAAAATATTGTCACACAAAGAATGTTACCATGTTCATCCTGCCATGCATTCTGGGTAAATGACATATAATGGTTCAACTGCGTTAGAGCTGTCCAGCCAAAACAGCAATGAGTAACGTCATTAAGCTTTTTTAAATATGAACCGGAGCACAATGAAATCAAACAAAATTGTAGGAATCACAAAAGGTAATGAAGATGAGGAGGATCAAAGGGAGGAAGAAGATAGAGTTGGCTATAAGAGCTGGTGTTTTGCTTCTGCTGCCACCTTTCAGCTTCCTAAATGAAACAAAAAATGACACATATCTCTGGCCAGACTGTGTGATGTGGTCAGTACTTCTGTGACCGGTCTCCCTGTGTAAACGGGGCAGCAGTAGAGCCGCTTATTCTACCGCCACAGAGCTCTGTTAACATTAAAAGAGCTTCCAGCACTGTCTGATGTTTCTACCTCAGTTTTTTTTTTATCTCTACCCAGTGGCAGTGGAGTTTTAGGCACTTTGTTACCTTAACAAGCTAAAAACAAGAGCCTTTGTCAGTTTTGCTTGTACAAATGACAAAGTCTTCTGGAGAGAAATGTTGAGAGCATAAATGTATGTCCGGTCTTCTATCAGATCAGTGCAGGCTGTCAGGCTGTGCTCTTCTTCTGTTAGAGAGGAGATTCATGTCGACACAATCACTGGATAAACAGTTGCACCACATCATGTCTGAGGACCGCAGCATGAATTATCAAGATGATTTATTATTAAAGGAATATATGATTCAACAGAACACTGAACTTCCGGTTTAATAATCTTCAATAAGAAGCAGATATTTCAGATAAATAAAAAACAGCTCAATGAACAGCATGTATCAAAATGACACAAAAACACCTAATGGTTTTCACAAACTATTTGTAGATTAGAGTTTGTGAACTCTAATCCACAAACTTCAACGGTCTTGGCATTTCTTAAATGATAATAATTGTTATGATATTCACTTAATGTTGTCTTAGTTTGTTTGTTTTTTCTTAATGGCTTTCATTTTCTATTCTTGAATAGGAAGCTATGGAAACTGAAAACGCAAAATGTGTATACATAGAGGTGATGTAGTGGAGCTGTTGTTAATAACATTAGTTTTGCATTACATTTGGTACAGTAATATTGAACTGAACATGAAAGGGATGAACTCCCTGGTTCATCCAGGGTTAACAGCATTTTTAAACCTTACATTAATCCAGTCCCAATAATTTCTTCCCGCTGAGTCAGAGCAGAATTCAGCTTGTTATGCTCCAACACTCGGAAGTCCTTTGTTCAAACAGAGGCAGGTTGAGACAGAGTTTGCTGAATTCATGCAACAGTACTCCCATGTAATGGCATCCACAGCACTGAAGCTGCTTCATGAGATCAGGTTAGAGTCAGCTTCAGGATGGTCACAGCTCACAGTTGGCCTACTAGATACCAGATCAGTTCAACCAAAAACAACTAAAATTTCATAAGGTATAGAAGTGGAGCAGCAACTTAGCCTCCAGATTCAACCCTCATCCCATCCCAAGCCTCCAACTCTGACCCCAAAGGAGATCCTCTGTGGTTGTAAAGCTTCTTGTGGCGGCTGGGAGAAATAATTCTCTGAATGTCTGGCCCAGTCTGCTTCGTTATGTGATCAAAGGAAAAGTTCTTCAGAATGAATAATTCTTTCACATGGCTGCAAATACTGAATACCATTCTATCCACTTCTACTATATATTGTGAATACGTCTAAGCCAACATGTCCCAGTAGAGACACAAAGGCACAATGAGAGGAGAAAAATGCAGTCACCACTCATCTAAATCAAAAACATTTCCTCCTTTTATTATCAGTGGCACAAAATAACGAAAGAATAAAGTTAGTTTCTAAAGTACTCTGCCAAAGCAATGTAGGGAAGGCAAGGGACATAGAATCAGAAATATAGAACCACCAGACAGAAGCTAAAATATGTACTAAGCTGCTACCAATATGTCCCTTCTATAAATACTCTTTCAGTCCTCTACTGTCTCTTTGTGCAGAAATCTGACATTGTGTGCTTGTATATTGTATATTGGCTTCGTTAACTTAGAAAAACAGGTGAGCTGCAGCTGATCTTTCACTGGTTCTTTGCACCCAGAACACTTGCTGCTTTTGTTGTTGAGCAGTGGAAGTCATGACTAATATAGAAACTTGTGTAAGACTGATTTTTTTTGAGATGTGCCTAGACGTAGCTGACCACTTGAATCAGCATTGGGAAATGTTGATAAAGCATTTGCAACCCTGAAAATGAGGGTCTACTGACTACAGTCAGAACGGGTAATTAGGCAACTTGCATTGATCACTAATATCTGACATAAAACACTTAAGGCTGTTTAAGTTCTTAATGTTGCCATGGTTTAAACTTAGAATGAAATTCTTTGTAAACTCCAGAGCAGTGAAACAGTGACTGCTCTCGCTCACACACAGTGTGACTTCGCCTCTGCTCATGATAGACAGGCTGTCTAAAGCTCCCACATTTGCAGTAAGTAAAACAATGACTTTTCTAGCACAGTTTGACCATGATTTTATTGTTTGAAATTAATCCGATACAAAAAATACATATTTTAACAGAATGCACTTTATATTTTGAGGTGTGCAAATAAAAAACAACTCCTTGTCTTGGGGGTTATGACTGAACTAGTATGAAAGATTGGCTTTAGATTTGTCTGAAAACGCTGCTGGATTTGTGGTCTTAGTGTTTCACAGACGCTTTAGCATAAAGGCAACTCAATTTCTGATCCATACAAAAAGTAGAAATAATTATATTTGCATATTTAAAGTCATTGCATTTTGTTCTTAAAAAGGGAAATCAGAAGCAGTTAAAATTGATTTTGGCAGTTCACGGCTTGAGAACATCAGAGACCGCCAATCATTCACAAATCTTCTGAGCAATGTCAACACAATTCAAATACTTTTCTTCCGTTAAGCTAAACCTTTGTTTAATGATTAAGACGAGACAATGATGGCTGATAATGGTGGAAACCAGAAGCAGCCAGAGTCAGAATCACCCACCTACTCTGAAGTTCGGCGCTGTCAGCGTGTCTGTGGCGTGGCCGTTCTCACTGATGATGGTGGTGGTGTTTCCCCTCTCACAGCTGTTGTGACATCTGCTTCCTACGCAGGTCACTTTGCAGATGGTGGGTGTGAAGACCACCTTGATCCTTCCTGTTTGGTTCCCCAGCGCTGCTGACAAAACGGAACAAACCAGAAGGCGGGAGAGCAGGAGTCTTGTTAGAGCCATAAGAAGCCGAATTACTCTCCAGTTGAATCTGCTCACTCAGAACTGCAGACACCAGTCAAAACAGTGAACTAAACTATGCTGTCGTTAACATTTCTGGAAAACTTCAGAATGTGGATCCTCCTTCAAAGAGCTCGTGTTACTCCTCCCTCTCCACTGAATCCAAAAGCGTCTCCGAAATGTGAATGAGACGCAAGGAAAAAAGAAAATATGTGGGTGAGATTAGCAAACAAAACTCTGGGCTGTTGCAAAATCCGTCATCAGAAGACTTGGACAAAACGACGAGCAACTTCTGCCCCTGTGTGCACACTTCTCCTGGTGCCTGTTCCCCCCCTCTGGTTTTATTTCAGGTTCACCTAACTATCCTCAGAACTTCTTCCCCTCACATAAAGACTGAACGGCTCATCCTGAAAGACCGGGAAGAGCTTATCAACTCGTTCCTCCGTCTGCAGCGACGTTTCCCACCCTCAAGAATACCAGCCCACAGAACAAAAGGCCAGAAGAAAAGATACCTGAAGGCACATCACATCTACCTCAGAGTTAGTCACAGTTCGTCTTTCTTCCCATTTTAGCATCAAAGGGTTCTTTGTTCTATTAAGTTTTGTTTTAATTCTCTGCTTATTTAAAAAATCTGTTCCCTGTGCGCGGATTCCAGGGTTCTGTGTGCCGGGTCCAAACCCCTGTCTCCACGGAGCTCTGCTGTGTCTGCGCCTGTCAGCTGGATCACAGCACAATTATAAAATCAAGTCAAGCAGCCAGAGGAACATTTTACCAAATATTATGCAGTATTTAGAGAAGGATGCCTGCAGCGTATGTGTATGAAAACACTTCCATGGTTTAAACATGATGTGTACAAGTGAGATCTTTACTAGAACAACACACAGGCCAAACACACCAACCGATTTTCATAACACACATTGGAATCACAAATTATTCTCAAGCTCATAGTTTGTTGTTTTTTTCCACTGTTTTTTTTTTTAGAGATCTCAAGCCTCTAAAAAACATTTAGTCTGGTTTGCTGTCGACTGGGATTTCAAACCTGCACTGCTTGTTCTTAAGCCTATTTTAACACTTTATAATCTTGGAAGAAAAGCAAACTAGATGCTGTGTGTTATTTTAACAATTAGTCAAATCTAATATTTATCCTCACAGGAACAAAAGTATTAATGTTTTAAGAACGATCGTAGAAGCAAAGTGCCTGTGAAGGTGACATTTCAGAATAAATCAAAGTGCTTTTTTAACAACTCCTCATCTCTACATACTGGAGTTGGAGATTTTCTCCTCACTAAGTCATTTTGGAATTTTTATCACTAAAATATGTAATTAAATTAGTTACCTAATTTTGTTTTGTTACATTCATTTATCTTCAGTGGGAAAAATGATTGTATGCTTGTTAACATTTTTATTATTTGTTTTACACTTATTTACACTTCTTTTGCTTCTAGACCAGTGATTATTACCTGAATATGAGCTTTGCATGTGGAGTTGCTCTTTATTTCTTGTTTCTCTTAAAAAAAATAGTTCAAGTTTTATGACAAAAGACAAATAAAAAATTAAAAATGGAAACAATTTGTTTAAAAAGATTTGTTTTCTTTTATACTAAAAGAAACACTAGGTTCAGATATTTTAAAGATTATTGCCACTATCTAAAGAATATGTAATTGTTTGTAAAAGTAGACATTACTTCTCTTCTTACACATTGATTTTATTTATTTTATTTCATTCATTTATTTTTAGTTTAAGTGCATTTCAACAAAAGTTATCTCTCTGACTCCCAGCTGTCAGCCCAAAATATAAACTTTTTTGCATAACTTCGATCTCTTTACCAAAGTACTGTGCCTCCTATGTTATAATATTTTAGTTAATTTATTCATGACGGTGTCAACTTTTTCTGTTTGTGAACAGTAAATGTTCTGAGACCGCTGCGTGAAACTGCCAGACTTGGCTCAGGATTCTCTTGCAAAAGAAATGTTTGTTCTTAGTGGAGTTTTACTGGTGAAATAAAGGTTAAATAAAATATAAAATATGGTCCAGAACAAGATTTCATTTTTGTGATACGAGACAAAAGAAGAAATAAATGTAGGAAATCCCAATAAAAACAGAAAGGCTCACAATGAGATCAGTTTATTCATTTGATCTTTCTCTTGTCTTAGCGAGGTGTGTGTCCAAACTCCAGTGTGTTCTGCTCTGTCTGTGCCTCTCAGCCGTTTCACAGCACAATCACAGAGTTTTGAAGCTGGTGGCCGTAGGAGTTTTGGACCCGGCACAAAGAGGCCAGCACCTTCTCAGGGGTCAAATACTTTCCCACAAGACCATTTTGAAATAAAACTGTGTGAATAAGTGAACATTTAGCAGCATCTTTGTTGGCCAAGTCAACAAAGCCAATGTGTAGGAGACAGAGCTGACTGGTTGGGACACAATCAGAGTGGTCATGTTTATCTCTCGTACTAAATTCTGTCTGTGAAATGTGCTAAACCTCTCTAGATGAAAAATATGGAGCTGTAATTAGGTTTGTCAGCAGTTCTCCAAGCAGATTCCCGTCCTCCCAGTGACAACATGTCAGAAGTTCTTCTCACCACAGCAATGAGAAAACTTCCTCATCTACTAATTTCACATCTGTAACTGTGTAGATTTTGCAGACTGTCAGCCTTGTCAAGCATATGGAAAGGAAGTCAGCAGAGTATCTCAGACAAAAACACAGACATCAGCCAAGTTGAGAGCAGAAAGGATCACAATGAGGTCCATCCAGTCTGCAGCGAGCAGACTTCCCTTTGCAGAAGTCTGGAAGAAATGTGTTTGGTGTTCTCTGGTACGTTTATCGCTTTAGAGGTTAAAGGGAAAAGTAACAGATCCGAGCCAATGCCTTCGAGTAATTGAGAATCAACAAGTGTGACCAGTTTGATAAAATGTTCTGTAAGGTGTGTTGGCAGGGTAAGACATCATCAAAGACCTGAGAAGCAAAAGATGCTTGCCATCAGCAAAAATGAACTCCACCATTCAACAGAGAAAACCAGTGAAAACATGGTGAACCTCTGCCAATATTGTCAATAGTGGACATCCCAGAAATAGACTGCATGTCAGACAATAAAATGTTCAAAGAAACCATAAAAAAGCTAAGGGATACTATCCAGACTCTGCAGGCTTCAGTTCTGATCTTAAAGCTGATAACAAAACATTTTAGGAAATATTGAGAGATCCTCCCAAATCATGACTGACTTAAAGACACTTTCAGGTCAATCAGCGCACAGAAGAAGTTGTGAACAATAACGTTTTTGTACAAAGCTTATTTTATTCATTTAATAGATTATTAAATAGATTAATTGAAGTGGCCCAATTAAGTTTTTTTTTCCAATTTCAATATAAAATCGAATTGCTGGTGTTCATAAATCCTGCCTCCTGTTTGCAGTGGCATTTATAAATACCAATCATTGATCATAAATGCTTGTCATATTTCTGAAATGTTAAAAACAACAACATCACACTGTGTGGTGCATATATGGAGAACAGCAGCTTAGGAAGCACAAAGCAAACTGTCTGATATTCCTGTTGAAATTTGGTTTCCATGTATAAAACGAACCAAAACACTAAAAGCAGAAAGAAGAGGACCTGCTCACCATGGATGGAGTTGTGTCCCACCGTCAGAGGGATGGGCCGCTCAGGTTGGGGCTGAACATGCATCTGTGTGTGAGTGGTGTGTGTGTGGTAGTACTTGGGCTTTATGACGTATTGCTGGTTCTGTCCAGAGTGGATCGGCACAGGCCGGATTCTGGAGAGAGAAAAAACAATAAGAACACAAATAAACAGAAAGACAATAGTGCATAGAGAGAGTTAAAACAAATTCTACACAGAGTAACATAAATAAAACTAAGTTACATGCAGATTTTCCTCAACAACATCATAAAGCAGGTGTTTTAGTTGTGATGGTGGAGAGAAAGCAGCTGCACTCACAGCCGTGATCAGCGACCAATCCACAGCAACACGTCCGTTTAGTGAAACTTCTCCATATTTAAAGAATGCAGTTCTTTACCTTGAGTTAGATATTGTCAATTACTGAATAATCACTTAGTCAAGAGTTGCTAAATTCCTCTGGTTCTTCCAACAACAGTGTCACCAAGCTTAATTTTTCAGTCCAAGGACTTAAAATGTTATCGAAACGAACGACAGAACAGAAGCAAAGAGCTCAGTCCTTATACATAGTAAAGTATCTAAGGACAAATACCAAACCCCATAACCGTGCCAGGGTGCTGTGTGTAGTTTTTTGTGTGTGTGTGGGAGTGTGTGTGTATGACAGACCAAGAAACTAAAAATAAGAGGTAAAAAACCCATTGATTAGGGATTTAATAAAAAACACGAGGAAAGGAGAGACATGTTAATGAAGTGTGAAAACATTAGGCTTTTTTGGGTGGAGGTCAGCAGCAATGACTCCATTATAAAGCAGAACTGGCAAATGTGTTGGAGATGAGGCAGAAGACATGCTTAAAGTGAATCTGGTTGTCCTGCACCTTTAACAAGGAAATAATCAGGTTACATCAACATC
The DNA here is from genome assembly GCF_027474105.1 of Poeciliopsis prolifica. NCBI lineage: Eukaryota > Metazoa > Chordata > Actinopteri > Cyprinodontiformes > Poeciliidae > Poeciliopsis > Poeciliopsis prolifica. The sequence goes on along the minus strand of NW_026562380.1, from coordinate 19,420,243 downwards.
AGCATTAACTATTAACTCTGAGAAAGCAACAAGATCCAGCAAAGAGAACCTCAGCAATATGTTGCTCAAAGGATACATTAGAATGGCTTGAGAAGGCTGCCCTGTGACAGACTGGTGACCTGTCCAGGGTGACCTGTCCAGGATGACCTGTCCAGGGTGACCTGTCCAGGATGACCTGTCCAGGGTGACCTGTCCAGGGTGACCCCGCCTCTCGCCCGAAACGTTCGCTGGAGATATTATTAAGCGTTAAGCGACAAGGTGTTTCCCACTCTTACTCCTCTCAGTCAGGTCACACAGGCCTTACACACACTGTCTGTTAGCTACACACTGGATGCCAGGGATTTGCTCAGCCAAACGGAGCATGTGCTCTGAATTGTGATCATGCACTCATGACATTAATGGAGATAAGCAGCTTATCTCAACTTAGTTACAGAGATCAGTCTCAGCATGTATGGTGGGAAAGAGTGATAGCCCATATTCAGGGGAACCTGCGCCGTTGCCAGTGGATGTGAACAGTGACTGGCCGTGTGCATCATCCCTTCATCAAACAAAGAGGAAGTACATTATTGTGGAAAACATACAGAGATTTTCTGTCAACTCTAATCTCAACACTCAACCATAAACCCATTCACCTCACAAACGTTATGAGAGCATATGTTTCCATCAGAGTACTTATTTCATATTTCATGTCTGAATATTTGACCTAACAACACAGGAAGGTTTCACTCCTTAAGCATATTTCATATCCAATCATATGAATTATATTTAAAGGGCCTTTCATTCATCTTAAACCATTTGTAAAGTGTCCATTAGTGTACATGTAGAGTCTTCTAAGGACACAACTTCTGGTAAAGGAGTTGAAATAGTAGGCAAGGAGTATTAATCAAGTTGAATCCAAGCTCACACATCACTCTAGATAAGTTTCCATCCTACTGTTGTGTGAATGTTGAGCAAACTTTGAAAAGGTTGTGAAAAAAGAATATGCAAATTAAGCATTTAACTAATAAACCAGGCGATGCAAAGTGTACTTTCATCAGATGTTGACACTAGACATGGCAGCAACAAACAGGAAGTAGATGTTGGAAACTAAGCCTGGTTCATACATCTCAGACATGGAGAGAGGTTTTCCGAAATGTGTTGCTATTCGGCAAGTTGTCATGTCAACTAGAATTGGTGATGTTTCATGCTGATAAAAAATTTACGCATGACTGATGGAAACAGCTGGTCAAGATCATGTGACAGAAATATTATATTACTCAGCAAATGTATCTCCATCTCCCCTTTCGTGCATTAACCAACTAAAGAAAGCATGAAGACATTTTTGTGGAGCTGAGAAAGTTTCTTCAAATTTCGCAGTTTCTATCAACCATAATGCGACATTTCAAAACACACTGCTTTTGTTCTAATGCAAGAACAAAAGCACTGTGGGCATGCAGTTTACTGTATTTATTTCTGGTTACGGTATGAGGGTGAAAGATTCTATATTCAGACACAAAGCGCAGATGGTTGCTTTTATTACCTCAGTTAACAAGATAACCATTCCCTTCCCAACCGGATCTCAACACTTCAAAGCCAGCGACAGAGGAAGTGAGTAACATCGTTTCACTGACAGCCTGGTTGAGTTCTTCAGAGTTCTTCAATTTTTGAAGGTCTTTGACATGATCCAAACTTCCTAATATAACCAAAAACCCTTAATGGAGAGTTTAAGAGAGATTGATTCAGCAGTCCTACTATAAGGCACTAAAGATAACCCTGGGAGAATTTTATTCCTACATTGAGCAGGTTTTAATGCTAGCACTGCAATTGGATTTCACAACTAAGAAAAGCTACACATTATTCCCTAAAACACTTACTAACCAACCTTCAGACAGATAAATTAAATGACCATCCATTTCTAATCCACAGGGTGTAAAGTAATGGCAGCCATCCCTTTGTGGCGTAACAGCTTCAGCTCTTCTGGCAAGTGTCTTTTTTTTGTTTTGCTTTTTTTCCATTCTGTCTGAAACACATCTGTGAAGCCACATACTGAAGTTGAACCAGAAGGCCTAAATTCTCAGATTTAATCATTATTAAAGGTTATCTATCAGATTGAGGTAAAGACTGTGAAGGCCAGTCGAGTTCCTCCACTAAACTGGCTCATTCTTGTATTTATGGACCTCAATTTATGCAACCATAGACAGTCAAGTCAGAACCAACTCTCCAAACCAGTGTTATTCTAATTGCTGTATCTTGTGACCAGGGTAACAAAAAATTAGCATTATAAACTATTCAGTTGGCTAACATAGCTCTAGATTTTTGGTGTTATGTTGGAAGAACAGGTTCATAAATAGATAGAAATTGACCGAGTTTTTAACGGTGCGGCCATCACTACAGTCTGTGCGTGACATCCATATTGGATTTTTAACAATGAAGGTTGGTGGAAAATGTTATGTCAAAATTTCACCTCACCATCACTGTTTTAATATTGAATGGATCTTTGCAGCACTCCGGAGCAGCTTTCATGAAAAGCCAACTCTGCACCTTCAGACTTCTGTACACATAATTGTCCTAAAGCTGCAGGCAACAAGTCAGTGCTTTTATTCTGGTGGGAAATAGAAGCAGGTTATTCTCACCTTTAATGAATGAATGAGCACACACACACACGCACACACGCACACACACACGCACACGCACACACACACACACGCACACACACACACACACACACACACACACACACACCACACACACACACACACACACACACACACACACACACACACACACAACTGCAGGATTTGACTCGTGCAGCTGAACCAAAGTGACAGCCATTATAAAGCACTAGCCTGTCGCCCATGATTTATGGACTGGACGGAGATCTTTGAGAGGCATTCTTCACCACATTCACCCCCACAAGCACTCAAAACCAAATGGGAGTTGGTTTAGAGTGGCACCAATAGCTCAGTGTAATTGTCGATCCTTGTGCTGACACAAAACACTTTCCCTGGACATTCACAACCTTTCTACTTTTTCTAACTGCTGGCCAAACATTTTTTTGTTCCCTTGACCAGTGAGTTAAAAAAATATTGTTTGAAAAGTGATTCCAAATGTTAGAAATGTACAGGCTTAAGTTACTCTTGGACCACAGAGGAAAATCTCAATGAATGAGATATATGCATTAGGTGGTTATGGTAAGAGGAAAGTACAATAAAAAGCATTTGTTCTTTTCCAGGTTATGAAATTATTTAAATCTAATTCAAATGTTTCTTAGCGTTATATATTAAACAGATAAAATCAAAATATAAAAAGCTCTATTAGAAGAACTAAGAGTGACTGTTCTTTGCATTTCTGTAGTTTCTGTCCAGCTCTCTTAAGGCTATTGATTTAGTTCAGAAGACCCAAGACGTGAAAGTTACCAGGACATATCTTTTTAAGAATATGTGATTTGTGTGAACAATAACATGAGGTTTTTTTAGGGACTGGAGTGTTGGGAATTGTTCCACATTTCTTTAAATGCTTTCTTAACTATGTTTCTGTTTGTCTTCTACCTCTGCCTCCTTCCTCCTTTAAGGCCTACATTTGAGACAAATTGTGAGTTTTTGTGCCTCCAAAGACAAATCCATGGAGGAATAGCTCTACTGGGTACTGAGCTCTACCTGTGGTACCTCAGGCTGCTTCATTTATTTTTTATTATTTTAGTTGGGAATTTTTATTATAAAGATTTGTATTTTGTGTTTTGCTAGCAATGTACCGAAGCAGCTGTGAAACTAAGTGTGCATTCACACCAGCCCAGTTCAAACTTTAGCTCCTTTGCCTAAGAAAGTCCAGTTGTTTGCTGAGGTGTGAACGTGCAATGGAAGTTGACAAACTCTGGCTCTCTTACAAAACTAGGTCTCAGTTGGGTTGAAGTGAACTCTGATGCGGTTTGAGGGCAGGTGTGAATGCCAAACGGACAGGAGACCCCTCCAAAAGCGCAAAGCCGACTACAGGGCATTCTGGGTTAACCCAGCCAAAACAAACACGTGTCTAGCACTAGCAGGAGAAAAGGCTTGTTGCTTTTTGCCAAAGACAAAACAACCACTAAAATGTGATGCTACTCCATTTATGTTTATATTTTCTGAAGAAGGTTGCGCTCAGTGTTTTCTCCAAAGGTCTTTATGTTGAATAAATGTTGCAACTTCGATCGCCAATCGAACTGAGTCTATTGGACTACCAGGTGTGAGAGCTCCCTAACTGAACCCTACAAACACTTCAGTGCTCTACAGCTACTGTCCCAGACCTCGTTAAACAGCTGTTCACTCACTTATTGTACAACTTTTCTTGCAAAAGACGGATTTTAAAAGGTTAGCAACAGTAACACAGGACACTCTATGCTGGCCAGGAATTTACTACCTGGCTGAAACATTATCCCGAGGAAAGGTTTTCTAACAGTTATTGTCAGGAGTTTTTACAATAAAACACAGGGAACATGTGCTCTCTGTGTGATATAAATCTTTTCTGCAAACAAGGAGCAGCTTTCAGCCAGATCTGGTAGCGATTACTTGTGCCTTGTACGAAACCCAGAGATCTCAGAACACAGAAATCACATTCATCCACATGCTTCACATCATCATGTGATGTGTGCCAGCATTAATGAGACACCGCGCCGGGTCCCTGACAATGTTTCCATTAACAAACTGGCTCAGAGCAGAAAAGTGGGGAATTGCTTTTGCACCCATTACGTCGACAAACTGGACCTGACAAGATGTTGGAGCATTTTCACCGTGCACACTCTCCAGTCATCTGCATTACTTACAGTCAAAACAAACCAACAGCTAACCGCAGCAGGAGCTAATGGCACTTCAGCTCCATGTGTGAAGGAGCGGAGAGCCTATTTTAGCCCTGATGGATGATGAAATGAGTTGGCAGGCTAACATAGTAAGACAGCCCAGGTTATAAAAAACTGAACTAAATATTCTCTGTGCTTCTATTAGCAACAGCTAGCTTGCATTTGCAGTAGTCACCATCCTACTGGACACCATGCTGAAATCCAGAGAAGAAGCTTGATGTCAGCAAGAGGTGACATCTGTCTGTGGCAGAAAGGTTTTGAGCTGTAAATCATTTTCTTCATACCAGCTCATAAGTTCCCTGACAATATTTAATCTTCTTCTGTCAACTGCGTCTTTTAGGGGTCACAGCAGCAGATCTGCTGTCATCCCATCCTGCCCCCTCTGCATGTCCTAAGGTTTAATCCCTTCCGATTAAACCTGAACATCTTCAGCTTTGCTATCCTTTCTCCAAATCATACATTACAGTAGGTCGTATTAACATATAGTAAATCCTTCCACTCTTGCCGTTAATATTCTGTCAAAAATCCACCAATTATCATACAAATTTCAAACAAACTTTTGAAATGCTGCAAAAACACAATATTAGGAGTGCTTCCATTTACTGGATTGAAGCAGAACAACTAGTCTACGCAAAGCGAAGGCTCTCATCACCAAACTGGAGGGTTGAACTTAGAAATTTCTCTACGTTTCAAGCCTCTGATAAGGCACAGACTTACCAGTAGGTGGGAAAGTTAAGAACATCAGAACTTATTCCATGTCAACTTTCTTTGTGGAAAAGCCAAAAACCTCCTCAAGTCATAAATTGAGAAGTTATTTTAAATTTTCTAATGCATAACTTGAAAATGACCACAGAAAAATAGTTAATGGAAACAGCCTGCACAATCATCTTCATCCCTTATGCTGCTTTTTGCTTTAGATGACTGACCTCAGGGAAAAAACCTCGTCCACCATTAACACCTCAGCCTAACTGAGATGCCTCCCTCTCATTCACACACACTTTTTGTCCTGCTTGTCCTGCAGCTTCCTCCTCTTACTGCAGATCACAACATAATCTGTAAACATCCAAGTCTCTCTGGACTCCTGCCTGACCTCATGCTTAAACCTGCAAAAGTACACCACTCAGTCAGAAACAACCAATCAGAGCAGTCACTTTCCTGCTCTCTGTTTGCTGCAGCTGGTTTACCACAACATAGCCTGGTACAAATGCTTAGGCTAGTTAGCAAAGCTACCGATGATGGCAGATAAGTGACCTTTCTGTTACGGTGAGTTATTTCTCCACCATTACTACATTGAGGCTCCTACAGGAAGTTGAATCCTGGCTCTGATTGGTTGTTTTGGAACTCGAGTGCTACATTTTTGCAGACTTCAGTAGTAGCACTGCAAGTGCTGGATTTCTCATTGAATGAGACTGTTATTCTCATATCATAATGTCCCCATGGTGACAATTTTAATTACTTTTGTAAAAGTTACATACTGCAGGTGTGAATTAACTAAAGGTAACGGTGAGCATTTATTTCAGCAGTAAGTTTAATAGTGAAAGACTACACTGAATTTCTTCATGAGTCAGTAAGTGAAAGTGTTGAAGATGATAAAGTACTACAAGGAACACAGCATAATAAAGCTTAAATCAAAGAGCAATACTTACTGCTGCTGGATATGTTGCTGGATGTATTGGGGTCTGACAAACTGGGGGGCCGCCTTGACGGTTAACTTCATCTGGGCCAAGTTATTGGTGGAGGTGTAGCTGTTAGGTGGCACTTGCTGAGGTATGGGCCTCTGTGGCACCACATTGTTTCCAGTTGTGTGACCGTTAGTGTGGCCATTGGTGGGTTCGCTCCAGGCACCACTGGGATGGAGTGAGCCGGCACCAGGGTCTGCTCGCAGGCCTTCCCCTTGGAGCCCGGTTTGCAGACGCAGAGCTGGGGCCTGAGGCACATTCCTCCGTTCTGGCACGGAGGGAAGCAGTTGGCTGCAATACAGAAGGAAACAGACCAGAGGCAGAGAGAAAAAGAACGGATGAGATTGAGTCAGGATGGTAGGAGATTGTACACCGAAAATTACAAGATACAAAACACTTTCACAATGATTTTATACAATCTATATAAATGTGCATCTTTTCTTTCTGCTGATAAAACCAGTTTGTCTTCATCAAACCTGAAAATGAAGGTACATACAAACAAACTAAATCTATTTATGAATCCACTGTTCCTAAATCATCTTGTCCATTTGATCTTTTGCAGATGGCATAGTTTGTAATAATAGTGAGATTCCCTGAGCTTTCCTTCCTATCCATCATGTACTTTCACTGTGTTCTCACCGTTTAATCAATGTGATAGACGCTGTTGTCTGACTTCTTTATACTCTACTCATATATTGAAAATATACATTAGTCAATTTTAGAACTGCACAAGATGATGAATCACTACATTGCAAGTGACATGCATTCAGGCCTGGCAGATTTATGATATCTGGCTACTTAGGGCCTTAACTGATTTTTATACACTCTGTTCTGCTTGTTCCTAAATTTGTGCTGTTCTGAGACCTCAGATTTTTTTTACAGGTGTCTGTTTGAACCACTTCTCCTGTCTGGGGGTCACCTGGGTTTCTCAGCTTTTAGATGAGCCCTCTGTGTTTGGACGCTTTATGCCGTTCCCTTTCCATGACGTTTCCTACATTTGGGATGGCTGCATCGATCATAATCTCTGATGCTGATCAACGACCACAATGCCTGCTAAGGATCTCAGAAACTGAAATAAAGCAACTTTTTGATGTCAATTTTATGTACTTAACAAAAACCGGATTATATGCATCTCTGAAATTGTCCTCATCTACTGATTAATGAAAAGCATAGATCCCACAACTTTAAACCCACTACAGAAAATCATAACCACTACTACTAACTGATTGTAGCTATGCAGTACCTGTTATGAAATTTTGGGCTTATGTGTGCATCTGTGTGTATGTCACGGGAGAGACTAGCGGAGAGTCTGTAATTACTAGCAGCTCTACTCTCCCCAGGCAGATTATAGGGGTGTCCATTTTTCAACTACAAAGCCAATCTCACCAGACGACATGGCAGACGTTCACACACTGGTCCAACTACACAAAGAAAATGAGATAAAAGATAGCCGCCTGCACAAACCTCTTACTATTCACTGCAAATGAATATTAACTAAAGCCATCATCCCTGAACTAACCGGGCAGGGATTCAGGAAACCTCCTCACCACACAAAGCCTTCAATGAAATGATTTTAATGAAGACTAAAACTGGGAAACACCCTTTCAAGTCAGCAACCTCTAAAAGGTATGACTGTGTGCTTGAAGTCAGCAAGAGGAATGACTCAGAAAGAGCTCGGTCTGCCTCTCTCTCCCACAGGGGTGTGTCACCCCACACTGGGCTTGTTAGCCTAATTGGTGACGTTGAGATTTGTGAAAATGATTAATGAAGGGAAAAATAAATAGCTGCAGAGAGACATCTGGCGAATGAACAAAGTTACTCCCTCTGCAGTTGGACTCCTCCTTTTCTGAAGCCTCAGTCTGATGAAAGCTGATAAATGTGTTCCAGTTTTCCCCACAGTTAACCCGCCACAGGAAGCAGTCCAACCGATGAGACGCTCTGGATTTTTGGCGTACGGTATCTGAGTGCAAAGTGATAGCAATATGGGCTGCAAGCAGGGTGGGAAGTTCCAGTGTAATTAAGCAATGAAACTCCACCCGGGTTTGTAGCCTGTATGAGGCAATTTCCCACTGAGCAGCAGCAGTGTGTCTGAGTGTGTCTAAGAACAAGCAGTGATACACCAAAGTACTCTGAGGAGGTCTGGAAGCACAGTTCCTCCTTGGTTTGGGTTGATTTGCACCAGTCAGTTTTTTTAGACCCTACTGGTTTCAATGTTCTCTGAAAGTTCACCTGCTGGGTCCTGATTTGGTCACTTTCAGTTTTAAGGACTATAATACATCAGCACAGTCCAACTATAACAACAGTAACTGGAACAACAAAAAACCCCTGATATTTAACAATAGTAAGTAAAGAACGGTGTTGCTAAACTAAAATATTTATTATTGACTCTAAATCTTTATTTATGCAACTGAGTCCAAATAAATGTTTGTCTGTTAAGACAATAATCCATTATTGTTCGTGCACCTCCAAAAAGGCATCCAAATTTGGAAATAACAGTGTGTGAGGCCAACAGGCAGGTGCAGGAATGATACAATGGATGCACACTCCCTTTGTGCCCACTTACACAGATCGACTGTGAACCTAGTTTAATCATCTTTACCGTAACTGGTGTATAAAAAGTCCCGGTCTGAAATAAACAGCTCTTAGCCTGGCGGGAGGGCATGTAAAGCCTGGTTTCCTGCCAGGCTTATGATACACTAGGGGAAACTCTGTTTGCATCATCTGTAATAATAGTGAAAAATTAAAATTGCCCTCTGTCACTTTAAGAATCTTTAACCTCTCCCAACACTCCCTCTTCACATCATCACAACAACTCTTCTCCATTAATGCTGTTTACAACTGTTCTTTGGAGTGTGGTAGTTTGGATGATGGCAAAACCAAGGGAAATAAATATTATGCTTTCTAAACATAGAACCCAGTGACAGAATGTATAAATTGAGACCAAGAATGGATCCCTGAGGTACTCCGCAACAAATGAGTTGTGAGGAAGTGAGGAAGAGGAATATTCTCCCATAGACACAAAAAAGAAGACCGGATGAGATCTGATTCATACTAAAACTAAACTATTGAGACCAACAGCGTTGTCCAGGTTTGATACAAGAATATTGTGATTGACCGTTTCAAAGGCACCACTTTGGCCTAAAGGAGCTGAAGCAACTGAGCATCCTGAGTCGATAGTTGAGAGGAGATCATTAAAACTCTTAGCAGTCCTGGCTCTGTGCTACAGTGGAATTTAAAACCAGATTGAAATTCTTCGCCAACCCTATGAGCATTTAAAAAAGTCTGCAGTTGATTAAAAACAGCCTTTTCTACAATCCTGGACAAAAAAGGTAATTTGGAAATTGGCCTGTAGTTACAAGGAACATTAGGACCAAAATTCAAACATGCTGCACCACAGCATGTTTGAGTGCAGCTGTTTCACAGCTGGACAGCAAAACGTGTTTTAAAATGTGAAAAATTGTCAGACCGGTGATGTGAAGAATCCCTGACAGGACAGGCAGATGTTAGGTGACACTAGTTTGTAATTTGTACTGGAAGTTTTTTAATATTCTCACGTTTGAGAGTTTGCAGTATAATGTTTTCTATGTTCTGTTTGTGAGTTGTTTAATGATTACCAATGTTAGATATTTTTTGATACATTATTTAGGGCTGCAACTAATAATTTTTCAATTGATTATTCTGATGATAATCAAATTTAAAAAATGAAACATTGAAAGATTATAATAAGAAACATTTTTGCATAAGACACAGCAACAGCTAATCCGTAAGTGTACTTTTGGTCATTTGTAGCACAGTATGCATAAACGAACCCTTCTAACATAACAGGGTGAAAAGCTCAGCATTTCTTTGTTGCTTGACTTAACATAAATCCAGGGCTGATCTGTCTACTTTTCTTCTTTTTTTTAACAGTTTATCAATTGGGTAACAAAAAGTGTTTAATAGGAACTTTTTTAATTTCATTTTAGTTTTTACCAAATTTGAACCAGGTGAAACAAAACCTGCCACTTGAGGAGTTCTGGGTGAAACATTTTGGCAAAGCTTTTTTTTTATTTTTATTTTTTTATCTTAAATGGAAAACTTGTGTATTTTTTGTACCTGATTGTGTTCTTTCAGCAAAATGGCCTCTTTTTGAGTCTGTAGTCTGTATACTCCCAGTTAAGGATAAGTGGGTGTGGATGATCACATGCGCCTAACCTGATTTATCTGTGGGAATAAATGTGAACTTTAGATAATTTGTTCATTACCGAAAATCTTCAAGTTTTCTTAATTCTTCAGTATCTGTAAATGTTGTTTTAAAAAGTGCAAATGTCCAGATACGTCAGAAAAAACTGCAGTTCCACTGAAACAGCAGGAGTCCGTTTGACCCTCTTTCTGTCTTCAAATGAGAGATAATCATTCAAACCTCCGAGAGGTTTTCTATTTTCGGTCTCTTGAAATAATCCGCACATAGTGTTTGGATGTTCTAACAAGGCTCAAACTATGAGGAGATGGACAAACACTGAAAGGTACAACATTTACAGTTCATTTTAGAAGCAGCTGCAGCTCAGCAAGAATGTCTGCTTGTGTTTTCAGGATAGTTGGGTTACACCCATCTTTCAACAGGATTACCTCAAAAATTAAAAATGACCTCACTGCTGTGGATCCCCCAATACACCCTCTGATTTACATTAATATTTTGAAATAACAGTGCTGTAAATGTTCCACCTTGGTTGAAGCCTTTCTTCTCTGGCTAATGTAAATATTTTTCCCCATCCATCCCCAGAGAAGTTATGAGCTGCTGGGCCCAGTCTCTCAGGTCGGCTACATAAAGGCTCCGCTTGGTATTGATGGGGAAGCAGTATGGACTGGTAATTAGCTCGAGACAGGAAATGCATCAAGCCACTTTTGATGGTTGTTTTAAATGTACAACGGCTTGATGTTCTTAAGAACAGGAGGCAAAACTGCTCAGACTTTGGAGCAAATACAACAGCCTGTTTCACCTTGCGTGTGGCGAGGACAGATGTTTGCTGAATTCAAAAGTAGGAAGAAGGGGGGGAGATATGACATCAATATATGAGGTATTGAATTCCATATTATCTGAGTCACTGCCGGCCCCCAGGAGCTCAGAGAGACCCAAAAATAAGAGCGCCTGTTGAGAATTTCTGTGCCTCATTAAAGCTCTGGATGGAGGAAATGCTTATCTTCCCACCAGACAGGAGTGACCTTATAAAACAAAATCTAAAAATAAATAAAGCTCTTTCTTTTGTTAAAGACTGTACTCCCATGATGTCACATAATAACATCATGTTTATGAGACAATGAAAACCAGGATTTGGCTAATAGAGTAGTAAAAACAACAGACAATAAAAAGTAGTCTATAATCTATTTGAAATAGAATTACAAAACAGACGAAGAAGAAAGAGAAGAAAAAAACCTGGAAGTCAGGAGAGGATCAGCTTAGAGTAAAAGAAAAGCTGAAAAACGTTTGTGGTTCCTCAGCAAACCTTGAGTCCCACCTTGATGCTGTTCCTACTGGGAGCCTAAACTGGTTTAGAGCCATTTTTGTCAGTGAGTATACTTTCTGGTCTGGTTTAGATTGATGGTTTACAATGTGTTTGTGTTGAAGGCCTGGGAGCAGCATTTTGTGGAATAAAAAAAAAGAAACTAACACCCAAACTATCCGAGTTAGTCTGACTCAAAAACCTCTACAAAGACCCTGAAATAAAGAATACTTTTTAATTCTCACCATAGAATTTAGAAACATCAAGAAGATGTTCCAGGGAGCTGACGCAGGACTGGAATCCATACATTATTTACCTTCAAAACAACTGTTTCAGTTCCACCACATCCAGCTTTTTTCTTGATAACATGTTCATGACATGACTAAATTACCCCAATTTGACAAAGTGCTATTCTTTCATCCAACTCAAATACTTGACGCTGCTTGACCCACCAGTATGGAGGAGCCATCGGAGCATTTCCAGAGAAGCTTCTGAATCTGATGAGCCACATTGTTCACTGCTGCCACACAACAGTGAAGAGCAGGAGAAATAAATCTCTGCGTAGAGGAATTTTCCAAGACATATCTGTGGATTTCTAACTCATTTGTTTGGTCATGGAGGACCACCTGGAAGACTCCTTCCTGAGTTCCTTTAAATGTCTGGCCATGGCGAACGTGACAACGGATGCAGCAAGCGGCTTCATAGTCCTCTCTGGCTTTATCAGCCATTTTATTTTATTTTTGTCGCATAATTTGGAAACAAATTTTGAGCTACCTGGACTGGACTTCCACTTTCTTCCACTTGAAGAAAAACCAAGTGTAGGTGAAGGGAAGATGTAGGCGCTGAAATAAAAATGAAACCAAATCCTAGAACATCACGACTGTGAGAGATAAAGACATTAAGCGCAGTGATGTTCGCTATGGGGCGGGTATATCTGCTTTGCTTATCACATTAGGTGCTTCTTACCTCAGTATATCACCCTGGTATAAACCAAACATCAGCAGCTTTCTTCAGATAAATTCCACAGAGGTAGTCAAAATTAGATTTAGACATGTAAAATAAAATCGTAACACAATGAGTTGATTATAAAAGGTGCGTGTGAGGACGACAAACATCAACCACTGCAGTTACACGCAGAGGTAATGGCTGTGCAGTCGAAAAGATCTGCAGAAAAACCCAATAAAACAATTCTATAACTGCAAATCGCTGACTGATGCATTTTTGCTTCCCACATGCACAGTCATGCAGCATCACTTTGCACAAAAGACAGCCTTTGTGCTTTCTTGTGCAAATAGAATTAAATATCTGGAGGAAATTAAAAGAGCAACGCGACTTCTGTTGCAGATGTGAACCATCTCACAGCATGGTGTGGCCTTCGCATGATGGTTATCTGTCTCAGTATCCCAACTACATTACCATTATCAGTCTGCGGAAGGTTAATATCACAAAGACTGGAATATAGATAAAATGTTGACTAAATGATTCCAGTTTTCAAAATACAGTGGTGTGAAAAAGGGTTTCCTGATGTTCTGAATTTTTTTTTTCAAACTTAAATGTTTCAGTGCATGAAAGCAATTCAAATATCATTCACAGATTAAACAAGTCAACACAAATAGCAGCTTTTAAACAAAGGAGTTAATTATTAAGGGATATGAAAAACAACCTGCATTGTTGTGTGAAAAATGGATGACTCCCCGTGTTAAAACATAACTGTGATTTATCACATCTGAGTTCACTGACTCTAGGCAGAACCGGGTTGGTCTCAATCAAGACATCATTTGAACAAAACTCTGAATGAAATAAGATCCTCACAATCTATATGTCATGCCAAAATGCAAAGAAATTCAGAATAAAATGAGAAAGTAACTGATATTTACCAACCTGGAAAGGTCTATGAAGCCGTTTCTAAATCTTTAGGACTCGCGTGAACCACTGTGAGAGCCGTCATCCAGGCGTGATGAAAACATGGAACAGTGGTAAGGCTGGTACACCAAAATAACCCCAACAGTGCAGCCATGACTTCTTTGAGAAGTTGCCTAAGACCCCAAACCAACATCCAACGGACTGCAGGCCTCACTTGGCTAAGACAGTCCTGTAGTGGAAGCCTCCCACTGCTTTCATTGCAAAAGGTCTCAGTTTTCCAGAACAGATTTTGATGATTTCCAAGAATTTTAGAAAAAATTCTGCAGATTGATGAGACGATGGTTGGACTCTTTAGAAGCTAAGTAAAACGTGGTGTTGGCAGTGTGATGGTCCTGGGGCGTTTTGCTGCTTCAGGACCTTGGAAGACTTGATGTGATAAATGGAACCATGATTTGTGCTGTCAACCAAAACATCCTGAAGGAGAACATCCAGCCATCTGCTGGTGATCCCAAGTGGAAACCAACTTGGCTTCTGCAGCACGACGATGCAGAACACACCAGGAAGTCCACTTCTGAATGCCTGAAGAAAAATAAGTCATTGGAGTGGCCTAGCCAAAGTCCTGACCTGAATCTTGGAGAGATGATGTGTTGGCAGAGAAAATGGAGGGATAGCCATGAGGTAAAGAAACCGAGGACAGAGTGAAACTCAGGCCTGCCATGCTGAGTTCTGCTCGCCTCGACCACTGCACCACCCAACACCCCAAAAATGATTTCTTTTTTTAAATCCTAATTTGCATTAAAATGACTCAAACTGAGACCTTTTCATAGTCCTGGGTTGGCACATAATCCCACACAGAAATGCTGCAAACCCTCTGACGGTCCCTCCACTCCATGCTGCAGTTCTCCTGCACAGTGCTATTGAAAATCTGCTAGCCTGTGGTGGCAGTTTAAAACCTCGGCAACACGGCAGGTACATCTATGGCATCTATGGAAAATGTAAGAAAAACTGTTGCTTGAAGGGATTTTCCCTATAAAGCAGAAATCAGCAAAAGCCTAAAGCCAGAAGTTCCTATGCGGGCTGAACTACGCAGCAGTGGCTGAAAAGCCAAGAAGCACTGGAAACTTGGCGAGCCTTGATGTAGACCAACAGTCTGATGTTTATGAGGAATTTAGAAAAGTCAGTAAATTTCCTGTATCTGCAGCAGAGTGGGATTAAACATGCCGGACAGCAGCGGGTAGAGGGTGATTCTGTCGTGAAGTTACAACACAAACGATGGTCCACAAGTGGATGATCGTGCAACTATCCTGGATGATGGTAGCTTTTATACTTTGTTCAGAGTAAAAGTTATCATCACTGGCTTTCATACCTCCCTTTTCTATCCAGAGTCTCTGCAAGAACAAGAGCATCTCCGGCAATTAAAGCATGGTTCCAATGAGGCTTGTTTGGAAGTATAAAAGAAGCTTTTATAAAATACCGACATTTAAGCAGGAATAACTGTTTTTTTGTGAAATCTCCATTTCTGCATTAAAAGTGTATTTTATTAGTCTGATGTAATATTCTGGTCCTGAATGTCATGTTTTCATTAGTTGTAAGCAGAGAGTCAGAACAGATCAGTCTGTGTGGAATTGATCTAAAATGTTTCACTAATAATATGCCATTTATGTGTGACTGCACAGTAAAATATGAAGTGAACAATATGTTATTTTGTATAGTCACATGCAATATTATTACATACTTCGTTTTTATTAACAATGTGTGAGGCAGCTGGGAGCAAGACTGAGACGATAGACAAAAGCAGCAAAGATTCTTACTTTCCAACATGTTTTTGTCTTATTACAAAGTCTGGCACTTACATGTGAGAATTTAGTTCCACCTGAGCAACATCAGACCGTACTGGCCTGTGAAACCTCACAGAACGAACACCGTCTCTTTAGTCGGTGCATTGTGCCAGGAAAGGAGCTCCAGCTGTCGGTCATGATAGAACAATTTATATGATTTACACATAAAAATTCAACTAAGAAGGGGCTGTGGTGCTAAACTAGCAGATGGGAGCAGCTGAATATACATCAACCAAAATGGAGCTCAGAGAATGAAATTGCAGCACCTCCAGCAGAGAAGCTGCAGTGCAACTAGTTACTGCCACAGAATGGTGAGCTCAGGAGGATACGAGCTGTTTGTTTTCCACCGGTCAGTCATGCAAGCCAACAAAGCTGTTCTTGACCGAGCAGAGCACATTCTTCAGGCTGGCTCTTTAAATGGTTTCTGGTAACAGAACCTCTCATGGCTTCATTTCAATAACATCCTTCTTCTTGCTACTCTGACATAAAGTCCAGATTCTCCAACCTGAGCTATGCAGCTCCTTCAGAGGTCATGTAGGGCCCCGTCAAATCCATTTTATTTTCTACCTTTTTCCATTTTTATTATTTTGAATTTCACTTTTTTTTCAATAAACCATATTTTGAGGTCCATAAACATATTTTTTACTCACCCCAGCCAAAGTACACAGTTAAGGTGTGAACAAAAAACAATTTAACATTTCCGTTACTATTATTCTGCTTCATAAAGCAAATAGCTCTGGTTCAGCAGAACATTAGACGGTTTTACAAAGGTGTTCATTTAGTTTGAAGACCTCCAACATTACATACAAAGCAGAGAATCTTGTTTTAACCAGATTTTAACTCTATTTTAACTACATTTTTTAGAGTTTAACTCAACCCCAAACTATTTGCCACATAAAAAAACAGGAAAAAGTGAAAGCTTTGCTCATTTCCATAATAATCAGGATCTTTGATCATTTTTTTAATTCTTCCATCTGTCAAAGACACCTCCATTGAAGTAATGGCCATCGGTGTTATAAATTATTTAGAGATGTTGTAAAGAGCATGTTATGTACATTAAAAACAGCATTTACATATTAACAGGTGATTCAGTGTAGACTTACGTTTGGTGCACCGCTGCGACCCCTGAGTTTTACTCCAGCCGTGACAGCACTGGCCTCCACAGACATTCACCCTGCACACCAAAACAAGCAGAGAAAGTCACAGTGCTGCAAACACCTGGCAACAGCAGCACAGAGGAGCATCGGCTCGTTCGTGCAGAATTACGGTCATTTGTTCAGCTCTTTTTCTACAGCAGCGTTGTGTTTTAAGTCCACTGAGAAACTTCACCTCACTCTGCTTGTGTAATCTTTGACACTCGGAAGGATGTCGTTTCAGTTCCCCAGCACTGACCCGACTCACACATGACAGGATCCGTTCATCGGGTATGTTGTTAATGTATTGCATATTCACGTCTCACTGCAGGCAAGCCGTGAAACATTTTCAAGACAGAAAAAGACCCTTACTGGATTCAGTTAGCAGGACCCCTGATGTAACTTTCCATTCAGGAGGTAATTAAAGACACAATGTTAGCGGATGTAAGACGGGGAGATCTTTTAAAGTATATTAAAATAAGCACGGAATAAAAAAATTACAAAAAACATAAAACCATGCTGACATTTCACTAAGACTATTTTAACATAAAACAAAAAAAAAAAAGTCATTGTGTAAGCTCCATCATGATTCTGAACCTTTTGGAACCATTAGTAAAACCTTTACTAACCTCAAGCTCCACTGAACACATGTGGAATCAACCTGGCCAGTGTGACCAAACACAGTGACTGACCTGCAGCAAACTTTTCTTAAAGAACTGAATGGCATCCCACAGCAGTGTGTGACCATAAGGAGGAGCAGGCTGCAGTTTCTGCATTGTTCTAGTTTCAAGAGAACAAAATTTAAAAAAATAAAAATAAATCAACCAAACATCAATCGCCTCAATTTTGTTTTTCTAATTTTACTTGTTTTATGGTCTAACAAGTTGTAAGCAATAAACCTGTAAATGCAAAATACGGCACATATTATAAACATGTTTTGATAGTCTGATGAAATGTCAATGAGCGTCAAAAACACGTCCCAATTAGCAGAGCTATACTCCCCCAGATTTCCTTTTATTTTGTCTCTTTTAAATAAACATCATTGTTCATATCCATAGCCAAATAATAGCTTTTAATTTCTCTGTCTTGCCACGTACACTGGAATATTAGATCATATCATCTGTGTTAAATGGGTGTAAATGCAAGGAGAAAAAATTAATTTTATGTGACATCAAGCCCAATGACTTATGTATGTTTCTTCCACAACAGGATCAACAGGTGAGATGGACCAGGAGAATCATTTGAAGCTCTTAAATCCTCCACCCTGATGAGGCTGACGAGAACACAGGCGGCCAAGAGCTCTCCACCAAAGATCCTCTCTGGAAGGATGTCTCACACACACAAAAACACACACACACCAGAATCCCGACTGTAATCTAATCATATGAAGATTAAATTAGTTTTAAACACTCGATATGGTATAAATAGAAGCCGAGAAGATGAAGATGGACTGAAGAAAATTAAGAATTGCGGCAAGAAAATCTGTGACGAAAAGGCAATGAGACACAACAGAGCTGTTTAATTGAACTCTAGTTTGTTTGGTTAGAAAGTCTGGTACGTTTGCGGAGATGTGAATGCATAATCTGACTCTAATGCGGACCAAAAAAGCCTAACTTGTTTCCACCTGAAAACCCCGGTCTTGGCTTTATTAAAGTGAACGCTGGTGATTATGTGAACACCAAATGGGCCTGAGACCGCTCCAAAAGCAGTGAGGGGACAATAGCGCTGGGCATTCTGAGTCAATACAAACAAAACAAACGTGAGAATCTCACGCTTAACTGGAGAAATGGCTCGTCGTCTTTTCCACAGACAAAGGAGAAATCCGACAACCGCTGAAATCTGACACCATTTCTGTTTATATTTTGTGAAGACAGCTAACTTCAGTGTCTTCTTCAGGGTCTTTGTTTCATTGAATTAATTTGTTTTTGGTGCAGCGCCCCCATGGGTGAGGTTTTTCCATTAGTTTGGATCGTTTGATTCAGAGCAGTGTGAAAGAAAGCCGCAGCGGCTGAACATGTAACAACTGTTGCAATTTTGGTCCTAATCAAACCGAGTCTGCTGGACAACCAGGTGTGGAATAAAAACTAAAGTATCTCAGTACATTTTGCTGAGTATCCATTCAAAACACAGTTCAAAATATTAAGCAATTATTAAAATTGTGCCCAGTATATATAAACTGAATTGCTTTACCAGGCGGTACCAGTTGCATTCTTTCATGGGAAGTCTTCAGTGAGAGTAAGATGAAGGGGAAAAGCAGCAGCAGCAGCAGGCTGTGTGTGGTCCAGCAGTCTGGCCCCAGCTGCTCAGTCTGCAGTCTGGTAGAATGTTTTAGTGTGTGATAAGTGAGTAAGGTACAGCTGGGAGTTTCTGTCGCCCCCATCGACAGCAAATGACTCTTGTTGGGGTCATTACCAGCTCTGGAGGGGTGTGTTCATGTCATACCTGTGCAACAGTCTGCTTCCTGTTGTGTTCATGTGGCACTGCAGAGCCAGGGCTCGTGCTGCCTGTTGTTTCCTGGTTTTCTGGGCTGCTTCTTTTCCTTTTTCCAACTGTTTCTGTCGCTTGTGTCACATCTGAATGGACATTCATAAGTTTGGTATGTGATATTCGTAACAACGCCATTGCAGGTTAGATATGATAAGAATCTAGCGGTCTTGAGGACATCAGGGCTGACTTTGACTGAGGGCACTGAAAGATGTTGGACCAAATAAAATCAGATTGACTTGTATGAAGGGAATAATAAAGACATCTCTGTCGAGAGGTTTGTTTTTAATCACATTACTATTACTTGAAAGAACTTTTATCGTTGTACTGAAGCTTCCTCTAAAGCTGTAGCTCAAATCTAAACTGACCAACAGAAAACTTCAACCTGTTGATTGGCTGAGGAAATGTCAACTAATCAACCAGAGGCACATGGGTGGGTGTCAAAATCCACACAATGACGAAGCACCCCCAGCATCCCATGATTCAACACAACTAGTCACGTATCCTTCTGTCCAGTGTCCATCTATCTGTATCAGATAAACGACTACACGCATTTTTAAGTTCCATTAAAAGGGAATCCAATTTTTTTAACATTTAATGAGCTACTTCTATAAAACTGCAACTTAGTCAAGTTTTTGAAGTGGTAACTGCTAAGTAGAGATGGACAATATGGCTGAAAAATGTATCACGATATCAACGTTTTATATCAGTGGACATCGATAATCAGTGGGTTACTTTTGTTTTAAGCATCTGGAATATTGCCAAACTGGGGACATTACCTGTATTAACCACAATTTGGTCTCAAGCTTTCACTCCATGCCATTGTTGTTTTTTTTTTAAGCCGTTAGGAGGAACAATGGCAAAACATGAACCAAGCAACTCAAAAGGTTGTTGCCAGTCAGCTGATGCCGCCCACCAGCTTGTCAGGCCATGAGAGAAAACATTTCCTCTGCCTACGTCTCCCAGAATGCTGTGGGGTTCTGGATTGGTGTTCAGTAAATCTATTGAACGTTGCATCAGACAATTGACACTGATGTATTTATTGTAATGGAGACTGTTAGTGATGTGTTAAGCAGCCCTATTGGTAAGTATAACTAATGACTTTTTTCAGATCGTCTTGTTCAATAATGTTAAACGCTGGCAACAAAATGCAAAAACTGGGTTTTCTTGATTAAATGACAAAATTCAAAAGTTTGGAGAGTTATGTTTCAAAGGTTCCTTCATTTCTGACTCAACATCAATATTTGTTACAAATTTTAAAAAACTAAACCCAGCAACACATGGAAACTAATTCTGAAGACTGAAAGAAGAGAAGGAGAAGGAGCAATGCTTTCTTAGACTTTTGGATAATTGTATGTTTTCCACCAGAAAAATGACTCTCTAGATGCATGGTCGCCACAGAGCCCGGAGGTGTTCAAAGAAACCATTGTGCCAGCTTCAGGATTCCAGTCCAAAGACTGGTTCCATTGTACACTGAAACAGAAACTTTAAATTCTTAAGCGAAACTTTTCCTCTTCAAATTTTCAGATCCATTCTCCTTTCATAAATCCAGCAGCAGCAACCAGGCGGCGTTTGGCATTTCACCTTTCTGGTTCACTTTGAAGAAAACATGTAGCAGAACTGATCGTCCTGAAATCGGCTTTGTGTGTGTAAATCTATAGAAATCAAAGAGGCAGCACATCTGTTGGAGGCTGATAGTTTAATTAGCAGAGCGGTACATACCCGCAGCACCACAGCCCGAACCACAGCCGCAGCCAGACGACCGAACCCAGCTGCGGCGCAGGCGTCCCACCAGCATCTGGACACGGCATCAGATACTTTATGTCAGCGTCTCATCGGCTCTCGTTTCCATTTGCCTATTGTAGCTGTGTATTGGCGAGACTGAAAATACAGATCATAACCGACGTGACGAACCAAACGCTGCATAAAAATCACTACTCCGATTGTTACTGGAGCAGATCAGAGCTGACCTTGGTCACAGGTGGGTCGAGTGTCAAAAGCCCCACTTCCAAGCCACAAAAATGTACTACCACAGCGCTCCTATGGTTCTACTAAACCACATATGTGTCACTAAATATGAGATCTCAGAAAAATCTGGACGCTAATGCAGTACTGCCCTTCCCCCACTTTGCTGTGACGTGAGCTGTCTGAAAGATCAAGCATCTCACACTGTTTCCATCTCTTGTGAGAGGTAATGTGGATGTTTGGAAATCTCTATGGCCACAAAAAATACAAAAACAAAAAAAAAACACACTTGGCAAGCCAGGAGGGGCATGTCTGTCCAGCAGCCGAGGTAGAGCGGCTGCCTGTCCAGATAGTCCAAATTACCCACAGTTGAATATTGTGTTACTTTACCAAAAGCAAAAAGTTTCAATAATGTGTGCAGTGAGTATTTAGAAAGTGCCAATAACTTGGCCTGTCAGAACAACACATTTTGCTGTGTTGTGCTGGGCAACAAATGAAAATGTTGTCGTTTCGGGGAAATTTTTCAAGAGATAAGATTATGAAGGCATAATAATGCGGGGGCACATTCTCAAAGACAAACGTTCAATTCTAATGAGCATCTCACACTGAAACTGGAAGACATTTCAAATATCCAAAGTAAGCAAACTAAACAGAAACAACAAATAACTCTCCATAGACAAAACTCTCCTTCAAAAAAAAGGGGGCAGTTGAGACCAGAGCACCAGACCGACGAGTTTTGTCATCCAATTTTGGGTAGAAAGAAACAGATTCATAGAGTTATTGCTCACTGCAGCAGGCCCACCAAAAACATCAGCGGCTGTTCATCACTGTGTTATTTTAGCGGTGCAGATGTTATCATCTCTGCTTTCCGCTTTGAACAAAGTCATTAAATGCATGTTTGGAATCTTTTTCTCAACTGGATCATACAATCATACTAAGACCATCCAGCCCACCCGGACGGAAGCCGGTTGTGTGTTGAAACACCACGAAATAGATTTGGACAGCAGCTTGCTCACAGCAGAATCTGATTTTCTGTGAGGAAGTGAATGTTTCTGCATGTTTATTTAGGTTTCTGTGTTGTGTTGAGTCTCTGTGTTGTCCCGTCTTGATAGAGTACACCTGCTCCTTGTTGCCCCTGATTGTATTTAAACCCACCTGGGTGCCCCCTTGGGTCCTGGTCAGATAGTCTTGTTGTCTTGCCTGCGGTCAGTTGACTACCAGCTGCTACCAGAAATGAGCTCCCAGCTTCTGCTCACTCTGTGCTGCCTGGATTTCTGCATTTTTCATAATTAAATCTTCATTCACTCTCCATAACCTGGGTCTACCGCGTCTGCCTCACCACTCAGATACCACAAATCATGACATTTACATTGAGTGTAAAAATACTGAAAAGAAAAAAAAGTACAAATGTGAAAAACAGTTAAATATTTTTCCTGCCAGGTGCAGAAAGTCCAAGCAAAGTCACATAGGCTGAACCACGGATGGCAACATTTATCCCCATTTCATCATTATTTCCTTCTGTACTAATGAAGTCATTTAAATTCACACCTCTTTAGTTAAGAATGCAGCCAATAGGATGTCCTTAATACGATAAATGTCGGTTGATTTGTCTTCCTGGCATATTAAGGTTGCTATTAGGAGAGATTTGACACCAATGTAGAAGGAAAAATGTGAATGACACGTGGCTCATGAAGGAGGAAGCGCATGATCTGCCGAGCACATCAAATTTTGCTCATAAATCC
The DNA here is from genome assembly GCF_027474105.1 of Poeciliopsis prolifica. Taxonomy (NCBI): domain Eukaryota; kingdom Metazoa; phylum Chordata; class Actinopteri; order Cyprinodontiformes; family Poeciliidae; genus Poeciliopsis; species Poeciliopsis prolifica. Next base: position 19,397,252 of record NW_026562380.1, on the reverse strand, counting down.
AGAGAATAATCTCAACTCTGAGCTAGACTGTACAATTAATAATATATTTAAGTTGACTAATATTGCGACAGACTGGCGACCTGTCCAGGGTGACCCCGCCTCTCGCCTGAAACGTGAGCTGGACATGGGCACCAGCAGCCGTCCTGACCGCACTGTGTTTGGGACAAGGGTGGGTGGGGTGATGGATGGATGGATGGATGGATGGATGGGTGGGTGGATGGATGGATGGATGGATGGATGGATGGATGGATGGATGGATGGATGGATGGATGGATGGATGGATGGATGGATTGACTAATATGTTCTAAAACAGAATTAAAACATGTGAACAAAATGCTAAAAGGTTTTATTAAACTTGGGTATGACAGTTTTTAGACACACTAGGCATTTGAGGAATTAAAATGAGCAACACTAATATTAAATAGTACTGTAAAAAATGTAGATATAATTGTAAATATTTATTATTATTATTATTATTATTATTATTATTATTATTATTATTATTATTATTATTATTATATTCTGCAAATGAAAGCTTCCAGGGCAGTAAAGTAAAAGCATAAGTGAATATAATGGATTGATGATTTAATATGGCAAAAGAGAGGCCTGGAGTTATTTGGACAGCACAGCAAAGATTTTGCAGTATTTTAAAAACTGTTAAGAAACATATATTGATTCAAGTTCAAAGTCTTTTTTTTCTTTTAGCAATGTTTAACAGCATCAATAAAGTGGCCTACTGAGAATGAACAGTCTGTTTCTTTCCTGAACTGTCTGATGGTGCTAATAAGCATCAAACCTAAAAATGTGCATTAATGGTGAATGTCATGTTTACATAATGCAACATCTGGTTGACAGGAAACATGTTCAGGCATTGAGGGGTTAATCTTCTGTTGATGCACTTAAAGGCCAAAGAAGATGGAGATGGAAGTTCTGAGTATTGTTTGATTGGAATCTGATTGATTGGTTTTGGATCTGCCATTGAATCAGGTTGATCATTACAGATAAAAAGGAAACTTTTTATTAATATTATGTAGCATGAATATAGTGGGTGTGATCAGAGAAACGCAGTTATCAGTGTTGCGGGTTTTTGGACCTGCTGCTCTGATCAGAACTAACGGGAACGAACTCCTTCGGTTCCGACCCATGAGTCTGCACAGCTGCAGTTCTAGATGCTGCTCAGATAAAAAGCTGGGAACAAATCCTGGAGTCTCCGTGAGTTCCTCTTACCCGGACAGCTTCATCAGCTGGTTCTGCTGGTTCTGGTCCTGTGGGGCTGGAGCCGCTGGGTTCCCCATCCTGCGGTTCCGAACCTGGCTGCTCCCAAAGCTTCCTGTGAGGTCCACGTTATAAACCAGGGGCTGTCCGGACGGGCCGTGGCGCGTGGAGATGGAGCTGAGGCGCACCCCCCGGTCCCCAGGAGCCGAACCGGGCCCCGGCCCCGGTCCCGGTCCCGGCCCCGGCCCGGGCTGCAGCACGTACAGCCTCCTGAAGCCGCTGCGGCTCCCGAGCCGCTCCACCGACTCGCAGCCAGGGGAGAGGAGCGAGGAGAGCAGGAGGCCCCATATAACCCACAGCATGTCCACAGCTGTCCGGGCAGAGGAGGAGAAGTTCGTCCGAGTCCGGTCCACTCCCTTCACTTCAGGCGAAACTTGGCTCTTCCTCAGTGTGTCCAGGTAAGCAGCGACGTCCAGCCAAAGGTTCGGTTCCTCCAGGGGACGGGAAAGTGTCTGTTACCAGAGGAAAGTTTGAAGTGAAGCAGGACATGCAGGTCCAGAAGAACTCTGGGCTGAAGAAGCGCCGCCTGTCTTCTTTAAACTCGAACTAAAGTCAGAGGAACCGAGGGGAGCCGAGGGGAACCGAGGGGAGCCGACGGGAGAACTCCAGCAAAGTTCCAACCTCAGTTGGAGGTGAACGGTGTCAGCGGGGGCGCGCGCAGCCTGCCTCCAGACATGACGTCAGGAGGGGGTGGGGAGCCTGCGCGCTAACCCCAAGAACCAAGAACGCTTTTTTGGGAGTTTCTTAGGGGCCCGGGAGTGTCAGGGGACCCGGACCGAACCGAAAGCCCACACCCACACAGACCGGACCCTCCCCATCAAAGCGCCTACCCGCATGCGTCCATGTCTCTGTAATGTGATCCTGACTCCCAGCAAATCGGCGAAAAAATAACTGGGAGTGAGGTTCTTCCCAAAAAAACGTCACTGAAGAATGTTCACTGGGTCAAGACTGAGCAGGGACAGACAGACAGACACTTTGCTGTAGTTTCTTTACCTGTAAATTCTTTTCTTTCTAAAACGTCTCATGTGGCAAAGAGTCAACAACTCAAGTGCATGCAAATCAAAATATTCTGCAGCCCTCACTCTAACAAACACTGATATCCTACATACTAGAATGATATTAGAAACCAAAGTGCAAAAGTCTTCAATGATGAACATGATTGAAGACCAAGAATGAAATGCAGGACAGAAACACAGGCAAAGCAATGGGACTGACTACAGCGGGGGAGATCAGGTTATGTTATGGAAGGAGACAGTGAAGGCCGATGAATCCAGGGAGCTGTGCACACGCAGAGACAAGGTGGATCATGACCTGGGCAGCAGGCAGCAAAACTTGGCAGGACGATGGGAACAGAGGCACACAGGCGAGTGAACATCCTGTTCAGCTTTGCGCTTCTTTCTTGGCAGTGGAGAAAAGCAATTTGTGGTAAGCTTCATAGCGTTGAACTGGTGCATTACGTATGTCACAAGCAAACCTTAGAGTTCTCCTGACCAGACTCCAGACGCTCTGGACAAAGCAAACAGCGTAGTAGAACAAGTTGCTGGTTTTAACCAGGCTGCATTCAGGTACAACTGGTAACCAAAACCCCTGTGGGTTCCATATTGGCTAACTTCTGATATACTAAAAAAAGCTGATGGATCAAATTTATTGTCAAATTATTGTATTTTTTTTGTTGTTGTTGTTTACTCATCATTGACAGGTGGAGCAGATCTTTGACGGTGTGCTCAAGGCAGGACTTTCTGAACTGTACTGGGACATTTACCGACTCAGACCAAGGATGAAAAGCTTTTTTAAAATCCCACAAAACCCCAGAAATCCAGTCACCTGGACCTCCAGCGCTCCACCACTCTCTACTGGACCACTGGAGACAGAACGGAGAGCAGTAGAGGTGTAAATAGGTTTAACATTAAGAATTTTGTAACATGTCTGGGAAGTCATGTTGATCTGAAATACATGTCTTCATCCCGAGTTTTGTAAAGCAGGTCGTTTTCTAATGGTGCAGAACAGCTCGCATCATTCGCCCTGGGTGTGAACTGGCTTATCATCCGTCCTTGCATCCTATTTATACACTAGATGACCAGCAGTGAAGGAACAATGTCCTAGTTAAAACACAGGCACGTCTTCAACAGAAGTGTCAGCACAGCCACGTTTCCTGGTTGAAAACTGGACTCGTTTGTGCTGACCTCTCTCAGTTATCACCGTGATGTCATGGGATCTTATTTATGGCCGCATGAGAAAGTTTTTAAGGAAACAACTTCCTGTTTGCACATTCCTCCATGTTTGCTTCCTGATAGTTGGAAGCGTGTTGGGCGTATCTTGGCGGCGGGCCCGGCTGCCGGACGTGGAGCCCTGGAGGTTGAGTGTAAGCAGAAGCCGGTACCGACCGGGTCGCAGCTTTCTAGGGAAATAAGACAGAGGCTGCACAAACGCTTTGCCAACCTCGTGTAGAAAGATACAGCATGCCTCCGAGGAAGACTGGAGCCAGATGATGAAATATTTTCCTCTTTTAAAACGTGGTCAGAGTTCATTTATTGGCTCAGAGACTAAATTCGTTCTTAATAAACATGTTGGAGAAAATCATCCCCCAGAGATACACTCTGGATTTTCTGACAGTTCTACCATCTGATGGAAGATGAATAATCTGGACTGCAAAGAGGAATTTTTTTTGAGTTCATCCAGAAAATATTTTTGTGAAGAAAGTGATACAGGCCTGTTTTCTTTTTTTATGCAGCCTAGTATTCCTTCTTTAGATTGGAAATATCCTCTTAAGCTGAAATTTCTTCTTTACATTTTCTTTGGAGCAGAATGAAAAAACGTCTTCCTCATGAAGTTGAATGTGTTGGACGTATCTCCCCATGCTGTCCATCTGTCCCGTTTGTTCTTTGGATGGCGTTTCTGTACAATGAGATTGATTTGGATTTCTTAAATGGTAGATGATCCCACACCGACTGGCCTTCCTCCGACTCTGACCTGCTGTACAGAAAGATCTGAGATCTGAGGATGTCAGAACCTCTGAGGGAACATCAGGAATGTTTGGAGGCTCTGTGGAGCAGAACAGGCAAAGCTTTGTGTCCTGTTATTGGAGCGCTCCTCTGGACGATGACAGAACCGCAGTAAATCACTCTCACAGGATTTATCCAAGAATAGCCTTCAGGAAATTTAATTATAATAAGGAGATTAGTCACTCGTGCTTTATGAGAGATATAATGTGGCGATGAATGAAATGACTTGAATTAAGGACTTAATGAACCTTACCTGGATGTCAGTTTGCTGTGCTGTGATCGGCCTTAGTAACGGCTCAAACCATCGACTTTAAGCAGCATTCAGGACGTGTTTGTTGCACGGTTTTTATTTTCCTCATGCTAGAATGAGACCTGTTTCGGTTTTGCATAATGGCTTCATAAATAGCTCTTATGTCATCTCTATCAGTCAGCTGCAGTACTGTCCATCTTGGCAGCAGAGGTAGAGGCTCTGTGGACTGGGACGTACACGATCCAATAAACAGAGAAATCCAGAGAGCTTCCTCCTGCCAAAGCTTCGGAAGGTGGAAGTGGATCTAACTGCGCTGGAACTGCAGACCTCAGAGAGCAGCCCGACTGCTGGAAGACTAGAATGGATTTGGCCCAATCCTCCAGACAGAACTGGTTTTGCTTGTGACTTTTCTAATTAGTTGGGTTATATGTTCTTGCCTCTTTGGTAGACCCTACTGGGTCCAATCTTTACCTTCTGGGTTGAGCTGTTGCTTCCATAGTCCAACATAAGTTGTCTTACTCGTGATGGTAAACATTCCAGCATCACCAAAGCAAACTTCTCTCTTGGTCACAGAACCCAAGGTTTCTCCCAGTGTAATATAAGACTGGCAGGCCAACAGGCTTTACTTGGCCCCCCCACCAGGCTAAGTTTTTTATTTTAAGTAGATTATTATTATTTTTTTTTTTTTAAACAAGTGACAGTGACAGTAAAGACGGCTTAACATAGGTTCATAGTTGACACATTGAACTTGACGTGAGGCTGTCGCTGCACCTCACCGTTGGATATGTTATTATATCCAAATTATGATTTCAACTTATGCACCTCAGTTTGCAAATTTGAGTATTTTAAACACAAAAAAACCACAAACTGGGGAACTCAACTAGGGAAGGTTGGGCAGATTTTGTAGCAAGTATTTAATATTCTGACATTCAGTAAAGGAAAAGAAGCTTGATATCTAAACCAGGAACCGTTTATCCTGATTTATGTTTATCCTTTCGTTTGTCAATAACTGATTTTGACTTCATTATTTGCACAATGAAGAATTCACACAAGCATTTAATTATCAAGTTTACTTCTTGACCCCTTAAAACAACCATTTACATTATATTGTGGACACGAAGGTATAAAAACGTCATGACAAAGATGCAGTTTGCGTCACTGGGGCTGGTTCCGCAGCCTCCCACTCAGCTCCTGCAGATCTGAGATCAGCCGTTCCAGAGCGGCAACGCTGTCCTGTAGATCGGCATGGACTTCGCCCGTCGCAACATCTGTGTGGATTTGCTGCAAGACCAGAATGCAGAAAGCATCAAAACATGCACTAGTCTCCTTGTTGGATTACAGACAATCAGCTGCGTGCTACGGTCATTCCAACCCACACTGCAGCTGCTGAAGTCAGCACCAACTCATATTAAGTGTCTGCTGACTGCATGAACTCAGGAAGGTACCTTGGCTTTGGTGGCCAGACTCCGGAGGCTGAGGCGGCTGGACGACAACATCTGGAGAGATTCTGCAGGATTCGTCTTCTTCTCACTGCAGCTGATGCTCACTGAGAGACAGAGGCAGGGAGAGGTCACAAATGGTATTAATGAAGCCTGTTGCATCTGAATTGGAAATCAGTGCTTGAATACAGTGGGCACAGTCTATCTGGTAAGCGGCTTTGCCTGGAGGGTGTCCATGGATTACCAGTAGAAGTGGGGACCAGAATATGTATTTATTATTCTTTTGGACTATTGTAACTTTTGATCCAAATGTTGTCAAAAGTCACTCAGGTCTTTAAAATCTTGCAGGTTTGGGGGACTTCCTGTAAAATTATTACAGGAATTAATTATATTAATTTCTAATTCGTCGGTTTACTAGTGACTGATGGTGTATTGAATGTTACAATGAAAGGCAGATCTTTAAGATTTTAAATCTTAAACTGATTAGGTTTTGTGTTCTGCTGTTGGGCCAGAGCTTCATTGATTCCTAGAAGGACCCAATCGGAAATTTCTTGCCAAACCAAACAAGATATTATTAGTACATGAGCAGATTTATCAATGCAGTATGACAGCATGGAGGCCAGCAGGTCATCATACAGAGAGGAATCCGCTAAAATAACCACCTGCCTGTTAAATAGGAACCAACACAGAAAAACATTGTAACAAAAACAAAAACTATCAATGATATTTGAGTTTTGTGATAATTAGAAGATGCCAATCTGAAGCTGAGCTTTTAGCAACAAGCCCTCAGAAAGATCAATCACTGGAAAAACCAGATGAGAGAGCCAGGGATGTTGGCCACCTGGGGATCATGGATGAGTCTGAATACATCAAGTTCCTGCTGTTTTATACAGAAGAGGAAGTTATGAAAAGATGTGTGTGTGGAAATGAGACATTTTTATTTTCTCCCTGACCCTTTCATCTGCATTCTGGCCTTTTAAGGAGTGGAAAGTGTGAACAGCGGTGATGTACACACACAGCTGAGTGTGTTCTCACCTTCTCCCATGGTGATTGCTCTGCTGATCACCTCCTTGAAAAGAACAGGGTCCTTCTCCCAGCCGCTGGCTTGAACCTCACAGCGATGAGCTTTGGACAGGAACTGCAGAGCCTGGAGACAAACACAAGCGGCCCCTGCTGTCCTCATTACACTTTTTTTTTAACAAGTTCTCTCTGGCTCTCAGAATTATTGTCCGAGTATCAAGGTTGATGCCCAAAAGATTTACTTTCACCAGTGGAGCATTACAACTTTCTATCTCTCTTTATCTCTAATGGTGGAAAATACCAATCAAATGTTGTGCAGAGTTGAAATCAATGGATTGGTGGACTCCCACTTGTAGCCCTTTAATTTTAAGATGGACTACAAAGTTTTTATAATGTGATGATAAAACAAAACAAAAACAACGACTGACCCAATTATTTAACACGAAGAACAAAGAAAAGCTGAGGAAAAATCCAGCAGTGAAATATTTGGAGCAAAGCACCAGCATGTAACCAACCTTGTCGTTGTCGTCTGGGTTTGAGCTGCGGCCGCCACCGTACAGCATGGCGTACTGCTGCCATATTTCAGCGTCGCTGCTGTGGCGCGCACTGACGCGGCCGAGGAGTTCCTTCAGTTTCGGGGTCAAGGTTTCTGCCTGCACCCCCTGGCTGTCGGTCAGATTCTCCACAACCGCCCTGACCAGGATCTGGAGAATCTACAAATGGGAAAAAATTTCAGGCCAAATTAGAGTATAGGGAACGCAGTATCACATGGCTGCGGGATCACATCCCTGACTTCGAGCAAATCTCAACGCCACATTCATTTGGAGTTCTGTAGTGATTGACCTCTTCGCACCATGCGCTTCAGTATCCGGTGACCTCACTCCGTCAGTTTACGTGGCCAGTAACGATCAGTGTCTCAGTCACCTTAAAGTCAAAGTAAGACGCTGGAAATGCTTTCCCAAATTTACATATTTAAGCCCAATAATTTAGCAAATAAATGAGGCGCAGAGAACAGATGTTCGGCCACCGACTATGAAGTTAACTGGTGGCCTCACCAATTAACCAATTAATGAAATGAAATAGTGAAGAAATTTCATTTCATTTCATTGTAAAGCAGCAATGAAGCTTTACAATGTGTACAACATACTACAGGGAAGGAAATAGATTTGTTTCTGTATTCTGACTGAGACTATGTCTTTGTCTCTGAGTCAATGTATCTGTCTAAGCTAAAGAGTATGTTGTTATGTATTGAATGCTCAGAATTGCAAACTCTCCAGAGAAAACACCTGGAAAACACACAAAACTACTAAAGAACTCTCTCGGTGCTTGCCGTAAACGCGGCACGCAGAAATCGGCAAGTTTCGGTGTTTAGGAGGTCAAAGGTCAAGCTGACATCCTGGCTCTCTACAGAAAGCCGCTGCTTCTGTAGTGTTAAACACAGCAGCAGCAAATTTATCTAAAAAGTTTCCCACGAAGGCCTACATTGTGCTGCTGCTCATACTACTTACTCCCTTATGCAGTAGAGCTGTCAAGTAAAAGCACTCTCCAAAAACAACCGTTTCTGGAGTTTGGTGATGTATGCCTTGCATGCAACCGTTTCTGGAGAGCAGATGTGAATTTACAAAGCTGCCGGTTCAGGGTTTTGGTGACTGCTCCGTTTTACTTATTCGGGCGTCACAAAGTTTCCACTTAGAATGCAACCACTGTTACGGGAGTAAGAGAGGCGTCTCCTTCAGCTGCTGTTTGGCCTTTGCATCATGTAACCGCAATGCACAAGATTCAGTTAGGACAGGACACACAGCTTCTTGTTCAAACCCAGGTTTCGTCTGACGGCTGAGTCACACAGACAATATGGAGGGGAACCCAAATCTAATCGCTTAGTTCAGAAATTAAACATGCAACTTTTAAAAACCAATGAGAAATCATTCTTGCTGGGGATGAAGCTCTTTACCTGGACATCTTTGTAGTTTTCCCTCAGATCCATGAGACGGTGATACGCCTTGATGGCTTCAGCGAAATCCCCGATGTCGATGCTGACCACAATGAAGTTCTCCCAGATCTGCCAGTGCTCGTAGTTGCATTTCAGGGCCTCTTGCAGGGTTCGAAAGGCTTTGGTTCTGACAGCCAATGAAAGGAGGGAGAAGAGCCTCAGGATTCAACTTGACAGGTTGGGAGAAGAAGTTCAAAACAACTTCTACAGAAAAATAATCAACCTCAACTGCTTCTTTTTTCAAATTATGTAATCAGGATTTTTTTGTTGTTGTTTTCAATTTTTCAACCTTGAAACTACAACAGTGTATTCGGGACTTCCACCAAAAAATCTTAGAAAACAGTAAATCACAATAAATCTTTCAAAACACACAATTTAAAAGGTTTATAGAGGTTGAAGAGAATCCAGAGAGGATCTTTAAAGATCTGCTTTGTTTCAGGGAAAACTTTCTATTGTTCCTTGCTATTGGAACAATAGCAAGGAACTTCTATTGGCTGGATGGTTGTTGTGAACTTCAGTTTCAAACCTGTTTTCTGACACATTAGTGCCATTTTAGACCGAAAAAAAATAAATAAATAAAAATAGGAGCAGTACATTTCCTAGAGAAAAACTTGGACGTTTCAAATGTCACGTTTTCAAAAACATCTGAGACTGATCTCAAAATTTCCCAAAGTTGTTTTCCTTTTTTTTTTGTCAGAAAGCCTTTTAAGATGGTGTATTTTGAAAACTTGGTCGTGATGAACTGTTATCTAAGAACGTGAAAGCCAAAAAAAAGAAAAAAAAGCCTCTTCATCATTCCACACAAGATGTCGAACAACAGCTGGTCAAAGCAAACATCTGAGGTGAGGTCAGAGTGTGTCTGACGCTGCTGAGTTGGAATTTCAACACAATGATCTCAGAAGTTTAGAGAAAAGCTGCCAAATGAACTCTTAACGCTGCTGGTCATTTGCGGGAGGGACAGCTGCAGCTTCGCTTGCATTCCAAAAAAGTCTCAAACCAAAAATGTTTTATTTCTTTTTGGATTACGTTTTTGCTGTATTTGAAGTTTGATCGGTTCTGAACCGTTAAACCCAGACCCGTTTGCTGGATTGCCAGACAGAGACTGATCTGAACATGAGTTCACTGCGCTGGTGTCCAGTGGTGAGGAGTTTCACACTGATACCAGGTTTAATAAATGGCTTCTTGACCATATAAACCTTCCCATAATGCTTTACTCTGGGCTGTCGTGGAGCTGATCTGAATTGATTTGGTTCATTCTACGTGGATCAAACTGAAACAATCCAAGTTTGATGCGGTTCAATGTCATTTTCAACAATAATATCACAATGTCATATTTTCCTAATTTGTGCAGCTTTACCTGAATGTGGCCTTTTGGTCGTTACCTTTCGCTAACAAATATCCGAAGCCTGCTGCCGTATTCTACATCGTTTTTATTTCCGTCTCCAATTCTTCTATTAGTGTGAACCTATCTCCGTGCATTGCTGTTTTATATGCTTTTATGGAATTTTCTTCCTCATCGCTCTGTGCTGCAGCAGTAATGCATACATTCCTCCTGGGGAACAAAGGGTCATTCTATCCTATTATCTTGCCTGCCACCTGAATATCACTGATGCTCCTATGAATACTGCAAGTTCAAACATGTCTTGCCTGGGCAGACATATTCAGCAGCTCCCAGACTAATACTCACTTCATCTGGAGGCGAATGTAGGCTGTGGAAAGGTTGTTCCATGCCTCTGCATTCTGAAAAAGGGGTGAGTGAGCAGGGAGAGGGATGGAGGGAAAGAAAAGAAACATTAAAGATGGTTTGAGGGCAAGGCAGAACCATTTCCCGTCTAGAACACAAATTCTGAAACAGGTTTTTGAGAATCTCAAAGGACGTTGGAAAAATAATGTGGAGGGCATGAAACCAGGAAGCAGCACTGGTGAAAACGTGTTTCAAAACAGATTTGTTTTTTATTTTTGTAGGTGGTAAATGCTTGTTGTGTTGGCTGTAACACTGCTGTAACACCTTGGGGATATCAAGGACACCTTGAACCTTGACCTCAGGGTTCACTGCAACAACTGATTAGAGCATCGGGCTGGGTGAAGGACTTAGAAGCTCAATCACACACAGAAAATAGTCCTATGTGTATGTAGGATGGACCAGGCCTGGAGCCAGGAAACCAACAGGTCATGATCAGTGTACGATGTTTATACACTTACATCTGGCTCCAGTCCCACACACCTCTGGAAGGCTCTGGCTGCTCCCTCATAGCCCTCAAGAGCGAAGTAGGCACAGCCGAGGGAAAACCACACGCCGAGCTGCAAGAGGAGGGAGAACGGGAAATCAGAGGAGGCAGTCTGAGCGTTAGGAGTGACAGACGTCTAACGCACAGTCACCTCTGTCCGATCACTCTGAGGCTCCGTTCAAGAAGACAGAAACAAACTGGTTTTCAAAGCATGAAAGCAACGTATTTCATCGTTTGATGAAATAAGTTTTTCTAGAAACATGTTTTTTTAAAGAAATGAAGCCAAATGCAAAATCAATGGGTAAGAAAGCACCCTGTAGACGATCCTTCAGCATCAGCCGCTGTCAAGCTTTTATGTAGTAGCAGAGAAACTGGACCACCTGCTGTTTGCCCAGTCTGGTGGTATCATGTCTGCTCACTGCTCTGCTGGTGTGGGGTCCTGCTGTTGGCTGAATCTGAGCATAACATCCTGTTGATGACCCAGTTCTCGTTGTCATGGAGACAAATCACCCTGCTTTATAACACTAGAATATTTTGGCTTTCAAAGGGCATCATGGGAGACTCAATGACAGCGAGGTGACCAGATCATCACCCCTCTACCACTGTGATCTGCAGTATCTTGGTCACAGAGCAACCAATAAAAAGCTAAATAGTTCAACAACGATGTCACAAAATGGTCAACTTGAAAATTGTTGCATCATATAATTAGATTTGTTTTAGGACTTTTAAATAGCAGACAATTTGCAAAATAAGTAATTAAGCTGCATGACTAACATGACTTAATGACCACAAAAATAAAGTTTAGCTGCAAGCAAGCAAATGATTAAATGAATAATGTTTACGACTAAGCTATTAACTAAAGATTTTTACACTCCGCTTTGGAAAATGACGTGCCAGTTAGGCCTGTCGCAATAGCAAATCAAACTGGACGATAAACTGCCCCGGAATTTATTGCGATAAATGATAATATAGTTGCTTTGACACAAATTTCAAGCATCATAACGGTAATGGCATAATAATGCCATCACCATTGTCAAAGAGGAATAAACTTGAATTTTAATGAACATTTAACACTGGAAGTGAAAGATATTTTAAATGTCCAAAACAAACAGAAAAAAAGCAACAAATGAAATGAATTATGAATTGAACTCGTTTTAATTTATCACACGATTCATTGATGTATTGTTTGTTGCAACAGGTCTAATGTCAGTAAATGTCTCCGATTACCTGCATGGTGTTGATTTTCAGCGACTGCTCAAAGCAGTCCACACACTGCTGGAAGTCCTTGGCCCGGAGGTGGAGCAGAGCCTTGGAGCGCATGGCTCTGGCGCTCCTCCGCCCTGACAGCTCCCACGCCCGGTCGTAGTACTGGTGCTCGTTCAGGATGTCTCCGAGTAAACAGTACAGACTCGGAGTCTCCTTCTTCTCCAGCTCTCTGCGCACAATCTCCTCAGCCTGAGCAAATGGCGGGAGGAGAAATGTGATATGGAAAACAGGAGAACAATGGCTGGTCTGCAAGGTTAAAGAACCAGCGTATATTTAACAACAGAGCTTTTGTCCGATGAACATCCAGCATCGTTACAATGAAAGAGCAAAGTTAATTATAAGATGGATGTTTTCCTGTATCAGCCCCTCTGGGATTTCAAGATTGTTTTTTGTGATTTCTTTGCAACCAAAATCAATAACTATGTGAAACCACTTTAGAAATATTTGCTATAAATTTTGTCATGGCTTTTTTTTCTCGTTACAAACCCTTTCTCAAATTTACGTATAGAGGAAAAGATGTGAATAAAACAGTTTTAAAAACTTAAGTAGCTCGATTTTGTCACTCGTAGACTAAAGATTTGACGTCAAGTAAGACTGAGGGAGCAGTGTCAAAGAACTAAGAAATCGTGCCCTCTGCAGGTGGGAGTTGGCATTCACTTCAATGTTTTTTGATCAATTTTTACAGGAAAATTGCAATAAACTCACAATTATGCATTAACACAGAGAAAATGTGGGATCTGTTGATTTCCACCATCATGGAATTGCTAAGAACTGGAGGGACTGCTCTTTGGATAAAGTTATGAGTTTGATGACTTTGTATGGTAAGCTGGTTTAGAATCCCTTGCTCTAAGATTTCAGACATCTAATCTTCTTAAACCTTTGAGGTAAATATTTTCAGAAAAAAAAATTCCAACTTGTTATTAGAAGTACTGGGAAGTGGTCTTAATAGTTTCTTCTCCTTCATTGTGCCAGTATCAGCTCGCTGATTTTATTGCCGCTTTCTGGACTATCACTTGTTTGTTTTATGAAGTTAACTTGGTTGTAAAAATCTTTTCAACAACCATATCTGTTAATACCGCAAAGATAACAGGAAGAGAGGAGGAGTCCCGAAGACAGAAACATGACATGACTGCAGCGCATTCACAAAGGTCATTCTGTTCCTCTGGAGTTGATCCAAACCTCCATCCAATACACAGAGCTGGAGGAAGATACAGACCGCTGAGCAGTGCTCAACATTTCTATTGTCCAGGAACATTACAGCTCGCTACCATGTGTCTGAGTGAAAGAAGAGGACAGCAGTGGAAACAGGAGAAGCAACATTGGATGGAGACCAAAGCACTCCAGAGAAATGGATTACCTTGTTGCTTTGGAGCGCAGTCGGAGCATAACAGACTATTGGCTGGGACCACCACAGCCGGGGCAAAAGGGGGGAAAGGAGACTTTCATTATGAGCCAGAGGCAAGCTGGGTAATCTAATTGGAGAGACAAGGGATGGTGTAATTAAATAAAGAGAGCTGGCAGAAAGCCCAGATGGCACCAAGGGCTCCGGACCTGAGTCGTCAGACTGAGGCCAGAGATCAGAATCAGCACTTACGTCACGTCTGCACATCTGCACTCTGAGCCTGCGTCCGACAGACAGAGCACTTCCACCACGAGCTGACAACAGCCCCACGGTCATGCTTTTCATTTAAGTAGATGTGGGAATAAAAGCCTGAATCTTTACCGAGGCCAGGCAGCAGAGCAGAGTTCAGGTTGGTCTCATATCTACCGGTCTGAGTGATGTGTAAGGACTCTGAGCTCTGCTTTAAAAACAAAAAAACAGCTGCAACAGCTTGAGACCAGTCTGACCTGAAAAGCTGGCACTTCAAACACAAAATCTGTGGGAAAAGATCTCACCTGTTTGTTGAGTTTTTTTTTAATCCAACAGAAATCAATGTGGATTTAAAAAAATACAAAGAAAAGATGGTGATGTGATTAAATAATACCAGAAGAACTTCTCAGTAAGGACATCGTTTTCAATTTCTAAAAAGATCCAGAGAAATATGGGCCAAAAAAAAAAAAAAAAAAAATCAAATCCCAAACAACACCACCTGCACCGAGCTATAAGACCCAACTGCTATCGGGTCTTCCAGCTTGGTGCTTTGGATGGTTCCCGTAGCGCTGTGCATAACCAGCAAGACAAGATCGTCCCACTGAAAATGTTTTTACTGTGAATGTCCTTCTTAAAGCCATCTCCACCATGTGGTGGCTCCCAGCAGCCAACTACAAATGTCCAAAACAGCAAAATCACTGGATGGCCACAAAATGTCACCACCTGGATTTAATTAAGCTTACATTAACAAGCCTCTGATTGGAAATCACTGCCTCTTTCGACTGGCAGTAAGTGATTTATAAGTTATTTATACAATGAGTATCTTCTCATTTCTTACACGACCCTGTAGAAAGGGTTGTGTAAGAATGTCATGGAGAGTTTCTTGGTCAGATAAATATCTAAGGAGAAGCAGGAAGTAAACAAAAAAGGTTAAGAAATATCCAGCACATTATGTGAAAATGGAAGGAAAGACGCCGACCTGCATCTTCCAGATCAGACAGCACATTAAGTTGTCTGACTTCCTGGCCCGCTGCGTCTCAGAATGGGTGCGCTGAAAGCAGCAGGGTCAGGGAGAGGAGCGGTCCAGTCTGGACAAAGTGTCGGGTATTAAACGCTCCTTCGGCTCCACCAGCCACGACACAGAGACAGCTCCCCCGGAGGGCAGACGTCCAGCTGGGTGTGATCTGATTGGACAGGTTGCACTAATCCTGCTCAGCACAAATACCGAGCTGCCTGGGATCTGACCCATGTTACAGGAGTTCATCTAGCTTCAAACAGGAACAAAGCTTTTTGTGTGTATTCAGTGTTGCAAAACAGAAGATTATGCATGAGGTGTAGCTAAAAATAATTTGAATAAATGGCCCAATACGATCCTATGATGATGGTCACTTCAAAAATATCGACTTGTCTTCAAGCCGTTTTCTAACTAATGTGGTGGTTTGTTTAGGGTCCGTCTCCGTTTAGAAAGCCCAGCTCTGGCCAAGCTTTAATTGCCGGTGTACAGATGTCAGAGATGACGCCTGTGATGTCATCTCTCTTACTAGGTCTACCGTTCCATCCTGCACCAAAGGTCACCATGACACTGCCACCACTGTACCTCTGCGTTTTCTCTGGGTTTGAAAGTTTTTTTTTTTTTATCCCCATGTGGTAATCACTTGCACATGGCTTTTAATCCTATTATGCTATTTTTTAGTAGCACAGTCAGACAGAATTATTATTTTTAGGTTGAAAAGGTGTCCCAAATGTACAGTCTTATTCTTTATTTTCACTGTTTGTGTGGATATGCATTTCCCCGCCGTGGAACAATAAAGCATATTCTATTCTAATTTGTCTGCAGGGCAGGTTTTTAAACACTCCTCAAGTCATTTTGAAAGTAAAGGAAGTCGTTCTATAGTTGGGTTGAGAGATGAAGATACTTTTTGAGGGGCTTTTAAATCCTTATGAGAACCTGTTTCTGTCCACAAAGTGGGGTTGTGGGAACCGTTGCTACTTGTGAGAACATTTTCTTGGTTCCCTCAGGGGAAATGCTGTTTTTGGGTTGGGGTTAGATCTATGATGGTTCAGTTTAGGATTATAGTTAGAGTTAGGCTGTAAAAAATGAATGGAAGTCAATATAAAGTCCTCACAAGTCATAAAAACACGACTACGTGAGTATGTGTGCGAGACAGCTTACCTTTCCATGCTGGCCCAGCTTCTCGTAGCAAACCACGGCGTCCTCCCAGAGCTGCAGCTCCTGGTAGAGCAGCAGAGCTGAGCTGATGCAGCCCAGGTCTATCAGCAGGCTGGCCAGCAGCTTCTGCAGAGCAAAACCAGCCCAAAGCCCATCACTCCACTCATTAAACTCTACTCCTCTTTCTGTCAACAGTAAGCACCAGTCATCCTGATCTTTCACCAAACTATCAGCAGTAATAACACATCCTATGTTGCATGCACAGAACCATGATATAAGAAAGCCAAGTGGTACAGAAAGGAATGATGTTGTCCTCTCAGCCATAAAAAGGCCTTTGGTGCTTTGTTCCATGCCTGCTGCAGCTGATTGCTGCACTGCTCCCCCTCAGCCTCTGTCAGGTCCCCAAACACCGATGCACACTCTTCCATTCCAGCTTTATTGCTGGATCAGTTATTACATGCTGCCAGTTGCTGCCTCTTCCACTCTCCACGTCCTCCCCTTCCTTTTTTAATCTCCTCGACACGTCTTATTCCATCTATCACAGATTCTGCTTACTGCTCTTATTTTACTGCCTTTCTTTATTCTGAGCAACGTAAAATTCCTCTCTGTAGCTCTGCTGCTACATTAAGGTTCAACAAATCTCTCCTTACACTTCATGTGTGCAGCAGAGCCTCATCGCCGCCTGTTAGGGTCACGAGTCAATTCAGAAACGATTTTTAACTCAGAAACCAATTTACCTGTTCAATCAGTCTAGAGATTCTGCTTAAATTAAAATAACGGGAAAAGGCAGTGTAACCAAATGTACTGATTCTAAAAGGTGCATCAAATACCATCAGATCATTTTTAAACTAGTTTTCTGCATGGAATTCTGTAACTTAAAATACCTTCGTTGCGTTAGCTTAGCTACCTGGCTTCTTCTTAAATAAATAATATCAAATAATTAATACACTGTGGGCGAGACGGTGTTCCACAGTGGCCAAGTGGACGCATTATATGATATGCATTACACTCGGAAACACGAGCGGCAAAGACGAACAACTTAAACAGATTTTAAAATGGATTTTTGAGAATTTTGAATCGATTCAGATTTCAATTTGTTGAGGTAGTTTGTGTGTGTGATACCTGGACGGCCCATCTGGGCGGTACTTGGCAGCAGTAGAACACTTTGAGGCGCTCGCTCACAGGACAGCTCTGCTCTTCGAAGTGATCGACTATTGCCTGCAAGAGACAAGAGCGAAAATGTTCTTCAGGGAACTGGCAGCGTAGGATTTACCCTGCTACAGTTACAGTTTGAAACAGCAGCTTATTGATTAAAGAGATGATTGAAGCAGATTGAGAACCAGTGAACTTGGAACCCTCACTGCAGTGGCTGCTGAGTATCGACGGGTTTCAGGGTCATTAGGTACTAAATGGCTGATGATCGGGAATCCAGGGAGAAAACAGAACAGTGACGACTCTTTCAGACTGCAGCTGCTAAGAAGCTTCCATCTCATCTTTTAACACTTCCTGCTTTGGAAATGCATTATATTTTTACGGATTAAAGATCTGCTTGATCCATAAACTGCCACACAAAGGTTTCTGAGAACACATGCATTCTTCCATATGACATGCAAATATCGGGGAATCTTAAGTACAATCATTTTGACCTTTTTGCCAATTTTTCAGAGGTGGATGCTCATCAACTCCCCTCTGGGTCAGAGCAGGTGGTGTTCAGAGCCTTACCATCTACCAGGGATGTGATGTAGGCACTTAATCATTTATTATATTTTTGTGACATTGCTAAAAATGATAACCATTTTAAAATGCTCTATTTACCACTACATTTGTCACTCCATGCATGTCATTGACTATCAAGAATTCAACAGTGAACAATTGGAATTCAAACACAGTTTACCATCTTAAAACATCTGAAATTGTCATTTAAACACGAGGTGATTTCTTCATGACTTAAACCAGTATTTCGCAAAAAAAATAAATAAATGTTCAATTTGTGCAGATGACTTGTTCCTTGCTTTTGGTGGCCAGCTGCATATTTTTCAATACGACGATGACTTGGGATTTTACTGCACCTTCTGGTCTCCATACCAACATTTTGTAGATTCAAGTACAAAGACCATCTGTCCCAAATTCAAAGTTTACAGAAATTAGATTATGCAAACAGTGAAGCTGAGTATTCTAGAGTTGGTGGTAGGCCACCATTTTTCCATAACTATATGAAAAAAAAAAAAAAAAAGGAAAGTAAATAGTACATTTCTCCTAACGCATGCAGTTGAAACGGCTTTGGTGTCAGATTACAAGAACCTCTGATCCACCATCTTGTAGGAGACTATATGCAACCTTTGATCTGACAGATATGGACAGCAGTGTTGAGCTGCTGTTTTAGCATGCATTTGTTTATTTCATTAATTTACAGTTTAAAAGTTTTGAACGAAAAGGAGTGGTTTGAAGAAGAAATCTTGTAGTTTACCCTTCTTTTAAAACAGATAAGAGAGAAAAAAATTTATATTACCTTTGTAATCATACAGATTTCTAGTGGTATACTTCATTATACACTATTGTTTTCTTAAAAGTGAAATTTTATATAGAGAAGGCAAATGCTGAACTCACAGCTGCTTTGATAGAAGTGAGCAGGAGAGACGAGTGGTGAGCAAAAAGCACTAAGATGTGAAACAGCTTTGGGCAAACAGCTAGAAATAGAAAGCAACTGATCACTGCACGCTGACAGAGCAATCACAACAAACAGAAGTGGCTTTGTTACCAATGCACTTCAACACAGAGACAACTACAATTAAATGAGTTGGAGAAAAGCATAAAGTTGGAAGAAAGTGTGTTTCATGTAATCCTGGAACAATTCTGGGAAACAGCACAGAAAACAGCAGAGCTAATCAAAAGCTCTGTGCAGCACCAGGCCTCAGACTGGACAGGTCTGAGGAACAACCCAAACCAATTTGGGCTTCACTTGATCCAACTGGAGCACTATAGCTGTAGTCCTCAGCTCTAGCCTAATAAATCCTTCAGCAGGTTTTTCATAATCCCATCCCATGTCTGCCTTCGCCATTTCTGGGATATTATTGATCAACATCGAAAATAACATTTGGAGCTGTGGGGGATTAATGATTTTGTTTGTGTGCAGGGTTGTCCAGAAACAAGGAGCAAGGTTACTCAATTACTCATCGGCACTGCTAGCCGAGCGAAGCACTGTAACGCCATTGGTAGCTTTCTGAAGCAGACACACACGTACACACCAACACACTCAGGAAAACAGATGTCCAAGAAGCAGCATTTGCTTGAAATGCACTGTGTGTCCATGGAGCATAGTTCTTTTTTTCCCTGTTATTCTGTTTTGCTGCTGAATGTAACATATATGTGTGCAAAAAGTATGCTGCACACTCACCGAAAGTATGCTCCACACTCAAGAGGACTTTCTTGTTCTGTTGAAGAAAAATGATGGAAAGAAGGACTAAAAGGACTGATGCATGAATCAGCAGATTGCTGCCATCAGGGTGTTTCACTGTGCTAAAGAACCGACCCTGATCTGTCTCACACATCTTACTCCTCTTGCATTGAATCGTTCTGATGGCTCACGATGACTTCTGATTATCAATCTCATCCAGATGTTGGTAGTAAATGACAATCAGTTGCTGAAGGATTTTACAGACATCTGCTGTCATAACCAGCCTGAGCTGAGATCTGGTTTGAGTGCCAGGAATTAACACTGAAAGTTGTCTTTTGGTAACTGAATCAGCCAGGATGGATTGGATGGCAAGTCATAGTTTGGACAAGGCATCAAATATTAATGCTGTGTTCAGACTGAATGCGTCCAATGTCTCAAATTGGACGCTTGTGCACTTTGAAGTCGGACACTTCATATAGAGTCATATTAAACTCTTCGTTCCAGACGTGTGAACGAGCAAAGTGTGGAAAGATCCGTGTTTGTTTTCCTCTGCTGGTCTCTTTGCACAATGGCAGATGAAATTGAGCAAGTGGCTTTGCTTCATTTACTGAAAGAAAGAGAACGTTGTCGGGCGACTCACAGCTGTATGGATTCACCAGATAATTCAGAAGCGTTCTGAATTTTGTGAGCTTCACCACCTACTTAAGCAGCGCGCTGAAGAGGATTGCTTTCAGCTCTATTTTCATCTCATCCAAGCCCAGTTTGACATGGACGCCCATGTGTCCTGCCAGGATACCAACTATGTCACATAGTGGAGTCTCTGTGATTGGTTGATGTCCCACGTCCAGCTGCAAATGTTCATATTTTCCAACTCTAGCGACATCCATCGCAAAGCACGTATAATTGTTTCGAAATACAATAGTATCTCTCTAGAATGCTCTGTACCTGTGCTGGTAGACGGGTTGTAGAAAGTTACTGGACCGGTGATAAACCAGTACTGGCGCTCTCATCTTGATGTTATCGATGCTTCACCATGAGGCACATTAGATGTCCCAAGTCATTTAGTGTCACTTTCCTGCTGAATAACAAACCACTTGGCCGGCTCCTTACCTGGGTTTGCATCATGGCTCTCTCAACACACCGAGTTCTTCCTCTCTCTAGTTTGGTCCTGAGGCAGAGTGCTGTGACCTCCACGGACCAGAACTTTGGCTGGGACAGAATACACTGTTCCAAAGACAAAAGAGACACAGAAGATTGGAGTTATTTCAGTCATTCCTTACGTGAAAGGAGGAAGTTCTGGAGTAATCTGCCGATCTGTGACAAACTAGATGAACTCTTCTGGGCATTTTTTTGTCAACGTATTTAATCAACCTTTCAAAAGATGGAACTATGAATATTTAAGTAAATAGGAACAAGCTGTTAGGGTTTCCAACAAAGAGATAAAACAAAGATATACTTTTTATGGAGCATGTTTGATGTACTTTAACCTGATGGTCACGTTTATAGTTGCATTATAATGGAAAACATGTGCCAAACTGTGGAGTTTTTACTTTTGACAAAACATTGCTACTCTTGAGTAAAAACTCTAAACACTTCCCTCCTGTCATGCTGAAGAGTAAAGAAAAAACAAAAAATGCATCAAACTCAGACACACCAAGAATTTAAGTTAAAGGGAGACTTCATGTTTGTACACAAGCTTTGTTTTTCTAATGTCTCTGAGCCATTTGGAACTGGAAGTACTTTGCTCTGTTCTAACATACTCTATATTTGCATTGCTGACTTGGGATCGTTTGGTTTTATGGTTTTGTTTTTCCTTTAATTATTACTTCTGCCTGGATTTTTTACAAAGTAATTATAAACATATTTTGTCCATGTAGGTCTTATGGCAGATTTTGTGCCCATCATGACATTTTTGCTGGCCTAATGATAACGTATTTCTCAGCTGAAAAAAACTGGATAGTATTTACTGATACCCACATTTTTTTAAAACCATCTGTCTGACAGGATTAGCCTGGACTGAACTGATTTTGGACTGACTTTGATTCCATAGAGCTGGATATTCAGTGGGAGGACATGCGTTGCGAACTGGTCTTTTGCAAACTGAACCAAGACAAAATACTTTGAATGTGTTTTCCTGATAAAATGAACAAGGAACGTTTTAAAAGGTTTGACCTGAGCTGTCCAGCAGTCAGACATCTCGCAGCTAACCACCTGACAGCACGACCAGGAAACAGAACCTAGTTTTCATTTGCTTCGTTCTCTCTGCACTAAAGTCAAAGACTTCTCTGTAGTGAGAAATCGACAAGCAAGCCTCATTTAAAACACCTAATTATTAAAAGCTATTAGAGCTGCAAAGACTTTATCTGGGCACTTCGGTGATAAGGTGGTGTGTAATAGCCGGGCTAGCTCTGGGTTTCAGCTCTCAAAGAGCTGATAAAAGGGTAACAGGGAACGGTGCCGACATCCAGATGATTTACCCACAGATAGACACGTCAGAAAAGGACTAATGCCAAAATCATCTCTAATGATCTGCACACAGATTATTGATGACAATGTGAATGTCTCATGAAAGTGATTGATGTCAGTAGCAGTGATGAACAAGCACTGATCTTGTTTGTGGATACTTAGCAGGTCTCCTCAGAGTCATTAGTGCAACAGTAAACTGTCCTAATTATGCAGTTATTCTATAGCTATATAAATCACTGAGTGATTAAAATCAAATGATGGGACATGATCAGCATTTGTCACCCTGCTGTTAACATAAATGAGAACAGGGAGCTTTCCAGAAGCAATCAGAACTTTGTGAATGGAACATTGAACGTAAAAGCCCGTACATTATAGCTCTGATTTACTGTAGCATTTACAACAATGTAAAAGTCGGAATACAAGAAGCTTTTAGCATCAAGGACTCTATGGTACACACTATATCAATAGACCAGCATTCCTGTAAAAAACAAACAAACAAAAAACATAACATATCTCTGCAGACATTTGGTTTGTTAAAAACATGAACCATGTTTTTTTCCCACAAGTAGAGTTTGTTTCTTTGACCTCTTTCACTAGCTCAGCATTGCAATGCAAATATAACTTTTGAGTTCAAATAAAATCCAATTTTTCTAAATACTTCCCGTGACTCTTCCTTTTCATTTGTGGTATCCAAACTGTTACAATTCAGGGCGTAGGTTTTTCTGTAAACCCAACTCATTTAACTGTGTTTGTCCTCAGTCGGGTCTCATTGTCAGAATTGCACCGGAGAGCAGTGCATGATGTTGAAATCAACATTGTATTATATTCTGGGGAGGCCACAGAAGCAAAAGAAGTGCTCTGATGAAGATGGCCGGCCACGTGACAACCATCTAACCAGCCTGCAGATTCCTGGATCTACATGTAGGCTGGGAAGATGCCTGCTCACAGAGCCAGCCGCTGCCTGGCCTGCAGCAGCTTTCCTTTCCACTCAAAACACAGCAGCCGCCATCAATGACGGTCGGCTGCTGAAGACTGATGACGACGCATTTGAAAAGCTATTTAAAAAGCTGCTAGCGCTTTAAAATTGTTTGTTTGCCAGCTTTTTAGTAACTTCACTGGAAAAACTAAGTTGAAAAACAACATTGAGAGTACCGCAACTGGTTAGCCGTTAGCTGCTGCTTCAAAGCTCGTCAAGAAAACCAACACTTAAAAAAAATATATATTTAATGTTAATGTTTATTGAATTACCAATGAGACAAATAAGTAGTGCCTATGTTTTTCTCCGTAGGTATTTCAAATTGGGTTACTAACATAAAACATTCAGAGCCAATAATAAGCCCCTAAATGGTGAGTAGAAAGTCGAGCAATACAGAACGATATTGCCCCAACTTCCCATCTCAGTGGTCATACCGTTACGCCTGATCAGTGTATATACGGCCTAAAGTAAAAGTGCTTTTCAGTAATAGACTGTCGGCGCTTTGAGGCTGCAGGTCACAGTCGGGAAACAACGGCTGCTTTTTATCCAGCTCAAATTGCTATTCATGAGTGGTGTCCAAAGCACTTTTCATCATGTTATTGTCCCAGTGTAGCATTTGTTGTGAGGCAGCGCAGCCCTGAACTGCTTCCCATTTCTGCAGCACATTGAGCTCGCCTTTTCACTGATTAGATATTGATTCCCTGATGCTGAGCCTTTGAACCAGCTCTGAAGCCTGACTTCCCACCCTGCCCCCTGTCCCATAAGTCTTAGTGCAACAGTAACACAGACAGACACGTTAGATGGTGTTATCTAGAACAATGCTTTGCATTTGGATGATTTCATTGAATTTCTTGCTATGATTGCAAAGCATTTTGGATCTCTAAGAAACCTGTGAATACATTTTCCGGAGCCCTTGGTGTGTAGCCTTTGTTTTAATGCCTTCCAATTTCATCTCAAGCCTCAAGGTTAAGGAGGAGTAAAACAATGAAACATTGACCGATCTTGACCAAAGCTCTGTGAAATGGCTGTGCTCTTTCTGTTGGAAGCTGGTTCCAGTTCGACTGCTTTGGGCTGTTATTGTTTGGAGTCACTGAGCCAATAAACCAGAGTCTTTTTCCACCTTCTTTGCCAAACAGCTCATTTAATTAGAGAGTGTTGGGTTTTAGTATGTGGTGATGACTGATGCTTCACACCTTTACCTCTTTTATCCCAAATCAGCTTTCTTAAGACTTTGACCTTGACTTTACAGAGAAAATAACAGGAAAATAAAGATTTAAAAAGTAAACCACTCACAACTACAATAGTCCACATTCAATTCAGTTTAATTCAGTTCATTTCAAAATACTTTTGAATGTCATATCGTCTATCATTAAAGTATTAAAAGAGTTGTGGATGCCGATGCGGTGGATTTGAAGATTTCTGGTAGCAGTCAGTTAGGCATTGAATCTAAAGAAGCCTCTGACTGAAGACTGGTGCTGTCAGACAGTGACAGTTTCCATCCAACAGCCATGCAAATTTCAAGCACCCTCCAAACTGGAGAGCTCAAATTAGAAATATTTTCAAGCTCCGTGCCTCTGGTAAGGCACAGTGGATGAGAAGGTTCAGAACAATTGTAGGCGAATGTATTTCCACCATCTCTTTAGAGTTTATGTTCTTTTTCAAATAATCCACAATCAATCATCGTCCCAAAACTTGTTTTGAAATAATGAGAAAGTAATTTTGTATTTTGCCATTTCTATCAATTTTTTCCAACCAGAGGCGTCAAAATGTGCACAAAAAACATAGATGGAAACATAGACGGTCATGCATCAACAAAATGCATTACATCCACTTTACAAACATTCTATTGAGCCATTTTAGAGAATTCAATGTTAAATTCAATATTATTGGGAACCAATTCATTCAAGTTAAAAGAACAGTAAAAGGACTTACAGAAGTGAAGGCCAGCAGCTCTTCTGCTGTTAGTTTGTGCACAGGATTGTTCTTCTGAAAGTCGGTGCTGGAAGAGAACAGAATAGATCAGAAGGACAAACTCACCAGCCGCTCTGCAACCTGAAACGATGAAGAACTGAACTAAAATAAGCTCATTCATGAGCAAACACATGAATGAGCAATTAATCGATTAATGAAAGAGCAAAGGACCAAAAAACTTAAATGTTCAAATATTCATGTTTTCATAAGTAAATGGTCACTGTTCAAAACAGAAAAACTGCTGTCGATTAAGCCGTAAAAATGATAATGGGACAAATTCAGGACCAAATGTTCTCTGCGGCTCATATTTTAGCTGAACCCTGTGAATGATACATGTGGTTGTGAAAACCACTGTAAATACTCGATGGTTCCTCTCCCACAGAAACTGCAGCGTTAATGAGACAAAATGCAGATGTGCAGCGAGGTTCTGTCTGTATTGGAGCTTTCTGACCCAGATCAGGTCATCACACTGCAGAACATCAAATAAACCAGGCTGCATGCTAACTGAACGCGCCAGGATGATGTCACACACTTTCCCCAAGCGTTCCTCCAGCCAGCGCAGACCCAGCTGTGGTTCGGGAGCCTGGTGCAGCGCCTCCCTGTGGCCTGTTCAAGAAGATATGCGTCTTCAGTTGAAAGGCCTCGAACTCCAAAAAAACAGTAAAAACCTCTGCTGGTAGAATTACAATATGGAGCAGCAGGTGTTCCACCTTTAAGTGCTCTGTCAGTTTTGAACGTTAATTGATAATTACATGCCTTAAAATATAAAATTAACTTCGTAAAGGAAAGAGAAAAAAAAAAGTTCAAGTCAAAAAACCTTCCAGTTCTCTGCAACGCGACCTCAGATTCCCAGCCCAGACCAAAGAGCTGCTTCTGATCTTGTGGTCAGGCTATGAAATGTTTGATCCAAATCGCTAAAAGTCGATCTCTCTCTCTCACGCACACAGCCCCCTCCTGAGAAAGCCTGAGCTCACGGCTTTCTGAAAACGACTCCCGTTTCAGAAGCTAAATTACATTTTTCAGTCAGCCTCTATTTGAACGTACATCAGAACGCACAATAAAAACAATCTGAATGATCGTAATTTCCCGACCCGGCTCGGTTTCCTCTGCTGCGCTGAGAAAGTCACACACACCTGAACATCGTCTCAGAGCAGGTGTTGGATTTAAGAATATCCCACATTCACATGCAAAGAGATAAATCCAGAAATGAGCGTGAAAATGTCAGTGCAGCCATTTTTCAGGCATATTGTCTGATGCTAGGCGGCCATTACGTGGAACACTCTACATCGACCTCGCTCAATTCTACTCCCCTTTAGTTTGAGAGGTCCGTGTTATAGGAGGGTTTTGACAGAATAGATTTGTTCTAGTGGCTAATGAATAAATAAACAACAGAAGCTAAGCAAGCAAGAAAGAGAAGCTAAACATCAGACATTTCTTGTAGGAAGGAGCATGAAGATGGAGCACAGCTGTGTTTAAGCTGAAGGCAGCTAAAAGAAGCCAGCTCGGCTTTTAGATAAGAAGACAAAGTTTCACACCGTTTCCAACGCGCTTCAGTTCCCTTCAACCATAAGCCCCAACTCTGGATCCTCCAAGGGTTCCAGAGGCTGTTACACTGTTATCAACACAGCCAGAGGCTGAAATCATCTGCCGGTTTTCAGTCATACCGAGTACCACAGAGGAGGAAAATAATTTTCTTTTCTTTCTCTCACTCTCGGTGTGTTCAATGAACAGAGCGAATCGTTCTGGCAGCTCATGCTGAGCCTCGCCAGGCGTTGCCATCTCTACCAACTAATCCTCCAAATCCTGACACCTTAAATGAAATCCATTTTTCAGTAAAGGTTTCTTTTTAACACCAACAAGAATAAGGAAGCTCAACTGAAGTTCTGTCTCTGAAAAGTCAGAGTGAGAAGTGGAAAATGTTTGCAGAAACTCCAACAGGCAGGAATTGGGGAAAGGGATCAAAGGAGACGCAAAGCACACACACAGACACACACACGCACACACACCCATACACACACACACGCATACACACAGACACACACACACGCACACACACACAATTGGTTTCTCTAAGTCCTCCGTAGGTGTGCGTGCCTCCATGTGTGATTGTTTGTCCAGTCCAGGGTGACCCCGCCTCTCGCCCGAATCGTTCGCTAAAGATAGACACCAGCACCTCCTGACCCCACTAGGGACAAGAGTGTTAGAAAATGGATGGATAGATGGACACCATAGCAGTAATTATTAGTGTATAAGTAAACGCCTCCACTTGCCCTTTACTTCAGTTTGAAGTGTGGAGAGCTTTGCATCAACATCATCATGATAAAACATGAGGGTAAATCAGAGAGACAGTTCATGTTCTCAAGGCTCTCTGGGTCCAGCAATAACAAATAGGACCTGGAATGAAAAAAATAAAATGAATAAATCTGATGAGTGGCTTTTTGGAGGACTCAGAGGTCTAATCTACTCCTGTCTGACATTACCTTGGAGCTACATTCAGGTGTGCAGATAGGGCTTTAATTTAAACAGAGCCCAATGCTCATCAATCATCTCCCTGCAATCTCACTGACTGCTGCGTCGCCCTTCACTTGACCCATCTGGCCTCCACCGCGCCGGCGAAATTCATCACCGACAGGAACAGAGCGCTGGTATTAAACCGAGTGTCTGTTGGTCACCCTGGTTCTGGATGGAAACAGCTTCTGGTCATGGACGGGTCACTGCCCCAGGAACGGCTCTAAACACCCGTCACATCATTACAAATACAGCTTTAATGAAATCACACAAACCCTACAGTCCATGTTGCTATAACGATAACAACAATCAGTTTTTCATAACGAAGTGTAGAGCCGGATGAAAATAAATTAGACTGAAGGATTGCTTTATTTGCATTTTCTTCTTCTGCAAAATGACCCCAAATTAAACTGTCAAGTTAAAAATCCTTATGAAAAATTTAAATGTTTGATGCAACAATATAGGGTGTAATTTGATATATGTAATAAATAAAAGAGATTATATAAAAAAAAAAAACTGTAAAGAGGTATCTGGGGCTGGGAGAATTTGGTCTTCATGCATTTGTTTTAGGGTGCGATTTCTTTTACTGTGGTTTGGATGCTTGATGATCACCTGATTTTTACATGTGAAGTCAATCTTATCCACCAATGTCATCAACCTCAGCAGAGGTTTAAAAGTCAACCACTGTGCTTTTCTTTTCTCCTGTGAGAAATGTGCAGACATGACCAACTACAGTTAAAAATAGTCACCCCATTGTTGCCAATTTCAGCAACGTTCTTGATATATTGAACAACATATATCAATATATTTTAAAAAAATGGTATCAATCTAAATCAGAATCGGTAAGGTAGGCTTTTTAAATGATCGTTAATCGACAATCGGCCAGAAAACTACAAATGGTGTACCCCTATTTTACACATATTTTATCATCATTTTATTAGCGATCAGACACTAGAATTTAGGCCATGTTGTAAGGGCAGACACAACCGGAAGATCGCTGATCTTTTGAAAATCACTGAAAATACTTGGATCTGCAGCTCTGCTTCTGTCCTAATCACACCCAGTTTAACAATAAAGTTTGATTTGACATTCAACCCGATTTTTTATTTTTTATTGATAACATCAGAAAAGTGACATTTGATTATATACACAGAACCCACAGGAAGACCAGTTTTCATTTAGTCCACTGTTTTTGTTGGTAATGTCTCATTTTCCAAATTTCCTGTCAACTTTTTATATTTTTAACATAACCGTCGATTACCACCGCGCTAAGTTTTCTTGGGGAAACTCCAGGAATGTTTTATTACAGTTAAACAAAACCAAAATAAAAAAATAAACATTGAACAAAACTATCTGCTGTGATTCATACGACTAAAAATAATTTTAAAAAATATGGCAGATGAGTAAAACAAACTGGTGATTACCGTACAAAAATAACATACTGCTGAGAGACGCTCGTCTCTCAGAGTCAGTTCAAAGCATCACTTGAAGGTGGAAGAGAGCCGTACTATGCGAGAAATGCTTGGAAGTTTTTACACTCTAGTTCTGCCCCTATTTCATTCTGTCCAGATCAACAGTAAGTAGTCCTATAATCACCAGGTCATATTTTAAACACACAGACAGAGTGGGGGGAGTTGACCTACCACACGCCCAGGATGAGGGCCTGCTCTTCAGCACTCAGGTCGGGCAGCTGGTACAGATCGGGCTCAGCTAAAGTGATTCGATCCAGCAGCGTGTCGTCGTCCAGATGGTAATCCTGTCAACAACAAAAATCTCCAGTCGCATATGTCCACGTCTGATAAAACTGTGGGTTGTGAGAGAAGATTTATTTTTGCAATGCACAGCATAGGATGGCAAGGGCTGCAACAAGAAGAAAAATGTATTACATATAAACAAGTTGGGACAAAAAGTCAGCATAAGCCTGCTGTACTTTAATTGATGTGGAACATACAGAATGTTAACTGTACAGTTACAAAAACAAAACCACCTCTGTCTCTGCTAGTCCTGGTTCTGACATGCCAGATTATGGTCTTACAAACAGCTGGACAAAAGCTCAGAGGCATCTATACAAATTCACATGTGATGTTTCTGGGTCTGGGTGTTAGGGCAAGACTTGCTGCTGCTGTGTTGACCTGAGCAGTCTGAGCTTGATGCCATCAGATTGTCATTCTTCTTCAGGATTTTCTGCTAGAGAGAAGAATTCATGGTTAATGGAACCATGAATATCGCCACCATGCTGCTGACTGTAGGCAGAACGTTTTAGTTTTTAATCCTCTGTTGGCAGCAGTTTTGGCCTGGCATGGAAGAAGTTTTTTTTTTTTCTGCTGTTGACTCATTAACTCTGACTAACTCAGATCTACAAGCCAGTCTGTTCCTTTAGAGACCTCCTGGATGAGTCATCAGCATGCTCTGATATTGAGTTTTTCTTCATTTGGAGTTAATGGCTCTCCAGTCCAGGCATTATTGATTGATGCCCATTAATGCTTCTTATCCTTTCATTCATTTCCTTAGAATGAGGCGCGATGTGTTACGTTTGAGGCCTACTTTATATTAAAAGACAGATTTAAGAGGTTTGATCCCGAATCGACGGTAAATTAAATTAAACCATATAAAAATGTTGTTACTCATTGTTGACTCCTGTCTGAGCAAAGAATGGGCATGTATTTTCACATCAGGTCAGGTTGTTTTGGACTAACGGTCGCTTAATACACAAGGTTCCCTTCAGTGTGTTGCAAG
Source organism: Poeciliopsis prolifica (assembly GCF_027474105.1). Taxonomy (NCBI): domain Eukaryota; kingdom Metazoa; phylum Chordata; class Actinopteri; order Cyprinodontiformes; family Poeciliidae; genus Poeciliopsis; species Poeciliopsis prolifica. The sequence goes on along the minus strand of NW_026562380.1, from coordinate 19,366,970 downwards.
CCTGGCGGGCCACCAGGCTTTCCTTGTTTATTTAAGATTGTTTTTTAACAATTGACTTTCTTAAGGACTTTACAGTTGGCGTTTAGGCATTACTCTTCCAAGTCTTTCAATAACATAATTAAGTGATATTTTCAAACTTCCCGTCAACTATAAATATTTTTAACTCAAAACCACAACCAACTGCTGCATGACTGCCTCAGAGAATCAAGCACTGGCCTTAGAAAGTTTTCTGGAGAAACCCTGTTACTATGTTAAATAAACCTTTGAAAACTATACTTTGCATTTGTTCAGGTTGTACTATTGACATGGGTTTGATTATCAAAATCCTCCAAGAGAGATAAAACGCAAAAGCAGATGAAAATATGAGAGGAAACATTGTTTACAGCGCTGCAGTTTGATGCATCGCTGCATCAAACTGCTTTTGTTAAACTGCTCCAAACACTGATGTTGCCCCTGCCCTTAGAAAATTGTCTACAAGGTGACAATCCAACATCAGTGAGGATTATATAGTCCTGTGAGACCAAGAGGCAGAGCCCCTCCCTGGTTGCTGGCGTTCTGGCTCAGTGATGAACACATGACCCGTTTCTCTTCTCTCCTCCCATCATTATAAAATGAGTCGCTGAGCTCCGGCTAATGACAGTCTTGATTGAGTCCATTTACTGTCCCTCCCTCCCTTAATGGAAGCGTGATAAATTTAAGCACTGAAAAAGAACTGGAGCAAAGCAGTAAGTGTGAGACCTCTCGGGACACAGCCCAGCAACCATTAAATACATTTAGAAAATATTTAAAAGACGGACATTAAACCATCAACCACAAATTCTTTAACAATAACTTGGCAGGAGATCTGAAGAACTATTAGTTGAATTAATTTTTAGTCCTAAAAGGCCGGATCCTTCATTGGGCTGGCAGAGAATTTGAAGAAGCACAACTTTAGCATTCATAGCAATCCCTATAAATACTTATAGGGATTGCTGAATGTTTAAGTACATTTATCAATAAATGTGCTTAAACGTCGTAAATTGTCAATTCCTATATGTGGAGCCTTCTTCCCAACATCCTGGCTGGTGTGAAGGTCATGTGAAGTGATGTTCTGGTGCCTTTGATGGAAGTTTACTTCTGTTCATCTGAACTCTTCCAGCAGTTCAGATGAACATTGTTAACTGATGGATGGTAGGAGCTTCATACAGAAATCACAATTTCACTTCATTTCATGCTGATTCCAAATGGTCATGTTAAACTTGTGCATCAATTACTAAATCATTCTGGAGGCTCCAGCCTCCACAGAAACTGCAAACAGTTGAAGCTTTTCAATAAGAACTGAAATCTAAAATAGGTAAAGCAGTTGTAAAGCTAAGCTAAGGAACTCAACCAGACAAAAGCTACTGTATGTAGGTAGAGACTGTTCCTACTTTGGGTAGGCTGGCCTGTGGCGTCGGAGTGGGGACTGGTCTCGCTGACCCTCTGATCAGCCTCCTCCTTCCCCTCTTGCCTTTTCACCTCAAGGAGGAGCTGAGCCAAAAACTTTTCCTGGAAGCGGGTCCGTTTCCCGAGAGCACCTGGATTAAACATCACATCAGGACAAAGAGTTCAACCTCAACATGACCAAATATTCTTAAGAATCCCACATTTTTAAATAGCAGAATTCTATGACACAGAACTCATATTTTCACCAAGTCTCTCACACACCTGTCATGTTGATGTGGAGCCCGGAAAGCTCCTGGGCCTTGTTGATGTGCTCCTTGGCTCCCCCATACTCGTAGTAGGTCAGACTGATGTAGGCACACTCCAGGTGGAACTGGATGGCCAGGCTTCTCTGGTCCGACAACGCCGACTGGCATTTCAGCACTGCAAAAGAAACAAAATTATGTTTCTAAGAATGCTTCTGTCAATAATACTATGAATCAATGCTCTGTACAAGGACCATACTGAACAATAGCAAAACCACTATTCTTAGCTCATTTTAACTTATACCTTACTGTTTCCATACTAGGATTATGCTACTGTAGATTAACACACTAGTAATAGCTCCCATGCTAACATTAGCATTTTAGCTAAAAAGAGCATTTTAGCTAATCTGAGGCTGAAATGGTGTAGTCAACATGTTATTGATAGCATTTTAGCCTACTTATGAAAAATAATTTGCATTTATTTATTTCAAACAGATTTAAAATCAAAACAAGCAATAAGTAGGAAACCTGAAAACATGTGCATACATAACCAAACAAAATCATTTTTCCAACTATTTTCCTGTTTGAAAAGGAGTAGGAAGAAGTGAACACTTATTAACCCTACTCCCCATCACTTTAATAAACATTTATATGACATGCAACAAAGACAGACATAAATTAATGCTTAAAGCTGTATAGGCTTGATGCTCAAAATTAAGGCCCACAAAACCCGACTCAGCTCGAGAACTCCTGATTCTGGTCCAACAAAATCACAGGAATAGATTTACATGCAAGATGTCAGAGTCACCTGTACAGTTTCACCTTCAATGTGAAACTGCCGCTTTCACATTGAAGGGAATGACTCACTGCAGAGTGGGTGTGTGTCTGTCTGCGTGTGTGTGTGTGTGTGTGTGTCATCACTAGAAAGCAAGAAAAAGATGCAGTGGATGAATTTTACTAAACAAGAAAAACACACTTGATTTCAGCTAATTAAAGGGTAAACCATGTTCGGTAACAGTGTGATGTACTTCAGGATGCCGCTGGTTGTTCAACTCAAACAGCAGAGTCTTTCCAAACATCACAGTTCACTGGAACTGCAAGTAACAAAACACACAGATGTGTTTTTTTTATCATAAAAACACATCTGTCAATAAAATCAATTTTTTCTACTCCCAACATCTTGTTTCTCATGGGAAACACTAGATGGCTATAAAAGGGACAAGATATCCACACTGATCTGGAACGGGCATCAGTAAGAAGCTTAAGGAGAAGGTGACACATGTAAAAGTAATAATTCAGAAAAATGTGAAGTATTCAAATCAGTCAAAATCTTCTCTATAGACAGGTTGAGATTATAGAAAATGACCATATTGTTACATGATTACGCACAAATTGAGAAACAGCTTGTAGCCGTAGTCAAGTATGGAGATATGAACTACCATCTTTTAGTCTTGTCATGAGAGCACCATCTGCATTTTTTCTATATGAATGATAATACTTTCAACAAAACATATTAATACCTGGATAACACAACAATCAACCTGTTTGCAAGTGTCATGTCTTGACTGTAGTAAAAAAGGAGAAAAAAAAAACACTCAAAAGTTTGCAACTAGACAAACAAGGTCTTGACCGCTGAAGAGAAACTGATTCCACTAATGATGGTTAAACTAAAGCAGCAGCAGCAGCACATTCAAACATCAGTTAATTAAAACTGTTAAAGTGCTAATAGACATTGTGATTAAAAAGAGCTGAGGAAATGAATTCAGCAGCACCTTACCCCACAGAGCACCAAACCAATCTAAAGTGAGCCAGACATGATGACAGCTCCGGCACAGTGCAGCAGCTTCCCACCGCATCCCCCACACCTCTCTGCTCACAGGACGTTAACATCCAGCACATACTGCCCCTTCTTTACCACTGCTAACCGTTATGTCATATTAAACAATAGCAAACCTGTTGACTGGTTTTAATCCAACCAGCATCACAACAACTGTGGAAAAGTCAACTAAATGTTTTAAATGTGCTCTAACAACCGTCTTGATGGGATAGTAAGTACAGGAAATAACCTAGATGCCCATGCTGGCTCCCTGAACACTTTGGTCCTATTCCAAAGACATAAGTAGGTGTGGGTGAAAGAAAAGTAGTAATCGACGCACTGCAATTAATTTTTCTTCACTTCAATATCAATTCCTTGTGAATGTATTAAATCCCTTTTGGCCAGTGGGTTCACACACACATTGTCTGGAGACGTCTGAGTTTTCATAGTTGAGTCAATGCATCGCTTCCTACATTTCCCACACTTTGTGGCCAGGGGGAAGAAGAAGGGCTGTGGATAACAACAAGTATGATGAGCTAGTTTAGCAGCTAAATTAGCTCATCAATGGATGCTGCCAGGCATCCATTGCAGACTTGCCACTGCGGCGCACAGTGGCCGTCCTGAACAGTTGGATGTGACGCCACCTTCTTCTTGAGTTTATCAGAGGTGAATCATTTGGTACGATTTACCACCACCTACTGGTGAGACATGTGGCTCAGAATGACAATTTTGTTCATATTATGCGAGTTTACCTCTGTTTACACAAGAAGAATTAACTTTTACATGCACACTACTAAATCAACATTGTAGTGTTTAAATCAATATTGAATCGATCCCAAATTGAATTGTGAAGCAAAGAACCAAATTGGAAATGAATTGTGAGGTTCTCAGCAATACTCGCAGCGAGAAATAATGGGGAGATATTGCATATTTCATCAATGTCTTCAATTTACAGCAGCTTTTCACTGTCAAAACTACTCCACTTCACCCTCCCACAGCCTTAAGAATCCCTTGGACTCTATGAGCTTTTGACTCCGCGTGTGGTCTACAATACAACACGTTTAGAAGTATAAAAACACATTTGTTTGTTTGGTGACACCCATGAGTGTGGTGGGGATATTGATGCCTTTGAGTCATCAAGATATCTGTCTTTGCAAATATCCATGAGAAGGCGTTCTTGGTTTTCCACACAAAACAGTTCACATGGTCACAAAATACCAGAGGTACACGCCACGGTGTGGAAAATTTGCTCTGCAGACACAGCAAGAAGGGGCATGGTTGGTTGCTGAAATGAGGCAATTTGACCATGTGGCACAGCGCTGACCTCACGTACACATCAAGCATACATCAAATTTTATTCAATCCAAATGTTTCCATAGAGCAGAACTAAAAGCAGCCACAGCTGACCACAGTGCTTTGTGAATGAAAAAGACCTTCACTCTCCTATTTTGCCCAAAGACAAGAGGTGACTTGAAAATGAAATCCCGACTCAAAAAACAGAAACATTCTTTTCATAAAAAACTCAATTTTCCACCAATGTGGTTGGATCAGGAAGGCCTGGGTCACTTGAACCTGAACAAAGCCCTGCTGCAGGGGAAAACAATGATGCCTATGAATGCCTTCCTGTTTTGGTCAGATTCCAGCTGTAAAGATGATCCATTGGACAAATTCAAGTTCATCACAATTCAGCTTCTACCTCCCAACAAGGTTTCCCCCAGAAAACATATTAAGCCCAGTGGTTGGGTGCTTGGGCAAGTTGAGGAATTTGAAAATATCACTTGACGATTATGTTATTGAAAGATTGGAAAATTAACACCTAAACACCAACTATAAAATCTTAAAAAACACAAACATTTAAGATTTTATAAAACCTAAATAAATAAGCAATGCTTATGTGGGGGCACAAGTAAAGCCTGGTGGCTCATTAGGCTTATAATACACTGGGGGAAACCCCGTTCCCAACATTACTCCACTTGTGCAGCCAGTGATGGGGTAGCGTTAACCGGTAAGTAGTGGAGTTGGTGGAAGACAACAGACGACAAAACTACTGAGGAAGTGAAGCACAGACTGAAGAAAATTTCTCTGGACTGATTCCTTCATGCAGAATGCCTCAGGTCAGAGAGCAGCCATGAAATCATAACAGAAAGGATTTGTCCTTCCAAAGAAAATTACTTTTCCCCTGGCCCCTAAAGCATCTCCATAATTCCAGCCATAACTCCTAATAGAGGTGTCTGACTCACAGACACAGTGTTCAGTGTCTATTATTCATTCCCTAATTGATATTTTACAATGCAACACTTTTGGCAATGCTTTCAGACAGGAATAATTCCTCTTGTGAATGAAACTATGAGCTTGTGCGTTGTGCACATTTAGAGGCATTTGGGTTTTGTTGAATATAGACTGTGGGGCAACTGTGGCTGTATGGTAAGAGTAGTCTTGCGATCGGAAGGTTGTAGGTTTGATTCCAGTTTCCTCCTGCCACATGTCGATGTGCCTCTGGGCAAGGCACTTAACACTGATCACACATATATAAATGTGTGTGTGTTCTTCCTGAAGTCCTGGCAGGAATTGGTTAAAATTTGCAGAATCGGAGACATATCTAAAATTATGAGATGGTGTGCCTATGACTCAGATTTTGCACCAAACAGAACTGATAACAGATTCAAACTATGGACCTCAACAGGACTAACTACATACTATTCATTTTCCCACAAAGGAAAATTTCAGAGTTTTGAAACCTTACAGAAGGATCACGGATTGGGAAAAGATGATTTCTTTAGGTACCTGCAGGTGAGACATTATTTTAATACAAATTTTAAAGAGGGGTTGAGAGAAAGTGATTCCAGTTTCATGGGTGTATTCCTATCACTAATTAAGCCTGGGCCAGAAAGCAGAATCATCTCCAAATTATATAACGTTATACAGCTATCTAAACAGGGGAATACAGAATACATAAAGAGGAAATGGGAGAAAGTAATGAAGACAACAGTCTCACAAGAGGACTGGGAGGGTATATGTCAGTTGCAATGGGTCTCGACCGGATCAAATACATGGCGGGAGTTTTGCTGGAAAAACATTACACGATTTTTTGTTACACCCATTCAGAGAAGATATCAAAGCAATGGGGACTCCTGCTGGAGACTTTGTGGGCTTAATGGTGCCAATCATTTCCATATTTTTTGGGACTGCCAGGTAATAAGACCATATTGGGAAGAGCTCCATAAACACATTGAAAATATATTTAATGTGAACATTCCATTTAAATGTGAAACGATGTATCTGGGCAACTTGCGGTTGGACAATTGGACCAATTCAGACAAAAAGCTGCTGGCTATCCTACTGGCAGCCACTAAGAAATGGCTGAAAACGGACCCACCTACTATGGATGAATGGATTGAAATAGTTTATCGGTTTTATGCTATGGAAAGGATTTCTTTCTCCCTTCAACTTGAAAAAGGAAAATTTTATAAGATCTGGACCAAATGGACTGAATATGTAAAACCAATCAGATCAGACTTCACTTGATTGTTCTTGTGAATTATGTGTGCTACCCTTCGATATTCTTGAGATCTTCTATTGCTTGAAGTGGTGCGATTCCCAATTTTTATTTTTTATTACTTTTTTATTTTTATTTATTTTTTGTTTGTTTTGTTTTGTTTTGTGTGCAATTTTGTTCAAATTTATTACCGTTTACAACTAAAACTGTTAAAAAATACCAGAAAGGCAATATGGACAAAACCACCTGGATTCCATGCTTTCACCACATGTACGACCTCAAATGGGTAACGCTATAATTATTGTATATGATGGAAATCTGTCTTTCTAAATAAAAAAAAAAAATAAAAAAAATAAATGTGTGTGGTTTGTGAGTGCGAATGAGTGAATGTGACTCTAGTGTAAAGCGCTTTGAGTGGTCAAAATGACTGGAAAGGAACTATATAAGTTCAGTCCATTTAAAATTTACAGCAAATGGCTCAGATATCAGCTGCTTTAGATATCCTTTTTACAGGTACCTTTTTGTGACTTGCAATAGTTTGTGTTATGTCAGTGTGCATTCTGACTTTTTGTCTACACAGTCAAATTTCCTGCTGAGGGGCAATAAAGGTTTTAATACAAATTCTTGGACATCTCCAAAATCCTTGTGGCACAATGACTCACCGGTACTCCGAGACTCCATCTAATAATGCCCACAACTGCCTATTTTGATAGTTTAAACACAAAATGTGCCTTAATATGCACAGCTAACCCTAACCCAGTGGAAACCAAAGCTGGACCGTGTTAAGAAGAGCCGAGCTTCTACAGACCTCTGTCCATGCAGCAGTGAGCCAAGCTGAGCAGTTGTGGTGAGCGAGCCTCCAGGATCTGCTGGTGCAGGTTGATGTAACGAAGAGTCCACCAGGGCAGGAGCTGCAACCCAGAAACAGATCAGGTCAGCCATCTTCAAACTTCTATAAAATGGACTCTTTTTGCTTAAGTCAATAAAGCTGGAATAAGTCCTAAAGACCGATGCATTCAACTACCACCACTGGTGACTTGGTTTTACATGAACCGTTTAATGCTCCAACAATACAACCTCATGTTCAAATGTCCTGGATTATTCTGAAAGCCGTGAGGAATAAATGCCAGCGTTGCAGAAGGCGTGAAAGGCTGTGAGGCCAGAAGACGGGGCAGCGTTTGGAACAGAGTTCACCTGGACACGGTGATCTTCAGGCCCTATCAGCACAAATAAAACACCAGCAAACACAAAGACGCATGCCGGAGGAAAAGTGCTGAAGACGCAGTAAAAACAGCAAACTGCTTTGCTTTTTCCATCTGACTACGAGAGAAAGAACCGGCGATGTCTCTCAGCCAGTCAACGGTTTCTCCTTCTGCCCCCCTGCTCCTGTTCAGCACTAGAGGAGAGGAACCAGACCGTGTCAAATCTTATTTGCGAGTCATTTTGCGGGTGCCTGCTGCATCTTCCACTAACGCGCAGCACATCCTCTGTAGCATGGCTGCACGAACCTTTAATAGTCTGTCTCGCTGAATCAGTGTCCTGCAGCTTGTATTCACACATGCAGGCCAGCCAAGCATGCTCAAGGGGCAATTAGCTGCGTCCGAACACAGCCTGTGTGTTTCAACAGGGAGCAGGAGGAGAGATGACCAGCTGAAGAGGAGGAGAAGAAAAACTAGGCAAGTTCACCATGCCCACTATCTTGAGAACAAGGCTGGTAGTTCACTCTCTTGTAAGCCATTAGCATTTAAGGAGTCTATTTTGACTAAAACACCAAACAGTAAATGGGCTTTCTGAGTGTCCAGATCCAGCTGATGATGTTGGCTTCTGAGGCAAAACGTCTGCTGGTGTTAGTCTAAAGGCCAGTCCCTTTTTAAAGAGCTTCTCTTTCAGTGGAGTGCAGAGATGGATCCAGAATTTATACTGTCGCATTTAATTTTCAGCTGCTGATCAAAAGGTTTATCAGTTTGACTCCAGACACATTATCTTCTGAAATGACTCTAACCTCAAGGTTCCAAAACACACAACAGCTTTGAAACTGCCGGCTTTCGTCCAGCCTGGCAGGCCACCAGGTTTTACTTGCCACCCCCCACCAGGCTAAGTATAGTTGTTTATTTTAAATAGTGTTTTTTATCTATGCGCTTACAAATTATGATTATGCTTTTTGTGCACCTTGGAATTTTTGAAATGTTTAAAAGTCTTTAAACACAAAACAAATGGTGGGCCGCTGGCGGACAGCTCTGGCGCCCCACCACCAGGCTCAGCAGGTCTTCTGGTGGAAACTCTGACTCGATGTTATTTAACACAAATATAGACAAGCTGTGTGTGGAAACACTACCAATCATTTTATAACTTGTAGAAAAACATAGAAGGGTCCCACAAGAAAAAAAACCCTCCAACATATACAGGATTAATTTGTCCTGTCATGACGAAATTTAAGACCTGTGATTAATGTATTTAAGGCCAACATATTTTTTCATGTACTTAAAACATTTGTAGGCATTAATTTAAGACGGAATAATTGAACAACTTTTTAAGACTTTGTAAGGATGCGCGGATGCTCCAGTTACGAGGTGAGAGAAAATCTGATGTACCTGAAGACGTTCCATTTTGGCAGAGCACTTGGTGAGAATGACCCTGGCCAGCAGCAGCAGGAAGGGGTTGACCACTAGGCTGTACACTGACTCACCGTCCAGCAGCAGGCTGGAGAGGGTCGCCTCCGTCAACAACTGGGGACTCTAGAAAAAAAATATTCCAAAACAGGTGAGGAAAAAGTGTTGTGATTTATTATGCAGAACTGTCACTAAAGATGAGAAATTGATCTGAACAGTAAGCAAAACTGTACAGAAAATATAAAGATTTTTCACATAAGATTAAAAAAGAAACTTTTGTCTGTAAATGTGGTCTACCAAAAACTCCTTAAATGCCATAGTTTCAGAAGAAAAAAAATGGCTTAAATGAAAAATGTGCAGAATGTACCAAGTCTTGCATTTGATTAATGGTCAGAACGATTAATTGAGAACTAAAATAATTGCCCTAATGCAGATATGATAGCGTTGGCTTTACTTTGAAAATATTAAATATTATGTTGATATATAAAAGCATTAATGATCTACATGACAGAAACTCCCTGCCTCCCAGATGGTCATCCAGACCTCAGTCTGGATAAGTCTTGAGAAGAAACAAACTTTTGGAGCAGCACCGCCTGCAAGGGAGAGAAATCTTCTGTGACTGACTTGAAAACAACACTGATGTCTAAAAGTCATTCAGAAAATTTTATTTTATTACCCTAGCATGAAGTTCATAGCATCCAAAATTAATCCTACCCTTGGCAGTTTAGGTTTAGAGTAATCTTTCAACAAAATGTTTGATCTGAGTGGAAGCGGTGTTAAGATTTTAGAGTAGCAGTTTGAAACTGATTGGGAATCTGTGTAAACTCTCAAAAGAAAAAATATTTCCTATTAGAAGCAATCGTGTTGGTTACGTACGCATAACTACTGAATATAAACATGAGAGATGCCCTCCTATGTTGGTGCATGCATGTCTTGTTGGTTGCTTGGAAACAGCTGGTGTGGCGGTACATTAATCACGGATGCTAAACATATGAACGTGATAACTGCTGCGGCGTGCCTGGATATGAGGCTCTCTGAGGAAGCAATACCTTGAAAGCATCTGTAATTAGGACCCAGGAGAGGCTTCCGTTCTGGAACCTGTCCCGTGTCTCCAGATCGTCCTACATCTGTCTCTGAAAACTCTGGATTAAATATCCACAGAAAAACTAGGACTTAGCAAAGATAGCAGATAAGAAAACGGAGGAGGTGGAATGAACAGATCTGACGTGTTCACAACACTGGTGTTGTGAACATGGTCAGTTCAAGGCCATGTCCAGACCGCATGGTCAGTGACGGCATGAAATCACACTTCCAAAGAGTGGAGCGACGCACACACACGTCCTGAAAACTCAGGATACGTGTGATTGATTTTGGAGGCCAGGTCTGCTGCAGCATCCATCATCCTGCTGATCGGTCTGGCAGGTCTTCCAGAGCAGGTGGTGTGTCTGGGCTCTCCATTAAGATTGGGCGACTGGACAAATTCATTGACAAGCGGCAAACCACTTTGGCTGCATCTGTACTCGAATTATGGCAGAAAAATTCCCCCATACTCATGTTCCGAGAGGAGCTGTATTTTGTTGCACACAAAGTTTAGAGGTGGAACCTTTCTATTGTGTTTCTGGTACACCTGTAAATCGGACACACAAGTGAACAACGGCGACAGACGACACAGCCACTTCTCTTGACCTGCTGGGGGTTCATTTGTGGGACTCTGGAAAAGACTATTGTTGTACATTTAGCTCACCAGACAGGTGAGCTAAAAGGAGAAATAGCATCTCAATGCTAAACATGTTGCAGCAGCACAGACATCCCAAATGTCGGTGTCCACAGTCCATATTTCTAAAGAGACTGGAACGATCAGAGCTTCCTGGAACACTGGATGGCTAGAATAGTACTTTGCATCAACCTGATGGTTGAAGAACCTGAAGAATTTTATATGAACTCATATGTCTATTTATTCAACAATTTATCAGCAAAACAGGTTTTAAGCTGAAAATGTTGCTTATTTTATCAATATACAGCTTTTGATTAAAATACAATTAACTGCAATGGACTAACTACAAACCCTGTAATTAACTCAATTAAAAATTTTTAATTAAGTCCCACCACTAGCTGAAATAAACAAAGTTATAAAACTGAATTCAATAAGCCAGCAGGAAATGGTAGACCGCCAACACAAGTGTGTGTTTCATATTTCAAAGACTCACTGCTGTTGACCGAGTAAATAAATCTCCACCAATCACACAAAAACAACAACAGATTCTGCAGGAAGGACAAGATGAAGGAACGGCGTCGTACCCGAGAGGACAGCAGAGCCGAAGGCAGCCGGTCCCACATGTGGAGAGAGAGAGGAGGTCCGGTCCAGTTGCTCTGAGCGAACAGGTGGAGACAGGAGACGGCCATGGCCAAGACCACAAGCTCCCTGCAACACAACAGCTGGAGTTACTCACCACCGCTTTAATAAAAGGCTTTTCTCACTTAATAAACTGCTTTTATAAGTGTCAGTGAACAGACGCTTCAGGAGGTTCTAAAACTGTCACTGTAGCTTCTACACAGAATGAAGAAATGTGGAATCTGGAAGAGGACAGCAGAGAGACGAAATGGACAGGAACCAGGAGAAGCTGGGACCTAATTCAGAAAGTAGTTCTTCAACACATCAGAATCACACCCTTCAGTGGCTTTTACTGAGATCAACCTACCAAAGTTGAGAACAAAAAACAATGAAACAACGGAAGACAAAAAAACAGTAGTTTAAATTTTTTTAAACAATGAAAATCAGAAAGCGGTGGCATTTGTTTTTTCCAGTTGTACTTCCACCTTCCTCCAGTCTCAGCCACCGTTTCTCATTTCCCCAACAATTGAAAAGAGAATGTCTAACCACCAGATACTGGTAAAAATCTAACATGAGTTTGGCTGATCAGCAGCATTCGTGCTGGGCTACCTGTTGTCGTCGCCGTGGGCAGTCAGATACAGCTGCAGGCGTCTCTCCAAGTAGGCCTCCATGTCCTCCCCTTCTCTGCAGCTGCCGTCTCCAGTCAGCACATCTGCCACCTGAGGGCTGAGCAGGACGGCCTTGAAGTCCCCTCCAGAAGGGCCTGCAGCAGGGCCCCGCTTCTGCAACAAGACCAACAAAGCAGCTGAAAGCAAGATGGACGACACAGCCAAAACTCAGACTCTCTTATTTCATAATCATTGTAGGGCTGTTACAATAAGCAACAATAAATGAATCCCACAATCAGTTAATATAAAGTCATAATTCATTTGATTTGTCTTTTGTGTTATTTATTTTTGGGATATTTTGATTATCTTCCAGTTGCCATTACCATCATATTACTCGGTAACGGACTACAAACAACATAATCGAATATTGCAATAATTTATGTGCCAATTTATCCCCCAGCAAAATATAATAGGCCTCGTTGATAGTCACTTCATAACCTTCGTATACCTGTAAAAGTTTGGAAAACAAGACATTTGTCTTTTTTTTGTTGAAGTGGCTATGCATTATGGAGATGAATACTCAAATCTCATGTGTGCAAAAATAACGCATAAAGTCTGCAGTGTGTGAACTGCAGACATCAAGTGATCGGGCCAATTTCAGTTCTATGAATACAGAAACTGCTTTTCAAAGCTTTCTTCAAGAATACAAACAATATTACACCAAAATATTATAAATATCATGAGATGATCAGACTTAAATATATCATCAAATTCCACAGACCTGCATAATGTCTGTTTGTCGCTATGATAAAATGTTTTAAGACATATAAAATTACAAAACAAAGTACATGTCTCATGTTCTATCATTTTAGGTTCAAAGAATGATACTGCCAGCATGTTGGCGCGACACAGACGGCCAGCTGGTGTCAAACACGGATGGGGAAAGAAGGAAGTACAACAAAGGAGTAACGTTGCTCCAGTGAAACTCTCCTCGTCTTTCATTAGGTTTTTATTTGCGGAGGGAGCCGGCTTAGCTCATTAGCACTGATTGCATTCTGTTCCCCGGTGGAGACAACAAACAAGAAAGGAGGAGGAGGAGGAGGAGGAAGAGGAGAAGGAGGAGGTGTAGAATAGAACCTGGCCACATTAACAAACAGTGCCCCTCCCACCCCACACACACACCTACATGAAAACATCAATTAAATTCAAGGCAAGAGCAGACAGCTCAGCCTGCCAAGAATACTAAAGCTAGCAACATTTTGTTTAGGGCTGAAGGAAGTCCAGGGCTGGTCTGACCCGACAGATCCACCTCACTGCCGTCTTCTACGAAGCATGGTGGACTTTTAACAACGCAAGCTAACGGCACGCTACACAATGTTGCTTCATGCATGCACTACTATATCTGAGTTAATCAATAAGTACTTAGAGATGCAGACAGAAGCTTGGCTTTGCTTCTGAACTTCAGGTAGGGAAATAGGGACACACCGACATGAGTCTTAATGTTGATGGGATCAGCAATATTCAGACTCTGACAAGTATACTGTTATGGTCACATAATATATTAACACCAACATCGGCATAGACCAATAGTAATTTTTCATCACACTATCGCTCTGGGGGAAAAAAAAAACTAGGCCAAAAATTTTAAAATGTTATTTATTTCCATTTTGTTGGTGTTTGTTTGAGGAGGTGGAGCAGAGGACATTGGTCCCCTGTGATGGTGATACAGCAAAGAATTGTGGGGAGTTTAACTGAAGCAGTGAGAGATATATCACCGTCACATGACCAAACAGAGACCTCCTCTACTCCGCCTCCAGAAACTAACGCCAGCAATGGGAATAAATATGTTAAATTCCACACAATTTTACTTGTCGGAACAATACATGATCAATCCCTACAGCAAAGGGTCTTTATTTATTTATTATGGTCGTGGTTTCTTCTGCCATTTTTCCATTTACCCCCCTCACACTTTGAAAGCAGGCCGGACAACTATATGTTCTCAATATCTACACAACCACAAAATGCCCGTTTAGAAAACATAACCACATCTAAAAAGGTCTGATTCCAGATACCAGGTTGGGTTCCCTTTACGTGACTCCAAAGGTCAAGACCTGATCCGTGTTGTAGACCTACCAGTCTCTGAGTCAAAGTTAGCCTCTCCCTCTGTCATGAAGTCAGATTCTCTGCCTGCCTGGGGACGCCTCCATTAGTCAATCAGACGACCCCTTCCCAGTACCCTTGGCTTTAATAAGGTGCTGTTGGCATTGTAAAGGAGCTGCGGAGATTCTCATCTCACTGCTGATCTAATGAAACCCAGGGGCCGCCATGAGAGCAGGAGGAAGTGGGTGGGGGGAAGTGGTAGAGGACAAGCAGGAGAATGAGCCGGCACCGGCTTTATGAGAGGGGAAATGAATAGCAGTGGTACGGCCACACGTTTAATGAAACCTCAGCTCCTCTTCAGGCGTGCCGATGAAATGGCAGCAATTATGGAAACAAAGAAGGGGCCCTCAAATGAGTTCATAAGTCATAAAAGGTTAGTGAAATAAGCTGCCATTAATTAGGCTCACTGTGGATGGAGTCTGCAGAAGCGCACAAGGCTGGGCAACAATGCAGACCCAAGATGGCTCACGAAGGCACAGCTGGGAATCCTGCTGGAGGTCTGTGGTGGGAAATTGGGGTTGGGGGTCAGTTCATTTCCAGAGGTTTCTGCTGCCTTCATAATGCTCTGCGCTGACTTAAAAAGGCCTCTCCTTTTCACACGCCACTGAAATTAAAACTGACACGACTCATATGGAGCTTCAGGGAAATAACACCGGGCTGTTTAAAGCAGGTCCAAACAGTCCCACTCTGTGTAATCTGTTCTCCTGCTGAGCAATTACCATAATGTTAGTAAACAACTGGAGTATAATGGTAATCTGATAAATAAGAGGTCGACAGAAGTAATTACAGGCAGTGCTGTGAGTAATTCTGGTTTCAAATGGAGCTTCTGTATTCTGCACTAGAGATAAAGAAATTACAATATGCAATTTTCAAAGCGCTTGCTGGAATAATGATTTATGCCTTTAATTAAGAACATTATTTCCTCTGTGAAACAAGAATTTAGAACAACCCTCTAAAGTGCAAACAGCAGAGCTGGTGTTTTAAGATCTGATTCTTGGTAAACTGAATGTTTTTTCACACCATGTTGAAGTGAGCAACAGACAGCCATGCATGCATAGAGTAAATAAGCCAACGTCATGTTTTTAGATTGCATTAGGAAGCCAGATTATCTGGGGAGAACAAACATATGAGCAGTAGAGGACATGCAGAATGACCTCAGGCCAGGCCGGGATTTGAACCCAGGACCTTCTAGCTGCCCACTGCGCCATCATGCAGTTGTGCATATCATAAAGACTGCCAGTAACTCTCCTCTAAACCCATCCAGCTTGGGTGGACAACCCATCCCTCTCCTTTTAATTACACCTTATAGGCCACAATGGTGCAGTTTTAAAGACGGCTGTAAAAACCCACTAACTGGTGTTACTGGTTCCCTCCCCAGCCCCACTGTGCCTCCACATGTCCTTGACAAGTCACTGACCCAACCACTGTCCCCAGTACGGTCACTGGTGTAGGATTCTACATAAAACAACAAACAGCTTCTGGGCTATCAGTTTTCATATGATAGCCGCAAGCTCAATTTTTCTCATGTTTATAGCAACCGCTGTAAACTCCCTAAACAGTTCAACAAATTCAAAAGTGCAAGAACACTAAGGTCAATTTCACATCCGATAGTCCAGTACAAACGGTTCGATTGGGACCAAAGTTGTTATAATTTCAGAGGCTGTGGCTCTCCTTCACACTGCACTGAGTCAAACAAACCAAACCCTTTCAGTAACTTATCCCCTCCTCGCCTGTGGTCGCACTGTACCAAGGACCACAGCAGGAAACAACACAAACTTTTGAACAGGACATCAAATTTCTCACCAAATGGAAACATAAATGGAGTGGAATCAGATTTGAGTGGTTGTAGGATTTGTCTTTTGTTTTTGACAAAGAACAATGAGTCATTTCTCCCACTGAGACTCAATGAGACTCTTGCCTCTGTTTTGGTTGTATTTACCCAGAATGCCCTGCACTGTAGTCCACTCCTGCTTTTGCATCCGTACCGTTCACTTCAACTGAACCCAGAAGTCACTTTGTAGGTGGACCAGAGTTTGCTTGCTTGGTCCGCATCAGAGACAAATTTTCTAGGCAAACAATCTAGGGAGTCCACTGAGCAGCTAACTTTGCACAGCCAAACATAACATTACATTTTTAACATTAAAATCACAGGTGACACCATTAGCGCTGCCAGTTTAAAGTGATGAGCTATGAGGTCATGGTGTTTGGAAGGAGGTCATGATGGACAATAGCAAACAGCAGAGAGAACAGAACGTCACAGTGGCCAGCACCGACTAGTCACCTCTGACCCGCGTCATCGCATCCTATCAGCATTCTGTAATCAGAGGGAGAAACAGGAATCGCTTGACAAATGCAAGGAGACTCGAGATGTTTCTGTCCACGGGGGTCTAAACCAGGGGTGTCCAAAGTCAGTCCTGGAGGGCCGGCATCCTGCATGTGTTAGTTCTCTCCCTGGCGGTACCAACAACCTGCTCAGCAGGTCAATGTTCTTCTTAGACCTTCTAAGGAGCCGTCATTGGATAAACCAGGGAGAGAACTAAGACATGCATGATGCCGGCCCTGGAGGACCCACTATGGACACCACAGTTCTACACCAACTTCTTGCCCTGGTGACAAAAAAAAACAAAACAAAAGTTAGCTGCACCCCAGTTTTTTCTTACTGGGATTGCAGGTAGAACTGGGACTTCCTTGGCTCATGGTGAATGAGAGAAGAAGAAACTGATTTTTTTTCCTCCACTGTTCAGGCGCCACTGGGTGACCGACTGATTCCAGAGAACACCTTTAACACGAGGAATCCAAATGGGATTAAAAGTCGCCAAACGAGGGACGTGAGGACCATGGAGGCACAGCTCGGCGCCAGACACTTTCTAATTTAACTCCGGTTCTTCACTAAGGTTCCGTTCCCTGACGTAGCATGTTCCCACATCTGTCCCTGGTCCTCGTGCGCTCGCGGTCCGGCTGAGATGCCGCGCGAGAGCGCAGAGACTGAGCACGAGACGGCCAACAGGGTCTCTGACCGTTAGCTCCGAACCGTCCCGTACAAACAGAACCGACCCGAACAGAACAGACCGGCTCAGACAGACGGTGCTGCCTTCACAAACCCGAAGTATAAACGTCTCTCCAGTTGACTGTATTAAACACAGCCCGGTTTTTAATGTGAGTTCACCCTCAGCGCTGAGCAAACAGAGCTAAAGACATTTAGCTCCATCCTGTCATGGTAACAAAATGTCAGCCAGTGATGTTGGGAAACAAACTGAATGGCCCTTAAAGGCATCATTACTCGGACACCGAGGCGGAGTTTGAACGTGTGTCTCACCTGCATCAGTAACGATGTTTTGTGTCCAATTCGTCGCCTCGCCGGCAGCCAGGAAGCCTCTCAGCACCGGGAGCTCCACGCTGAGCAACATGGCTGTCCGTGTCTGCTGGATCTCCCGTGGACAGTCCCGCAGCAGACCGGGATCCACGCAACCGGGCTGCAGAGGCGAAAGCACAGAGATTGTTTCTAGCTTTCCATGTGCCGAAAGAAGCGTCAGTAAGCGGCCATGACAGATGCGCGTTGCATTCTGGGAAAAGCTCGGGAGCAGAGGCGGGTCCAGTTCTATCCGGGCTCTGGGCAAAAAACACTTTTTCACGCTTGTCCTGCTGAAAAGCAGCTCTCTGCATGTTTACATGTTTTCTCTGCTGCTCATTGCTACAAGTTAGGGTTTTGCTTGATTTGATGCAGAGTGAAAATGTTTTCAAATGATTTGTTTCAGGTTTTCTGTGTGTGCACAGCACACAGTTAAATTATAAATATATAAGAGTGAGAAAAGCAAAGTCATCTGTTTAAAAACGGGACAAAATAAATAAATGTTTGGGTGAATGTGGTTTTCATTTTTTTTCAATCCATTTTTGATAAAAACATATGTGACATATTAAAGGATGGGAAGCAGAGACATATGTTGCATTCTACTTGTGGTCAGGACTTTCAAAAATAATAACAATTTTTTAAATCAACTGGAACAATCCTCTCCCCGAAGTCAGACTTCCCACTCAGAATATATGTACAACCAGGAAATAAAAGAAGCTTTCAATTCAGATTGTTTTAAATCCTGAAATAAAAGAAGCTTTCAATTCAAATTGTTTAAATCCTGTTTTTATATTTTTATAGGAACATTTTTCACACTGACTTTAAGAACTAATATGGCCGCTCCCCGTATCAACAACAGTAAGATGAGGTAAAAACATGTTTACCAAGTGGACTACTTGTAGTGGGCTCCACATACAGGGAGCGACAGATGGTAGCAAAAAGCAACAGTTTCACCTATTTGATGTGAAGCCAACACACGGGCCTCTGGCAACACCAGTGAGGTGACAAAATGTACATTATTTTCAACTCTCCATGACACACTGCTGGTCTGTGTGTGCACTAACTAAAAATTTCACATGCACAAACTTTGTTTGCCACTTGGCTGGAGGAGGGCAGGTGATTGTTGCTTCTTAACACTATTTCCATGGAAAATGAATGAAGAGGAAGTCATGCTGACTTCCATGTGTCGAGCCCTTAAGACTGACTGCAAACTGAGGATATTAAAAGTAGAATTTGAATGTGAAAGAAATAGCTGAAAACAACATCTGTAAGAGGTACCACTGACAATTTCTACTTGGGTATTGTCATATTGGAATCCCAACTTCTCAGATTACTGGAGAACTCATGGTTAGCTGGAATGCTGTAAACGCGACCATCCCCACCTGCAACTTCCAGCAGCTGGAAATAACGTCAATGGAACATTATTTCAATGTTCCATTGAAATAATGTTCCATCTCAAACAGGATAATTGCAATCATCCTGTTTGAGATTATGAGTCATAATCCCAAACAATCTCAAACAGGATGCTCCAATTCAACACAACTCTTGAATAAATTTTTGGTTTGTTCGAAATCATATTGTTAGGGTTGGAGGTCCATGAGAAAACCCAGATGTTATTGTCACTGGCAACATTCAATATTTTGAGGAAGTGGCTCTTGCCAATATTCTTCATAGCCTTGTGCAAAAGGGAGAGGATGAAAACATAATATCGACTAGTATTAGTCGATATCTGTTTCTGAAAGGTTGGCTTGCTTTTATCCCCACCCTTTGCCAATTTCAGCTCTTTCTGAAACTGGTGAACGATGCATCTCATGAGCATAGATGGCGAAAGGAACTTGGACAGACGCGTGTTTTGTTCTGTGAAGGACGCCGGCATGAAGATCAGTGTACTGAGGCACTCACCGCCCACATGGGCAACGGTGTGCCCACAGCTGCTTCTCAAAGCACTCAAGGCCACAGAAGCAGAGTCACATGCTTCTCCAGGAAGTGATAACAGTCCTGAAGCATGTGAACCTGACAGTTTGAAAGCAGCAGGTAGTGGAACCAAAAGTGCTGTAGCACGTTTCAGCGCCACCATTAACCCATCTGTGCCGAACCTGAACATGACATCCTGTTCAGGCTTGCTGACATAGGTTGAATGGGAAAACATTTTTATGTCCAGGAAAGCTGACCAATCGGCATGCTGTGAAGCAGCATGGCTAAGAAGTTGGACACCTTGGACAAATTGTCCAGGTGGTCCTGAAAAGCTCCAGGAACATACCATGCCAGTTAGGAAGGTTGATGCTCTTAAGAGTTATTTAGTCCTTGATTGCACTCAGATTTATGTATGTAAATATGCATTGGCATCATTTATTGTTTTTGTGCCAATGCACCAATAGATTTCTTTTTGATCATCCTTTTTCAGTCTGTCCAGTGAAATTGCTTAGGGTTTAATAGGGCAGCTTCTTTCTGCCACTGTACAATAATATTGGTGCAAACGTGACCTGCAAATCTTAAGTAACTCCACCTCTACCTCCTTTCAAACCCTGAACCTCCACTGGTCAAAGCCACAGACACCAGAGCTAGCAGTGCAAACAAGCTGAAGACCACCATTGCGTCCATGCCATGCTGCACTGATGCAGGAATTCATGCAACAGCTTTAACCAGGAACTGAACATGGAGACTAGACTTTTCAGTAGGCTCACATTTCTGTTAAAACTATTGATTAATATACCTTGTCATAAGGCTGAAAAACATCACGATGCAAGCGTTTCATATTAATTGAAGTAGATAACCGCCAATAGATTATTATTTTTTCATATATCTAAAATACTCCTAAGATGGTGGCAAGACCGTTTCCACGTCATTTTTAAGCAGTTCTAAGGTACGGAGGCGAAACATGAAACTGCTGCTGCGCAAGTTCCTCTACAGGTTGTTGCTCGGTAACCAAAGACTGAGCGAGTTGATGCCACCCACCTCGTTTACCCGGTCATAAGAGGTTGAGCCGCTAAAGTCTTTCCTCTGCCTACATCTCCCAGAATGCTGTGCGGTTCTGAACTAGAGTTCAGTGAATATTCTATCAGATGTATCGACACTGGCAATGTGTCCATCCAGCCTTACGCCAACATGAGATAAACTGTCATGAATGCTGGAAACGTATCACTATTTAGTGAACATATGAGACGCTTTAGAGTAAAACTCAGAACTAGGCTGTAGCCTCTGTCTCACAAACTATAGTTTACTTTCAGTGACGAAACAAGCTCTTGCAGGTCAGAAGTTAAACTGACAAACAAACAAAAAAAAAAAGCATTTGCACAATCAGTCCATATTTTCAAGCTCCATTTAATGTCCTAGCAAAAGGATTATGTTACTGTACTAAGGAGTGAGTAAAATAGAAAGTGCATTTTTTTTTTCCACTGCTGTTTCAACATAATAAAATCAAATCAAAGCAGTTTTCTTTAGCTAGACGGAGCAGAATTCTGTAGAAATAGCAGATTATTCAGCAAAGGTACTCTGTTGGGAGTATTTGGTGGTATGGTGTAGATCAAAGGCACATCACAGCTTTTGTATCTCACGGGGGATTGTTGCACACGCACAGAAAACACACAGACACATGCACAAGCCTTTAAAGTACATTTCCCGATCTGGCCGTCTACAGTCGTGTGAATGGAAAGCAGTTATGGAGAAGTTCTAAGAGGCGACAAATGCCGATCCAGAGTGTGTTTAAGCCTTTTAATTTGGAGCCTGTAAAAGGGATATAACATGAGTTAAAAATGTCCATCTTAAACCTTATTGAAGTGGATATGATCCAAGACAAATCAAAGGTAGCGTGGGGTCTCCAGAGGTTTTTCTGAGAGTCACTTTCCGGTGTGTTTTCTTCTTTTAAATAATATGCTTTAAGAATGACCAATATATCCTTGATTCCAGCTATCACCGCTCTAACAGTCCCAAAAACACCGCCCCCCCCAAAAAAAGAAAACAAAAAGGACTTAACATTCAGTAAACATTCTTCTCTAAAGGTAGTTTCCCTTATATAATCTGTCATTTTTCCTCTGCCATTATGTATACATAAACAAGTTTAATAACATACCAATCAGTGGTTATTTCACAATTGGAAAAAAAAAGCACAAAATGTTTACAGTCTTTTACAGGTGAATAAAAGTTTTTCTTGACTCTGTAATAAGGGCATAGCGTAGTTCAGAGTTTGTCTCATCGGCTTCTGGTACTCGATCTCCCTCCACTACTATTCTGCAATTAGATCTTTACATACAAATATTGACAAAGTGATGACTCCCCCTCTCAAAGCCATCCAGTCTTTAAAGAGTAATCATCAGAAAGAGGAAGGTGAAGGGCCGAAGATACTGGAAAAGATGGGGCAGCAGGGTCAGTGGGGTCCGAGTGGCCTGGTGGGTGGGGGTGAGTGGGTGGGCTCATAGCTGGCCCTCGCTGCAGTGGCTGTCCTGACTGCCGGCGGGTTTCTCTGCGTCCTGACTGGACAGGTCTTTGAGGATGAGCGCGGCGCTCTTCTCAGAGAACTCGTCTCCGTCGGGCTCCAGGCCGTCGGGACAGGACAGCTTCAGTAGCTCCTCTCTCAGCTGGGCTGTGTGTCTCTGCAAGGACACGCACACACACACACACACACACTTATTAGGTGGCCAGGTTTAGGGTGAGGACTGGGCTGGACCTCATAAGGCCTGAGAGGTGCTGGGACAGTCAGAGTAGCTAGTTTACCAAAATGACTTCCAGTTTAAATAGGCTGTTAATCAATGCTTCATTGAGTCGTCCTTAAGTTTTTCTCTCCTAAGACATAAAACGAATTTCTTTCTGCAGGATCATTGCTGCAGCCTTCTCAGTTCCAAAACCAAAATCTGCAACAAAGGCCGTGGCTGATAACAGGTGCTTTGATTCTTGCGACTTAATTGTTTTGAATATAGATGCTTTATGTCTTGTATAAAATATACACAAAATATTTACCAAAAATCTTTTACAACTTAGTTGAAAACAAAAGTTAACTTATTCTGACGTTTCAAGTTCAGAAAGTTGTTGGGAAAAAATCATTTTACAAAAACCTCCCATCAACACACCAGAGATTTTCCAAACAACAGACCTCCACCAAGCACCCAATGTCTTCTAAATTACTTCAACTAATGGGAGGGTCTAACAGTTACCAAATGATCTAAACACAGCCAAATATAAGAATCAATTATAGATTTAGATTCTTAACCAACTTAAGTAGATTCTACATTTTGCCCAAAGAAGAAAACTAAATTTGTAGAAATTACATTACCCTCCTCTTAAGGCTGTTTCCCCGTTGACTTTAACCCTTTTTCTGCAACTAGAAAAAGGGCTAAGTGTTGTTTTCTCTCCACTGAACCTTCTGTTAATAGGAACTCGGAAAACAAACAACTTCTTTAGAGGGTTTCTGGGACAGCCTGCTGGACATCTGTCCATCAGTCGTCTTTCTCCTGACTGCAGCCCAAAATGTTTTCCAGACTTATGATGTGATGAATCTACATAACGTAGGAGCATCACGTCATCAACAGAACTCCACTAAATATGATGTTTCTAATTTAAGGAACATCATTATTACACTCGTGTGATAATGTTCACTATCCAGCAACACCAGGTCCCAGGATTATCGGTTACCTAGGCAACACCTCTGGCCCAGACCTGAGAAAGATACCTGAAGAATATTGTCCGTCATTTAAACTGCATCTGCTCCTCCTGATGGAATAAATGTAAACCTGCTTCACTTCCAATCATCATGGCCTGGGATAGATGAGAATGTAATTCATGACAGCGTTTTGAATTTAACTGAACAAGGTCTGTCATAATTTAGTGACTGATTTGAGTCCCTCGTTTATTAAAATTCCTCGAGGAATTATGGTTTATTATTTAGCACCATGTCCTCAGTCTGGCTGGATAAATATTTATGTTGCACAATGCTATCGCTTTCGCCAGTGAGTTGCTGACGAATACCAACTGCTGTTAGCACAATATAGAGTGATCAAACATGCTCTTTTCCTCGGACATGTTCGGGTTTTCAGCGATTCTTGGGAAAGATGGGCTGAGATAAACTGAGCTCCTGACGCTCGCATGAACACCAGAGGTATAAACGGCTGAGCAAAGTGAGAGTTCATCTGTTGAACTGACTAGAGACGAAAACAGAAACTAAAGACTGGAGTATTTTTTTCTTCAAATGTGTTATTTTTATTATCAAATTGGAAATCATTTCAAATTTGTTTGTAATTTTTGTTCAGGTTGACTTAAAAAATGTGCTACTTTTGCTACTTTTCCAAGCAATAGGAATGCTCAAACATGAAAATTTGGGCCGATACTGATATCCCATATTAATATTATTGTTATGGCAGGATTGACCAATATTCTATTTTGTTAAACTTGTTTTTTTAACTGATTACTCGATTACTAAAATAATTGTTTATAACAGCCCTAAACTGAATCTATACAGCCACCATGTCTAGTTACATTCACCACTTCAACAACTATTTCCTTCAAAACATGAAGCTAATTCTGTTCTAACATGTTAAAGTGGTGGAACGGATTCAACCACCAGCTGAACAGAACCGGTCTTTTTGTGTGTGTGTGTGTGTGTGTGTGTGTGTGTGTGTGTGTGTGTGTGTGTGTTTTCTGATTGAGTGAGATTACCTTGAGAGCAGCTGCATGGTGGGACATGGTGCGGCCGACCCGCTTGTCGTTGCTGTACTGCTGGATGTCGGCGATCCACTCCTCACACTGAGACATGATCTCGGTTCTCTTCAGGTAGAAATGTTTGTGGATCACCTGCACACACACACACCGTTCACATCAGTCACTCCCACATCGCTTGATACATCCAGACTGAACGAGCAGCTCTTTGATAGAGGTTGTAGTTCGACAGAAAACAGAAAATGTAGGAACTGTGAGCTACCAGGATCAGAACCAGAATCAGAACCGGCTTTATGAACCAAGTTAGCATACACAAATGAGGAATGCAACTTTGGAAAAGCCTGCAAGCTGAGAGTCAGAACCGTTCTGTATTGGATGTGTTCACTAGGATTGCACCGATAAATCGGCCCAGATTTCCTTCATTTTTGGGAGACCAGTGATCGGCCCGTACTTACACGTGAAGCTGATCTTATCCACCTATTTAAAAAAGAAAACCAGCCAGTGTCTTCTATTGCTCTGCTGTGAGAGGTTAGACTGGTAGCCCCTCCCACCAGGTCATGTCTGACCATTAGCAGTTAACAACAGTCACCCCACTGTTATCAGCTGAGCAACTTTCATGGTATATTTAGCAACATTTCCAGATCGGTGATCGGCCAGAAAACTGCAATCGGTGCGCCCTTAGTGTCCACGGTTCTTGTGCGAAGAAGGAGCTGCTTGTCCGTTTTGTTCACCGGGAATCATAATTCGGCTCATCGTGTCTGAGGTCTGCAGCTGTGAATGAGGCTCAACTTCACTTTTTTAATTGTTCAGGCTGATCTCTATGTCAGTACGACATTCACAGCGTTTGATGGAGGACGCCAATCAGCTCTGCTCAAGTCTCCAGTTTCACTGCCCCTCATCCCCCACACACACCCCCGGTCCATGTCCTAGCAACAGTCGTCATGCTGTGCCATCAGCATGCAGCGCGTGTTCTGACAATGGGTCTGGAGCTGCTGCTGCTCCGTTGTTGGAATGGGAGTGTGGTCCGCTTCGCCGTACACCAGGAGAAGAGAAGCAAAGCGGAGCTTTAGGAAACATTCTCTCTCTGTCCTGTTCACATTCCTCCACTATCAATCCTCCACTTTTTGACTGTCGGCTCCGCCCATCATCCAGGATGCCACTGTTCCAGAGAGGGGCGTGGCAGCCGTCCCCGTTTGAAGGTCACACGTGTTGTAAACACTGCCTCTGCTTTTCACTGAGCTGGAGACAGATGGAGCGCTTTAAAAACAACACTTCTACCCAGCTAATGAGCTATTTGGAACACGACGGGCAAAAACAAAAGTAAATCAAGAGCTCTAAAAAAAAATTCTGCCATATTAATAATAACTACATTCACTTCAACACTGCTAACATAATGACTTTGTTGATACATTTAGAAAATCTTCAGACCCATCTCTCTAGAGCCATTTCTGGAGACTTTTTTTAAATGTGAAAAATAAAAAAGTAAAGAAATCAAATTAACTGTTTTCTTTGGTTAATTTAGTAGTTTGGACATCGATACTCTGAACACTTCATGTTCGAGAGCACTACCTGACATGCAGTCCATATTGTTTTGTGGGTATTGTTCAATGTTTTCATTAATACTGGGTGTTTTGTGACCTTCTAAAAACGTAACTGTCAAAAAAAATTGCTATCGGCTACAGTCGGAAAAAGCAGGTCACGCTTTTTAAAGATCGGTGATCACCCAGAAAAACTGCAACAAATAAATAAATTCAGTCCTCTCAACATTTAACTGTTTCTGTGAAAACAATCCAAGAAGAATCAAGTGAAAAAAAAGCCTCAATTTTATCAGAGGAGAGGCTCTGAAGATAATCCTGTCTCACTGCCACTCCTAACACTGACACATTTATGTGCCATAACTCTAAGTGCTTAAGATGGCGTCTCATGAGGAGTGACAGGACAGGCCGGGACCAGTGAAGGACTTGATGGAGGCATCAGCAGCGCTGCAGAAAGGACTCCTGCATTAGCCGACTCTCATTCATCTACCGCGCTTAAGGACAGCAGACAGAAGTCAAAACGTTGTGTGTCCAGTAAGTCATGCATGTTGCTGACAGAGCAGGTCAACTCCTGTCTGCATGGCCGGTCATTTCATTTAATTTACAAAGCAGTAAGGACTAAAAAAGTTATGACTACTAGGTACTCAGTGCTGATGATAATACTGACTCACAGTCACGATGTAGGATAAAATCTGAAATAATGTCCCTTCCAGAGCATTTTACAATCCAGAAAACGGCAACAAATGTTTACACATTTTTCAATCTGTAACAGTTTTAAAGATGTGAAACAACTGTCGACAGTCCTACATGGAACATTTATTGTGTATCTGATGCAATTATGATAAAATTAGCAAAGTGCTAATAGGTCAGTGAGGTGAGTGGAAAGCTTCGATATGTGGAGTTTATATTTGGGATAAATATTCACTTGGACTCTAAAAGCAATCAATGTCAAACTGTTGCTCTGGAACGTGAAGAGATTTAGTTTTCATTTTTTTAAAATAATGTCTCAACTTTCCCCGAGATCTCTAAATTACTTTCAGAACGTAAAAGCAGAAAAACAAAATCAACCTTAAGATTCTTCCGCTACCCGACCCTGAGCACCTGGAGACGTCGTCGCAGAGCTCTACTGACCAAAAGCTGTAAGGGTGAGACTGGGACTGAGGAACAAGCATCATGTAATGATATCATGCGAAGCAGTGAAGAGCCACAAGATGTTGGCCGATGTCTGTCCAGTCTGTTACTCAGAACAACCTGCTACAGACCATAAGAAATCTTGGATGACGCACAATAACATTCCTTTAACATATGTGCTCGAACAGCAGAACAGGATTCAGCTGTCCTTTGCAATGAGCAGGAGAGAACTGTTTAGCCTCAGACCCAACTGGCTACTCAAAGACGTTACCGTGTTTGTGAAAGTACGAGGCTTACCTCCTTGAAGCACGGCGACGGGTTGCGGATCTGTTCCAGCATGGCCCACTTGACCGTGGCCTGCCGGATGTTGCCGTCATATTCTCGAGAGCTCTGGGTGCCACTGGGGGTCCCGCGGGAACGCTCATACCCCGGCTCGTTAAAGTAGGGCTCAGCCACTAGGATGAGGGACTGCACAGACACTAGCACCTGCGGCAGATTTAGAAACAAAGGAGGCAGGGTTATCACAAATCCCATGGAACGCGTTACTCAGACCAGAGGGAAAATTTACCAACAACTTCTTGCTACAGAGAGGCAACTGACTGGGCTTCCAGAGGAACATTTCAATAACTTAAACTTTATTCTGGCTAGAAGTGAATTAGTCTGCCATCTTTAAACTGTGAAACCCATGAAATGATCTTGGCAGAGTCGGACCAGCGTAGAACAGTCTGACAAAGGCTGGGAACAATTTGGCCACATTTTAGCACTGGATTCTTTAAAGCTTTTTCATTAACAGCCAATAAATGACCTGGCCTGTCCCACAGAGACTGAAGATGTCCTTCGTCATCACTCTATTGGTTCAGAGCCAAAAATGTTGGCGGGGAACTTGATGGCCTGCCTGCTGGCCTTAAGACGACAGCAACAGATTTCAGCCCCTAGCATTCATCACAAAGCGGTCCGCCCCATCTTGAAGCAAATATGGATGATTACCAGCCCCGCCCTCTGCCCCTTGTCTCCAGTTCACCACCCTCCTGATTTCCATTATTGATCTATAGAATGCTAACTAGAATAATAATCAAAGGAGACATCTCTATGTACTCCCCATCTCTGCAAAGGGGGGTGGATTGTAAAGAAGAAAGAAAGACATCCATTTTCAAATGCTCCAGCTCCCCTGGACAACAATCAATACTTGTACTGGAGAAAGAATGTGATTATGTGCAGAACAGGGCCAAATAACAGTGTGGCTGTGTGTCAAACTGGTCCAGAGTGGCTAACTAGTGTCCAGTAGTTCCTTATAGCTATAAATGAGCTGCTGTACCATTCATAATTCATCTTCATTTAATAAAGAAACACGCAGCCTGTTGTGGCTTGAATGTCAAAATTTTTTACAACAGTGTTATTAACAGTCTGAGCATTTCACAACAAACCACTTATGTAGCTCACTTTTTTATGTCTGTTCCATAAATCATGAAAACAACAACACTGAAGCTGCTGTCCTCTTTACCAGTGTAATAAAGGGCTATTTCACAGCTTTTCAATTTTTAGCCAACTTTTTTATAAACTGCCTTGAGATGACACGTTGTGAATTGGAGCTACATAAATAAATTAAATGAAAAAGATGACTTTGGATGACGAGCAACAGTCTAGTTTTCAAGTTCGGTCTGAAAGGATTTTAGTGATTGATGACATTGTTCGGGTTTCTATCATTTTTCAGGGAACCAATAAGCATCCTTAAAATGACTGGCGGGATGCCTGGAGTACGGCAGCTTTTGTCCTCCGGGAGGTGCTTCCTGGTGGTGGTGAAGAGCGCTCCAGGTGTATTTATACAGGTGAGCGGATAGACTGAACACAGCGGGCGGCTGTGCTATAGATGTGTGGCTTTTCCGTCAAATCGGAAAATTAATTTCATATCATCCTGGTCTCAACAAACGGGTGGCGGAGCGCATCGTGACGGTACATAGCTGGTAGATGAGTTTCTGTGTGTGACTAACGAAGTTGTCAAATCTCGTTGCTAACATGGACCGAAAAGCCAAACATTTCTGGGCAAAGTGAGAGTTCATTTATTAAATTGACTATAAATGAATACATAAACTAAAAGCTGGAGTATAGACATTTTTTATAGAGCCTGTCTGTTTTATTATTAAATTGAATATAATTTCAGATTTTTATATAACTTTTTTTCAGGTTAACTTAGAAAGTGAAATGCTATTGTTTCAAGTTAATTCTCTAAACTACAGAAAAGTTATTGTAAGGGATGCTCAAATATGAAAAATTGGACTGATTTTGATATCTGATAGTAACACTGTTATGCTAGATTTACCAATGTTTAATCTTTTTTTTTTTATCCGATTACTCGTAAGAATAATCGATAGATTACTCAATTACTAAAACATCCGCTTACAGCAGTCCTGGTTACCTGTAAAAAGCTTGAGGTCTGGGGGTTCCACTTCTCCTCTGGTCTCCCATGCCATGTGTTGAGGATACTTAAACACACCTGCACAGAAAGCATTCAGGGATCAGTCTCAGCACAAAGTCCTAAAAGCTGCCATGGAAGTGGAAGACTGAGGAATAAGCCTGGGCTGAGGACGCTCTGAGAAGACAGGTTTGCTCTCTTCATTAGAATAATGTGGCGTGTTGCTTCTACTCAGATTCTTGCAACATCACACCAAACAACAGAATGAAGGAATAAAACAAGGTCCGGTCACATAAACACACTGAATGGCTGGTCCATGGTGGTTACACCTCTCTTTGGGATGGAAGTTGTTACTGAGGGAATACAACTCAGTTATCTTCTTTCAATAACAGCGATGAGTCTAAAAAGAAGTCAGATGTAAGGAGCCAATGAAAGAAAACTTGGTGAAGAAACCTGATCTCCTTTGATCAATCCATCTCTAAGTGAATCTGTCTGGTTTAGCTAGCTGTTCAGCTATTCTGATGGTTCAGGCTA
This sequence comes from Poeciliopsis prolifica, assembly GCF_027474105.1. Classification (NCBI taxonomy): domain Eukaryota; kingdom Metazoa; phylum Chordata; class Actinopteri; order Cyprinodontiformes; family Poeciliidae; genus Poeciliopsis; species Poeciliopsis prolifica. The sequence continues at coordinate 19,336,678 of NW_026562380.1, read as the reverse complement.
AGCCTTCTTTGACAAAGGTCATGGTTAAAACTACAATTTGTTGGACAATTATTTATCCCTGTGCATCAAAGTGATTAGAATTCTTCTACAGTTACACTATTCATCTATCACTAATATGAATCTCTACCACTGACGTTTAAAGTCCCAGTAATTCCTTAAAGTGGCTGTCAAGGACAAATTCATGAGGAGGAGGAACTCGTGCAGAACTTCAGAGTTTGGACCTTTTTCACAAATGAAGCAATCCACGGCGACGAGGCAGAACACGTTTACAAATGATTTCATCTTTTAGTTTCTAAAATCAATAAGACTTGGTGACATCTTTAGAAATGCAACGTCTTCCTTTTGCACTGTAATCATCTTCATAACAAGAAATGAAACTTCCCCAAAGATTCAGCTAAACACAAACAAAAAGGAGAAAGGATGAACATAAAGTTTCAGAATTCAATAGATTTTTGGAAATTAACTTTTTCTTTTTACACTGGAAGAAAAACAAAAGGCAGATGTACTTTTCCATCATTGTAGAGGTTTGGATTGAAGCGCACGCTGTGTCCGCCGGTGGTCTCCAGGTTGACCAGGGGAGGGGAGTTTGGATAGTCCTGGGGAAAATAGACGTCGAACTCAAAGCAACCATTGGCATATGGGGTGTCGCCTGGGCCAGTGATGAGAACCTGGAAACACGGGACACAGAGAGCCGACGCAAACATGACATTATTTACACAATCCACCTGCAAAACAAAGACGCTTCTATAAAGCTGTGAAGTAAAATGTTTTTCATTAAAATCTGCTAATAAACTTTTTTTAAAATTACTTGTAGAAAAGAATTGCAACATAAAAACTTCCAAGGAACAAAAATAATCTACTCTTTCTGTTCACACTGCAGTATCAGCTCATCACAAGGAAAGTTTACATAGATGATAAACAATGAATCATCATGGAAGATGATATCCAATTGCTGTACTAAAGGAGAATGTCAAAATGTTGCTTGTTCCAAAGCACCACAAGACCTGACAACAGATAAGAAATCCTTCCCACCTCAATAAATTTGATGCAGCAGCATTTTTTCAGTGACTGAGCTGCCAGGACAGTGATGGACAGCAGCAGCGGCTGCTTGGGGACCAGTGTGGAGACGGACACATGACGCAATACTATAGGCTGATTGTACAGCACTTATTTAGTCTCCCTGGACACAAGGAATGTCACTAACCCCAGGAATGGGACTGGAATGTTATACCATATTGTGTCAGCAACTGTTTTTTTTTATTTTTTATTTTATTAATACTAACCAGGTATCAGGAGTCCCAGACAAAATGTAGCTCCTGATACCTGTAGCTGTGAAAGGTGCAGAGCATTTTGAAACAAGAACAGCCTGTTTCCATGTGCGTGTCCTGGAAAAATGGACAGAGACAACGTAACACAGGGGGCTGACCTTAGAGCAGCGAAAACATCATTCAGCTAAGACCTAATAAAGTCCCTGAACAAGTTGAGACAGAAATAAAGTATCTGACAGAAAAGCAATGGCCAAAATGTTACATATAATTTTGCACTGAGCTGGGACTCAGTATCAGCCAACATCTAATTTTAAATAATTCAAAGTACGGGGGTCAGACACTCCTGATCAGGACATTCCTGTCGCATTCACCAGCCTTCTCTCCCTCTCTCCCCATCAACTTTTACATGGAGTTCACTGTTGTCTCCAAGGATAGGAGGGTAAGGGGAACTGGAAGGGAAATAAACTTCCGGTTCCCGGACAGCTTCTCTAGCTGAGCATCTTAGATTACAGAATCACAGACACAGCCGACTCCTCCCACAGACACAGTCTACTCCGCACAGGCAGTTTAATGAGAAGTTCATCCTTTCACATTACCTTCATGATATCGAGCCTCTCCTCATCACAGCGGACAAAGACACTGGACGAGGATGACAGAGGGAGAGATGTGGACAGGGTGACGGCCTCCTGGGCAAGACGCCGCGATCTGGCCGCACTGTTGGTATCACTGGCGTTTTTAACCTGAGACATGTAGTGGTAGTTGACCTTAAACATCAGCTTCCCTTCCTCGTCTTCTGAAACCATTTCAAACGTGTCTGTGTGGGGTTGATGGTGTGAAAACAGAGGTTAGAAAGTTCTGCATCGCACTGGCTTTAATTTCATTAAATTTCTGAAAATGTTATTTTGAGAAAAATGAGGACTTTTTTTTCTTTTTTTTTTAGAGATAAGGAGATTTGACAAATTATAGTCAACAGCTTCAAGGCCCTTGAAGCGATTGAGCAACATCCGAGTATTTCGAAGAAAACCACATGGACTCCGGTGGACAAGTCAGATCTTGATAGATGTTTGTGTCCCGTCACAAAAACTACAATTTTCTAATTTGAAAATGTTCCTCTGGTTATATAGCATCTTTATCCTTGTGATATTATGACAATATTCTCATGACTAAACAAAAGTTCTTGTAACCTGGCTCCATTACTCTGTCGTACAACTTAAATAAAAGCCACTTTTTAAAAGCTTTTCTGCCAGTTGTAATTTCTTCTTTAGAAAACAGTGAGCCAAAAATTAGATTAAAATTGGATCTGGCATAAAGAAATTGGGAGTTTTTAGCTACACTGCCCATCCCTTGCACCATATCAGGTATAAAGTAGAAAGAAGTATGTTGTAAAACCGAACCACAGAGGCAAAGATCTGAACTCACCAAACTGGAGCTTCTTCATGGCAGCAACGTATTTCTCTTCCAAGGAGCGAAGAACTGACAGTGGTTTGGGCCGACTCGACACCTTCTTTGACGACTCAACTAGTTTCCTCTCTTAAAAAAAACAATGAGAATGAGAAATATTAAATACAATGCAACATAAATATCAAACATTTCTCACATGCAAACCATCATCCAATATGAATTTATTTCAATAGAGAGGCTAAATTTGAGAATTTCCTGGATATTCTGAATTGGGATAAAAGCATCATCATTTATTGGACACTCATCAGGGTTTCCCTGGCATGTCACCAGGCTTTTACTTGTGCTTAGCATTGATAATTTTTTTTTTATTATTAATATTGCCTTTTTTTTTAAAGCTTTGCAGATGTTGTTTAGTCATTGATATTCCAGTCTTCCAAAAATGCATAACTATCAAGTAATATTTTCTTTATGTACTGGACATTTTATTGATGAGTCTGACGAACGACGAGGTTGAAGAGTCTTTTTCCGTCCTTATTACTGCATTTTAGCTACACAAGGAGATTATTACACTGACTTTCTTGGGGCTAATGATAGATTTCAGCCTTAGGGTGCAAACAGAAGTCAAAAGTCAAGTCACTTCTTTGGTGAGTTGTTGCATTTCATAGGCAAGACAAAGTCAGACCATCGCAGGGAGAAATGTTGAAACATAAATCCAGAGACATTTAGCTCTGAAAAGGAGTACAGAAGATTTTGCATGCAAAAACATGTTTTATGTGTGAAAAGTCAAGCTTTAGAAAAAACTGAAAAGTGTGTTTATGTGTAAACACACCGTGATTGGCTTGTCGTAGGCTGGTAGTAGCTGCATGGACTATCTCAGCTGTTCTCTGGATGTCGGGCACCAGCAGGGTCAGACCCTCAGGTTCTGGGTCCGACCCATCTGGTTTCGCCACACCTTTGCTTTTATCCTTCTTTGACCTGTAACACAAAAAACACGCTCAAGTTGGTCTCACTGTGGGTCTTCTTTATGGATTCATCGATTTACAACAAACAATGTTGTTCTGGGGCCACTGGAATGAAGGCACAACCCATTTTAGCTGCTGTCAAGACCTGTGCCCGGATTCTCCAAATGGAAGCCAAATCTTTGAGCACAATTCTGTTCCACAAACAAAGTGTGCAACTGTGTGTTTGCTGAGCATGAAATGACATTTCAATTGAAACAAAGTGATAAAAATGATCATATCTTACCTGAGGCGATTGGTATATGTGTCCACACATGTCTTCATTTTGGCCAGCAGCATGCCTACAGAAGTCTGTCCCTCAGAATGCTCTTCATCTTCCTCCTCCTCCTCTTGGCCAGGATCCCCAGACAGAGGAAGCAGGAGTGGAACCAGGGCTGTGTAGGTGGAAATGGCCCTTAGCAGCTCCAGCAGTGCTCTGTACAGGGGAACATGGCGAGCCATATCCAGAACTGCAGAAAAAAAGACCAAAAAACATGGATGAAATGGTTACCAAGGCAGGGGAAGGCAGGAGAACAGGGATCAAACATTTCATTTCATATATTAGTGTGGCCTAGACGTTAGGTCACATTTGAAAAGATCGGATCTGTATCGTGTATCCGAATGGCCCGGGTCGCATTCGAAAAAAATCTCAACTGTGCTGTTCAGACTGTGGTGAAAAGATCAGATACAGGTCACATTATGTCAAAAAAAAAAAAATGAAATTAGGTCACTTCAGGCTGAATCAGCCTTCGACTTAAAAAAAAAAAAAAAAAAAAAAACTAGATTTTTGCAAAGGAAATTGGATTCATTCTCTTCTGAAAACAAAAGCATGTCGTCTCCAACCTAATGAGAAGGAAAACATCTAAAATTATTTATGGTGCCATTTGTTAAAGAAATGAAATGTCATTATTCCATTAAAAATGAACAACGAAAACTTCCATTTCTTATATCTACATTTAAAAGAGAAGTTGGTTCTGTGTCAGTTTTAGCCGGATTTATTAAGAGCCATTGTCGAAGGTCTAAAGGGACAGTTTCACGACCATACAGCACCAAGTCTTACATATGGCTGTACGCTGGGGATGGACAGTTTTTTTTCACTTGTAGTTTTTATAAAAAATATGATAAGAACTTTGACTTATCCTGTTAATGAACTTTGAACTCCTGTTACTGATGGAAGTTCAGATCCCTGTCGCAGCCACTACTGTGCTTTCTTCATGTCTTAGTGCTAACCCACCCAGTGAGAAAACAGGGTTGGTGCCAACATACTCCAGATCACACAGAGAAACATTTTCACCGTGAGAGTCAAAAACAACAAACCAAATCCTCTTTACCAACTGGAGTGAGTGTGGGGAGCGGCACGCTGTGTGTGTCCTGATATCTTAAAGGAAGGAAGGCAGTGAGCGTGCAGGTCGCACTGCACTGAGTGGGTGGCTTATATTGTGACTCAAGCTCCCGGCTGGACAGTGTCAGGTCTTTGTGACCCTTGCAGGGCACAGAAACAGATGAGAGTCAGGCTGTGACATGTCTCCGCCAACACACTCTGCCTCAGCGGACACTGGAAAGAGTGTGCATCAAGGCAGGAGCATGCGAAAGGAGCTTAAGCAGCCTGAAGCTCTTTGCTATTATCAGAAATATTCAAAAATATTTAACCAATTTGTTTTTTCCAGGTCAAGTTCCTAAAACGATTTGCTGTTGCATTAAAAACAATATGCAAAATACACACAAGCTGAGAAGAAATAAGAAAAACTCAAGTTATATGAAGGTTGAAATATAACAGCAGTGAATAACTGCTTTAGAAAGCTTGTGTGATGAAAATCAGTGTATCTCATATATTTTGTCTTAAGCTTTTTTTTTTTCATTTTAATAAACAATTTTTATAAGTGCAGAGAAACTGTTACAGTAATCAAAGTGAGGCATCTCAAGAATCCCCCAGACGTCAGGATCCAACTGAACGAGTCCAGATCACCACTTGTTTTCACCATGGTCGTCTTCATCATCCTCCACATTCATCCCCCCTTCCCTCCTCCCATCTCTCCATTCTCCAGGTCTACCGCACTGATAAAAGCTGATGGCGGGCTTGATGGAATCCTGAAAGGAACGCTAGGCAGGGGGCCAGATTCACTTCATTTAGCCTTTTTGCAGATGTCTATTGTTTTGGTGGAAGCTGTGTGTGTGTGTGTGTGTGTGTGTGTGGTGTGTGTGTGTGTGTGTGTGTGTGTGTGTGCGTGTGTGTGTGTGTGTGTGTGTGTGTGTGTGTGTGTGTGTGTGTGTGTGTGTGTGTGTGTGTGTGTGCGCGTGCACACATGCATTGTGGGAACAAGTTTCCTGACACATATTACGATGTTTGGACCGAAGCCTTTTCCCCAACAGGGGGAATCCTGATTTTGGTTTAGGGGTTAGGTTTATGACTAAGATATGAATTGAATTTTGGTTAGGATTAGGTTTTTAAAAGATGCAGAAATGAATGGAAGTCAATGGAAAGTCCCCACAAAGATAGCGTGATGAGCATGTGTGTACGTGTGTGTACGTGTCATCCCCCTAGCAATGGGAGAGGAGGAGACGACTGCAAGCCTGAGCCCATCTTTTTCCCTCCCCTCCCTCCTTCCTTCTCGTCCTCATGCTCCTTTCCATTCCTCTCCACAGCCACCAGGACCGTCCTCCTTCTCTTCCCTCCACTCTGCTTGGTTATCCAATGTGCCGTCGTCCCCGGTGCCTAACTGCTGGAGACCAAGTGGAAGGCGGCAGTCTCTGGTGATTCTTTCCTGCACATCTACTGAGACAAGAGACTCAGGCTGCGCTCGCTGTCTGCAGACAGCTGGATCTTGGATTTTCCTCTCTCCTCTGGAATATTCCTCAGCAGACTCAATCCGTGGACCTGCCTGTTCTCCCGTGCTGGCTGCCAGCAACACGCCACCAGCTCACCCGACAGACATGATGCAAAGCGCTGGCACGGGGGCTTCACATTCCAACGACACCCCCAGAAATGACGGCAGCAACAGCAGCAGCATAAAGCTGAGTATGTGCAGGTTTATGGAGACCCTGTGGAAGAAGGCAGTGGGTTTCTTTAGCAGAGTTTAGGCAGAGCGAGGAAGCCGAACTCAGAAGACTGAGCAGACAAAGAACGATGAGCAGAGTGTGTAAGGGGCTGAGATGGAGTAGGTAAGACCCCTGCTGCCAGAGTCTCTAGAACTCCACAGAGACGAGTGAGGGAGCAGAGAGGAAGGTGGGGGGTAAAGGGGTTTTGCAGCTGGTGCTGAGGAACATGGGAATTTGTCGTGGATCTGTTTCTGCCTTCTCTCCTCCGTCACCGAGGCGGTGACAACACACACCCAGTCTCTCCCTGTTTACCCCTCTGTCGCTGCCTGGAGCAGCTTCACACACTCATTTCTTCTTTGAGGTCCCAAACAGCATGCTGGACGATGCTTTGTACATGAAACGCCTTAAGGTAAGCCGTTTCCCAATTATCTGAATTGATTTTCAAGGACAGCAGTAAAGTTGTGCCAAAATGGTAAGGAGACAATAAATAGAACAAAGAAAACTAATCCTGAGCAGTTCTTTTGTTCATGCAAAAAAATGACAGTGTTGTGGAACTGTCACCAGAGTGGAAGGAATTTACTCTGTGCAACAGAAAGTTTCTAGATTTGTTGAGAACAGCCATCTTTGATCAACTGGAGGATGTTAATCAGTAACAGCCAGCTGCGCAGGCTTCTAATTCAGCATGGGGGAACCCCACTGGGAGAGCGTTGCTGTTATTTTAACACTTCCAGTGCATTAAAGCTTTCAATCTAAAGGTTGGTCATAGCATCATTTACCTCAGGAGCTTCATGGAGTGAATTTTCCACAAATGAGATCACCGTTGTTGATTCCTTCTCTGATGCCTCTGTCATCCCATATAAATTTATGTATTCTTGCATCCAGAGCAACTCTCCAGATCCAGCCATTCGTCCCCCAGCTTAGTGTGTAGCTTTAGTCATCATAAGTGATGACTTATTTCATGGTCTGGATCCTGTCTTCTCAATTCACCCTTCCATCTCGTCCTTTCTGGTATTCGTCTTTACAATTTCTCCTACCGTTGTCTCTAATTGTTCTTTATTTTCTTGGTGAAACACTCTTCTCTCAGAATCAGTTCCACATCTGTCATTTCTTGAACCGTGCCCAGTTTGTTAGCTTGAACCTGTTAGATGCATCCCTTTCTCTCACCCATCTGACTTCAGTCAACTTTTAATACTCGAAGTCGTGATATAACCCTTATCCTCTTTTTAACGCTTTATGAGAGTAGGTTTGCTTGGTTATTTGGGGAATTTTTCTCGTTACTCTGGGTCAACCATGAACTTTCTCATTATGTGGCCCAACCCAGAAGTCACCGCTTTAAAGCTTTCATCCCAGAGTCTGTGCTGACATTAAATTCCAGTTGCTCCAGATCAGAAACACCAGGATTCAGAATATAAATTCAGCCTCTTTCTGTTTCAAACTAAGCAGTGCTATTGCTCTGTGTCTAACATGGCCTCCATAAATTTCTCTTCTCCCAGGTCAGGTGAGCTACAGGACCATGGGCACCACCGTCATCACGCTGGACGATGTGCAGGCGCTGGAGGCCAAGGAGGAGCAGGAGGAGTCCATCTTGGCCATGCTGGGCATCGTTGGCACTTTCCTCAACCTCTTTGTAATAGTTTTTGTTTACATTTATACCACGGTGTGAGGATGGAATCCCATGATTGGAAAACACTGATCAATGGTAAAACCTTAGGAAAAACTGCAGCCTGACATGAACATCTATCCCAGATCAAGATGGAAGAAACGACAGGAAGTGTCTGAAGATGACAAAGAGGACGGCATGCTGCCACATCACATGTTTCATCTGGAAAGATAACGAAGGGCTTAAAGCGAATGCGAGACGAGTCACGTGAAGAAAGGGAGTCCCCCCCCAAAACGAACGCTTTCTGGCTCCCGGCATCTGGGACTGTTTGACTAATGAGGATGACTCTGGTGCCATTATTCCACTAAACTCAGTTGAATTCTACAGTCGTTCTCCTTTACAACGCAGAGTGAAACCTGGAGGAGTGATTGGTAAGGCCCACTCGACCAGCACCGCTCCTCACTTCCTGAACCCCCCCACAGACATATACATATACAACACACATGGCATTCAAGAAAAGTCCTGCGACAGCTCTACATCCTGAAGAAGATGGATTTCTAAAATATAATGAAATAAACTACTGTTCTCGGGTTAAAAAGAAACATTTCCAAGATTTAAAAGTTCACATATGGAGCTATTTTTGTAAAAGGACATCTTTACAGAGGGTAAAAATTTAGGAGAAAGACAAGATTGTGATTTTAAAAAAAGCAACTTGTGTATTAAAATACGAGCAAAAGCAAACTTATGCTGTATTTTTGTTCATATTCATAAAAGATGAAGGATGTGTCCAGAAACTCTTACAGAAAAGAGTTTTTTTTCCCCCTTCTACTTTTTAAGAGTCAGTTTCTGTAACCTTTTCTCCATTTTACCAATGCTGTTTTTATGACTACCTGAATAAAGTCTACATGTACAGATCAATGATTCAGTTTACTAAATAAACCACAATCATTGCTATGATTGCTGGCCTAAGCTTTGCTGGTAAAAAAGAAAGGTGGGTGAGAAGTAGGCAGTTGACTTCTGACCTGGTTAGGTTTGATGGACTTTGGCTGATTTTGGAGGGAAACATTCATTCTTTTTATTCAACCAGGGAAACTATTGAGAATATGCTCTTACTTCCAAAGACAACCTGACAGTTGGAACACTGAACAACAACGTTGCACACATTTTAGAAAAGGAGAAACTAAGATGCAACCTATGATTTTAAAAACTATGTAAATGACTTCTAATGAGTCATGTGGACAACAACTGGAAGTTTTGCGCACATCTGTAATGGAAACACGGCTGGTGGACCTCAGTTCATCACCCATTACTCTCTAAAAAACTTTGACTGTTTTAACTTTCTAATCATTATAAAACATACGCAGAGACCTGGACAAACTAGTCCAGTGTGTCCTTTAAGGATGACTGCCAGCGACATCAACCGACGACTTTTGTCTGTTCAACACGACGTATAGAACATAAATCGCCATCACATTGTGTGTGTGTGCCGTATTCACATTAAAATGAACTGTTTAGAGTGCAAGAATTTTTTCAAGTGTTGTACATTTCCATTGTCATATTTAGCCACGTGGGCAGATTCTCACACCAGAAACTAATGACAGAGTGGTTCAAAGCACATCGGAGAAAGAAGAAAATCCTCATTGCAACATTTACCATTATGGCACTAAGAGCCAGCTAACTCTGCACAAGTTTGGTCCAAATATACAGCTGAATTCAACTGGGCTCATGTTGACTTCAAAAATGAAGCAAAAGCTGTGGATGTAGAAGGAGGGATTAAGGTCTGATAGTTTAATCAGACCTGAACCGATCACATTAATCTAAGGTCTGCTATGAACAAAAGTTATTTGTTGCTGAAATAGTCCTGAGACCTACACAAACATCACAACAACTGGCAAAGCACTGATAAATACATTACAGCTAAAAGCATACATCTATAGAAACTGTGTAATAAGATGACCTTTACCTCTCACGTTCATTACAGTTGAAACCAGATATTTACATACACTGAATAAAAAGACAAACCTAATCTTTTCTCATTGTCTGAAGTTGAATCACAGTAAACATTTCTTGTTTTAGTTTGGAGTTACACAATTTATTTCTACTTTCTAAATGCCACAAAACATTTATTTAGATATTTTCTTGTAACTTTCCTTAAGTTCAAAATTTTACATACGTTTAGTCTCAGTGGTAACTGTCTTTTAAACTGTGTGACTTGGGTTACACCTTTTGGGCTGTCAGAGGTTTCTGGAATGAATGATATATTTGAGTTAATTGGAGTTCGCACCAATGGATGTACTTGAAGGCCACGCCTGAAAAACACTGCTCACTTTTTGAAATGGAGCAAAGAACATAAAAAATATATAAAATCAGAAAAATAATGGGCTCCTGTCATCTAACAATTATATGCAAGTGCAGACAATATCAAATGTGTGAATCAAACCCAGGACAGAAAAAGATCCTGTGAAGATGATACTGAACCTGCTTAGAGAGTCATATACTGAGATGAACTGCTAGTCCAACAGCAGCAGACTAAACAGATCCCAGTTTGCAAACAGACTCAACCTGCAGTCAGAATCCAGTCAGAATCCAGAGCATGTGCTACGCAGCGCCACATCAATAAGCTTCAACTTCACAGCATTTGCCATACCGCTTATCTGCCTTGAAAACAGCCCTGTTCATAATCCATATTCTACACAACAGCAGCAGTTAGAAAGCTTTTCTCCTAGTGAAACAACTACTAAGAACACAGTCAAATTCTCATTTAATTCACAAATTAAAAAAAAAATATAATTCTACTCTGGTCTGATTGCTACAATTTCTGCATCAGCAATGCAGAAATTGAAAGAATCACAAAAGAAAAACATGAAATCAGGCCATTTCTATTCTGAACATACTAGAATGTAGACAGTGAGGTTCCACTGTTAGTGATCACTGCAAATCCAACCCAGAGTCGGGGTCTAAAGCCACAGAGCATGAAAGGACAAATGCTAACAAATGCTAACAGAAGAACCATGTGAAATTTACCCCTTAAGAGTAAGACATCTCAAACCATTGTCCTTTTACTAGATATACAATTAAAGACAAATAAAAGACCTATTTCAATTATCACACTGTTCCCATATGTTGCTGTGTAACCACAACCATTTCTGAAATGTGGGATAGAAAGAAGAGCTCGATCACATTGGCATCCCTCTCCGCCCCGTTGTCTAGGTGTTTATTTGGAGAGACATGGCACCAACCTGAGTCATTGCGTAAGTAGGAGGACATGGCAGGGATGAGGCAGGACTGGCTGAGCAGCTCCTGTAGCACTGTCGGCAGAGCTGAGCTGTTCTGAGCTCTGCTGTCTGTAGAGGCATCGGCACCGTGGCAGCTGCTGCTGGACCCTGCCGGGTTGATATAGCTGGCCAGAACCTGGTGGACGCAACACAACCAGTATTCCATTTACTTCAAAACAGCACCTCAGCCAACATCTTACATGTGTCGTTTATAACTCTTTCTTTTCCCCTCAACACAGGATTTCCCCCAGGGTATTATAAGCCTTCCTCCCACAGTCCTAAAACATGACTGTTAGGTAAATTGATCTCTCAAATTCTCCTTAGGTGTGTGTGTGTGTGTGTGTGTGTGTGTGTGTGTGTGTGTGTGTGTGTGTGTGTGTGTGTGTGTGTGTGTGTGTGTGTGTGTGTGGGTGTGTGTGTGTGTGTGTGTGGGTGTGTGTGTGTGTGTGTGTGTGTGTGTGCATGGTTGTTTGTCTTGTCTGTTTCTGTGTTGCCCTGTGACAGGCTGGCGACCTGTCCAGGGTGACCCCACCTTTCACCTGGAATGTAGCTGGAGATAGGCACCAGCAACTCCCGACCCCACTAGGGTCAAGGGTGAACAGAAAATGGATGGATGGCATTGGAAACACTTATCACATCACACAAAATGCGTGGTCAACCAGATGTTGCCACTGGCGCAAACCACAAAGAAGACAACAGGAAGAGGTAGGAGGAAGATGTTTTTAATAACTAATTTCTTGTTTAATGGAAACACCACAATTGCAAAATTGTGCGCACATTTGTAACAGAAACACAGATAGGGACAGTAAAGACGGATTAAGCTACGTTTCTAGTTGACACACTGAACTGGTTGCGCACCTATTGTGCCGTTCCTGCATCTGCCCGTTAGCCTGACAAATTATTATTTCAAAATTATGATGCTTGCTCATGTACCTCCAAAATCTTTTGTAACTCTTAACATTTTTAAATATAAAAATTTGATGGGCCGCTGTGGACTGCCCTAGTGCCCCTACCGCCCAGCTTAAAAGGTCTGGGGGAAACTCTGCAACAAGCATATTTTTTATTGCGTTTTTAAAACCAATGAACGGCAGTGTATTTTCCTTAGTGACCTTCTCTTTGAATCTACCCTAAGGATAGCATTTCTTCCAATGTAGGAACTTCCATAAAAAATCTAAGCAATGTTTAATGATCTTGTAATCTTTAATGATCTTTGGAACAAAAAATCGGAACCACAAATAAATATTTAAAGAAACACCACTGTCTGTTTGGAACCAGAGGAAGCATGTGGGTTCAGCCTCCCAATGAGTAGAACGCAAGCCTCAGGAGACGTTACAAAATAGGAGTGAAGTTGCAAAGTGGAATATGTTAAAATAAAATCAAAATGTTTCTGTTTTTGCTGAAAGTGGTTTTGGAAATCATTTTGTAGCAAAAATGTGACATTCAATGGTTAATTCAATTGACTGGACAATCCTAAGCTGTAAATCAGTAAGTAGTTGCTCAGTGCAGCCCACTGAGCAACTCAGTGGACCTCAGTTCAGCCTCGCTCAAAGTGTGTGTGCATGTGTGTGTGTGTGTGTGTGTGTGTGTGTTTGAGTGTAAGACATAAATGCAGCCTGAGCTGCTGAATGTGAGAGCATCCCTAAACCACCTTACACACTTTCACACAGATAGCCTACAGACCCAACAAGGAAGCTGTTCCAGTACAGCCCATGCAAGACAATAATCCTCACATTATAACTAAAAATAAATATAAAAAATTAAAACACAGGTGAGCAGAGGGAAGTTGATATTTACCTGCAGCAGACAGGTGACATGTTCCTCCTCTAATCTCTGCTTGGTAAGGGCCTGCTCCACATCCCAACCTGAAGCTGTAGAGCCAGTACCAAAACCAGTTCCTTTAGCCCAGTAAAGCTGCTGCTCCTCACTCGTCCCACCACTGTGACAACTGGACATCTGCGGCTGCAAACACACAGACACACACATGCACACACAGAATTAAACTATACAAACAAGTGGATAATTTATTTATATTCCTTTTCCATGAACCAATTTTCCTCCTTATTGACCACATAGGGGTCAGTAATGCAAATTTAACACTATTTTAACGCTATTTGTTCCACACTTTTGTGCGAAATTGTATAATTTCAAGGCTGACTTAGTCTTGTTTTGTCTCCTATTGATCACTGAACCTGTTGGCTTTATATTCCTCCAGGCAGAACAACATTATTGTCCCCAATCCAAATCCTGTTCAGTAAAGTTTTGCAGGGCAACCAGAACTTGTTCAGTGCATTTATTCATTCTTGCGGTCCCTGCTTCAGTGAAGCAAATCTGAACTATATATCTTTAATTGTGGTTAATTGAAACACTGTTTCTCTAAGCATTTTTTACAATTATCAGTTTTTCAAGAAATACTCCAAACATTAAGAGTTAATTTAGTCAGAAATTAACTCCATCAATTGGACCCAAATAGACTCACAGATAAAAAAAAAATATTGGTTGCTTCCCACTAAAAGTTCATCACCCACTTTTGGTATAAGTGAGCAGGTGTTAATATCACCACACATTTAAAACTAAGCAAAGATCTGAACAGGGCTATGAGCCACATTTAACAACTGAAAGATCAGAGACAGTGAGATTCTGGGAAACTTGCCTATGAAGCTTAGCAACATCTGTTCACTAAGAGCTCATAAAATGAATAAATGCAGCTCATACAGAGATGTATTTAATAGGTGTGGGGGTCAGTGGGGCGTACCTCAGAGACGTTGCTGCTGGCATTGGGGTTTCGAGGGGCATGGTGGCTCAGAGCTGACAAACAGGCCAGGATTAGGTGAATGGCGCCAATCTCTAAAGCCATGCGGCGCAGCAGTACTCCGTCATCAGTAGTCAAAGGTGTGCTGCTGAACAATGCTCGAAGAACATGGAATGGCAGGGTGGGCAACACGTTGGCAGAGGGGGACTGCAGGATATGACCTAAAAGAAGATCAGAGCAAAAACCTCCATCATTGGTCTTTTATTTTTTATATATATTTTTTTTAAATACAGTTTGGATTTATAAGGACGCTGGCAGGTTCTTTTTACTGTACATAAAAGTTAAGTTCCAGTTCACAACTGTTACAAACAGCAGATTCTAAAAGGTTGACCAGAGTTTTATTCAGAGACAGCTTTAGGTGATGAGTGAAGGTGCTGGGTGTCCGCATGGCAGCTCGACTCTGTAGCAGGAAATGGTTTCAGACTTACTGCCCTCTCCGTCGTCCGTGACGCCCAGCACCAGACGCAGCAGACACTGCGCGTGCTTCCTCTCCTTCAACAACACCTCAGCGTACCCCGGCAGGCGCAAGAACAGGCCGAACGCTGCCAGTGAGTGGGCCGGAATGGGCGACATGGACTGCACCGAGGATGAAGATGAGGAGGAGGAGGACTGGGACTGCTGCTTGTTCACAGGCGGCGGTTCTGCAGCAGCAGACTCGGGGGCTTCGTACACCAGCTCGCCTGACTGCTCGATGGTCACCCATTCAAACTGGTCGCTGTCTTTAGATTTCTCCTGGCTGGATGCTGGGATCAGCGGGGCGCTGACCTGAGAGGAGGACCCAGCAGAGCAGAAACTGAGCAGTGGTCTCAACACATGACTCATCACTGCATGCAGAGTCAATGGATTTACTGCACAAAAGAGCTATTATCTTTGATTTTACAGACAAATTTTCTACAACTTCTTACAAGAACTTTAGCTAAGATGAACACCAATGTTTTTTGTCAGACTTTAACTCACCTGCTGAATGACATCAGGGTAGAGCATGGGCAATCGCTCTGCAATCAAGGCCAGCCCCCCCATGCCAGCAAAGACCTGCAGTGGTGACTGGATGGGGTTGGTTTCCAGCAGGGACTCATCAGTTGCAGCATCCAGACATTCTTCGCTGACCATCATTGGTTCATCCTCAGGACAGCTGTTGAGCATGTCGCAATGGTCCACTGCAGCAGGACAACACAGAGGTCATCTTCACAAAACCCCTGCAACCAGATTCTAAGCAATGCTGTCCATGTACGCGACCTCACATGTCTGCTACTAGTCAGAAAATGATTTATATAAGTTTTATATTTCATATTAAAACAAGAGTGAAGAGTAGAGAAGTTTAGGAGTTGCCGACATATTAGAAAAATCACGTGGCGGAAATATAATCTAGTATTTAATACGGTTTGATGAAGCAGATTATGTTTTATTGATACCAAGCCATCAGGTGAGGTGAATTTTCAAAATAAAAGTAAAACAACCCAAGCAATCATGTAATGGTAAAATCCACTGCGTGGATTGTGTTAGGTCTGCTTTTAGAAATCTATATGGAGAAGAGCGATGCTGCAGACTCCACTGCTGATCCCATCAAAATATTGATATTAAAGATTAATCTGACCTTGTGTGACCACATGAGTCTGCAAAAAAAACATCTAAGTATAAGCACACGTGGAGCAGCCATATCAGTTCTGGATGCCAGCGAGTCTGGCCCTGTTACATTCTGTCTCCACTAAACGTCCTTCAGTCTCCTCAATTAAATGAGACATAGATGTTGCACGGAAGCAAGGAATACAAATATCTAACTATCACAGGTCTACACAGGCATGTCGGCTAGCAAGCAGAGGAATATGGAGACTTCTTTCTGGAACATAACTAAATCAGCATTAATTGATATTGCAATTTACAAAAAAACATTATTAGTAACAAAAGTAACTAAAACCACCCGATGTAACAAACAAAAAGGAATAACTCTGCACTATGACTTGGTTCAGAAACAGATCAGTGAAAAGCAGAGAACAGATTTTTAGGAAACTAGGTTCACCTGCTATTGCTTTCATGTCTTTACATCACCCTGCCAGTGGGACTAGAGAATGAAATGAACCACTTGGATATAATCATTATTTACTAACATGCATTGGCTGATTATTCAGAATAGGTTGATCTGAAACAAACTTAGGTCACATTACTGCATAAATTGTAAATGGGAGGACAGAGGCAATCCAGTACCTTTTTCAGTGCGAAGCCTCTTGAAGGAATCAGTCTTAGAAAGTCCAGGGTCAGAGATGACCTTAGAGCCCAGCTTGACGGTCAGGTTGATGGACTGGTAGCCCTGTGGCAGCTTACGGTCATACAGGAGAGTGAGCAGCTGAGCCAGGGTCATCTCAGGGGGGAGGGGCTGACCTGAAAGCAACAACACCAGAGATATCAGAGATGAGCTCTGACTGCGTTCAGGCCAAACTTCTGCAGGAGCCTACACTACCTGGAAGAAGCTTGTGGTAAAGATGGAAGACGGGCACGCTGATGGTTTTGGCCGAAGGGTCCACGCCAGACGAAGAGGTCAGCTTGTCACCCACAATACGACCCCGTCGTGACGGAGGTCGTGGAGGGGTCAGAAGAGCTCGTTTGGACTGGGATTTTAAACCTAAAGATGGACACCCTGGATGAATTTAGTGACAGAAACACCGACTGATAACTATTTCAAAGTAGATATAGCAGTTTTTCATTTAACGAATGCACCAAAGTACCTGACGCTACAACCACACTGTAGTTGTCCTGAAAGCCGTTGTCTGCCTTCATCTTCTCCTTCTCCTCATGATTCTTTTTCTCCTTGTCCTCCTTCTGCTCACTGATCAACTTTGCTGTAATGCTGGGAGTGTCTGGATTGATGGAGAGAGAAAGTAAGAAAGGAATGTTTTGTCTCCCAGACTCTTCTACAATTCAGCAGCAGCAGTGGTGTATCAGGTTTCCCATCAAGTCCTTCAGGGAGTCAAGAGGTGAAGCATTAATCATGCACCCGGCTCACTAAAAGGTCATGTTGCAGCATAGGTGACCTTGCCGTCTACAGAGCATCCACTCAGCAGCAGAGCTTTAGTGTAGGAAGCAGTAGGTTGAATAATTAAAGCTGGATTCCATAAAGGGAAAGGTGAAAGTTTTCTGCAACGGTAGACGGCAACAGAAATTTATTGTTTCACGTCAAATGAAAATGACCAGAAACTTTGGATTAAAAGTGGAAATGTGACAGACATTTTAAACACCATGGCAACAATGTTTGCCATGGTTCCTACCTCCAATTATGAGATAGGAACAACGTAGGAAGAAAACAGCTGATTTTCTGAGCTAAAAGTGGCTGAAAGGGGGCCTCTTAAGGAAGCCACCCGTATTGATAACACCCAAAGGTGTCATCAACCCATTGGGTGGAAAAATGTCGACCTCCATGGGTGAAGAAGATATCAAAAGATGTAAATTTTTTGAAGTAATTATGAGTTTTAACACATCACAAACAGCAATTTTTTAATTAACAGGAACATTACAACATGTTTAGGTCAACATATTCAACTAATCTTGGATCCCTGTAATATCCTGATCCCTGTAATATCCTGAACAGATATGGACGGACAGACAGATACAGAACAGTTTGATGACGTTGATGTTAGCTTTAGGATCACATACCAGACACCCGGTCGAGGACCTCAGCTAGTGTAGTAGAGATTGGCAGATGGAGGGTGCGGTACTTGTGGCCTGCTCCATACATGGGATGCTGGATCATGTGGCTGGTGGCGTTGATGCGACCTTTATACAACTGAGGAAAACAGGACATGATGTTTTAGAAACGCTCTCTTTAAAAAGACATACTGAGAAATTTCATTTATGTCATGGTTTCATCTGCAGCTGCAGAAACTATGGAATTTAAGTTGGACATTTTCAGCATTTATCCAATACTGCCCTCTTGTGTTTACAACTGAACACAGGATATATCAGTGGATCTGAAACAAGGTGGAATGTTGTTCGTCCAGAAAAACATGAAAGGCAAATTTCAGCTGCTTTCAACTTTACAGCACATTAGCAGATGTTACCGCAGACCATAATTTAGTTTAATTAGGAATCTAAGACGATCTGATAAATTTAAAAGGGGCAGTCAATTTTATAGCACAATCAAGTAACTACGTTACTTTCAGTTGTTATAAAAATGTTAGATTCATCAAATATGACTTCAAAGAACTTACAAGAAAGACTTCAGATTTTACCACCTCAAATTTGAGCTCGTCTTTTTAAAAAACTTCTTTTTCTGAAACTCCCCCTTCAGAAAGTCATCACATCGCTCTTTTATTCATCTTTTCACAGCAGATTTACTGTTCTGTCAGGTGTTTGCTAATTGCTGCTGACTAGTCTAAAGGAACTGAGTGGGAGAGTCACGGAGGAGGACAACTCTGAGGGGGAAGCTCTGAAGCTTGGAAACTGCACCTCAAAGGAGGCTTTAGGTCCAATAATGCGTTTTGGAAAGCTGAATGGTTGCTTTGGGAGATTAAAGGTTTTCTCAAATATGTGTGAAAGAATCAAAGCAACACTCCAGGTATAATTTTGATCATAATTATAATTATAATATGACATAAAGCTAAAAAAATAGTAATAATTTTACATAATACTGCTCCTTTAAAGGTTCCCTGGACAACACAAAGCGGTTACTAATCGGATAGCAGGAAGCAATGACTTACTGGGCAGGGGGACTGGAGGAAGACTGTAACTTTCTCATCCTCCAGCATGAGCTGCAGGAAGAGTCTTCGGATGAAGCCTGAGATATTTTGGGAGATGGGAACGTTGCCTCGTTGGGGAGCCGACTGGAAGAGTTCACACAGCACCTGCAGCCAGCAAACACACTCTTAGAATACACTGAGGGAAACTGACTGAGGATGAGGCCAAGATGTGCTGATACAGACCTGTGCCATGAGCCGCTGGTTGCTAGGGTGACAGGAGATGCACTGAAGGAAAAAAGCCACAGTTGCGTTCTCTAAAGCCGTTCTCTGCTGTGTGGTGAGACCCCCCGCCTGGCTGGATGACAACTGGGAGAAGTGAGACCCTGTTTGTGGCATGGGGGCTGGAGGTGGACCTGCAGCAGATCCGGTGGCCAGCGGCTGACAGCCAGGACTGGAAGCAGCACTGGGACCAGTACTGGAACCAGCACTGGCGCTGGAGTGGCAGAGCAGGAAGAGCAGCGCCGTCCACAGAGGGTAGACCTCAGGCCCACCGAGCCAGTCCTTCATTGAGTGACTGTTGCCCACCTCTGTGAGGAAGCGCAGCACCGGAGCAGCCAGTTCAGCGGCCAGGGCTGTCCTGCCTTGCTGGGACGGTGAGGGCGACAGCGAGTGGTAGTGGTGGTGGTGGCGCCTGTCTACCTGAGCGGCAGGTAGAGGCAGATCAGCACTGACTAGGAGTCCCACGCAGAACTGGACCAGGCTGCGCACCAGCAGCGAGGGCAGGCCTGAGTCCAGCAGCTGCTGGATGGCTCCTGGGGACTGGGAAGCGGCTGCAAGGGTGGTCAACTGGGACTCGGAAAGGTTGACTGGGGGTCTAGCATGTTTTGAGTCATCTGTTAGTCCACCAGTGCTAGCATCATGCTGCTTTTTCCCATCATCCGTCATTGCAAGTCGCCGCTGCTGGGCATGGGAGTGGCTAGCTGTTGGCACGGAAACGATCTTCATCCAGGACATGAGCAGGGTGAAGTAGCTGGGGTGAATATGACACATGGAGCACAGCAGGCTGTCCACAGCCTTCTTCAGCACGATGTTGCATGAGAGAGACATGGACCAGTTGAACAGGAGCCTGGAGGACAGAACGGAGAACAGCGTCAGCCATGACAACTCTAAACTAGAACATTGTGTGATTCAACTATCAGAAGAGCAGAACTGACTCAAAAAGTTCTCTGTTGAGAAGCCCAGGAAGATCATAGTCAACAGGCAGCTCGAAACTGTGCCACAAGATGGCCGCCACGCAGTGGAGGTGAGAGGGAGAAGGCATGAGGAGACCGTACTCTCTGGAGGAGGAGGAGGAGGAGCCGGCAGAAGCGTAACCCGCAGGAACACTCATTTTATGACCTGCCACTCTGGACGAGTCGTACACCCAGTGGAGCAGAGCCTGGATCCTGGAAGGCACAAAAAACATCCAATCATGTTCATTCACAAGTTCATGTACCGCAGAGTGAAATATCAGGATGTTTCTATTTCAGGTCTCCCTGAAGGATGTTGTCAAAGACCATTTCTCCTCAGGGAGAGAGAAACTAACTGGACAGAAAAGTGATGCAAGAAGTGGTCTGTACCTGTCTTTGGTTCCAGAGTCCTGCGTGGTTCCCAGCTGGTACAGAATGTCAATGGTGGAGTCAGAGGAAAGGCCGTTGAGGCGTCCAAACAGCAGAGGACTGTTTAGATCTGTTCAAGACAAAACACACAGAGCGAACACACACACAGAGAGGTTACACCCAAAATGTACTAATGAAACACAGAGATTACCCAGAGTGCACTGGGCTATCTCTGGGTTTAGCAGGTTGTCAAGTTTCTGAGAAGTAACAATTATGTTGGCAGCGGAGAGCAGAAACCAGGAGGATGGGAAATAAAAACCCTCTGGATCCACAGTGATAAGGATCAGGGTCTACTTAACAGCTTCAGAACTGCTCTATAGCCATGACAACCACTCAACTCCAAGTAAAATTTTAGGGATAAGTGTTGAAAAGGATCAGTATGAGGCAGAAATATGTCAGGTCTTTCTAGAAGCAAATTCCTAGCTTGTGCAACACAATCTTGGACATAAGTTGGACTCACATTAACAAATGGTAAATCTCTACTCATGTTTATTTCTATCATAACTGCAAAAAATGCATAAAACATAACTTGCTTAAACCAGCAGTATATAACTTTTCTAAAAAAAAAATATATATTTGTCAAAACATTTGTCATTACATTGTGACTATACTATGAGACAAATACTCTGAAAAATTGAGCTCCTCTGCCTTCTTTTAGTACTCCAAGTGCTAACTAGAAACAACCAATCAGGGCCAGGATGTGGGTGTTAGCGCTGTCAATCAGGCATGTGAATCTATCCCTACCCTGTGCCCCTCTGCTACATTATAGCTTCTTTGTAGCAGAGGGGCACAGGGTGACAGTTTTAACAAGTCTAGCAATATCTGAATAAAAGGAAAAATGTCTAACAGGGACCACAGTGCCTATTGTGCTTAAAACTTAACCTAATTTCTTGATTTGCAACAAACATCAGGAAGTACATCTTGTGGGGGCAGAAGAAACAACCAACCAGAGCAAACCATGTCAAAGCTCTGCCTTATCTTGGAAAACATTTAGGGAATTAAAAAGTTCACTTCTAATAGCTGGTAATTGTTGCTAAGAACCAGGGTTCTCTTCGGAATGCTCACACGCCAGAATGAGACCAAAACATGTCGCATCATCAATAAATGTAGGTAGAGCAGCTATACCATGTGATGAATGCACAGCCATGGCAACAAACTCTGATGTAATTGAGCCTTTTCTAATATGAGGAATCTCGCATGTTGAGTGCTCCAAACAAGAGAATTGAATGAGAAACCCACAGCAGAAAACACAACTGAATCCAACTGGAAGTTGCCTGAAGACAAACTGAGGCTTATGAAGAAACATTTCTCCTTCTGAATAGAAATAGAATATTTAAAAAAAAAAAAAAAAGCTCACTGAGGTAAGGCTAAAGAACCAGCAGCATCGTCACTGAGGACAACAGGAGCTGGTTCTAGTTATTTACACCGTGTGAATATTTAGTCAGTGAATATATCAATGTGGCGGTTGTGTGGACTCACTTGCAGGGTCTGTGCCAGAGGCAGCACAGTTCCTCAGCAGAATGTCTATGAGTTTGAGTCCGATTCTCGTGGACTGCAGTCCTATTTTGACCAGCACTGCCTCGATGTTGGGGGAGTGCATGCCGCAGTAGGGAGACATGAGCAGAGCAGCACAGGTCTGCAGCAGGTTGGCTGTGGGTGCTGCAGCACTGGCCATCATGGCCTCCAGGTCCCCAACATGAGTCAGGCAGTGATGGAGCAGGCGGAGCCACCCGATGCTGAGGAGGCAGAGAGGGAATGTCTCAACTAGGGATGTGCCGATCCCCTTTCTTCATACCAATACAATACTTTATCGACCTAATACAGAACATCAGTGCTGAATTGACTTTGAGTGTTTCTTTTTTTAAATGCAGACATAAAGGTACGGAATTACAAATTCATTTCATAACTCTGAACCAGATCAGCACACTTAAACACACCAATAAATTTACAAGCTGGGTCAAACGTAAAAATAACAACTTTAATTTGTTCAGTCAGTGCAATTACTACTTGTTTAACAGCCAATGTAAAACAAGTAGTAAAGCATCCTGCATGTGTTAGTTCTCTCCCTGGTGGTAGTAACAACCTCCTCAGCAGGTCAATGTTATTCTTAGACCTTCTATTGAGCCCTCATTTGATCCAGGTGCATTAAACCACTGAGAGAACTAACCGGCCCTCAAGGACCGAATTTGGGCACCAATGTAGAAGAGAAAGTAATGAAAAGAATAGGTTGACTTCCTTGGTCTAAAATGTAAAAATAAACAGTGACAAGACAAACCTGCTTTCAAATGGCTTAAAAGTCCAATTAGGAATTAAAAATTTTATCACAGAAGTGCGACATGGCTCAGAGTACAAGGCATAGAATTAGACTAACCAGATCTGCCTTGACAAATTGGGTACATTGTCACGATACACAATCCGAAAGTTTTTCTATATATTAATATTGGATCGGTGCATCACTAGTCTCAACATCAGCTGCTGTACACCCAGACAGACTTATTGAGGGAACGGTGCGTACCTGGTTTTAGAGACCTGGTCCTCAGAGGGCAGAAAGGGGTTGTTGACCGTAGCAGAAGAGGTATTGCCAAACGCCGTCAACCCCAGCAGTTTGATCTGAGAAAGCCCCAGGGTGCTGGCGTCCCGCGGCCGGTGGAGCCTCAGGCACACCGCGGACGCCACTTCGGCCTTCACCAGCTGGATCTTTATGTAGGTGAGGCCACTGGTGAGGACTGGTGTAGAAAGAGGCAACATGTTGACACCGTCTGCACTGATCTCCACAGAGACGGAGGATGGGCAGGCTGAATGGTGATCGGAGGGAAAAAGAACAATAACCCCAAGTTTTTATTCCAGTGACAGGAAAAAAACATGTACTGATCCAATGCATACAAGGTGCTGTATACGCTGAGTTATTATTATTATTAATATTATAGCCACTAACACCGGACTTGGCAGGTTTTCTGGGGAAAACCTGTATCATTATTGTTATTAGTTATTGTTGTTGACTGGAATCCAACTCACTGGCCAGAGAAGCTAGATGAGGCTGGATGTGGACCTCCTTGAGCAGCACAGCAGCAGGAAGGTGGATGGTGAGGTCACACCACGCCTCCTCTGGCAGGAAGATGTAGGACCAAGCAGCTGAGCGTGCCCGGCGGTGGGGGGGCGTGGCCTGAAGCAGAACCTCTGCTGGTTGTGCAGTGGGGCTGCTGGATGTGATGGTGCCTGGGGACGAATAAACACTCGTTAGATTTAACCTGTAAGGTGTAGAACCTATCACTCATCTACCTGATGTGGAAAACAGTCAGATAAAACGTACCTAAAGGAGCGAAGTTGTGGAGTCCCTCAGCGTTGTCTGGCTCCGACGTCATCACCCTGGCCTTAAGGTTACCGTCAGCAGTTTTCCCAGGACCAGAGTCCAAGAATTTCATGATGGTGGACACCATACTGCGTGCTGTGTTCACAATGGCTCTGGTGCTTGTCACCATGTTGTTACAGATCAACTGTACACCTCCTGAAGAGTGAGAAGAAACTTGGCTATTATGAAGGTTCTCAATGCTAATGCATGTGATTAATCTGAAAATGTAAGTGCAACTTCATCTATTTTGACATAAAAGTGTCTCCTACACAGGGTTACCCAGTTTACAGCAGCGTGTTATGGAAGTGACACACAGGGAGCGACTGACAGCAGCAAGAGATACGTTTTCAGCGACAGAAGACAGCAAAGTTGTTGAAAATCTTCAACCTTTTTGTGTTTCATCGTTAGCCCACGTGTGCACATCTACGTGTACAAGTTCAAAATTTCACACGCACGAATCACGCCGGTTACGCAGCAGGCGTAACAGCTGGGTAATCTCTGGTTACAGCTGGATAACCAGCTGTTAAGCCAGCTGATGAAGATGTCCTCATCTCGTCCACAAAATGAGGAAAAAGGCTGTTGCTTCATCACATAAGTTCCACAGGAACTTAACCGAAAGATACATTTTTAAATTAACAATAGAAACACAATGAATTCCTCTGAATTTTTCTGAACATAAAAAAAACCTGAAAACAAAGAATCTTCAGACATGTTTGGCTGGAGACAATAAAACGTTTTTTGAAAACGTGCGTACAGTGGCGGTTTTTGATATTGGACTGTACGGGTTGGCATCAGAAATGAACTAGAAAATAAAATCCAACTATTCTATCAGTTTTCCCCTGAACATGTTTTCTACTTTTAGTATGCATGCGCAGTACGAGAGTAAGTTTCCCTTTGTTGCTGATGAGTTCTGGGAGACTACATTATCTGCTACAAAAAAAAATAAAAAATCTGACAATCGCTTCAATTTTAATTGGCTGGAGAGCAGCTGGGGTTATTTGCACAGCTGCGTGGCTATTTATTTTTCAGGCTTACACGGATAAGCATAGTGATTGCTCCTGATTAATCACAGGGCCAGAGTGTGATTAATCTCATTAATTCTTTTCATCAATTGAAAGCACTATTTTTAACATTTATGGACCTCCAAAATAAAATGACAATATTTACCATGATCTGATTATTGTGGCAATAATCAGTCACAACCTGATGGTTAAAGAAGAAACTAAATATGTGAACACCTACCCATGTCATGGAAAGCCTTGAGAGCTTCACTGGTATCCAACACACGCAGGATGAACCACAGAAGAGGCTCCGACAGCTGGCAGGTGGAGAGAGAACCCTACCATCAAACAAACAGAGACCCAGTAAGGTTTGCCTGACTCTAATTTAGAAAAGCTAATTTCGACACCTGACGGCAGCAACTGGTTGTACCTGTCTGCCCATGTAACCGCAGGCCATGTAAGTGAGAATGGGCTGCAGCATGACCTGCACTGAGCTGGCCCTCTTGCTCAGAGTGGTAAGGATGGTGAAAAGGCCATCGCCCACTGAGATGGCATCCAGACCGCCATGGAAGTTCTCATGTTTAGTAAGATGGAGACCGCTGGCACCTGGGTAAAGCGTTTTCATCATCACCATCAACACACTCAATATGAACTGCTAAATTCCAGAATTTTCATATTGTTTGATTAAAAACACTTCCACAGGGATGCACCAATCCAATAGTAATGTTTGTATCTTTACAGATATATGTAAAGATATATCAGTGACAATGTACCCAATCCAAAAGAGCAGATATATTCGGTCTAAAGTCTATGATTTGTGCTCTAGGGGACATAGCACTTTACTAATTATTTTGCATATTATTTAAAATTACTAACTGTACTTTGTGAACCTTTTGAAAGAAGTTTTGTTGCAGTTTATTTTTGCTAGTTTCAGTTTATTCACTTTCCATTGGCTCTCCTGCTCCTGATTGCACTGGCTGAAAAAATTAATGCTGAGTTGTTTTTACATGTTTGACCAGGTTTATGAAGGTATTTGTGTATTTACGCGTGCTGTACTGGTGCAGAGTTATCAAATAAATTAGAAATTCACTACCTTTATGTCTGTGTTTTAGAAAAAGAAACATCTTAAATTAATTCAGCACTCTTTTTCTGTGTCAGATCAGTCAATTCGATACCTCAACTCAGATATCGGTAGTGAAATAACTGGATCGGTGCATCCCTAATAGAAAGCAAAACAAAGCAGGTGAAGATGCTGATCTAGTTTGACGAATCCGACAGAAAGTGAAAGTATTGGAATGACTGAATAGAAGTCTCACCGATGATCATCGCCATGGCACTGCTGTTGCACTGACCCAATGCTGACAAGATCTGGCTCATTATCTGCTGGTTAGCTAGCACCAGGTCAGCCACGCCAGCAGGGGGCCCGGGACTGGATGAAACTCCTCCCGCCACACTCTCCTTGCTTCCACAGACCTTCTCCTCATCTGAGACGCTGCTGTCGGCGGCACCGCTGCCAACCGGCGGCAGCCGCCCGCTGAACTCGCGGTCCCCTGACAGAGGAAGCTGCACCAGCACGTTCACCAGTTTCAGCAAGTTGAACATGAGCTGGTCGCGCGTAGTTTCCCCACACACGGCCTTGGCGTCTCCGGGTCGGATGATGTTGGCAAACAGACCTCCGAAGCAGGCGCGGGCCCCCACGGAGCTGTCAGAGCCGCTGCGGGACACCACCTTGTCTGAGCATGTGATGTAGTGGTGAACCAGGAACGTGATGGACTCCAGGACGGAGGAAATAGTGGACACAGAAACCACCTCAAAGTTCTGCTCTAGGGTAAAGTCCAGCAGCTTGACCTGGGCATCCAGAGGACCCTGGCCCGACTGGAACGGGCCCCTAGGGAGTCATCACAACCTGTCAGCTATACCTCTTAAACTCTGATTGAGCTGATTTGCCGGAAGCTCACCTCTCAGTGGACAGGATGTGGATGAGCTTCAGGAGGAACTCGCTGAACATCTGGGGGCAGGTGGAGGACAGGTGGACCTGCAGGCGGCTCAGGAACTCATGCATAGCCTGTGTGGCGGTGGGGCCCACCTGGGAGCTGTGCTGACTGGTCCCATTGGTGCTACTGCTGGACAGGAAGCGCACCAGCACATGGACAAGGGTGGGATCTGACACCATCTGTTGGGCCGTGCTGTCCTGGCAGTTCAGCACGCTGATGGAGGCTGGAGGCAGAAACAAGGCTTTAACACACACACACACACACACACACACACGCACGCACGCACGCACGCACGCACGCGCGCGCACGCACATCCTCCTGCATTGTGAGGGCCCCACTGACCAGAGGTGGGCATGTTGGTCATCAGGGTGAGGGAGTGTAGCACCAGGCACCATGTTCTCAGGGATGTGCTGGGGTACCAGGCCAGCACCGAGATGAAACTGCTGACAGAGGCTGCAGACACACACACACACACACATATAAATATATACATACGTATATATAAATATATACACTTACAGAAACAGTAAAGCAATCTGAGACGGCTGTGGGGTTTAAGAGTCCACCTTGGTTGAGCGGGATGGTGGGCACCCGGCTGGCGTTGAAGAGGAAAATATCTGATCCGCTGTCTTCGCTGCCACCAGAACCCGTGTTTAGACTGAGCGTTAGCCACAACTGCAGCAGCGACTCCAGCTAGGAGGAGAACACATACATTTCACCTGGCTGCTCCTTATTATAAACATTCACCAAGCCCATCGCTTCTCCAACTCGAATGATAAAAGATGGTGGAAAAATGCTGTCTCCGAGATTCCCCCAGTGCATTTTAAGACTGGTGGGTCACCAGGTTTAACTTTTGCCCCCACCAGGCTTAGCATTGCTAATTTGTTTTATTATAATTTTTTTTTAATGATAAGCTTTTTCTTAAGAATAATAGCTGGTGTTTCGCTATTAATCTTCTAGTCTTCCAATTATGCATAGCTATCAAGTGATATTTTAAAATTTCCTGTTAAATATAACCATGTGTTACCTCAAACATGGATGACTGCCCTATTGCCCCGAACACCAGGCTAGGAAACCCTGTATCTTGTTTATTAAACTCTGAAACCTGAAGAGGAACTTGTGGGACTACATTTCCCGAAAGATTCTCTACTTCAAATGACCTGAATAAACTGAGGTACCAGACAGGCAGCAGGGACAGAGCATCTTCAGAGTCAATCACCTGTACATGGTGGACCTGCAGCATGGAGAAAAGCTTGTTGAAGCAGTTACTCAGAATGGGAACAGAGGAGGGCTGGACGGTGGGGCCGCTGCAGGGTGGGGAGCCCCCGCTGTGGAATGCTCTGAGCAGGGAGTCATCGGTACCATTGGCAGGCTGAGTGACTGCAACACAAACACACAAAGTCTTCATGTAGTACACAGAGCATGGTGCCACACTGACACAACTATGGCTTCCTGTTTTTCCCCAGAGGAAAACATTTTAGCCTTCTGCTGTGTTTATAAGTAACAAAGATAAAGGGACAGTTATTTCCATGTGGGAAGAGTTGAAGTAATGAATAAGATCAAGATAAAATTCTCAACAAGTCTTTTCTTCTTCAGAGCCAGACTGCAAACAGAAAGTCAGCAGCAGCAGGTCAACAACAACAGGCATAACCCTGGGATCCAGCAACATCCAGCAAGATAATTTATTCATGAAACTTGAGAAACTACATTATACTAAAAAAAACAGCAGGGGCCCTGAGCTCTTTCCTCAACTATAGGGAACAACTTTATTTAAAAATACCTCAACTCCAAATGGAAATAAAATGGTTTTACTCCCACTTATCTAAGTTTACTCAACGAGTGATTATAGAGGATTATGATAATAGCTAAAGGTAGGAAGGATCTCCTTCAGCAGTCTGTATCACAGGGAATCGTAACCAAATCTGGGTTGTTCATGATGTTCTTCACTTTTGGAATCAACCCTCTTTGTCTTATCAGGTCATCTTCAGAACAGAACCAGAACCTTCTTTACCAGATTGTGGAGCCTTTCAAAGTCCCTGG
This sequence comes from Poeciliopsis prolifica, assembly GCF_027474105.1. Classification (NCBI taxonomy): domain Eukaryota; kingdom Metazoa; phylum Chordata; class Actinopteri; order Cyprinodontiformes; family Poeciliidae; genus Poeciliopsis; species Poeciliopsis prolifica. The sequence continues at coordinate 19,307,582 of NW_026562380.1, read as the reverse complement.
TTCTGATGCTGCTGCCCCAACAGATTAGAACAGTGCTTCTCAAATAGTGGGGCGGGCCCCCTTTGGGGCGCGGTGCGATACTTGGGGGGGCGCGTGTGATCCTGGGGAACAGGCTTTTTTTTTTTGGCCGTACTAGTAGAAAGTAATTGCGCACAGTAGGCGGCAGTGGCGCTCTCATTGTTACTTCTGTCACGTTTGCGACAGTGCAACATTTTACGACTTACAAGACAACAGGTTTGCCTTGGTTAGCAGTGTTAAGTCAACAAAAAGCTCCGACTGCGTTCTGTCTATGGCCTCCGTTATTCAACAACCCCCAACATGAAAAAGTTTTTAACAGGGATGAAAAGAAAAGCGGAGAGAGACAAAGATAATGAGACAACAGAAAGTCAACCGAAAGCTAAGAAGAGGAAATACGACAAATCTTATTTAGCGCTTGGCTTCACTGTGACTACAGTTGGAGAAGAGGAAAGACCGGTGTGTTTACTGTGTCTAAAAATGCTCGCAGCGGACAGCATGAAGCCAAATAAATTAGTGCGTCACTTAAATACGTTACATCCCAATCACGCCGATAAGCCGCTAGAGTTTTTTCAGCGAAAACGTGCTGAATATTGCCAACAGTCATCCCGCTTTGTGAAGGCTACTTCAGTAAACCATCGAGCGCTGCTAGCATCATATAAGGTGGCGTACCAAATTGCGCAGTGCAAAAAGCCCCACACCATAGCAGAGGAGCTGATACTGCCTGCAGCAGTAGACATGGATTTATTTATTTTTAATTTCAGGCATTGATGCACTTAAAATCTTTTCTGTTGCAGACTTAAAACACAATTTAATAAAGTTATTCTTTGTAAGTTTGACCATATGTCTTTCTTTTTTTCTTTAATGTTAATAAGGAAAAATGTTATGCAGAGATGGATAGTCACGGTGGGGAGTGGGGGGCGCGAATAGTTTTCTTCTTGCTAGGGGGGGGCGTAACGGAAAATAATTGAGAAGCACTGGATTAGAAGATTCTCTACAGACTTATAGAAGATCTGAAGTACCCTGCCGAAAACACTAAATACTCAAAGCTTCCTCACAACCAGTTTGCTCTGTTGAAATCTAATAAAATAGTAAAAAAAAAAAAAAAAAAAAAAAAAAAACAAGATTGTGCTTCTTACTTGTAGATGAACTGGAACTGAGAGCCTGTAGAATGGAGTCAGCCTGTAAAGTTGCCATCATTTTCAGCATCAGTTCAGCTTGCTGCTCCAGGCCAACTTCAAGTCGGGCATCCAGCGCTGTGAAACGAGAGGCCGAGCATTTAGCCTAATTGTGGATGGAAGCTATTATGACAAGTAAAATCGATGCTGAACAAAAGGAGAGGTTCACCTTGAGACACAGAGACCGACACACACTGAGAGGCTGGCTTTTCAGGGGCAACCAAAGGTTTGGATACCGGAATCCCAACCCCTCCGATGTAAGGGTTGTACCCATATGTTCCATAGTCAGCACCCCAGTAGTCATACCAGGTGCTGCTTATAGGCTGAGAGTAGATAAAACAAATAAAAAAAACACACAAGGACATTACTCGCAAATACAACGTAACAACAACTGATTCAAGTCATCACTGGACAGCTGGAGCTGAACAGCACTTCAACCAGAAGAATGTAATTTTACTGAAATGTCATATTCTGCAATGCAAATAAGAAAGGAAGGACAACACTAAGAAAGGACAACAAATAATGGAATTGGGAATAATATCTTGAAGAACAAATATTTTCCCAATCTTTTATTTGTTTATGCTTTCGTACCCAGACTTCTAAAAATATTACAATTAAATCTGATACTTTTCTAAATGACAGTCTTGGATATGTCATTTCAAGGTTAACTGATGGGCAAATAAGGAACCTCTGGCATTTTAAGCTTTTACACTGATAACAGGTGAAAGAATGTGAAAGAACAAAAGTCATAGAATCAACATACCTTAAATACTTTGGCAGCGAGAGGATCTTTTTCCAAATCAATATCTAAAGGATCAATATCAACATCCATGAGGTCTTGCAGCAAGTCAAAGTCTATGTCTTTATCTTTTTCCAAAGATGACAGAGGTGGAGCACCTGTGGATAATAAAAAGATCTTTAGTATTACTAGGTTAATGCGAGAAAACATTGAAGCAAGAGACACTTTGAGCCGCTTTCAACAGCAACACAGCAAATACTGCAGGACAAAGACTCTGTCCAGCAAACCTAACTGAATACTGTTAGGTTTGTCATAGTAACAAGCTCAATCTAAAGTAAGTGATAAGCTCACATTTATGGTATTTACAGTATAGTATAGTAAAGTGGAAAATGTATTCCAAAACTTTTCAAAGTGCAATAACAAAATATCAGGGTTTTAGAGTAATACTGCTGTGGGATGTGTGGTGAATGGATAGAGGGACCAAACATACTCTGGAACACGGTGGAGGTCCCTGTGGTCCCTGCGATGATGTCTGGCACCAGCGCTTCATCGATGGTCTCCACCAGGGGAATGGTGGAAGGCTGGGCCAAAGAGTCGTCTGAGTCTGCCATGGCTGAGGAAGATGACGCTCCTGCCTCCTCACCCACAACCACCTCTTCCATGGGATCCAGAGAGCCCGGAGACATCAGTTCACCTTGGGTCAGAACGACAAGGTCAGAAGCTGAACCCACTTCATACCCTGAGCTGAGAAAACCCTCATCATCTCTGCTCCAAACCGTCGGCAAATCATGGTTAACTTAGAAAGATGACAGAGAACTGCTTTACCACTCGACCGCCTCTAACCGGTACAAGCTTTCCCCTCAATTGAAGTCTGTTCCTTGTTGTTGAGGGTGGGTCGTGAGCGCGCAGCAGCTGTTTTCAATTCTCTACTGATGTCTGCAGCAACACTCAGCAAAGGAGAACCTCAAGGTTGTAGTTCTGGGCTCAGATAAACCCAGATATTTCATTTTGTCCTTTAGATTTTCATTACTAGCCTAAACATAATGGTAAAGACTCAGATCAGTCGATTATTCTTGCTGTACGTTAATATGATTACATTCCGGCACTTTATTTTTTTTAAATGCACAAAATTTTGGATTTGCAGTCAAAAGATGTAAACCACTAGCCATGCCTGAACCTTTTTTCTTTAAGCTGAAGGAAAAGGAAAATTTACAACACCAGCTAATATTATGTAGTTCTGATGTCTCACATTGTCCACAGAAAAGCGCAGCCTGTCAGAAAGCTGACCAGCTGCTCCATTTCTCTGTTTTTTATGACAGCCTTTCTTAAGATGAACTAGCTGCTAGCAGAGCTGCTAAATCAACATCATTCTGCTTCAAAACTTAGCACATGTAGTCCTGGCGCTGACTGTTATTAAAATCATAACTGTTCCTCCATACTGAGAAGCTCTCTGATAGCAGCTGACATATCTGTGCTCCACAGCTAAACTTTAAAGTTGTTTTAGAGTTTTCAGAAACGTAAATGACGAGTCAACCAATGAATGCGATCAGTTGTCAATCAAAAGGTTTCAGTGCCGTACCTTGATTGATCCTGCTAGTACTACCCCTAGAGCAGGTACTGAAATCTGAGAACAGCCGGGCTGAGCTGCCCCGGATTTGCTAATGGAAAACGAATTTGGCCAAGGCTGTATCACTTAGAGGTGGGCTAGTGGCTTTAGCTTCCAAACACAACAAGCAACAAGAAAGGCAGGTGTTTGCACATTTAAGCTTTAACTCATTATGTCGACCTCTTGACAGCTAAGACCAATGGAAATCATTGTCGGCGAACAGTTCTTTCCCCTCCAGCAGGAAAATGGGAGGTGAGATCCTGCGCTGCAACGTGTCTATATCAGTGTGTTCAATCAGAGTTGTTTCACTTGTTAAAAATCATTTGGTGCCAAGACAAATGTTCTGAATTTAGATCAGAAGAATGGGTGGGGTCTTTCCCATAATGAGACATCTCAGTCAATCCGTGATTAGCTTACGAAATCTTACGTTTTTATTTTCGTTTCCACCGTTCCAGCAACTCATGCAACAACTGAGTCAATTGGATAAAAAGTAGGGGTCATAACCAGATGAAACAGACCTGCCAGGATGTCCTGGAGCATGCATGTGAGGGAGTACTGTGCCCAGGCCCCTCCCCAGGAGATGTCTCCTCGATTGAAGTCTGTTCCTACAAGCAGTAGCAGAAGGCGTTCCAGCTGCTGTTCAGACACCACCTCACACAGATGGATTGTAGGTCTTGTGGCATTAGCTATCCTAGCAAGTACCTGCAGAGACAGCAACACTAGTCACATGTCTATACAGAGAACATTTCGAAGATCTGGGCCTTTATTTCAGACGAATACCTTGCAGACAAAAAGCAACAGATCCGCATGGCAAGTAAAGTCCATAGAGAGCAAAAACAGGGCGAGTTTCTGCACTACAGAGATGCAGCGTTCATGGGACAGAGTGAAGGGCAAAGGTTCTACTTCTGGGGCTTCTTTGGCTGTTGTGGACTCTGCATCCAGTGTGGAGCGAGGCCATTCAGCTGTCCGTCTCAGACGGATCAGGTCTTTAAAGTGCTGAGAGAGGGAAACGAAGCCAAAGGCAATTAAACATACAGTTAAAGAATCTGTCACTGCAGTAGTCTCTGACTATTGTTCATTAGTGACATCTGATGTTAAAAGTCTGGCAGGTTCTCACCTTAGATGTAGCTTGTTTGAGTTTGGCCTGTTCCACTAGCAGTTTGTATGAGGATCCTTTGTTGCTTTGGATTTTCTCCTTCTCTATTTGCTCAACCAAAGCCTTCTGTTTGGCTTTCAATAGATTTAACTGCTGCAATAAAGCAGGCACAATTAAAACAAACACTGCAGATACATTCCTGTAAGGATCCTGAGTATTCTGGCTTTGGACTTAAACATGTTTACCTGCTTGTGATGAACGAGCTGCTTGCGAAGCTTCCGTGAGTACAGCCGATCCAGGCTGCTGCTGCCTTTAGCTGTCCTGTTGGAGTTCTGAGACTGGAGCGTGTTGTTGATAAAACTCCACTGAATCCCTGAGGAACAGAAGAACAAAACATTACAAAAGGAAAGAAAAGAACTGTGTGAGCAAGCTATCCTTACAGGAGCAAGTCCTACCCTAACAAACAAAACATGATTTCCTCTGAAGGATGGACATGGGTAATAACTGGGCCTGTCACAACAAAAAATTTTGCTGGATGATAAATTGTCCCAAACGTTATTGCGATAAACAATGATGTTGCTGTTCTGAGATCATTTTCAAGTAGAGTACTGGTAAAAATGGCATGATAATGCAAGAGCTGAAAGCTGAAAAAATGAAAAATGAAAAAGGCATCATGTCTTTTACCTGTTACAGGCCGGTCCCTTTCCTTCCCTCCAAGGTTCTTCTTCGCCCCTGAGGCTTCATCTTCAATGCTGGCTACATAGTCCAAGAGTCTTGAAACCAACATCACCACCCAGCTGATCATGGGAATATCCAATATCCCTGGAGGAAACGGACTCATTTTTGTAACTAATTCTGCATGTTTTGATGACTGTGTCAATATGTGCTGCACTGGGTTTACCTTCAGTCCTGCGCTGGGAAGCAGCCTGTGGTTGCTGCAGAGGGGATAGCAAACTGTCTAACAGGTTCAGGAGACCTTCCAACACCCCACTGTTACTCAGGGATCTTTGGCCAATGCAGGACAGGAGCATGAATACTCTGCAAAAACGAGAGAGGCTTCAGTCCCAGCAAACAGCAGCAGAATAGAACAGAAACATGTCCGTAATTGTCCCTTAGTGGGGAAATTCAGGTGTACCAGCCACAAAGTGACAACTCCAAGAATGTAAGTTCACACACAGTGTATCTCCACTTATAAGGAGAGATTGTTTAATGGTTACAACAGTATATAAAAACATTAGTAATTTTTGTGTGATTTTGTGTGTTCTACTATTATCTGGAAAACTATAAATAGGATTTTAGAAATATGCACTCTAAATTTGCAGGTTTATAATATATAATGAATGTGTCCACAGCAACATAAATTGGAAACCACGAACAGAAAAACTAGTTTGGAAACAAAATACACAAATTTATTTGCTGCTGCAGACCTACAGAGGATGCTGATCAGTAACGCCCAGGGTTCACTCCAACTACTCAAACTAAAACTTCATGTCTTTGTGGAAGTTAAGTGTAAAAGACTCAGAACTCATTAGAGCTCAAATTGTGGCAACTTGTAGGACAAAGGCAGAGAAGTGGCTCCCGTGTCGTCCTACCTGTCCTGGGGAAAGATAAGCAGCTGCTCAGAGTTGTAGAGCTCCTGCAGGACGTTGGAGAGGAACTGGCCCCACCAGCGCTCACCCCCACACAGCTGCACCAACAGCAGTCCAGCATGAAGACGGATTTTCGGCGTTCCGCTGATGCAGAGATGTTTAAAAAGCTCTTCACAGGCCTGGGCGTGGAAGGTGTTCTGGAGCACCGAAGGGACAGAGTGTCCTGACAGCACAGACACACAAATCAATGAATCAAGTGTGCAAACCATGTAAAACATCCATAATACCATGTATTATTTCCGTAATATTTCTGTTCAGGGTTGGACGGTATCACGTGTCCGGTGTAAATCACAGTCAGTGCTCCACGCCTCACCGTTATTGGAGTGCAGAAGGCTGAGGAGCGTGTCCAGCAGGTAACGGATGATTGTCCTGAGCTGCTCAGTGGAGGAGCTGTGGACCAGCCCCTGGGCCTCCGGGTCACAGGCCCGGGGCAGAGACTTGCGGCTGGCACCCAGAGACACCCGCAGCCTTTGGACGGCATGGTGGGCCAGGTTGAGCTGCAGCTGCAGCTGGATGCAGTCCTGATAGGCTGAGAAGACCCGCTGGTCCTCTTCTACCACCTTGTCTGGTTTCCGTAGGAAATACTGGGCATTATTGGCGCTGTTAAGAGGTGGAAGGTCGATGTTCTGAAGAAGAGTCTCCAATCGATGGCAAGCTAGATTGTACCTGGAGAACAAAGCAGAGGACATTAACCCTGAAGAACAGCACTAATTACCTCCACCATTTCTGATGCTATTTAATGTTTGACATCTTTGGTGACAACTGAATCTGACCAACACCACACATTTCCATCTGGTTCTCTTAACAGCTGATAATCTGTCCTGACCCTCTCCATGAATCACCTGCACTGGATGTCCTCCTGCAGAGCCACCATCATGGTCAGATGTTGATCCACATCTGGCTGACTGGCAGCCTCACTATCTCCCCGCAGAGGGTCATGCATCAGTTTCAGCTCACTCTCCCATGGCAGGATGTACGTATGGCCGTAGAAGAAGCCTAACGGGATCTTTGCTCGCGCGCTGGTGCTGCCGTAGCGTCCGATCACAGTGATCTGAAGGAACAGCTTGGATGCATTAAATGGCTTTTGGGACCAATGGGGTGCAAGCGCTGGGTGGAATCACATGCCCCACAATTCTCGCCAGAATATAGAGAATCTGACCTTCATAAATCTGCAGACGGGTGGTGGCAGCAGGTCGTGCAGAATGAGCGAATGGGTGCTGATGTCAGTGGCCACCACCAGTCTGCGTCCGTCCAACTCCTCCCCCAGCGTCCAGATGTCGATGGACAGAGACGCCAGGTCTCCGCAGGTAGGAATTAGAGCGTCAGTCAGCAGAACGGGGCGGCCGAAGTCCAGGGTGACGTACCGTCGAGCTCCTGCATAGAAACACACAATAAGACTGGTTATTACATCACAAACTGTGTTTTGTCAAGGACATATCATCCACTAAACTTAGCAATAACAAATAAAGTAATAACTTGTATGTCGTATGCAAGTACAGTAGTGAACATCACATACCAGAGTGCATCCGCTCTATGATTATAGACTGGTGTGGAGGAGGCTGCAGGAAGTGAGATGCCTGAGAAATAGCCAGAGCCAGCCCACTGCCCATGGGACTCTGCAACACAAAACCCTTTGAGTTCAATGCAAACCAGCATCTTTACTTTGTTTTAAACAAGCAGCCTAAGAGAAGAGCAGCAGCTTCCCTTCCATTTACAACTGTGTAAAAAAACATTCCTGATACTCCAATAATGTTGTAAACACACAATTTTGCAATTGCTGCATTTCTGTTAAATAAGTAAAGTAATCAAAAATCACACTTCACATCATAGAAGCCGCTAAAAATTACAGATGTAAACACTAACATGAGATACATCTATATTTTCAGCCATGTCAATAACATTCATCACCAGCAATCAAAGGAGACATCAGCAAGATTCTGAGCTCTTCAAATCAAAACTGAAACTGATGTGACGTTCAGCCCAGATTACTGACCGGCTTGGCTTTCTGCGTGTTCTTGTGCGCAGCCATGTTGACGGGCCCCTGGTCCATCATGGGCCCAGGGAACAGGTGAGCCAGTTCTGCACTGAAGGCTGCAGACACCGCCTCGTTGGGTGGTGTGAGGGGAGGAGTCATGAAGAGGGGCGTGGTTTTCGGTGTTGGTGGGATGACGTCGGAGGGGTGAATGAAGAAGCCCGGGGCGGAGGAATTGGAAGGCACAGAGTTACTCATGGGTCCAACCCCAGAAGCCACAGCGGCAGCAGCAGAGGTGGTCTGATGAAGCTTGGCCTCCAGCTTTGCTTTCTGCTTCAGCAAAAACATCAGATTTAATCATAAAACAAAACGACTGGGAAGTAGTTTGACTCCACTTTCAGCAGGGATTAAAAGGGCAGTGTTACATATATTTCAAGCACATGATGCCATTTTATAGCCCAGTCAAGCAACTATGCTGCCTTCAGTTACAAAAATTACATATATATCTACCTATAGTGACACCAGGTCTTTGATAATTACTAGCTAGTCTGAAGGAGCTGAGTGGAGGAGTCTTTCACAACTGATGTGAGACTAAAGGGTTTCTCAAACATGAATACATCAATGAAAGAATCAAGGCAACTCATGACGTAAAGCTCAAAAATGCTGATTTCACATAAAATTGCCCCTTTAATGACTTCCAACCACGGATGTCGTGCATCGGCATGGGTGTAAATCTGATGAGAATTTCACCTGCTGCTGGAGCTTCAGCAACTGCTGCTGTTTCTCCTGCAGCACCTGCAGCTGCTGCTCAGCTGAGACCATGGCATGTGACAGGGACTGCAGGGCTACCTGAGCTGCAGAACTCAGAGCTGTTGAAGCTTCTCCGACCGTCCCTGTTGACAGGCCGCCCATCGCCGGAGTCACACCAAACGTACTCACTGGATTTAAAAACAACACATTCAGCAGACGAAAGCCGACACCACACCCTGAATCAAAGTTTGGTAAAAAGTGAGGAAGACCTACCAGTGAACATGCTGGCATCATCTCGCTCCACCCGTGTGCCATCACTAGTGGATATGCAGGTAAAGTGCAAGGGCTCCACCTCCAGGAGTCCAGTCAGTGCGGTGAAGCTGCCCTCTGCCGCAGCAGAACTGCTCACTTTCCCATTCCCTGCAAAACAGTCCACACCAAAAGTCATGCAACATCCTCCTGTCTCCTTTAGTTAAATCGGGCTTTTGCTAATTTTATTTGAACACAATAGATGAAAATCAACCGTTTTTATGACTGGAACGTACACTCACCAGCCACTTCATTAGGTACACCTGTTCTACTGTTTATTCACGCAAATGTCGAATCATCAAGTCACATGGCAGCGACTCAATGCATTTCGGCATGTAGACATAGCCAAGATGATTTGCTGCCGTCCAAACTGAGCATCAGAATGTAGAAGGAAGGTGATTTAAGTGACTTTGAACTTGGCATGGTTGTTGCTACCAGACAGGCCGGTCTGAGTATTTCAGAAAAGCTGAGTTACGCTATCGATCAATGCTCGCCAGCTGCCATGGCAACCCTTGCTACTTCAAATCTGACTCGCCATCAGGCGAGTGGGGGAACAGAGGTGGAGAAGGACGCAGTGCTGGCACAAAAAAGCAAATGCACCCAGTACAACACTTGTATTCTATTGGCTGAGTGGTTGCCAGGCGACGGTACTTTTCTGTTCCAAGTGTGAGCAGAAAATGTTTCGCAACCCAGCAGACAGACAAGTTTTGAGTGCAGGAAGAAAGGTTTGAGAAAGCACAGTGAATATTTTAAAGAGAGCAGAAGTTTTGAGTACAAGCATTACAGGTTCTGAGAAGTGAGACATGAAGTCCTGCTTTCACAATGAAAAAATAAGCACTAGTTTCAGAAGTTTGAACAAAAGACAGGAAATCCTGCTTTCAGACTGAAATTGTGTGCTCTCAGATAATGGCAGAAAAATCTCCCTATAAGACAACAAATCTGCGGTAACTGCATAATGCTATCATGTCAATATGGACCAATCTCTGAGGAGTATTTCCAGTACCTTGTTGGATCTCTACCATGAAGGATTAAGGCAGTTCTGGAGCCAAAAGGGGGTCCAAACCGGTGCAAGCAAGGTGTACCTAATAAAGTGGCCAGTGGGTGTATGATTCCCAGTCACATGTTAAAATGTGGAGGAGAACCATCAGGAAGCTCTAGAGCCATACAGAAGACGACAACTTTAAAAGTACATGTTGAACTAATCATAATCACTAACATACAAGTAACTTTTCAATGAGATATAGTAGTTTGTTTTGACTCAACAATTACTTAACGTTGATGAAAAAGAGTTCAGTAAAAAAACTTCTACCTGAGAGAATTTCAGAGAGGTCGATCTCATCAGACTGGACTCCGATGCTGCTGTTGAAGGCGTTCTTGCAGGAGGAGCCGCTGACCTCCAGGTCAAACAGCACCGGGTCAAATGGAGAGCTGTATAGACCGTACCTGAGGGGACGTAAAACGGTCCACATAAAACCAAGCTAAGCAGTGGAAGCGTTTCTTAACTGTGGAGCGGCTCTGGGGCGAGTCGGACCGTACCTGGTTTGCAGCAGAGCTTCCAGAGGGGTGAGGCGGTCCTGCAGCTGTCGAGAGATGGTGGTGAGCAGGGAGGCACATGCTGTGCTGCAGCCTGCCAGATCTTCCTCCTTCACGTAGTTCAGCAGTACAAAGTACCAAAACACAGAGCCTGTCCAAAAACACGAAGGATGAAATAAAAGTACAACAGGTGGGGGTGGGGCTCTGCCAGCATGCTCAGTTACTCACCACCAGTTGCTGCGGCAGGCAAGTAGGCCATATTATCCAGCAGAGCCTTCAGCAGGCTGGTGCCAAACCCCTGCTGACTTGGCTCTCCTTTCCCATTGCTGGATGAAGAGACAGAAAACAATGGTTGCCATAGAAACCGCAGAGTCCAGTCCCCACAAACGGACTTCTATTACAGGTTTCTTACCTAATACAAAGTGCAAGAAATCGAGCACATTTGTGGGCTATGCTGCGGCCCACTTCAAAGAAACAGACCCTGACGATGTCAGTTAACCGGCTCCTGGTTTTGGCCAGCAGGCCCTCCTTTCCTTCCCTGATGCTGAAAAAGAGAGAAAGCAGGACACTTCAGATTGAAGTCCTACAGGATTAAAGAAAATTGATGAGTAGAAGTGTAATGATACCAGACCTAGGCTTGTTGCAATAAGCAATAAATTAATTCCATGATCAATTAAGATGAGCTCAATAAATTTCATTTCTGCAATTTCTCATTTTTCTCTTTTCTCTCCATTAAAAACTGGATGGTAAAAGTCTTCGGCAATGTGGTTTGGTCTTAACCATCGCTTCTTTTTTTTTAAAGGACAATTTTGTTTACAGAGAGATAATTCATTTTATTTGTTGTTCCTGTAGTTTTGTTTGTTTATTTTGGCTATTTAAAATGTCTTTCAATTCCACTGTTAAATGAAGTTGATTTGCGATGAATATCATCGTTCATCAAAGTTTTCTGGGACAATTTATCGTCCAGCAAACTTTATTATCATGACAGGCCTAATCAGACCACCACAACGTAGCAGTTTGTGTAATCAATTTGTATAATAAACTATACTTGTCACACTGTTTGTTTGACTAGGATGAACTGGAATGTGTTGGTGATTGAGTTAAAGCGAGCGCCTCACTTTGGTCTGTTATAAACTCCACATTAGAAGACTTGTGTTTTAAATCTGGCTGTAGTTTTTGCTGCCAGTCCACTTTAAACACCTGGTGTGGTTTGGAAGCACTATCAGGAAGTAATAAAATATAACTAAAGGAGGAATACTTAGCTTCCTTCAAATTATTTGATTGTCTCGTCTGGTTTCATCGTTACACTCCTACTTGATCGCCATTTGTTTGAGGCTTGCCTGCAAGGTCCGTTGGAGAACACCCCCGCCAGCCAGCAGAGGATGTCGAGAATCAGGCTCTGAGCATGCTCATTGGCTGGGTTGCCGTCTAACTGATGGCACAACACATCCAGTAACTTCTCATGAAAGTCTGGGAACTGCAGCATGGCACAGCGCTGCACCCTGAAAAGCACAGACATCTATTAACCTGGGAGAAAACACCCAGACGCTAATGCTAAGACAAATATACTTCCAGTAGGTGGTTTTATGTTCAACATGACATTGGGCACACCTCTCTTTGGGCACTGATGTCTTCTTGAACTTTCTGATTGTGACTGAAACTTCCTGCAGCAGGTCGCAGCCTCGCAAGTTCTCCACCTTCTTTGACTGCGCTGATCCCTCCGTCTTCCCCGTAGCAGCTCTCTCCTATGTTACATCATCAATAAATCAACCGCTGATGAGGACTTCACCTGAAGACTTCACCTGAAGTCACATGCTGCAGTTTTAAAAACTTAACAGTTCTGACATGGCAGCTTTTGTGAGATCTGCCCACCTCATAACAGAGCTCTGCACCAGTTTCATTAAATAATTTAAATAGAATCATACCTCAAGCAAGTCTATGCTAAAGATTGTAAAACTGTTCTTAAAAATGAGCCACATCTGGAGTTATAGAAGCTGGAAAAGAATCACCCGAGAGTTTAACTACCAGCAGAGAAAGTTTCACCTTGGAGGCCTGGGTCTGCTGCAGCAGGGAGGACAATGAGTGAGCTTTGGAGCTCTGAGGCTTGGCGCTGGGCATCCTCAACACGGGCCTCGGGCTCTCTTCCATGCTACTGTCGCTCACCGCTTTGATGTGAACCAGGAAGGAGCGGTACTTCCCTCCCGCCATGCCTGCAGCGCAAACACGTATTTAACAGGAAGAACGCCTCAGCTGTGACGTCACATTTTGTTAGAAGACATTCCGTGGATGTGGAGACAACTTAACACTTCTAACAAACACACATAGAAACATACTCTACTGCACTCCAGGAGAGAGCAACCAAGCATAGAAGAGAAAACACTTCAAAAAATCCAACCAGTGTTTGCTCTGTGGTTGCTATCTTTAGCATCTATCAGCTGTTTATCTCACTGAACTGGAAAGACAGGTTTCAGTTGAAAGCAGCAGATTGTGTTTACCTCTGACCAGCTTGGGGCTGGTGAGGCTCAGCATGCCAGAGTGACCAGAAAGATCCAGCCCACTGGCCAACCACACCGGCCCACACAAAATATCCTCCTTATGGTCCTCAAGGAATGGACACAGCACTGATCCTGCAAAAGACAAACAGAACCACTGAATCACTTAGAGGCTTTAACAGCTTCAGCAACCTGAACTCCAGCTGAGAGATGAGGAGGAAAACAGTTTGGTCTTTGATTCAGCAGAGTTTAAAGCACAAGATTTACTCACTAGACTCAACTGGATTAAAATACACCTTTATGAGGCTCCACCTGGTTACTTTAAAACCTCATGAACAAGTAGGAAAAGTTCAATGGACTGATGTTTTCCTGAAGTATGACCTGTAGGGAGATAATAAACTTCTTCATCTTGAATTTTACAGTCGCTTCTCACCTGATGTCTCCTCAATGTCCATGAAGTGGATGTCTTCTGCGAAGTCCGGCAGAAGAGGCTGGCTGATCTTCTCCCCATTGGTCTGCAGGACATTTGAGAGAGGAAAAGCGATCTGTCTGTCCACCGCTGCATCTGCAGAACAAAATAAATCATAAATTGATTGGTTTAATCCTACTGTACTGGGTGCTCATCCTCATATGGCACGATAGACTTTAAGGCTGGTCAAGTTCAACTTTTGTCCATATTTATGTTCTCAAAGCTTTTTGAGGATCAACATAGCAATGGTGGTGTGCTAGGTTTTTCTGTGTTGGTTGTTCAAAGAAACAATGTGTTAAGCTTAAAAGTCGATCTAAAGCTTCTGTGCAGAAGGAAGACTTGCCTTTCAAATGGAAGGAAAAGTCTATCAGAGACCTCATAGTGATGGATCCACATTGGTTTTGCAGAATTTCAATAAGTCAGAAAAGTCAAGACAGTAGAAGCACAAGAAAAGTGACAAACGTTGCAGGTCTCTACAGCGCGGCCTGAAGTAGACGGCACCTATCCAGACGAGGAAAAGAACTCCAGCAATGAGACTGTGAAGTGCTTAGCTGACTCCCAGTGAATTGAAATAACAGTCAATTCACTGATGTGGAAACAGTTTACATTCTAAGACAAAATCATGTATTAGCAACACATAATGTGTAGACTTGCACTGCTCAGCAATGTTGATCTGAACAGATTGTTACCATTTTGATGTGGAGTAATCTCTTAACAAATAAGTCACTCCACATAATTAGTGACTATATAAATGAGTGTATGAAATACTTTTATTTCACTTCATTAATAAGTCACTACAACACAAACAGTTCTTGCAACAGTTCATTCAATAACTAAGAGAATTATATAGGGTTACCAATATATTAAACTGTTCAGAAACAGGAAAGAAGTGTAAACTAATAATCTATGCCCTCTTTTTCATCAAATATGATGATTGTCATTATTTTATTACTGAGTGTCCCTATTCTCCCACACAGTAAAGACATTTACAGGGAATGTGCGCTGGCTCACCGCTGACTTTTCCCAGCCCTGGTGCTTTGTTCTTCAGTAAAGTGACTTGGATCTGAGGAATGTTGACAATGTTGGGATTCAAGACAAATTTGAAGTCCACATGGCCCACCATGCATGCTTTAGGCAGCACCAGTTCAAACACATGCTCATCCCAGCTGGAGCTGAAAAACACATCATCATCATTAGAAACAGAAAGTCAATTTCCTTAATTGTTTTAAACTTTGACATTTTTTTCTGTGTAAAACACGTTTCCCAAAAGAGCATTTGGTTCTAACGGATTAATTTGTGGTTCTTTCGATATTTGAAGCCAGTTTCACAATTAGTGCAATCCAATAAAATAAAATACATGAAAAAATTGAAATCGCTTTAGATTTGTGGAAGAACATCTGTTGCAAAGGTTCTCCATTATATTAAACCGTTCAGTTTAAAACCAGCTGTTGGTAGCAGCCCTGATTGACGTGAGAGATTTGTGAAAAAGTTGCTTGAAAAGCCACCTGTAACTCTGGAGCTTCCACGTGCGGGTGTGTTGGGCTGCATCGCCATGGTGCTGCTGATGAAGGTGCTGTGGGTGGCGTCGCTGCTGCTGCTCCTGCTGCACCTCCACCCAGCATGGTGGAACGGTGGCCGAGAAACGCGGCGTCAACGTTTCAAACCGGGTCAACTCCATCAACGACGCCAGACTCTCAGTGGTCAGAGGTTGGTCCACTAGGAGGTCCACTCCTGCACAAAGGCCATTTTATAATAATAATAATAATGCATGACATGGTTTTGTTTAAAAACTGATGCAGTGTTTTATGGTCCCTCTCCTACCTGTGATTCCAGGGCTGGACGGGTTGGAGGAGGGCTTTGCCCCCTCAAGCAGCGGCTCAGCCCCTTTAGAAAGGGGGCCATCTATAAACATGTCTCCATCATCCCCATCATCACAAACTCCTCCAATTTGAAGGAAATGAAGTTCTCCACCTTCAAAGACAAACGATGACCATGTCATAAAAACATCTTAAGGAATGAAAAAAAATCTACCAAGACTTGGTTAAACTTACCAATTAAATCATTTCTGTTGACTTTAGCCAACAAGGAACTAATGAACTAAATGGTTGAAACCAGCAGCACAACAATCCCACTTGTCTATTTATGACACAGTACTGCTGACCTATCCAGTTCTGTTCACAATACCCCTGGACATAAACAGTAACTATGTAGAAAGGTTTAGTTTATGTTTTGGAGCTTGATCTGTAGCATTGTCCAAAATCAGTCACAAAGTAACAACATATAACATCCTGGAACATTTCAGGAACTTGAGTTATGCTAACATGACATACTTAATTATTCAAATTCAAATCACAAAATAGACCTGGCCACCTGTGAAGTGTCTTTCACAGCTGAGCGAGCATTTATGGAATTAACATATTTTTTAATTATTTTTGGATGAACAGTAAATGGCTATATTGTCAATTTAAAAAAAACAACAATTACAACATCCTTAATTAATCTCTGGTAAAACTGGAAAAATTTTATATTTACATATAAAATATTTTAGGATACTGATGCACTATAGGTCTGCTGTGATGACTGGGAGTATTTTCACAAACTCCCTCACAATTTTGTACAGATTGCAGTGGAACAGCAATATGTGGAAAACAGCTAATTTTAAGCTTAAAAAATGCATAGATTGGATTTTTGAAGGCTAAATCTGGGCTACACTGCAATATTGAAGTTCGGTTTTGGGGCGAGAGCAAAAGAGAAACATTTTCTACCCCTTTGCTCTAAACTGAGAAACCAAACAATCAAATTATGAGGTCTTTAAAAACAATGACCTATAAAAACCTAGACTGGCCACTGCATACACAATTATCATTTCCCTTCAGTGCTCCATCTGGGATTTTTCCCACTGAATTTGATTCCTATGGCAGAATTTTAACTAGACTGATAAGTGAAGAAAAGGAGGAGTTCTGAACAATTACGTACATATTTTAGAATTGTAGTCTGTGTTGAGTGTTAGTAATGGCAGCGGACGAGGTGACAGAAGTCATTCGGTCTGTGTTGGTCACGCTTCCAAATATTGAACAATTAATGTTGGACCAACAGGAATGTTTAAGGCATTATACTGCCGGCAAACAATATAGTTTGACTCAGTACTTCTCTCTTCGCAGTGGGAGATAGTTGGTTACAGCCCACACTATTTCACAGAGCTGGCATGCTACATATATAAATATCACAACCAGACATTAGCAAATGGGTAAAATCTGACATGGACATGAAGCAAAGCATAGAACAAGGGACTGGTTTCCCAATATGATAGAGGAAACTGGGTTTCAATGCAAAAAAAGAATTATGGTGTTATAATATTTCTCTGTTTGAAAAGTGGTTATTTTTGTGGTTAGGAATGAATGATTTTGGTGTGTTGAAGCCCAACCAAAGAATTCCGGATAATATACAAGCAACACAAAGTTATACATAGTCTTCTACCACTGATTTGAAAAAACATTTTTAAGTTGTGTGCATATGATTTAAAAAGAAAAAAAAATTAAGTTGTGTGCATATGACCTTGCTTTAGCTCAGGCACAGCTGTACTTAGGACATGTGTAAATGATTGACCTACTATGAGAGTGTCAAAATCTTTCTTTTTTTAACCCTCGATTGAGAAAGCGTAATGCCAGTCCAGAGCATTTTCAAGAGGTTACACAACCTTGTAGAAAGACAGCAGTTTAAATTACTCTCCAAATTTTCACTCCATATTAAAAGTAAAAACTATGCTGTCTGACAGCAATATCCAAGAACAGAAAAAAATCCTTACCTTTAGTGCAGGCACAAAGGCGGTCCGTTCCAGAACAGTATGTCACTGAGACAAATGGGTCAGTTTCCTCAGCTGACCCATCCTTTTTGGGTGGTTCCACCTTAGCCAGAACTTCCAAAGTGGACAGGTCCAATATCATAATAAAGCCAGCCTGAGTGGTGACCACCAAGTGTCCTAGACCTGCCATTTCTGCCTTCTTGCATTCTTTGTGGCTATAGGCAGAGGTGGAAGATCTGGTGATGTTTCCAGCAATGCTGTTTGTGTCTGCTTCACATGCAGTCTCAATTTCTGCAACAGGCCCAGAAAAACCGTTTGTTGAAGCTGAAAGAAGAGTTTCTTCATGGGCCTCTTCACTCTCATCTTCTCTGCTATCCAGAACATCAGGGGGGAGCAAAATTAGAGAAGTAATGGCATCACAAGGGTCCCAAATCTGTTGTACTTTGATTGGCTCCTCTTCCAGAGTGACAATCCGGGTGGAGTAGTTGAGCTTGTAAAGTGCAAGATATCCCCCTCCACTCCCACGACTCTGGGACCTCTCCTGCTGCTGCTGGTGGTTTCCTGGAGGTACTATGAAGGGGGTCTGAGGTGGAGACCCCTCTGGGTGATGGCCTTCCATTCCATTGGCCAACGGGCGAAGGGAGTCTGTTTCGCGCTGGCTGCAAAGAGCTGAGTGTAGGCGGTTTAGATTGTTAAGAGCCTCAACTTGGTTTGAAGCACTTACAGACTCAAAACCACAAGGTTTCAGACCAACCAAAATGTGCACCCCGTCCCAGCACGGCATTATGGAGTCCACAAAGACATTTTCTTCTTCCAGCTGCTTTGGAAGCCTTAAGCACTGTACCAGGGTTCCGGGTCGAGGGGGGTTGGAGACAGTTGCTGCTGCCAGTGTGTTCCATTTGTCCACATGCCCATCTATCCCTGCTAGATTAGTTGCATCAGCAAACTGCTGGATGTATGTGATGGGAGGGTCTTGAAGAAGTAGTTGCTCATGTGTATCAAACTCCATTTCAATGATTTGTGGCACAGTAAAGCCTTCCTCGTGTAGACCCTTGCTCATTAAATTGTTCATCTGAGCAAATACCTGCCCTGAGGATTTGTCATCCACCTCTCTAATACTATATAGCAGAAGCACAGGTACAGTCCTGCGCACAGCTGGCATAGAGGAGGGACTCAGCAGCTGAGAGCCTGCCAAGTTAGAGAAGCCTTGCTCTTGGGTACCAGACTGAGGGTGGCAAGGATCTATCTCCATTGGACCATGTTCCTGTAGAGATGCAGCATGCGTCTCAGCAGCCTGAGTCCTTAGTGGACCATCGGTGGTCCTGCATGTCGAAGTTGACGGAGATGGTGGAATAGCCATGGGGTTTATGGAGGCTGAGCGGTAGCTTAAAAGGCCTCCAGCTAGCAAGCAGGGAAAGGGAATGTTGTGGTGGTCAGGCATCTTGTCTTTTGGTTTGGCCTGGCTGTTGGCCTTTGTTTGGTTTAATGAGGGGTTTGCACCAAGCTCCTCCAAATCCTTGACGGTATCCTCCAAAACACTGGCAACTACTTCCCACTGAAGCTTCTCTGGTTGCTGTAGCACACTGAGCGCTGTCACACTGAGATTCAGGTCCATGCTCTCCCACTGGGATGGCTGACCTGCAACATTATCAATACAGTGGGGAGGTTGTTTAAATAATATTGTGAGACCTTTGACTTTTGATAATTTAAAATGTTTTTGCTCAGACTCTGGAAAACCGTAGATGTATTTCATTAAAGGTAAGAGGTACGTTAACAACAGTTACTTACCCGTTATGGATTCTGATCGTGAAGGCTCCTCGCTGTCAGAGTCCTCCAGCTGGTCGTCACTGAAAAAGTGATAAAACCATCAGAACAAAAGAGACAACAAATTCATACCAGTTGGTGATGTTACTCTGTGGTGTTTTTTTATGTAGTCATTTTAACATTTAGTTCTTCTTGTGGTTTGGTATACTATTTTATACTCTTTTATTAGAACTGCTGTTCACTAATTTAAAAAAAGTGCTATTGGCATAGAAGAGAACAATGCTAGTGACTAAATGTCCATATTAAATTAACAGTGCTGGCCAGAACTAGTGCAACATGACAACATTTATCCAGATGTTACTAAAGGTTCAGTATTTTGAATTGCAATATGGGAACAATAAAGTATTTTTGAATTTGAATGTACTATTATGACCGATTATAATGAGACTAGGCTCAACACCAATGGGTTGTAACTAAATAATTTGCAGATCTTCAGGCTACAGCTTTTTAAACATTTGTAATGACCTCCTCAACTTGACATCTCACCATTTAAATTTTCAATTTATAAACAGGTAAATGATCGGGCGACATTTGTTTGCTCTCGGGGGTGGCTGTGTTATCCATACTCTGGAAGTTCTCAGTTGATGCCTCTAAATCAGGAGTGTTAAACTCATGTTAATTTTGAGCCACATAAAGATCACAAATGTCCCCAAAGTGCCAATTGTGGCACTATGTATTGATAAAAATACCTATTACTAAATTGTCAAAACATTTCATGAACAGCTACTGCATGTTTTTATCAATACATTTCATAAATTAATCAAATATTTTAAATATTTGATTCATTTAAATTAAATATTTTTTCACATTGTTTAGTTTGGCAGCATAAAAGGAAATATGTCTGATTGATTTTTAAAATTTAAGCACACAACTTTTATCTAGAAAGTTCAATATATGTGGCTTTGTGGAGTCACTGATTTTAGAAAAACTGTATTTTCTCACCATGCACTTTAAACATAAGATGAACTAAAAAGTCTTTGGAAACTCATTATTAATTTCATGAGTTGAAAATGCAAAGAATGAATGTTGTTTTTTCTTGGAGGTCACAATGTTTGAAACGCTTTGTCATTGTTTTATTTATTTGTTTTATTTACTGCAGTTATGATTTCTTTGACAGAACTGCCCATGTTATAGATTTATATAATATAAATAGACAACAAGCACGCACATGCAAATATGTTAATCTATAAATAGTCTATAAATGAGTGCAGAGAAAATCTGATTTGAGCTACTCAGGCTTGGGCATTGGCTACATGCATAAATGATTTCCTGTGTCTAACATGAAATAGAGCCAGTATGACATTATAGACTAGCTTATGTTAATGCCTTACCTGTCACCTTCTAGCTTGGGCAGGTCAGAGCAGGAAGAGGACTCCTCCAACCAAGTGAGAGTGGGCCTTCGAGACTCAGTCAGCGCCTGCTGGCCCTGTTCACCACTGCACAAGATCAGCTGCCGGATGATGGCTGGGTCATATGGGTTCACATCAAACTTTAGGTGCACCTGTTGAGCACAAAATTGCTGTTCTCATCAAAAGCCTTACACAGTGAAAATAGGTCACACGTCAGATTCGTGTATTGACAGCTCTTACCTTCATCATTTTAGAAACATCCCAGATGCAGATCTTGCCCCTTCTTGTGGCAGCAGCTAGGAACTGTGGGCAGCTACCAAATCCATAGCAAGCAATCTTGTCTGAACTGTCGGGACTATTGGGGAACTGAGCTGGACTGGTCGCCAGGGTTACCGACAGAGGAACATTCTGAGTGTGCTCTCCTTTCACGAATGGACAGTTGGGTGAATGTCTCTCATGTTCAGACCTGGGGGAAACAAGGAAGCGCCGTTAGCAAGTGATGCATCCACAAATGTAGATATTGATACTGTAGCTGGCGGCTAACTGCTATTAATATTTGTACTCCACTCACCAAGGTTCATCTGTAGGCTCCCAGCAGACGAGACACACACTGCAGGTGAAACACATAGCTCTGTCATCCCCTGTCGAGGCAGGCTGTGGACAGAAAGATGGAATGGCAATAAATATAAAAAACAGAAAGGACATTAAGTGATGTTTGCTAGAATTTAGTACTGCTCATCTCCTACAACATGCAAAGAATGGGGCGGCCATGTATCTTCTAATTGAACAAGCAAGATCCAAAATAAAACTCTGTCCCAAACTTTGCTTCACTAGTAGAAAAGCTACAAACCTGACCAGATACTTCTGCAAAAGTATGGCGACACATGTTTTTATTGTGTTTGCTCTCTGTAACACTGTGTAGATTTAGATTTGAGATTGTATGAATCAGAATTTCAGGGATGACCTGTGTCACTGTAGTTCTGCTTAACTACAGTCATTTTTAATAAATTTTAATATTTATGAAAAATTTATGTATTTCAGTAGCTCACACGTTAAACATAAAGAGTAGTTAGCGGAAAAACACTATACAAGTTCAGTCCATTATAGGTTTTTCAGTTATATTGCCCGAGTGTAGACATACAGACTCAAATCCCAGCTTGATGCTTTGCATTGTCCTTTAGGCAAACAGTCGCTTCACTATATGCTGTTGTTTGGATATGTTAGAATAGTAAAATGTGTCTGCCTGTTACCTGGTGATAAAACCCTGCTTGAGCCATCGGATCAGGCTGAGCCCATCTGTAACCAGCGTGTGGCCATGATGTAAACGTCTCCCGTCTGTTGGCCTCACTGTACATCAGGGATCTGTGGAAAGTAACGCTTTTTAGAAGCAAACTGTGTTTTGATGTTTTGAAAGCTGATCTGGAAATGGCCAACGCATCGGTTTAATTTGCAGAATGTGAAAAAAATTTAAAATCTCCCAACGCTAACTAGAAACAACCAATCAGAGCCCAGACTTAACACTGTCAGTCACAATTTCATGTGGTGCTGCAGTATTTCACCGTCAACAGATCCTGTTGTAAATGCTCAGGCTAGTCAGCATAGCCACCAATGATGGTTGATTGACAGGGCTAAGACCCTCCTCCTGGCTGTGATTTATGGATTTTGGTTGGAAGCGGTGCATTTCTTCAGACAGCAACAATAGCTGAGGATGGAGGTTGAGGAGATGGATGGCTTCACAGATTATCTGTCTGGTAACATACTGTCACAATTTTACCAAATACGTAAAAAAAATCCCATTCTTTATAAAAGTTACATTATGCACCTTTATCTAAGCTGATCTGAAATGTTTGGCCATTAAGATTAAAACAAACAAAAAAATAAATAAAAAGATGACAAAAACTGACATTTTTAAACTATGCTCATGTCCTGAATAGAATGCCATGAAATGTTGAGTGTTTATCACCCAAAACGAGCCAATTCCCAGACTCATAAGGTAAGAACGTTGTTGGTCTAACCTATCTACAGAGCGTCCAGGGCCCACCCCGAGCTCAGGCCTGGCGCTTGACAAGAGGTAGGAGAGCCTGTCCATGATGGAGGAGGCTACAGACAAGGCAGCTACGTTCTGGTTTATCTTCTTCAGCTCGCTGACGATGGCTCCAGCCACCAGCTTCAGCACATGATGGGGGAGATGGAAAGTGACCGTTGCCCACTGTAAAAAAACAATATAGAAGATAGAGGAAGGTAAACAAGGTGAACAATAAGAGTGTTCATAAAACGAAGCTACAACCGCATTGGAATCTAAGTTAGCTAGAGGTTTAGCTGGTGTCATAGTCTCATTCTTTTGTCAAAAACACAAAAAGTCTTGAAAGAGGTTTGAGAAAATGCCTTCAAGTTAAATTGTTGAACTCACAGTTCAAATGCACTTTTATATGAAGGATTTCCACAAATCTTTACCCGAGATGCCAATAAATGTGACCAACCCTGTAACATGTTTAGTAGAATTTTCTGCATTCTCTCTTTATGTGACACTCTGTTCTCTTTAGCTTACCTTAGCTACTTTATGATTGGCTGCAGTCTCATGTGAGGTATTCTTCAGACCTTCTTTGAGCTGGCTGATGAAGACTTCATACCCCTCAGTGCTGGACACATCAATCTTCTCCTGACACGCTGACAGCATTTGCTGCGCCTAAACAAACACAAACATATCTTTTAGGAAAAAAGTCTCATGAAGTCCAAGTTCTTGTTGGGATCTGAACTCAGCCACCTCCTCCTTTACCAAGGAGTAAACACATCTAAATAAATTATGTGAAATCACCTAAGAATTTGACTTCAAATTGTACTGGTTATAATTTGAACTACTTGCTATTCCAGTATTGATGCATCATATTAAACTGTCACTGCATGTTACGCCAATAAATATTCAGCTAAATGGCCTTAAAAGAGACAAATATGTTTGGAAAATTCTAATAAAGTACAATATATGACATTTGATTTAAGACAGAGATGACTTATTTTCAGCCTCTTTCAATGAGAGAAAAAAAAAAACCTTCCTATTGAATCGCTGCTCTTTTAAAGAAAATAGTACTAGAATGCAGATATAGCCTGGTTTCCTTCAGAAGGATGTTTCTGCTCTGTAAATACTCTGAACAATTCTAACCTTTCAATTATTCATATTTCTTGATAATCAGGCATTTAATAAATGCTTCAGATATACATTTCTTTCTTCAAAAGGCAGAAATCTAAGATCAACATGTTTAAAACACATGATAAGCGTCAAACTTCCAGGTACAACGACAACACCAAGTACTTCCTGTCTGAACGAGACAGTGCAGCCTCACCTCTGTGACTGGCAGCTCCAGTTGAACCACGTCCTCCGGCTTGGCCACTGGCGGCTGTAGGGCCGTGTCCAAGAGCAGAATGCCATTCAGGTCCTTCCTGCACCCCACGGCGAAGTCGTCCACAAAAAGCACCTTGTCAACTGCAGGAAAGTACTGGCATCTGACGCGGCCGCCTGGTTTAGCTAGGACATAGCGACAGGATAACATTAATCAGCTAGCTCTCAGATCTAACTGGAAGCTCCACTCCAGCACCTCTAATGGAACAGAGATAAACAGAGTCAGATCAAGGGGCTCTTTTGCTTTAAAGATAGAATATGTAATTATGACAAAAATATGTTGTTATCATATTTATTCAAACTGCCACCCCCAGGGCAAAATTTCTCTAGGACTTTTCTGTCAAGGTGCTTAAGAGCAAAATCATGTGACAGGGTAAACTCAGGCTCCCAGCCATTCATTATCATTCTTTTCTCAGAAATTTCAGAGCTCATTGAATGCCGTCTCTCTTTATTTTACTTTAGCATTAATGCTAATTTTTAGCATCAGAATGCTGAGTTCCAACCAAAGGGCACACTTTAGCAGGCCCAATTAAATTTCTTCAGAAATTTTCTAGGCCGTCTTTTATTATACTGTTACAACATAATGATAACTTTAATAAAAAAGCAAAAACATAAAAATTACGTACTGCAGGTTTAGGATTTAACCAACAATTATTATAAAAAAATATTTAAAAAAGCATAATTAAAAAGCATAGAAAAACTGAGCAAGCTCAGTAGTGAAGACTACATTCATTTACCGCCTCTCTAAACCAAATGGAGGCCAGGTGGTTTTAAACTACAATCCACATTTGCTCATGTATTTAACCATATCATTGCACTGACATAGTTAGCTATCAATGCAATTATATGTCTGGTGGCCCGCCAGGCTTATAATACACAGTAAACCCTGAGTTTGCTGAGAGCCATTATATTGTCATGGACAGCTCAGGTTTATTGTTTGATCCTTGCCCCATTTTATTCTGCATTTCTGTGAACAACTGCAATTTAACTACACTTATTCCAGTGTTTCTGCGAAAAAAGGCTAGAATATCCCACTTTCATTTATTAACACTGTTTCAAACAAGCAGTGATGATTGTCAACACTTCACAACCTTGATAAATGGAGCTCTGTGGAAAACCAGAGTTAAAGAAGATTTATTGACACCATCAGAGATATAACAAGCCCAAGTGTTTAAAGAACAGAGTGAGATATAACATCTACGTTTTCAGTGGACAATGAGCTCACCTGTAAGCAGCACTGACTGAAGGTAATTTTAAAAAAAAGTCAGCTTCTGTTAGTCCAACGCTAATTAGACATTTTATTCTAATAAATAAACAGTTGGCCTCTTAAAATTAGAAGATGAATCTAAAATCAGTTTTACTGTTTAATGTTTGACAGACCAAAATCCAAACTAAAGTCCAGATGACATATGATCTGAAAATGTCACCGTTTTAAATCCAAAATAAAAACTTTCAGCCTAAACTGCTAAGTTTATTGTAACATTTTAAAAGTCTTTAATGAGATGCCAGAGTTGTTTTAATAAAGTGCATACAGTAGTGCTTTTCCTCCGCCACCTGTTGCTGCAAACAGCACATAAAGGTTGCAAGTGGAAAGAGTAGAGGCAGTCTGCAGGCTTGCCAACAAGTTATCCATCATCTTTCTCAATGATCCAATCAACATGAACCAAAACAAGTTCTGATCAATGAGCAAATTTACATAAAAAACTCCCGTTGAGGCATGTTTCTCTTTTATCTGAGTCACAATTGCATGCATCTACTAGAAAAAAGAAATATGGTTTGAAATAATCCACGTGTATGGAGTTTGATCACAATGTTTGAGAGAGAATGACGATTTCATCCTTAACTATTAAAATATCAACAGCTGGTGGAAAAGCTTTGTAAAACAACGCGGATATTATTTTGTAAAACTGGAACAGAGAAATTGATTTTAATTTGAGGCGTCAAGAAGACAAAGTTATTGCTAGGAACGATGTTTTTCACTTCGCTAGAGAACTCAGGATGGAACATTGTCAAATAGAGCTATAACGCATGTTTTTTCTTAAAACATCGGAGAAAACTCTAGTTCACGTTTTCCCCCTTCTCAAACTTAATAATTAATATTTGTGAGCACAATATTTAAGGTCAACACAGAGCAGTTTTAGACCTGGTTAGACCAGTTCAGGGGAATGTAATGTTCAGCAAATAATTTCAACACAAATTCCCAATACTTGACTGTATTCAATACTTGACTGTATTCTAACATCTCAAATGGGAGGTAACTCTGCTGCTGAAACCAGGCACTCCCTGGTGCCTGGAGGGCATCAGCTGATAGATACATTCAAAGTTTTTAATATATCACTTATTACACAACTTAACATTTTCATCTAAAGACTTTGCTAATAAACAGTTGGCCTCTTAAAATTAGGATATGAATCTAAAATCACTTTTTAGATTCACGTTACTAAATTAAGCAACAATTTTTGTAAGGAAAATGTCCATAAAAGGTTAACCTTATGCTGTAAGACTTTATTATTATTGCTATCTTGGAGAAGAAACCATAAGAGGAGAAATAATCTTTTCTCACCTTTGCAATCATTCAATGCTGACCTGTCACTGAAACACTGATCCAAGTTTTGATTTGTCTGCCATGTTTCCATCGACATTCACCAGGTGCAGAACTTAACTTCAAAAGAATAACAATGCTTCCGACTTTTACAGCTGGAAACCGTCTGTAGGTTTGTGAACATGTAAACATCAAAACTGTGAGCAATCAACTCGTCAATAACGCTTTTCACCACACTTCAAACAAAAGACTAGACACATCAAACATTTGCTTTCGCGGGAAAGACCAAGCTGATTGCATACATGATTTAAGACAGTGGATTTAAAAGCTACACCAAATCCATAAGGCTGTTCTGGTTAAATAAGGAGTTATAACGTCAACATAACCTGTTAAAATGCTATCGGGCTTTATTTCAGGCAGTAACTACAGAAAACAAAAAGTGACGAACACGGTTTCTGATCGGATCTCAGCAGAAACGTGTTAACTCGAAGTGTTGGTGCTCTCACTGCTGGCATGCAGTCCTCGGTCGGTCACAGGGTTAAACGCTAAGTTACCGCAGGAACAGCTTCCCATTTATTATTTTACAGCGACGTTACAGTCCACCATTGTGTGACTGTAACATCAGAATCACGCTGGTAGTTTCTACTGACTCTCGCCGGTGAGTTGTGAAGTTATGCGGCTGACGAGTAGCCAAAATACATTAGCGGCTAAAAGCATCACCACGTTCCTAAACTAAACCAACTTCAGACAGCCTACTGTTTCCATTTATTCATTATTAAGCGACTGCCAATGTTTACGTCTGGACCCATTTCCCTAACCACAGGCCGCGTGTGACGGGCAGAACTTTAGAGGATTGCCCGGTTAGTTAGCGCTGTGCAAAGTCCTAGAGCTAGCCATTAGCCACAGCCAGAGGTGTCATGTTGAGTCTATAGAGACAAATAGCGAATGCCATTCACCAAAGACAAAAGTTAATGATAACAGGATCGTTCCTGTGTTAGGATGCTGAGGGTGCTTTGTTTTACGGCCCCAGAACAGACTGTAATAACCCTCGCTGTCAGAAAAAACCTTACAGGCCACTTGTATGGCTGCCGGGAGCAGCTAACGCACCAGGGTGCTGGTCCCTACACAGTCTGTTGACAAACTGTATTTGGCTTGTCAAAACTGAAAGTGTTGTTGTCAGAGCTTGACAGAGAACTCCGGTACTTACCGTGCAGTGCTGACGCCTGAAGAATGGCTCCTGAAGTTCCGTCTATGACTTTAATGCTTCCCCGGCTGGTAACGGCTAAGATAGCGTTGAGGGCCGGGTGGTAGGAAAGACTTCGCAGGCCTTCCTCGTCGCAACGCAGGCAACCGTCTCTCACTACAATCCAGTCTGAGGAGGTGGACGAGCCCGGCGAGGCCGCGGCCGCCATCTTTCCTATTTTTTCCTCTTCCTCCTCTTTTGGGTTTGTTAGAACCTGACGATAAACTTAAATTGAATTCATCTAAGGGGCAGATTCCGAATTGCCACTCCCCAGCCTTCTGCGGCTTCTTCTCCGCCCGTCACAGCCGCGGTGGCTATTCACCATCAGCGCAGAGGAACTCCAGGCTAGGCTCTGTCACTTACACCATAGGAACACGGAGCTAGCGTACCGCTTGAATACATCTCGCGAGAACACCGATAGTAAACGAGAACAGCCATCGAGAGAACAGCTGATGAAAAAATAACTTGTATATTTTTGCTTGTAAATTTTCATCACTGCGCAAGTAAATAATCACTACCTCCATGTTTTATTTTATATATACCTATATGTATCTATCTATCTATATAAATATAGATAGATAGATAAGATAGATAGACATTTTTTAATTGCCTTTAATACAAGTCATTCTGTAGTTTCACATTCATGCCACTGTTATGTCACATAACTTGTACTTTCATCAATACACTAATGTGTTCATGGATCATAATATCTTAGCAAAACTGATAGAACATCTTTTTTGCCATGCTTACTTGTTTTTATAACACGTGAAAACTCTCAGCAACATAAAATACACTAAACCCCTGACATAAACCCACTTTTCCCTGGTGCAAAGTGTTCTAAGACACGCTGTTCTTATGTACAGGTGCAGTGGCATTTTCCACTTTGTGGATCATGATAGCTCATAAAATTCATTCAGATTAATTTTCACCTCTACCTTTAGTTCTTGGAAATCTCATTTTTTTTATTATTCCCTCAAACATTACTTCATTTTTCTATCTATGATACTTATACTTTTTTGTGTCCCCAAAAATTGACACATAATCTAACAATGATTATTAGCGCATTATTGTGTGCTAATAATGACTTTAATCTATTTTAAAGTGCATTTCATTACAAACCAGTCTAAGCTGGAGCACATTTGTCTACATTATGAGTAAATTGATGCAGTAGGGAACTGAAAATCTCAAACTTTCCTCCATATCACAAAGTATGTTTTAGAAATGTCATATGCTCCAGTGATTATTTCCACTTTTATTTAATAACTACAGAACTACCATATTTTACAACAATTTCATTCATTTATTTAAAATTTTTCTTTAGTATCTGAAAGGAATGTTAGTTTTTTAGGATAAATAACTTAGCGACCAGCCAACAAATACAAGATGATTAATTCACAAAGTACCCATTTCTTTTCTGTAATTATTTGAAAGGTGATTTTCTATTTTGATAAGAGTTGACAAAGGAAAAACAAGGCACCTCATTAATGGACGTTTGCCATAACAGAACAGTGCATAACAGTGAGGAATCTATAGTGTTGCAATCTCTTACCCATCATTTCCTCCACCGCACAAAAATATTTGTTAAACATTGTGTGGATTGACTAAAAAGGTTTTATTCCACCAAATGATGTCCAGATTCACAAACTACAACCAACTCCAGGCATATGGGGACAGTAGAGCACCTATGATATAGACACCTGCAGAACAAGGTACAAGCTGCAAAATTTGATTCATTTTATTGAACAAAGAAAAGGACAAACTATTTACAGCCATATTCCCAATGTCCTCACTGCCTAAAATTGTACAGAGTTAAAAAAACAAAAAACAAATATGTCTTAAAAAAAAGACCTCCTGGGTTTAGTTGTTTGATGATCCCAACATGACTCAGGGTCACTGTCCATGGCCATAAGGTCTGAAGTTCTGACTCATCCGGTCACACACCAGTATACAGTGACAGGAAATAGATATACAATAGGAAAATTGGATATATGAGAAGGGGCTTCTTAGTTTTAAACTCATCTCCAACGAGGAGTGAAGCAGCACTGTAGGCAGCCCAGAACACGCCAAAGAGCTGGAAAGGAAACACACGACATAATCACTATGAAGTAATCACTACAAGAATGAGAACCCAACAATATCACAGTTTCTACAGTGCTTTTGATCAAACTAATTTATCAACAGTATGTGTAAGGATTCTATTCATAGAAAAAGGTTGGCCTCTTCCTTAAATGACATCAACCATCCCATTTATGGTGCAAATCTCCCAAACCCTATTTATGTAAAACTAAAAATAGATCCAATTAACAGTCTGAGTCAGAGTGTTTAATTAATTAGAACTTACTTTGGCTAATGTAGACACCACTTCAAACCCTCCAATCACTAAAAGCAGAGGGGTTATGACAATGAGAGGAAGAAGTGAATATCCAATCACTCCAAGAACTTGGCCATAAGAAACCTACACAGGAGACAAAAAGAGCCTTCAGAAAAACAACAACCTTATTTTAAAGATCAGTTTGCGGTTGTGTTGTGATGGAGGCGGGACTTACCTCACCACCAAGGACGCGAGCAAGCAGGAAGATGGTAAGTGATCCGAATATCCAGATGGTGATGATCCAAGATACAACCTACATATGTAAGACACAACACAGTCCAAAGTTAAAGCTTGGAGAATGACCTCTGACCTCAGAATGTTTTGTTTTGATCTTGCTTTCAAAAACTGGGGGAAAACTCATGAATCCTGCACGACTAAGTTCTCTCCCATGTGCATTCTTATTGCCCTCTTAACAATCTATCAAGTTTATTTAAATTGGAGATGTCAGCAACAAGGCAGTTAAAGGTGCTTTACATCGTAAAAACATAAAAATACAAAGTTATAAAAGAAGTTATATACTCAACAGCTGAGAAACCAGTGACAAATGTTAAATTTTGATTAGTGTCATCATCAAAATCATACATAACATCTAATATAATGATCAACGTTCCACATATTATGGTTAAAAAGAAACGGTTTTAAGCCTTTATTTAAAGAACAGAACATTACAATATGATAACTGGCTATTTCTTTTGCTTGTCTTGTGCCTGCGTTGGAGTGGTCTAAGGTAGGCCTGTCGCGATAAACAGTAAATCAATTAATCACATGATAAATGAAAATGATCATTTTAATTTATTGGCTTTATCTTTTGTTCCTGCCTTTTTCTCTTTCTAGTGAAGACATTGGATGAAAACAGGATTTACTCCGGTACCAGTTCCAGTGTTAAATGCTCTTTTGAATATAAAGTGCATTTATTTTTAGCAGGATGTGCTTGTCTTTCATATTTATGTCATTACCATTACATCAGTTTAAAATTGTCTTCCAACAATATTATCGTTTATCGCAATAACTTTTGAGACAATCACCAAAATTTGTTATTGTGACAGGTCTAGAGTAGGATTTACCCCACTGATCACAGGAAATTATCATTTTTCGTAAAAAGATGATGCTTCAAGTAATCATCCCAAGCAACCAGCTGTGTTGATCCGTATTCTGCTCACCCTGAACTGCCCGTAGATTGAGATCATGGAGAAAAGGAGCACAACAGCCAGAGGGCCCCAGAAATCTGGGTTGTCTCGAACTACTTGTCGGTTGTAACCCAGAGACGGCATGGGCATCAGCACGCAGCGGACCTTGTAGTAGATGTCCTTCAGGTCAATGTCCAGCTCCTCCCTGCTCACACAGAAGATGAGACAAGGATAATTGAACATTTGCCCTGACACTGGCTAAACTCCAGATTCATGTAAACAACAAACAGGAATACATTATAAATCCAGGTGCTTCGGATTGCACCTGGTAGTCAGATAATCCCATCTTTTCTATCTATGTTTTCTTTCTATCTGTACATTATATACATTTATAATGGATTATAAATGGCGGTCTTTCTCACCATTACCTGGTCTTTCTCACAGTCAGGTGTAAAGTAGGGAAAATAACTCAACAATACATCAATAATCCCTTCCTTCTCGTACCTGATGCACGGTGTGAGATGTAAACAATCTGTTTATAGATTGTTTACATCTGTTTACAGATTGTTTACATCATTATTACAGTTATTTATTGTTAAATAATGAAAGGAAGCAATGCAAGCAGCCCTTTCCTTGAGAATGTGAAAATCAAATAACAATTAAAAGATTTCTAAAAGAGCATTCAACCATGTTCGATAATAAAAGGAATGGCCTACTTATACCAAGGCAGCATAGACACTTCTTGAAGTAATAGATTTGTCTTTTTCCCCTAAACTTAATTGCCACAAATTCTAAGACTCCCTAAAAGACAGACTTACAGAAGAGGTTTGCTCTCCTCATTGTCATCTTCTTCCACTTCTAGCAGCCAGCCGTAGCCTCGCTGCCTCAGGAAGGTGGTGGCGTATGGATCCCTGCCTCCTTCACTGGCCATGTTCACTTTAACATCAGGGGCGCTGATGGTTCCACTGAGGTCTGTGGATCACATAGATGATTTTACTTATGGTACCTTTTAAAAGCTACAATCGCAGCAGCAGGATGTGGAACAAAAACATGGTATTTTCACATGAAAAACAACCAACTTAGCAAAAGCAAAAGCTAAACAATCAGGTGTTCAGACGATAATGTAACATATTATTGTTATAAAGTCCAGTAGTTGGCTTTTACTGTGCATTTTTTTTTCTATTTTAATAATTCTAAAGTATTCAAAAATCTAATTTAGCCTATAATACCGCTTTTTTTAGTTGTATTGTTTTTTTTTAATCCAACATTTCAGATCCATTGCAAAGATGCATGTCAAACTGGAAAAGACAAAGATGCTTTTAATTCATATTTTCAAGCCATTCACGATCAGTTTAGCTTAATACTTACTTTACGGGGCAATACTGCAGGACCATGTGCTACTGTCCTTACATTAAGACGGTTTGTTTTACACCATCTCACTCATTTGTGCCTGACTGAAGGAGGAAAGTGGCATTGTGGAAAAAATCTGATCTAGGGTTTATTCAGAATGGCGCTTTGTGAAATAATAACCCCACGTTATTGTTTCAAATGAAGGAAAAATAAACACGGAAATATGCATCACAAAAAGAAATTGCTGAAATAAATGTAAATCTGCGCACAGAGAATGCATTTGGTTCTCATTTGTCTTTCATACATTTCTTTCTGCTTTCACACATCTGTCTTTAAGATTCAATTTTAAAGAACCGCAGTTTATTCATGACTCCTGAATCCAGATGTAAGACCCTAGCTAACTAAGCCGCAAATTCATCCCGTCACCGTGACGTGACAGGTAAACAAGTGGAAGTTATAGTTGAGTCGACAGAGCCAGAGCTATATGGCTCACAGCTGCCACGAAAACGGAGTCTCAGTATAAACAATATCATGTCAGCTACATGTTTTCCTTCCGTCCTGTATGTGTCAAACAAAGCTAACACACGCTTCCACATATAAAAACACTCTGATACAAGTAGCAGAGGAAACCAGCGCATGACTTTCGTCTACATAAAGCAGAGAGAAGCAAGTAGACTGCTGCTGGACATGTATCACTCTTTGGGGCCTGCTAGCTGTGCGTTGCAGCAATTAGCATACCTTCAGCTTCCGAAGAGGAGACGAACGTGAAATCTCCGTTGGTGGGAGAGAACTGCATGGTTGCTGTCCTATTAAAGCCTCGCCTATGGAGTCCAGGACAAAAACATTTAATTAAGCGGTGGGTAAAATATGCTGGGTCGCGGTAATGAAGCTGTCACTAGCCACAGCTCATCTGGAAAGTTTAACTAACGCATTTTGTTTGCTTTCTGTCTCACTGTGGGGAAAGAAACCGGAAGTGCGAAGGAAGCTGGAAAGCAGACACGTCGTACGATGCGTTCACGTCATCTTCTCGTGCTGGGAAATGGGAAATGCTGCGCGGAAACCCAAGATTTCTAAACTAACAGCAGTATTTTAAAGTGTATTCTCTGAGTTCCAGGTAGCAATTGTAAGGACACTCCTGGGTTTTGTGAGAACGCGAGCAGCGGATCAGCTGTAATTGTTTTATTTTAGGCAAACTTGTGAGGACACTGTTGAAGTAATCAAAGTAACTAAAAATAACACATGGATTAGTTTCTTTGTATCATGCTGGAATATGAGTCTTTTAATCCTTGAAATGTTATTTAGGTAATAGAAGGCTGACTTTGTATCTGTGTTTATGTGGCTCTGGAGATTCAAGACTACAGGGCTGATCAGCTCTGACTATAATAACTGAAGTGCTTAGACCATTCCTCTTTATGTCCAAAGATAACTTCAGTTATGTTTCTGTTCATCTGGAGAAAATTATAACACATCCATGCATTGATTTGTTCTAAATATCCTAATCACCTAGTGATTAGCTGATTAGGATTAGTAGGTGTAGTTACACCTGTGAGTCATCTGTAGTTATGATAGCTAATTTACCTGTTATAACCTGAGCTAGTGGGAGCATATAGATATTTAGCAGGATTAAGCCTTCTGTCCGCTTTGATGAAAAGTTACCTATTGAAACAAAACAAATCCCTGTACTTTATGTAAGATTCAAACCTATTACCAACCAAGTACTGGACCAGAGAGCCCTGCTCAGCTCTCCAATTGTTTCAACAATATGTCTTGGTCAACAGTGTATGTAACTGCACACTGCGGTTCTTCCACAGTCTGTATTTATGTGGATGTTATTGAACACTTTGACAAAGCCAGTCTCAGTACTGTGTTGAGCATAGAAACCAGACTGGAAGGCGTCAAAGTGATTGGATGCTGTAAGGAAGATATTTAACAGTTGAAACACTGTTTTGTTTTTGTTTTTTTAAAGAATTTTGCAAACAAATTGAAGGTTGGCAATAACTTACATGGTGACCAATTCATGCTTCGTGTGACAGTCTCTCTATAGAAAAAAAGGTCAGTCCCAATACCAATATAATTTTACGTTGAGATTTTTATGCAAACTATCATTGTCAAAATAAGATAAATATTGCTTCATTTTCTTGCAAGTTAGAAAAGATGACCCAGTGCTAAAATTGTGCCTATGAAAACTTGTTCACCATGTCAACTAAACTACAACACCAGATTTATTTATTTTTTGCTATTAATAATTTATCTATTTTTTGTTTGTTTTTTAAAACGTTCATCCATTGCGATTTGTTGATTAAACTTGTCGTATTCAAATGTGGCCACTTGTTGGTGCTGTTGCAACCACAGAACCAGATTTCAAATCCAGC
Source organism: Poeciliopsis prolifica (assembly GCF_027474105.1). Classification (NCBI taxonomy): domain Eukaryota; kingdom Metazoa; phylum Chordata; class Actinopteri; order Cyprinodontiformes; family Poeciliidae; genus Poeciliopsis; species Poeciliopsis prolifica. The sequence continues at coordinate 19,272,400 of NW_026562380.1, read as the reverse complement.
ATACAGAAGTTCAGCGAATGTAGTGTTAAATGTGTGCATGTGTCAGAGACTCTGGTCACACTGGCCTGGAGGACAAGACTTTCATGACTTCCATAAACAATTTGAAATGTAGATCCACTTAACCACAGGACACTTTTCCACTTTACATCAGTCAATATTTGTATTTTAGTCCAGTTTCTGATTCACCTATTCAGCTTCCAGAAAGCAGGTGAACCTGTGACAAAAATCTATTGGTTACACACTGAATCACAACTAAAGCCTATAGAACATTTATAACTATATGAGAGGAGAGCTATGATTTGCTATACCAATAATCTGTTTGCACGTTTTGATCATTTTGGTCATTTCTTTGTGTGTCAACAGCACAAGTATTTTTATAAATCACTATGAAAAGTGATTTATAGATTATATTTGATTGACTGATCCGCTGAAAATCAAGTACGTAATCTTTGGAGGGCGTCCAGGCTGCGGAAAAACATACTTAGACAACATACACGTCACAGAACCTTGGTGGGGGAGCGGCATAATTGCGCGTGCGCATGACAGTCAAACCTCTTTTTCCACTTCCGTTACCTTTATACTTTCTATTGGATGATTTTCAGTTTGACACGCCCACTTTGTCTACGTAGCCAATTGTGGTAGCTGTTACTGAATCTCGTCTTTTTACCGCTAAAACCAAAACTCGCTCCAGTTTTGCTCTGTTGATCCGATCATATCTGTGTGTTTTAGGAACAGAAAGGTAAGTCTGACGTCTTGGAGTGTTTTATTTAGGAATATTAATGCTTGGTGTCCTACTTAAACAACTGTTATTACCGCTGCGTAATGTGTTGGCCAAACTTTCAACCGAACAACCTATCGAGTTCACTTCCAGCCTGACAAACACTACGAAATAATTGAGTTTATGTGATGAAGTTGCTCCTCAGATGTTTTTCAGACCGTCAGTCACTTTCCTGACATTTGTTTAGTGTTAGTTTGACCTCCAGTTACTTTATCGCGAGTAAATAGCCAACGGTGCTAACCATTTTACCCCGAATCTGCGTCGTTGACTTCTAATTCAAGATCATTTTCTCCGTGATTCGCGTCATGCACGACGCAACAGTGGTGTAGTTGGTAATTATTACAGTCCTCTGGAAGAGTCTGACTGTGAATTCCTGCCCTTCCCCCCCACAGGTTTGTGATCAGTGTGGTGAAACTGAGGATGGGAATCTCTGGACTGTTGCAGTTCCTCAAAGATTCAGCAGAGCCCGTCAATGTTAGAAAATATAAAGGCCAGACGGTGGCTGTGGACACGTACTGCTGGCTTCATAAAGGAGCCTTTTCCTGTGCTGAGAAGCTGGCTAAAGGGGAAGCGACTGATCAGTAAGCTCCTCTATCATTCTCAGGGAAACAACGACACATATTCAAACTACATGAAACGGTCCCTTGTACTATGTCTTCCCTCTTATTGTTGGTCTTTCTAGGTATGTGTGGTACTGCATGAAGTTTGTGGATATGCTGTTGAATTTCTCAGTTAAACCCATCCTGGTGTTTGATGGCCGTAATCTGCCTTCTAAACAGGAAGTGGAAAAGACTCGCAGAGAGTGAGTATTCACCCAAACTGAGCAAAAGTGTGGTGTACATTAAAATATATTCTGACTAGGGCTGCAATTGCAATATTGTTTAATTTCCCAATATCTGAATTATGATTAACATAGACTGTCCCCGTTTCCTGTCATTCCGCAATGTCCCCAGTGTTCTCCTTTCAGCCTCTAAAATCTATACTATGTCTGCAGCAAGAGCAGTTAAATTCAACCCAAAGCTGTTTTTCATAGCATTGTGTTCACTGACAATTCTGTTTACTCGCGTGTCTTCCAGACGCCGGGAAGCCAACCTCCAAAAAGGACGACAGCTGCTGCGTGAAGGTAAAGTGTCAGAGGCCAGAGACTGCTTCGGACGTTGTGTTAACATCACCTCCGCCATGGCTCACAACCTTATTAAGGTGCGGCTTCTGTCTTGATGTGGCAAATAAAATTTGTATTGCTTGCACTGACTAAGTGAAAGTTCAACCTGGAAATACAGGAAATACATAGAAATGTAGAATATTCTTTCACAAGTCATCCCTGAACACATCAAATTGTTTCATAAAATGTTCTGTTATTTTGAGCGCCTGACTCTTAGGTATTGCAGACTCTCAGCCTTTGTACAGGAACGTTGATGTTCTCTAACATGAGATGTTTTCCTGGTCCAGGCTGCGAGGCAGAGGGGGGTGGACTGCATTGTGGCCCCTTATGAAGCCGATGCTCAGTTAGCCTATTTGACTAAAACTGGGTTCGCTCAAGCTGTCATCACCGAAGACTCTGACCTGTTGGCATTTGGATGCAAAACCGTAAGTAGAACTGAAACATTGAGTACCAAGCAAATCACATTTACCAGCAGTCTGTCCCAGTTCACCAGTCCACCAATATTCTGGTCCACAGTTCTTATCATAAAAGAACAACAGAATGTCTCTGGAGGATGGCTGGACTCTGCTCAGATTTCTTATCCTAATGAGATTTTCATCTATTGTTGTCACAATAAGTTCCAATTAATGATGTTTAAAACTCAGAAAAACTCCATATTTTGGGGATTGTTGTTTTAACTATTTTCTTCAAATATGATTGACTGCAGTTGCTGTTCATTTTAGTGACACAAATCCAATGTTTCATGACTGGTGTCCGTATTACAAATGGAAATGTTTTTAAGAGCAGTATTTGTGTTTGCGGTTCTATAATTGTGACGCGCAGTCACAGTCATACACTTATGTGAAAAAAAGTAATAAATGGTTTATTGTCATTTTAATTGTTATCATATTATTACAGCAAAATATTGTGATAAAACATTAAGTGCATATTGTCCAACCCTATTACCTATTGTATGTCTTCCCCTGTTGTTGTTTTGTTGACAGTTAATATAATTCCACTTTTTTGATAAGGATTTGGCAAACCTTCATTCACGTTGAGGTGAAAACAAACTGCCAGTGAATGAAAAATGTGTAAGAAAGAGAACTTCACCCCTCTAAACCAACTGAACAGTTTTTGCAGTTTCTTCTAGTTACGTCCAGCAATGTCACAATTAGTAAAAATGATATTATCTGAGAGCAGCTGATGTGACTGGAGAATAAACAGACCTGCAGTCTGAGGTTCATCAGTATATCTGCTGCAGTAGCAGCATGAGGTATCTGAACACACAAAGCACCTAAAGTGTTTTTCTGTTGCATTTGATTCATTGAAGTTATTGTTTGCTACTTTTAGTGATAATCTAGTGTGGTGAGAAAAATGATCCCATTTGATAAACAGTAAAGTTATCTTTTCACAGCAGTGTGTGTGGTTGACTTAAATTGTCAGTAATAATTTTGCCCTAATTAAATAAAGTCCCCACCACCAACACCCAATTGTGTGACGGGCTGAATGTGCTTCATCCTTTGATAGCCTAAGGTCCTGCACAAGAGGTGCCACTTTGGACCTCCATGCTCTGCTCAGGCACAGGCCAGAGGAAGAGCTGAGTTTTCAACAGGAGTTTAAATGACTGTGGTCTGAGCGCTGCAGACATGTAGCGGTAAGTTAGTCCATCATTCTGGAATCGCTGCAGCTCTGTAGAAACGTTTTCACGCTGTTGTCTCTGTCGCTCTTCGTTCTGTTTATGATTGTATAAATAGCACTTCCTCTGTCCCAGAGGCCCTTGTTCCATCACCACAGATTTCTGCGCTGTACTATTTTTGCCTCATGAAAGCAGCAGAATCAGTCACATCTGTTAACTCGCCACCAGATATTTTCATATGAGAATATGCCCATAAATGTTAACACTGATGTATAAAACTAAGCTGTACATTTTCACACTTTGGAAAGATTATCAGTGGTTGAAGAATGCTTTTTGCATTGCACGACTGCTTTATATTTTCCAGTGAAGGCAATTTCCTTGTATCATTTGTAATTTGATGGATGGGAATATTCTAAAATCTGCTGACTGGCAGGAACAACGGCCGACCAGCTTTGTCTTCTCCCTTATTATTTTGTAGGTAATTCTCAAAATGGACAAGCACGGAAACGGAATAGAGATAGATCAGATGAACTTGGGCCGCTGTCGCTCCCTGGGGGACGTTTTCACCGAGGAGAAGTTTCGCTATATGTGCATCCTCGCTGGCTGTGATTACCTCCCCTCCCTGCATGGAATCGGCCTCGGAAAGGCCTGCAAGCTGCTTCGGCTTGCCAAAGACCCTGACATTCTGAAGGTGTGTGGATAAACTGATAACTTCTTTATTTTTCTCCGGGTTTTAAAACTGGGGGAAACTGGAAACTTTTGAAATGTAAAATGTAGTAACTAGGGATGAGATGATTACCAGTTTTAATGATTACTATGAGTCTCCGACAGTTCGTAAAAAAGTTTCAGAAACACCAAATTCACAAATTTTAACTTTGTATTAATTATATACAATAATGAATTTGTAGATGCAGTTCGTCAAGTTGGTTGGTGGGGGGAAAAAATCTTCTGCTGATCCATCCAACCTCAAGACAGCAAATCATAACAGGAACTTCACTTAATGGGGACTGTTGTGTTGTCTTGACCCATAACCTTTTGGCATGTCATTGTAAGTTATCGAGCAGATGAGATAGCTGTTTGTTTGTGGAGCGATGAACAAAAAAGGAGATTCAGGAACCTTCAGGAAGCGGCAGCAAAACTGAAGCCAAGATTCTAAATGAATGATTTCCAGAGTAGATTTGAGTGCGGGTTCTTCTCTTCCTACCAGGTGATCAGAAAGATGGGCCAGTACCTGAAAATGAACGTGGTCGTTCCTGAGGAGTATGTTGAAGGATTCGTCAGAGCCAATAACACCTTCCTCTACCAGCTGGTGTTTGATCCTGCCATGAGGAAGGTGGTGCCCCTTAATCCTTACCCTGAGCACGTCGACCCAGCCTCCCTCAACTACGCTGGAATGTACCCTTTAGTCTTGCGTCACACCTCAAAACATTTCCCCTTTAGTTTTGTCTGGATATTAAGCAATATCCAGACAAAAAAAAAGAAGTTTATTCTTTTTATTGGATAGTATTTATTCCTTAATGGCAATGAATTCAGAAATCTAGGAGATGACAAAGGCTTGGATATGGCCTTGGGAAACATTGACATCAACAACATGGAGAAGATAGATGACTTCAGTCCAGACAGCCCCCGTCCACAGGTAGCCGTCCTATAGCGAGTGTTTGTCCCAGTGCAAAAAAACTAAATCCTCACATTTAATTTTACTTTGGGAAATATCTTTCTAGGCGTGCAAAGCTCGCAGCAACAGCTGGAGCAGCTGCCCGGCTGCAGCAGGACTCAGCATCTGGAGCAAGAGCTTCACGCCACGTTCCTCTGCTCCTCCCTGCCCTGCTGTTTCCGCAGAGAAGCTACCCTCCACCAGAGGGCAGGAGAGAGTCATCAACCTGGACCACCTGAGGCTGCAACACAGAGAGCAGGCGCTGAAGAGGCTGAGAGAAGGTAACCTGGTCCTCACCTGCACTGTGTGGTCTCATTGTGGCCATATGTGTGTGTGAAAAATGCTGAGTCAGGGGGAGAAAATGGTCTGGCGTACATACTGAGCTGGTGGAAGACGGACCAAATGAATCATCCAGCTGTGCATAAATAAGAGTTATTGTGGTAAGAAGAGTACAATGCTGCAGGGTGGGTAGCATGGAGTACCCAGTGCTGCAGCAGGACACATGGCATGACCCCCAAACCAGAGAATCTGAGGCCATAGTATCAGACTCTGCCCCATGAATCTGCCAGAGCCCCCAGCGGTGCGATCCACTGCTACATGGATGGGTCAAGAATATGGCTGCTGTTAAAGTTCACCTCTGTACTGAGATGTATTATACAATAGGGACGGGTGGGGCCAAATATTTGTCTTCACAGAGAGGGTTCTAGTACAACAAGGACAGACATAATCAAATGTTTGACTCCACCCAAAAGCTTCTAATGGAGAGTGGCTTTGCCCTTTAATGCATAATGCAGCAAGGGTGGGGCCAGTCAAATAATGAAAAGGGGTGGGCTGGAGTCAAATGTTTGAGATGGAACATCAGGGTTTTATATTTGGATTAGTCAGAGTATTATGATGCGATAGAGACGGGCTGGTGGGGTTAAATACACTCACTAACGTGGAATGAAAGAAGGATGGTTAGGTTGAAATATTTCAGTCAAATGCATGGTGCCGTAGAGACGGGTTGAGTGACGGATTGTAGAATTTAATGTTTGAAATGAAAATCCACTGGATGTTGGTGGTGTCACATGTTTAATTATGCCTTTTAATGTGTAATTGAGTAATCAGGTTGGGTTTGAAAATTCATAAAGAGGCGGAGTCAAGCTTGACTCCACTGGGGCCGGATGTTGCCAAATTTGTCTCAGCCCTGAATTGCATAAAGTAGTAAGAATAGGTGGAGTCAAAGACTCACTTATAGGTGGAGATAAGGTTGAGAAGGTTTGAAGAGCTTGAGGCCACACAGCAGCCTAATGCAACCCAAATCAGATGTTGTTTTTACCCAGATATGACTCAACTTCTTCATCATAGTCTAAATGGCCTTATTCTGATATTTTTAATCACACCACAATATCTGACTTGTGCCACTTCCATATGTAAATTGAATACCAGAGCGTCCGCCAGACGTGGTAAATCTGGACGTAAACGTCGCTGTGTGACCTCTTCGTTCTTCTTCTGTGAGGCAGGCCGCTTTGGGGTTGTAAACCGTTCACACACAAGTCACCTTTAATTAGTAGAGTGAATGGCTACGTTGGGAAAAAATCAAAAATCTGAATTGACCTGCTGTGTGAACGTAGCCTCAGACACAAGAAGTGGATCGTTTGCGTTCGCCTTGAAATTCTTACAATTTTGCTGATCGGTGGGGTCAAACGCTCAGAGATGGGGCTGTGTCTGGCTCCGCCCACAGCAACATAATACGCAGGGAAGCAGGTTGCTAGGGGAAAACGAAGCTCGTTATGCAACAGGAGGCAGTGAGATCAAACGTCTGACTGGGCTGAAGTCAAGTGTTTTGACTCCACCTTGAAGCATATAATGTAGTTCAGATGGGCGGGGTTACGTGTTTACCTCTGCATGACATTGCATAATGCAGTGGAGATGACTTTATTGAACTCAGATATTTTTAAAGTTTCCTGAAGTGAAACAGTGCAATAGAATGTTTGACAGATAAAGTCCACCAGGATCTTTTGTTTCATCCGCCCAAAAGATCAAAGCTGGGGATGGAGTCTGAGACTCCGGCACCTTGGGGTTAAATTTGACTCCCGCCCTGATTGCATAATGCAGTGGGATGGGCGTTGATAGATTCTCTTCACTTTGGAATGAAACATTTTATTGCTGTTTATCTTCAAAAATAAAAACATATATTTCATTTCATCTCCACCTGAATAATTGAAGCATAACTAGAACTCTAGTTGGTCTGCCCTTGTCGTGATTTTTATTACAATCTATTTAATAAATAAATAATCCAAATATAAAAGAAAAGATTAATAAATAAATACACGTTTGTTATTTGCAGGACTCTTATACAAGCTTGTTATTTTTTTGTCTCCTTGTAAGATTCTTGTGTATCGGATCAGGAAGTATTCCAGCAGTATTCCAGTTCAGGGCTGAAACGCTCCAAGTTAGAGCAGCGACAAGACAAGCCGACCTCCAGCAGCCAGCCTCGAACACGGAACTGCTTCGCCTTCGCCACCCTGCTGCAGCGGAGAAACCACGAATCCCAGGACGATGGCAGGCAGGCCACGCACAGCAGGTGATGTCACAGTCCATCAATCTCCCGCTTCATTTTTCCCTCATTCATGAACAAGATTCTGAGACACTTAAACACTCAGAGGCATTCGTCTTGGTTTTTATGTTGGTTAAACTGTGCTGTTTGCATCTGATGCTGTGATCCTTCAGAGGTTTGTGAGAACGAGCCCACATAATGAACTGCCAGCTGAAGCATTTCTCATTGTTTACAGAGAAATATGTCCATCTTTAGCGCTGCATTTGACATCATCAGTTGGTTGGCAGGCTGCAAACAGAAAATCACAACGTGTTCATGGAAATCCACACCCTTTTCTCACCTGCTTTGTCAAAGCAGGTTTCTCATGCTTTGTTTGTATTTCATCTTGGCTTGACTTTCATGACAAACAAAACTCTCATTTTAATATCAGTGTGTTGCAGTGGAGCCCAAAATGATTTCTATCCCTGGTAGATTTTAGTTTGAAGTAATCTCAACGGGGTTTGAAGCATGTGACTTTTACAAAAATACGTTCTTAGAACTGTCTTCATGTTGTTGGAGTAAGTGTTTCCTCTGTAGAAAGAGACCAGTGAGACGAGTTCATGCAACTGATAGACGGATTAATGACCTGACCCAACTGTGTTTAGGTGTAGAAGACAGAAATATTGTTGCCCTTCATCCAGAGGAATGCTTCTGCTGGCAGTTGACAATCAAACCACCTTGAGTCAAATCGATGCCATTTGTTCATTTATCTTTTTGACAGGATATGGATTTTTTTTTTCTTTAACATCCTAACTATGGCTTAGTCAAACTCTTCTTAATTGTTGTTCTAAATAATCATTTTAGAGAGAAATTAAGCATTTATATTTGGTCTGTTTCACTGTTTTGTTTATTTGTGCTCCAGCAGCAGGTCACAGCTGACTGCATAGCCAGCATGTTTGGCCACGCTCTGTCCAATGACCTTTAGATAGATTTTCTTTCCTCATTCTTCCACTGTTTCAGCTCACTACTCAGACTTTTTTTTGTTTTACCAATCGTATTTCCATTCACACATTTCCATCAATATGTTTCAAAGCATTTCTTCCAAAGCCTGAATTCTCAGTGTAACCTCAGCGTATCCCCCTTTGCAGATTCTTCAGCAAATCAAGTTCAACAATTACTGAGAGCACAGAGGAGTCTGCTGGGGACCCAGAAGACCCTTCTCAGAACCAGTCTTCACTTGGTGAAAGGGACGGTCCTGATGTTCCACCTGTAGAGACCCTCAGCCCTCCTACGTCCCCTGCCAACGCCCCGCCCGCCTCATCCAGTGAGGGGCCGAAGCTGTTCCAGTGGTCAGGCTCCGCCGCCTCCCCCGGTGCTGGGCTCTGCAGAGCGCCGACGACGCCCTCAGGCCTTCTCGCCCTGCAGCAGTTCCACTACAAAAGAGAGACTTCCTCAGCTCTTCAGTCGACTTGTCAGCTTTCAGCAGGCTCTTCTTCCCCTGAGAGAAAATCTGAGAACGAGGACCCTTCCCCAAATTCCCCCCCCTCCCAGGACAGTGCTTACTTTTCCCAGCCCCTGTCCACTTCCTTTCACAAAGAGGACGCCCTCCGCTTCAGCTGCTCCTTCTCCTCCCAGGAGGAGACTGTAAGTTCCTGAATTGTCTGTTTCCTTTGCCTGTGTTCATAGGTCTGTTGGTAACTACTGTTTCATAAAGCATAAAGCCCTATGTAACTATCAGATACTTTAGACTGAAATGCTTCCCAGAAAATGAGCATTAAGAGGAGAACATTCACTATGTTTTCAACTAGGTTGGAATGCACGCGTCTTCTATCCGGACACATCTGACCTGTAAGAGGCTGAATATTCTCAGTGGTTTTCAGTGACAGCTTCCAGTTTGAGTTTTCTCTAGAAACCAAACCACCAGAGACGGTTTCAAATTCTGGTTCTCATCATCCGATGCAGACCAAAGTAAAACGAACTTTGGTCTGCAAACGAACTGAGACGAATTGAGACTTCGATTGAAGTCTCAGTCGAATTCTCATTTCTTGGTTTTGCTTTCGAGAAGCAGGGATTTGTTTGGGTTTCTGCATTTGTTTCAAGTAATATTTGAGCAGACTTTCACATTTCATCTTGCAACATTGGATTTTTTTCCCATCATTCTGCAAGTTAATCAGAACTGGAGTGATTAACCAGTGTTGTGTCACTGACAATTAGTTAAATGTCTACTAAATGCCATTTTACTAGCAGCCTATCAGGGGGTCGGTCCTCAGCAAGCAAGCCACCTGTACAGGTCTTTGCTATTCACATCGTGAAAGAGGCGTGGCTTATATCTTCTCTGTCACCTGAGCAGTAGCCATGCATTCTGTCTTGAGGATCAGCCGCGTTGCAGTTTCCAGATGTCTAAATTAATACAAGAAAAGTTGTTTAGCCTCTTGCTCAGGATTTTTTATTTCTTTCTTTTTATCATTACCATAATCTTTGCTTTCACCCTCTGACCCTCACAGCTCCTACCGTTAAGTATCGTATCTCAAAGGGAGAACGGACAGGGTCGTCAGTCATTCCTGGTTAGAACAAGCCTGGACAATAAGTCAGTAACAATATATATCGCAATGGACACATAATCAATATCAATAGATATTGCGTCTGATAGACTATTAACAATTTCACTGAACTTCAAACCAGAACCACACAGCATTCTGGGGGTTGTAGGCAGATGAAAGGCTTTAGCCACTCAGCCTCTCACAGTCGGGTTTAGCTTTGGTTACCTTACAACAACTGGTTGAGTAACTTGTGGTTACCTGGCAACAACCTGTAGAGTAACTCATGCAGCAGTGTCAGGTTTCGTCCCCGTGTCTCATAAAAAAAAAAAAAAATTAAAAAAATCTAATAAAATTTTAAAATGAAAAACGGCACAGCGTGAAACCTGGGTAAAATAGAAAAGGTCTGTTTGACAGTAGCTTATATAGTTATTACAAAAACACCTAATCAATAATTATTGACAATTATAATCTGACTGATATGAAACTCTTATTTTGTCATATGTTTAATGAACCAACTGAATCTTGATGATGTTCAACTGCAGTGGTAGAAAAATAAAAATGACCTGGAAGAACGATGGACAGATGGGCTTTTGCACCGTCTCACACACACTGGGTTGAAATGTAGACATTTTCAGGGATTCTCTGATTCATATTCTCATAGGTTTCTGCTTGTGTGTTTTGTTTTGTTTTTTTGTCAGGAGATGAATTCAAGCACTGATTCAGAACCAGTGACAGAAAGCCCTACTTCCTTCACAGAGACCTGTAGGAAACCTGGCATGCTGGGGTCAAAGGTGGGTTTACACTTTGGTTTCTTCATCGGTTTTATTTGTTTTTAAAGGAACAGTGCATTGCTGCAAGCACACTTATTTTTACTTTCAGTTTAGCGTATTCTGTGTAAGTTTGTTGAAGTGAACAGTTGATTTAATAAACTATTCAGACCTTAACGGATCCTTTATACACGTAACAAGAATGTTATGAGATCTGGATTGGCAGTGACTTAAATCATTACAGAAAATATGATCAAGTAAACAGGATTTTTAGGATTAACTATGAAAGAAGCTGCCAGGCAGTTGTAGTGGGAGCCTATCTGTCACAGGCGTCCTCACCCTATGTGGCACTTCACTGAACGGACATTCTTAGAAGTGGAAGTGGTGAACATGTGAGAAGACTTTTGGGCCGCCTGACAGGGTTGGTTGCTTTAAAAAGAAATCTAAACTTGGACGGGAACTGTAGAGAACTAGAGTGCTAATATTCTCTAAGCTGCTGCAGTTCATAGGAAATGTTACCGTTTGTTGCGAAGGTTAGACTTGTCTGGTAGGTGTTTAGCATAGCCAGATCTTCCTTCTGTGACGTGAACATGCTGCATTCAGGTTTCCGGACTGCCCAAGCCGAAATCCAGCATGCGGAATCAGGCGGTGAACATGTCGACGTTGGGCCCAGCCAGAGCCAGCGGTCTGAGGAAGAAGGCTGCAGGTCCTGGAAAAAAATGTTCCTCGACCAATAACGAGAACAATCCTGAATTGCAGGCCACTATAAGCAGCCTCTGGAAGAACTTCAGCTACAAAAAGTAAGGAAATAATGGACAGTTTGCAGTGAGCAAATATGTTTTCCATTGTAATAATGTACATTTTTAGCTGTCATATTGAATATTTTTTGTCTGTCTGTCCCTCTGTCAACATAATGTCTTTAAAAAATTCTGACATTTTAGAAAGGCTTAAGAAAAAAGAGGAATGCTTAGCCTGGTGGGGGCACAAGTAAAGCCTGGTGACCCGCCAGGCTTATGAAATACTGGGGGAAACCCTGTAATTGGACTGTTGCCTCTTCCCTTTCAGCTATATTTTTTTAAATTGATTTTAGATCACACAGAGTTGGTCTCTAGTCATCAGCAGTCATCAGGCAACTTCTGAAGGCAACTTGTTGCTCTCAGAAAAAGGGGGATGAATACGTTGTCACACTGCACCTTCCAGTTTATTTGTAAAAAGTGTTTTGAGTTGTGTATCGTTTTCTTTCTTCTTCACAACTGTGAAGTCTTTCCCCGAAAATTCCAATGAAATATGTTTTTGGTTGTAACATGACAAAATATGAGAATGAAGCTAATGTTGACATTAAAAGGTGGAAACTGGCCAGATCTCATATGTGTGTGTGTGTGGGTGTGTGGTGTGTGTGTGTGTGTGTGTGTGTGTGTGTGTGTATATGTATGTGTGTTTTCAGGGAAACTGTGAAGATCAGACCCTCTGAGAAAGGAGAACCGATGTCTCCAGTGAAAGACAACCTGCTGCTTCCTCAGCCTACATGAGCTCAGAGGTCAGAGGGCATCGCTTTGCTTGCTTCTCTGAGAGCAAAGCTTTTACACATACCGTGTATGTCGTCAATAACTTCTCATCAACTTGTAAACTGTAAATAAATAAAAACCTCTTTGGCATCCAAACATGTCCCATGTGGAGTTTTTCATGAACCATGGTGATGTGGGCTGTAGCTGCTACAGCTGCTGCCTTATAGGCCTTGAGGTAAAGGCCTGTAGTTATGGTTAGGGTGTGTGTGTGTATGTGTACCTCTGATAAAATGCCTTGAGCCGTTTTCATATCCATTTCATGGATTCTGTTACTTAAAAATCAAGCTGCCGTAATCTTTGACCTGGTTGTATTTCCTCCAGATTGAACAAGCTGCCTGGATGTGAAGCTTTTCTCATTTCTGTGGTTTTTGTTTTGTTCTTAGATGCTCATCTAAGGCATCTCTTGCTTCAGCCCTTTGGTATGTCTCCCAACACGATCCTGTTCTTGTGCTCCGAACAAGAGATGACAGATTTAAAATTCTGTGCTGATTTGATCTGTTGAAGGATGTTGATTTTGAGCCAAGTGTGCCTGAACTTTTCATTCCATGTGCGTTTCGTCACGGTTGCCACTTTATCTTTCCCGCAACAGTCTAAAATTGTGACTAAGAAAGACAAACATTGATTTCTGAGCAGGTATCCGTCATCACTCAAAGCTGGAGTTTGTATTTGCTAAGCAGGTGAAATGGAGACCTTCCCCTTGAAATGGCTTTTTTCTTTCTACTTGACCATTAGAGCCTCCTTTAGATAGAGTTTGTCTAAAGGAGATTATCATGGCTTTGGCCATAAATCAGTCCAGTCTTGCTGTGGGTCAGAATACCTGGCTGATCTGAATAACCAGGTCTGAACATAATTAGAGACGGCAGAACATCAATTATCATTTTTGTTGCTTAAAATCAGTTTTTCCTGCCTCTTGGGCTCTTTTATCCTTACAGCTGGTTGTAAATGGAACTTCAAGGCTTGATTTCGTTTTTTTTTTTTTTTTTTTTTTTTTTTTTTGAAACATTTGAAAACTGAAGGAGAGCATTCAGCTTCATCGTGAAAATACTGAGGAAAACATCAAAAGATTTCTTGTCACAACTGTTCAAAAAGGTGCTTTTTTTCCTCTATTGGCAACTCAGTATTAAAATGTAACTTTTAAAAGAACAGAGTGTTGTTCTACGAAATGAGGCAACTTGTGAAGGCCTCAAGTGAAGACAAAAAACAAAAACATTAAGTTTCCTAGCGTAGAGGAAGAAAACTGCCTCACCCTGTGTGCTCCAGCCTGTTTGGGCTGCTGAGACAGCACAGTTGTCAGCTGGACAGCACTGACCTTGGGACCGGGCTACATGCAGTCGAAAACTTGCTTCCGGAAAGCTTCCGGAAGTAAACATCCTGGTATGTGACTGGTGCAGGACGGCAGGAATGCGTTTTGCTTCCAGCCGACTGAACAAAGTTGATGTGTAGAGATTGGGTCCCTCACCAGCTGCCATAATGGAGCACAGCCGAATAATCAGCAGAGGTAACGACATTCAATCTGATTGCGTTGTACGCCGAAGCTTTTCTGCGTGAGCGCTCGTCTCTGAGGCTGTGGGCCAAAGTTTCGCCTTGTTTCTCACCACAGCACGGTCAGAATGCAGGTTCACCACATTCCCTTCAAGCCACATGATCTGAGCTGCCTATAACGGGTGTTGCCACTCTTGACATTTTCTGAATTCATAGAGAACGGAAATTAAAATTGTAACTTCTTCAGTATGTGTCAGTAACTTGTCAGTCTTAACTCTGTGGTTTTATCACGTTAGGTTTATCTGTTTCCAGTTGACTGGGCCACTGAACACATTTGACCAGACATTGTAATCCTTTCTATTAAATCTTTTATACTTTCCTCGCTGCTTTTTTTTTGTCGTTGCCGCCACCTACATAAAACTCGCATTTCACTCAAAAAAGAAAATACAAATAAAAAATGGAGCAAGCTGCCTTCAGAAAAGCAGCTTGCTTCATTTTTACTACTTAGGAACATCATTTTTGTTTCATCATTTTTGTTCCATCTTTGAGTGGGACGTTGGTGGAAGGAAGTCTGTGCCACAGTTTCACCACATCCTCCGTCACACAGTGGGAGGTGGTAGCCGGTGTGACTGATGGATTCAGTCACTTGAGCTGCACAGTATTAAAACAACTCATGTCTGGTTTTCTTCATTCGTCCGTTTCAGTTCATTTGAGTGTAAATAACTCAAGTGTGTGGGGGGGCGAGGGGAGGGGATTTTCCCTCTTCTGCATCCTTCTAGAGGCTAGAAGGATGCAGGATAGCTGCTCTGTAAGGATAGAATCTAGACAGTCGTCTTCTGTCTTCATGTACACCTGAAGACAAAAGTTTACTTCCCCCAACATAGATGTATGATTTTGACATATGTCAACTTTTAAAAGCAAAAGTTTTGAAATCTTCTAGATTTTTATATAAGACACACAGATTAGATTAGAATTGTGCATATATTTACCTAATTCGCCAGCGAACTGTACTGAAGTTTCCAGAAATTCTTCCAGTTTTATGAATGTTTTTTTAATTCGTGTCCAAGTGTCATTGGATTCAGCAGTGCATAGATTTTTGGGTGTTTTTTTTACATGGTTCTCAGGTCTGAGGATAAATGTACATAAGCCGGGGAAGATGAGCCCAATGCTTCCTAGAGAAAAGCGCCATGATCTTGCTTTCTGAAGAGTTCCAGTTTAAGAACACCGACTGTTAAGTATGATAGGAGTAGCATCATGCTGTGGGATCGTTTCTCTGCTAAGTCAGACTAATGTGTGCTGCACAAAGAAATGCCTCCAACATCGTCACCTTCTCCTTAATGTCAGCATGTCCGTTTCAGCAGGTTAAGACTTGTTCCAACAAAGCAATAATCCAAAACGCATCAAAGCTGCCTCTGGAGCGAGTAGTGAAGAATACCTGGAGGCTGTGGAATGGGTTTCCACGGCTCCCGTTCCAGTGCATCGGTCTTTCTGAACTTTTGTTGGACGGGAAAAAAGAGGTCTGTGTTGGAAAATCTTTTCCCAATACCTGTGCAGACCACTGGGACGCTGAGGAGGTTGTTTCTGCAAGAGTTTTGTCTATTTATCCACATTTTATTTATTTGTGTTTCTGCTCTCTTTGTGTTAAACACAGATTTTTTTTCTTTTATCTGTTGAAGACGATTTACATAAAACAAAGAGTAAAGTTTTGTTTTTGTCAGCTGATATTTGATTTGATTTTGTTCATGTGTTGTTGTTTTTTTACACAGCTCGCTGTCGTGCACATTATGCTTTTGTAAATTGCTTCCCTAATTGTTGTTTGACTTCGTGGCGCTAATAAAACTCCCTGAACTGTTTCCTTTTGTCCGCAGCACAGTAAAGATCTGGTCTTTAGGTGCAGCCTCTGATAAGTGAAGATATATGGAGGTTTTGGCATATTTCACTCCTGTGTCAGAGTTGGTTTCAGTGCTGCTTTGTGGCATGTGTGGCACTCACATTTCTGCACATTCTCCTCATACCTTTCATTGCAATAGGTAGTACTTAGCAGTTGTACCGGAATGACAATGTGCTATCAACAAATACGTAGCACACCTCCCCCAACCTCCCAGCAGTTTTGCAACAAGGCTCTGATAATGCAGGAATTTTACTTTGAGCCGAGTCGAAGGCCAAGTCTGAATGAGAGCGCTGCTCTGTGAATGGACAGGAAAACCTGCAAACAGCTTAGAGAGATACTGAGAATGTATTTGGCACTGTAGCAAAAAGTTATTGTGTGTGTGAGTGTGTGTGTGTGTTTTGTTGAGCAGACCCCAGCCTGCTTCATGCTGCTCAACAGGTATTCATTAAAGGCCACAAGTTAAGACCTGAAGAGAAGCTGGCAAAGGAAATGGGAATCACAGAACCACGTTTTTTTCTTCTTCTTCTTTTCTGTTTGATTCTAGAAAAAGCAACCGGCAGCTGAGACATGTGCAAACAGAATCCCCCACCAGCACCTGCAGCCTCTGCACCTCTCGGTTTGCTCATCACAAATTCACACAAAAACTTCTTACTTTGCACAAATCGATTTGGAGACGTGTGAAATGACGACAGCCAGTTTAATCGCTTTGGTGTCTTTCATTCATTTTATTGGGTCAGATTTAAGAAGTCGAGCTTCAGTCTTTGTGTTTTTTATATGAAGGAACTTCTCTGTAGGACGAAACTTACTGTTCTGTTTTAACTCCTGTTAATCTGTGGTGAGACCCAAAGTTCAGACATTAATATAGCAACACATGACAATTATTATCTACAAGACAGAATAAATATCATACGTTGAAAAGATATTCTTACTCTCAGTCCTTTCACATTGTATCTCTTAAGAATGCATTTATAATGGGATTTCATTTGATAAACCGTCATGTCATAGATCATAATACTGAAGTGGGAGGAAAACAACACATTAGTTTGCATTTTCATTTGCTAATAAAAATTTTAAAAGTGTGGAATGTGCTTTTACCAGGCTCTGCTCAGTCCAACTCCGATGCGACTGCTGTGAAGACACGGGTCTCCACCCACAACGTTCACTGGTCAAATAAACCGCTAGTCTGGGTCAGATCACTGAATAAAACATGGTGGAGGTTGCGTCATGTTATGGGTGATACTTCCAAAAGAAAGGCAGGACCTGAGGGAACGGGACGACAGAAACTGGGTCTAGAAATAGCTGAATTTCATGTTGCGTTTAAAAGGCATAAGGTTGATCATTTACATGACATCCAGCAGCCTCAGCTTTCTGGTTTCTATTTCTAGTACTCTTTTACCATGAGGATTTTATAGCTCACATAAGTGTCAAAGTGACACTTTTTAATTTTTTGACAAAAAATAAAATTATGTTTTTTTTTTTTTTGTTGCCCTTTTTCATCCATCCATCCATTTTCAAACACCCTTGTCCCTAGTGGGGTCAGGACGGGTCCTGGTGCCTGTCTCCAGCGAGTCATTTCGGGTTCACCGCAGGCACTTTTTCAAATTAAATACTGATATTCAATATCAGGATTTGATATGAATCAGCAGCTGAGCTTGGCTGAGCACAGACGGGATGTTTCGGTTTGGAGGTCACTGTTCATTTCGTAACATTTTCACGATCAATTGGACTGAATTTTCTTGTCCTGTTCAGTTCTTCATTCTGATTCTTTTGAGTTGACTTGTTCATGTTCCCTCCCAGCTGTCTTTCATCAGTGCAATCACTCACCTGTTTCTGCTCCAGTAATGAGTTCCTGCCTCTAGACTTGTAATTTATGCAGCTGATTTTTGACATTTCAGTCTTGGGCACATCCACCCGCCTCCCAGGTTTGCGCCTTGCTGAGGTCTTCTGCAGGTTTTGTAAGTCTGTTCTTGTTATTTCACATTGTTTAAAAAAAGAAGCAACAACTCACTCCCAAATCTTACCTCTCTGCTCTCCCCTCCCCCCACCACATCACTTCTCAACCCCCATTTGGCTCAGCAAATGCTTTGGCTTTGGCTTTGGCTTTTCAGAGAATATGTCAGGACAGACCTGGGCAGCTGATTTGCTTGTAAAGATGTTCTGTGTTAACGGCCACCTGCCTGTGCACTGCTTGGAGAAAAGCATCACCATCTCTGAAATGTAATTAGTTCAACTGGGATCAAAGCAGAATGAGTTAAAAAAAAAAAAAAACACATTCTTTTAAAAACTTACAATTTCTCAGATTTGCAGATGTAACTTTTAATCTGTAAAGGAGGGGCTCAGCTGGCACTTTCCAGTCGTTGTGTCATTGTGGTTACTTTTTGAAGTGGATGCAAAACCACAGGTTATTTGAAGGGCTCCTGCCGCGGCATAAGTTACTGTTCTTGTTGTGCAGGTGTCAGAATCATGAAGCTAAAGTCAGAACTAGAGCTTATATTTCCGCGCTTCTCGTTGGCAGCAGATTCAAAGGCCCTGGCTCACTCGGTCCACCTTTCCCCAGGAGGAATTCAGGCTTCAATTGCTCATCCTTCAGCTATTATCTTGAACAGACAACACCCTGGTTGGTTTTTCTTGCCAACAGTCATCGCATTGTACTTTTCTACTGGATGGGCTGGGTAGTGAGTCATTTAGTTTTGATATAGAAATTGCCAAGAATTTTGGACGGCTTTCTTGATCAACGAAATAAAACGATGGGTTTTCTCTTGCAGCTTCACTGCATGAGCTGAGATTTCTTGCCAGCATGCTATATTGCACTCAGCACCACTTCATTATAGCCTTTAGCAAATTGTTAAAGCTAACTGATCACAACAGTGATCTCAGGTGGAGATTCTGATATGTGATTTTTACCCTCCAGAGAATTGAACTGAGTCGGCTCGCATCTGAACCTGGGGAAAGCGACGCATGCGGAGCTGATGTTGTAGACGGTCACAGAGACTAGATCATGGACTGCGTGTGGTCCAAAATGGGCAAAAAAAAAAAAAAAAAAAGATAAAAAGAAGTTTAAGATTCGAATCTTCTTTTGTGTGAAATCCTAACCCGGATCAGAATATTCTCCCTTCAGTCCTGATATTTCAACCTCATCCGGCGAGGCTCACAATGATCCAGATGCCCAAACTCATCCTCACATCAGTCCAGAAATGTGCAATTTTCTTTCTACATTTATAATTGGAGCATGTAACGTTCTTCAAATCGTGAACCAAATGCATAGTTTTATAAATGACATCTCTAAGACGAGCAGGTCTGCTTAAACCTTCAACGCGGTACAGAATTGTTTACATGGCTTCGAGTCGAGCGAAGACTCCAGACTGCATGCCTGAAGCTGTCAAACAATGTCTCCTTCACTGTTGTGATAAATGTTGATAATTTCAGCAGGAAGAACATGCGCAGAAGCTTTACCACTCAGGTGTTATAATGTGATCGTCTGAAATGAATGACACTCAAAACAGATGTTAGTTCCTACAGGGAGGAGACAGTATTTTGGTATAATAATGTATCATTTTTAAACCGTGAGACATAAACTCTAAACAGGAAGGATCTGGCAAATCTTTAGCCAATAATTGTCTAATAAAATTAGTGGGGGGTGGAGGGGAACAGAAGAAACCCTGCACTGCTCACTTTAAGACAGTGCAAAAGGAGTGGTGTGTTTCTCCCGCTTAGGCGCACTTTCTGGCTTAAGTTTCGGCTGCTTAAGAGACCAGCCTAAAAGGTGTGTGTGTAGGAAACTGAGCTTTTTGCAAATGAAAGAGGGCGCAAGGACGGGGCGGTCCTGATGCTGTCCAACTCGTTCTCCCAGATGATTGCAGGCATTTAACAGGCCAGTTCCTCTCATCCTAACAAAGCAGCAGTGATACCCTGAAGAGTGGACATCTCTGGCAGCGCTACTAGGTGAGTCCCTAAAGTATGTTCCCTTTACTTAATCATGTCATCCTGATTAAATCAGGATGAGATGATTTATATTTTTTAAAGGTGTACAGTTATGTATAAACCTGGCCTGTAGTTTGGTTTAAATGGATGGAATTTCTGGTAAATGCATCTTTACTAAAAACTTCTATTTTTGTCATGAGGCCTCACTTATTTCACACCAGGGGTTTTGGTGATTTTGAAGAATTAAAAAGATGTTGCGCCGTCTCCTCCTGTAGCTCAAAACACGGATTTGGTCCATACACTCCTTTAAGACTTTCATTGTCGCCGTTTTCATGTTGCAGTTTCTGGTTAAAATCCCCTGTGTGCCTGCGCTGCGTCTTGGATTTTGCTTTGACCCGTGTTGCTGTCAGGGTAACTAGTGACTCTGCAGATCAGACTCTGATCAACCCAGTGGTTGTCTTTGAGTCAGAGTTGTTTTAGAAGACGTCTTTCTGTTCGGACATTTCGTTAGAAATGAACGATTTCAATGTAGCTGAGGGGAAAATGAAAATATCTGAAGTTGCATAGTTAATTTCTTCATGGTTTTTATATTCCATTCAGTTTATCTCGATTTATTGAGGTTAATGTTAGTCAAAGCAAAGTTTTTTTTTTTTATGTTTCAGAATCAGCCTTGATTTTCTTATAATTTTTTTGTTTTTAATATCTATTTATTTATTTATTTTTTCATGCTTGAAATTTCTTTTGCGATCTAGCCCGGCTGCCCTTGAAGCCTGGGCTGCTGTTGTTAATGCGCCTCGGCACAGACTCGGCGTTTACGTGTGAAAACACTGAGGCGTGGTTGGCAGGACGGCTGCTTGTGTGTGTCAGGCAGAATGCATCTGAACCGACAGGTTCGGATGGACACATTCCCTCCACCAAAGCAGGCAGAGTGTTTGGATTCCTGAAGTGTGAGACGGTCTGAACGTGGGTGTTTCTCTGTCAGGCGAATTTGATCAGCTTCTCAATTAAAAAAAAAAAAAGAACCTAAGCAGGATGTAACAATATGAAATATCTGCAACTTGCTGGATTTTCACTGTTTTTTGGATCCGTTGCCTTCAGAATCTCTATGGTCTTATTTTCATTTTAAAGGTACAGTTTGGACTGCTCATCAGTCACTGCTGGTGGGTTCAAACTTTTTGCGAGTTCCATTCGACATGAAAGAAGTTACAGCTCTAATTAAATAATTAAACCAACGCATTGGCCAGTCCTGGTCATGTTCAGCAGAGCTTCACACAGAAGCCCAGCAAGTTTGGAATATAAAACCAGATTAGAAACTGTGTTCTATAGTCTTTTCAGCGTGCTCAGATTTAAAGGTGAAATAGATTCGAATTCAGCTTTTGTTGTTGTGCTTCTATGTCAGTTTATCCTACAAAGGTTTTTCTATGCTTTCTTTTAGGGTGGGATTTCTTTGATTCGACCACATTTTGTTGTTCATTCTGTGACATGAGGGCATAAATGCAAAAAATGGTAAGTAAAAAAATATATATGATGATAAAGATGTGGCTATAAACACACCTCACTTTTTCTTTTTTTTTTTTTTTTTAAACCTTACTATTCACAGAGCGAGGAAAGCAAGAGTGCAAGCATTTCAGGAAGTCTGGCTCTGGATGGCTCTGGGGAAGGACTCTCCATCAGCGGGAATGCAGATAACGCTATTGCTGCCAAAGGTGACCTAAAAGCAGGTAAGCTGCAGACCTGGAAACTAAAAGATTCAGATTCTGCATGGTTTTTGTGTTCAACAAACTTAAACTTGTATCTCTAACCAGTTTCTCTACTCATTGTTCCAGAGGACGATATTGTCGGAGCTACGATAAATCTAAGCAACCTTGACGAAAGTGATGTGCGCAACATCCTGGAGACCCTAAAGCCATATGAACACAATATGAAGGTTCTGACAAAAAAGGACCTGAGTGCTGGTGTTGGGCTTGACTCGTTTGGACTGGGTCTCAAAAACTCTACAGAGGTAAATACTTTTGTTTAGGAGCAAACGCGACCAGATCGATTCAGTTCCATCAACAGAAATAAAACTGAAATCAAAAATAATTCTTTAGTAAAAGTAATTCTGTAGTGTGTGGAGCCAATGTATGACTAATAGTAAAGCAAAGTTGAAATCAACTCTTTTTTTGGCAAGTCGTATCTTAACCTATATTTTTATATTGCTGTTTTGTAGAGGCTATTTAAGTCAGATCTTTCACTGGATTCATCAGCTGACCTCCCAGCAGTTTCTTTCAACGGCCTCAGTGGAGGGCTAAATGCTGAGCATGGAGTGGATGGTAAAATAACTGGCCCCAGGCTCAACGCAGACCTCCCCAAACTCAGTCTTAACAAGCCATCGGTCGATGCTGGTGCTGCAGTCACAATGCCGTCTATAGGACTACCAGGATCAGATGTAGACGGCTCACTTAAGATGCCTGATGTCAGTGTGTCGGCTCCAAAGGTCAAGATACCAAATGCATCCCTGAAAGTTGATAAACCAGATTTGAAATCAGGAGAATACCAGGCCCCAAAGTTCAAATTACCAACAGTTGAACCATCAAAAGCAGAAATGGATGTTTCTGGTGACTTGGATCTTCCATCTGTAAGGGGAAAGGTAGATGCACCAAATCTCAACTTATCAACTCCAAAGTCAAGTTTTAGTGGAGGGCTAAATGCTGAGCATGGAGTGGATGGTAAAATAACTGGCCCCACTCTCAATGCAGACCTCCCCAAACTTAGCCTTAACAAGCCATCGGTCGATGCTGGTGCTGCAGTCACAATGCCGTCTATAGGACTACCAGGATCAGAAATAGACGGCTCGCTTAAAACACCTGATGTCAGTGTGTCGGCTCCAAAAGTCAAGATACCAAATGCTTCCTTGAAAGTTAATAAATCAGGTGAATACCAGGCCCCAAAGTTCAAAATGCCAAACTTCAAACTGCCAAAAATTGAACCACCAAAAGCAGAAATGGATGTCTCTGGTGACTTGGATCTTCCATCCGTAAGTGGAAAGGTAGATGCACCAAATCTCAACTTATCTACTCCAAAGTCACATTTTAATATGCCAAATGTGGAAATCAATGAGCCAAAAGTAAATTTGAATGACCCTGATCTAAAATTTGAAGCCCCCAATGCTGATATTGAGGCACCATCAGGCATATTCAAATGGCCACATTTAAAATGGAAAAGTCCCAATGTCAAAGGACCAGATACTGACCTAAATGCTGAGATCTCAGTACCTGATGCCAGTGTGCCAATGGCAAAGGTTGATGGGGATTTAGATGTTGATATTGACTTTCCCAAAGGAGACATTAAAGGCCCTGAGGTAGATATTGATTCCCCATCTGGTAAAATCAACTGGCCCCACTTGAAGTGGAAGAAACCGAAATTCCATGGCTCAAAGGATGGTTTGGATATAGATGCAAATATTGATCCTGCAGATGTTAACCTTTCTCTTCAAAAGGTGAAGGGGGACCTTGATCCCCCTGATGTTGATATAAAGCTGCCAAAGGCGGATATTAAAGGCACAGACCTTGATTTGCAAACCCCAGACCTTGATGTAGAATCTTCATCTGGTAAAATCAACTGGCCTCATTTGAAATGGAAGAAACCTAAAGTTCATGGATTGGCAGTAGATGGAGATCTAAATGGACTGGATGCAAATCTTGAGTCTCCAAAAATTGAGGGTGATATTAATGTTCCCAAGGCTGAACTGAATCTCGCCAAAGCTGACCTCACAGCTCCAGATGTTGATGATCCCTCAGGAAAAATCAACTGGCCTCATCTGAAATGGAAAAAACCTAAAGTTCATGGCCCAAAAGCTGAAGTGGACGGAGATTGGAATACACCAGATCTTGATCTCTCAGCTCCAAAGATCGATGGTAAAATTACCTCACCAGATGTTGATCTGAATTTACCCAAAGCTGATGTTGACATTAAAAAACCAGAATTGGATATTGATCCTCCATCTGGAAAGTTCAAAGTGCCCACTTTGAAAAAACCAAAGTGGGCGCTCTCTCAACCAAAGGTAAAAGGTCCTGATGTTGATTTAGATGCTGAACTCTCTGGACCTGATCTTGAACTCTCAGCTCCAAAGATAGATGGTAAAATTAACTCACCAGACGTTGATCTGAATTTACCTAAAGCTGATGTTGACATCAAGAAACCAGAATTGGATATTGATCCTCCATCTGGAAAGATCAAAGTGCCCACTTTGAAAAAACCAAAGTGGGCACTCTCTCAACCAAAGGTAAAAGGTCCTGATGTTGATTTAGATGCTAATCTATCCAGTCCTGATCTTGAACTCTCAGCTCCAAAGATCGATGGTAAATTAACTCACCAGACGTTGATCTGAATTTACCTAAAGCTGATGTTGACATTAAGAAACCAGAATTGGATATTATCCTCCATCTGGAAAGTTCAAATGGCCTACTTTGAAAAAACCAAAGTGGGCGCTCTCTCAACCAAAGGTAAAAGGTCCTGATGTCGATTTAGATGCTGAACTCTCTGGACCTGATCTTGAACTCTCAGCTCCAAAGATAGATGGTAAAATTAACTCACCAGACATTGACCTGAATTTACCCAAAGCTGATGTTGACATTAAAAAACCAGAATTGGATATTGATCCTCCATCTGGAAAGATCAAATGGCCCACTTTGAAAAAACCAAAGTGGGCACTCTCTCAACCAAAGGTAAATGGTCCTGATGTTGATTTAGATGCTAATCTATCCAGTCCTGATCTTGAACTCTCAGCTCCAAAGATCGATGGTAAAATTAACTCACCAGACGTTGATCTGAATTTACCCAAAGCTGATGTTGACATTAAGAAACCAGAATTGGATATTGATCGTCCATCTGGAAAGTTCAAAGTGCCCACTTTGAAAAAACCAAAGTGGGCGCTCTCTCAACCAAAGGTAAAAGGTCCTGATGTTGATTTAGATGCTGAACTCTCTGGACCTGATCTTGAACTCTCAGCTCCAACGATAGATGGTAAAATTAACTCACCAGACATTGATCTGAATTTACCCAAAGCTGATGTTGACATTAAGAAACCAGAATTGGATATTGATCCTCCATCTGGAAAGATCAAATGGCCCACTTTGAAAAAACCAAAGTGGGCGCTCTCTCAACCAAAGGTAAATGGTCCTGATGTTGATTTAGATGCTAATCTATCCAGTCCTGATCTTGAACTCTCAGCTCCAAAGATCGATGGTAAAATTAACTCACCAGACGTTGATCTGAATTTACCTAAAGCTGATGTTGACATTAAGAAACCAGAATTGGATATTAATCGTCCATCTGGAAAGTTCAAAGTGCCCACTTTGAAAAAACCAAAGTGGGCGCTCTCTCAACCAAAGGTAAAAGGTCCTGATGTCGATTTAGATGCTGAACTCTCTGGACCTGATCTTGAACTCTCAGCTCCAACGATAGATGGTAAAATTAACTCACCAGACATTGATCTGAATTTACCCAAAGCTGATGTTGACATTAAGAAACCAGAATTGGATATTGATCCTCCATCTGGAAAGTTCAAAATGCCCACTTTTAAAAAACCAAAGTGGGCGCTCTCTCAACCAAAGGTAAATGGTCCTGATGTTGATTTAGATGCTGATCTCTCTGGACCTGATCTTCATCTCTCGGCTCCCAAGATTGAAGCTGAAATACACACACCAGACCTGAATTTAGAGGCACCCAAAACACAATTGCAAGGCCAAAAGTTAGATCTCAATGCCAAGTTGCCAAACACTGAACTGGAAGCGCCTGACGTCACATTAAAATCTCCAAATTTGGATACCAACGCACCAAAACTAGCCCTTACAGCTCCAGATGGACAGATAAAAACACCAGGTGTAGAGTTAGATCCAGTTCTTGGAGACTTCAAACTGCCTCATTTCAAGGTCCCAGCACTTGATCTTTCAAGTCCAAATGCAGGAATTGAGGCACCCAAAGTTAACTTGAGCGATCCTGATGCTGATGCCAGTATTTCTGTTCCTGCAGTGGAACTGAATGGACCAAAGGTGGAAGGACCCAAAGTTGATATTAGCGCTCCAGATGTAGATGCTAATGAGAAGTCCAGATTCCCACATTTCAAAATACCAAAGTTCAGCTTTTCAGGATCTAAGCCAAAAACTGGAGAGGTCAATGACAGTGCAGATGATGATGATGAAGCTGCTTCAAATATTGAAACTGATGTTCCTGTCTTCAGATTTCACTCACTACCCAAATCAACCTTTGATGGCCCTAGTAATTTTTCTGATGCATTTGGCTTATCAAAACGCGACGACGAAGAACAGGACTATGTTGTAAGAAAAGGGATAAGACTGCCAGTAAGTAATGCAGCAGCAGCAGCAACGAGCAAAATCGATATTATGCAGATACTGAAACTGTCGAAGGAAAAACTCGCCAGTTTCTCGCCAACGGAAGATGCTAATCTGAGACTTGCTGCTCCCAGCTTAGATGTCGGTGCCTCTGCAGAAGGTTCCTCTCTAGGTACTTTAAAAATAGAAAAGCCTGGGTCTGTAGAGGGTCCAGCAGATGAAGATCAGAGGCTATCCCAGAGTCTTGCCAATATGCTTTGTCTTGACTCTGATGACCCAGTTGCTGTCTGACTCTTTAAAAACTAGGAATCAAATCTGAAATGCTGTGTGTGTGTATATATACCTGTACTTAAATCAAATTCACATCTGTTTGTATTACTGTAATAGAATCCACTTTTTTTTTAATGAGCAATGTTGATATTTCTGTTATTTATGCAAGCTATTTTTCTAAACTTTTTCATTTGAATACATTTTACCCAGTAAACTGCATGTTATCAAAGTACACGACAGAATTCTGAGTACTGTTCTCCCATTTAACATTTTAAGATCAATTTGTGAATGTAATTGTTGCTTAATAAATCACTGAAACCTCCTCAGGTCTGATTCCTTTGTTTTAGGAGAACCAAATGCTTTGCCTTTAAGGAGCTACAATGGATGGACAGAGAGCAAGCACAAAGTGCTGTTTGATTTTGTTTCTAGAAATCTCAGCTGTTAAAAATTTGATGTGAATTTTATTGAAATATAAACTTATGATTGTTTAATGAGATTAGAAACCTTGCTCATTTCTGCATTATTTTTTTGGGAGGGACCTGGGAAATTCAAAGCCAGACTATTACAAAGTACCAACTTTATTTGCCAAAGTTACTTTGGGGGGACCAAATATTTTAGCTACCTGACATAATCTGTCCTCCCTCTATAACATAGGAACAAATTAATTTACAAGCAAGTCTTTAGCTGTATTTAATCCTCTCTTCATCAACAAAAAATCCTGTGAATTTGGTAACATTTGCTGTTTATTTACTAAAGTTACTTTGGTAAGTAACTTTACCTCCAAAGAGAGTTGAACAGAGGAACAGATTATTTCAGGCAGCTGAAATATTTGGTTCCCCCCTCATAACTTTGGCAAATAAAGACTAAATGATACCAAATTCACAGGATTTACTGTTGGCGATGAGAAGATTAGACACAGTAAAAGACTTGCAGGCAAATTGATTTGTTCCCATGTTATGGAGGGGGAACAAATTATTTCAGGCAGCTGAAATATTTGGTTTCCCCCGCATAACTTTGGGAAATAAAGAGCAAGTGTTACTAAATTCTCCAAAAATATTTATGGAGAATGCCAGTTTTTGTGAATATCAAAAACTTCTATCCAGATTCCAAGCCTAAACTCAGTCCAGTGAATAAGAAAAGCCAAAGAGGCAAAGAAACTTTCTCAATCCTTATGTGACTGGGCTATCAGAGAAACTCTGAAGGATATTTATGAAGCATAAAGTACCGGTGCATTTTGAAGCCAGCACTTATATCCACACAATAAAATAGAAAAGCCTTTTCTTGGGCACCTTTAGATTCAGGTCTGGTGTGTAAAACACCCAAACA
This sequence comes from Poeciliopsis prolifica, assembly GCF_027474105.1. Taxonomy (NCBI): domain Eukaryota; kingdom Metazoa; phylum Chordata; class Actinopteri; order Cyprinodontiformes; family Poeciliidae; genus Poeciliopsis; species Poeciliopsis prolifica. Next base: position 19,244,579 of record NW_026562380.1, on the reverse strand, counting down.
CTAGGTGGCAGTTTGGTCGTGTAGAGGAGCCAATGTTCAGAGCTCTTCACCAGATACACAAAACAGCACCAATGCTAAAGGATGGCCAAACATAGAAGAGCCAAGCCAGGAAATCTAGACTCAGCAATTCATCTACATCTCATGGACAAGGGACACTAATTAAAACAGGAATATGTTCATTGGAGAGGAAAGACTCAAGAGAGCACTGCAAGACAACATGAAAAAGCAATAGAAAACCAGACCAGACCATTGTGCCACTAAACATCACATTTGACTTCCACATATCAGAGATTCTTAAAATTGCATCCTAATTCTCCCATTTCTTCCACAAGTGTCACCTCTATATGTAAATGTCTACAGTAAAGAGTCAGCACATCAGCATATTCTCCCACCAAGTTTGTCGTTCTTATAGCTCACAGTCTTGGCGTGGAAAGTGGCAGTCAGGTTTGTTTTCACACCACATTTATAAATAAAACCCCAGAACTTCCTCTGGTGACGTCGTCCAGCAGAGCAACGCTGCCGCTCGTCCACAATCATGTGAATCTTTATACAGTAATCAATGGGCTTTTTTGTGATCTGTCCACCTTAAGAATAATCATATTAGACTTGTGTGGAGTGCTGACCTGACCCCGTTTTGTGACCCCGTTTTGTTTTTCAGTGAGATCATTTGCATTCCATACGCATTGGTTCACATTTACATTTCACATTTGTAAATGTATCTATGTGCACACGTGTCTACATATAGATACGTCTGCACATATTGCTGTTCTCATCCAATTTATGTTTTCACATCTTTTAGGCGTTTCACTATTGTATTAGGCTGAATGTGGTTCATTTCAATTAGTTTGTAACAATAAAAGATTAAAGTCATGAAAAACATTGGGTTCAATGCTGCTTGAATTAAGTAACCATGCAGTCAGATAGTTATTGTCCAAAGAAAAGGTTTGTGTCGCTGTCGCAGGTCAGAGGTTTATTTACATATGCTTTCATGCAACGTTCATTTTTATACAACTTGTGCATGAAACATTGCGTACAAAATATTTAAACATGAAGCTCCTGACGCCCAAACTGCTACCTGCAGCATCCAGCCATACATTGTATAAATGTAAGTTGGTTGATGAGGAGATCAACCACGCTACATTCAAGTACAGCTCGGACATTAGGTTGTTGACATGGCAAAACGACTCCAAAGTGATTTAAACATGTTTTATTCTCAAATATGGGCACAATGTCATTTAAAAGATATTAAATATGAACACTGACCATTTTCAAGTGACTATATTAGGGTAGGGTAAGCCCATGCTGTACTGTTGTCTCCAACAATATAGCATTGGCTATGCCTGCATGTACTTCATTCATTGAAAAAAAATCCAACCAAATCTCCAGTCAGTTCTTAACGTTTCGCTTTTTTAATGTTTGGAACATAATAAAATGTAATTTATTTCAGAAATTTGTCTTGATTCAAGCTACCGAAAAGTACTGAACTGATTTTAAAATTCTAATAAGTATGGAGCTGTGATTTTTGTGCAGTTATATTCAATCTAGTTTTACAATAGGAGGAGAGGTTTTTATCAAAGCAAGCAACAGGAAAGAAAGTATCAGGTATTTCCTGGTCAGTGTGTCAGACAGCCGACAGTTTACAATCCTAACAGGAATTTAACGTCAACCATTTGTGGAAAAAGTATTATTTCAGGGGAAAATCCATACATTCACAAAGAGAGAACAGGCTGCACAGCTGAGGCTTTTATTATAGAACATGTTGCTGTGAGGCGACGATGCGAACCACTACAACAACCAAACATGGGTGTTAAATCTGTGAAAAACTGTTTTGTGCTTCTTGTTTCACTGATGGCTAGCGAGCGGACCTTTCTGCCCGCAGCATTGCAGCATCGCCACTCGCTGCAGCTCTTTGAAGATACGTGGATGATATCAGTTGCGGCAACATTTAGTTTCCCTTTGGGACACGAGCAATAGTTCTGAGTTTCACTGAGTCGGCTGTGTTTTGGTTACAGATACAAATCTCACTTACTGTTGTCTTCATTTCTCTTCGACTACACAGCAACTCTTTTGATGAGTGTTTGTTCTGACTTTACATGGGAAGAGCAGCGACACCACAGGCGGCGAGCCGAAGGATATGAATCATTCTGTTACTTATACATCTGTCAGTGTTGCTGGTCAGAATGTTGACACGCTTCTTCCCTTTTCAGTTCATTATCTTTTCAAACGTTCGTTTTCTAAGAATTTGCCTAAAAAAAAAAAAACACTTGTAGCTTGGAGGCAAAAAGATATAAAAGGGGAGAAACATGTACACCCTGGGAGAAGAAACAAACAGATAAATATACATTCTTCAACTTATTAGTGAGTCTGCTGCCAACGTGACGGCCAGTCCTTTTCTATCCAGCTTTGCAGCAGCCGCAGCACGTCAATGCGCTGATAGATGCGGCACAGTTCGGTGAGCTCGGTGACCGTCTTCTGGTTGTAGCGCAGCAGGAACTCCTGGGTGGGGCTGTGAGACAGGGAGCCCTGGGTCCGATGCTCCAGCAGGGTGAGTTCGTCATAGCTCATTCCCCAGCGGCTCGCAAAGTTCTTCCAGTTTTTGATGGTGCAGTGGTTTGGGTCCAGCTTCAGCCGCAGCACGTCCAGCAGGTCTTTGTCGTTCATGAGGTCGCTGATCTTGGGCGGGGGCGCCGGGCAGCAGCATTTTTCACAAGGGCTGCCGAGAATCTGCAGCTGTTTGGGACAGTCTGAGCACAGGAGGCACAAAAAGAGGAGCTCACTTCAGAGGCTCTGTGGGACCCGGCCCGAATCGAACAGCATGACGAACAGAGTAATCATTTTATTCATCAACACTGTAAGTACATCTTCAGAAAATCAGTAGGACATATAACGCTGTAGTTTTAAATTTATTCAACCAGCCAGTTTCTGTAGGAATTAGCAGCTCCAAATAAATGATTACTAATTACTAATCATCTCTATCTTGCAGTCACCAGTTGAGATCCTACTAACTTCCTGTTCTCTCTCTCATCCTCCATGTTCACTTCAAAACTCACACAGTTTATCTGTGTTTCTCTTCTACATGGAGCCTCTGATGGAGCTGCTGTTGTCGTTTTTTTATTCGGTTTGGATGCGAAACCAAACTGGACTGTGTGGTGAGATAACGAGGGTCAATGACTGATTTGAACTGACATTTGTTGTAAACTAGCTTAAGATGACATGTTGTGAATTAGTGCGAAAAAAAACTGAACTTAGTGAAAAAAACAAACAAACAAAAAAAAAAAAACTACCTGGTGAAGTAGATGTTGGGCAACTGCAGTCCTCCATATCTTCAACTGGCTAAAAGTACAGAACATACAGGTTACATTTATTCATATCTTACACACAAAGATAGAACAACGGCTTAATTTTCTTGATATATATATATATATATATATATATATATATATATATATTTTTTTTTTTTAATTCACTCCTCCCTGCAAAAGAGGTAGTTATCATTTTGGATAATAACATAATTTTTACAATTACTTGGTGATAATTATCTCTTTGAATCCATTAAGAAAATTCTGCACTAATGTGTTAAACAAATGTTAATCCACTTGTAAGTGAATCCAAATCACTTATTTTTGTCAAATATTTTTATTTAACTGTCATTTTACAGAAATAAGTTATTTTTGTATTGAAAAAATAACAAAAGACATTTTGTTGATGATCGCTTCGAAAAAGCAACAAAAATAACATAAAACCTCCAAGGGATGCTTTTAATATAAACTGTATGTCTGATGCATCTCAATGTAATTCATGATTTGACGAGACCCGTCTAAAGATCAATGAAGTGAGGATATTTGGAGCGGTAAATCCATCACTGCTGCACCGAAACGTGTCGAAGCAGAAACCGTTCTGAGCGCATCGAGGCTCTGCTTCCACGTCCCCTGGGGACGACGTCTCATCAATACATATTTGTGAAGGGTCAGACTTTCTTCCCCACTTTCAGCTGACGACTTCTCCTAACAGCGTCTCACCATCAAAGCTCCCTTTGAGGAGGTTGCATGCCGTAGACGGAGGGAAGCTGCCTTTCTGCTCTATTATTAGAGGAGCTTGCAGCTGCGCAGCGCAACAAAACCACAACCTGTTTGCTCACAGCACAGATTAAAGAGGAATTAAACGCTGCGCATCGTTCTCAGACCTAAAGAGGAAGGTGTGGTAGGTGCGTTCTTTAGGGAGGCGTGGAGGGGGGGAAGAAAAACTTTCCACCAACAATCCTAATTTGTCAGAATGTTGACAGTTCAAAGTGATAAAAAAATAAATAAATAAAATCAAACTCGAGGCTCGTGGGCCAAATCCGGCCCTCCAGAGCTTTTTATGTGGCCCTCCGGATTCTCGACTAAACATTAAATGTGCTTAAATGTTTTAATCACTCAAATCAATGCAGCTTTTGTCTATTTACCGACAAATTATATCAATCAGTTCCTTCGGTTTCTTGAGAGTTATTGTGGGAGTTCACGCAAAATCAACAAATCTCTGCACTGTTTTCCATTATTCATAATTATTGCAGATTTTACTCAAAAATTCTCAAAAGACTTTCTTATTTGTACAGAACAGCTGCCTCAGCCTTAATTAAAGTCAGATTAGAGTCCATGATATATTCTGGTTCTGGTCCACTTTAATAAAGTCGAGTCGACTCAGCAGGTTCCAGCAGGACTTGGCTCCGACCCAAACTCCAAAAGGTACCAGCAGCTGCTGCAGTGACCATGGTGGTACTGAGCTTGATTGGCAAAGCAAGCTCCCCTGACCTTTAACCCCCAGAGCATTGAAACAGATCTACTTTGACATTTCTTTTTGAACATTTTTTTTATTGATCTTACATAATATTCAAAATCTCCGAGACTGTGTAATTTGGGGTTTTGTTATGCATAAGCCATTATCCTCAACATTACAAAAATATTTTCACTCCATGTGCGATGAGTCTATATAATATACGAGGAACATTTTTTTTAAAAGAGTGACAAAAAAATAAATTCTTTTTCACAATACTCCATTATTTTAGCTGAAAAAGAAAAAAACAGCACCAAGATTTTCACACCGTCATCTTCACTGTTACTAATTTTGGAATCAGAATGACCTTCTGACCTCTGAACATCCAAAGTGTTCAGACTTAGATCTCCCTGCATTTGACAGGCTGGTTGGTTGTGTTTCTCAGTGATCAAATCAACACTGCAGGGTGTTTTGTATAGATTTTTAGTTTTGCTAAGCCAGCTGGTCGAGCAGCACTGAGAACTCTCAACATGAACAGGACTCGGCTGCGCTCTTTAATCTCACGGCCGAAGCAACCTTTTTTCATACACCCACTCAAACTTAGAACTTAAAACCGCACTCAATTCGCTGGTTATGTAATTACTGAAATTCCTTACATGACAACCTCTTTTCTAGTACTACAGCAGTTTTGCATGTTTTTTTCCTGAGGACAGTCGGTCAGTTCTTCTTTCCCTGCATCCGTCTGCTCACCTTTTGAATAATTGAGGTCTTTACGATATGCTCTTTTTGCGTGCCAAACCTCAGTGCGATTGACCGTAACCTAGAGATAATCTTTCAAATGGTAACACTATGCTGTCCTAGCAAACTAAGGCAAATATAGCTTAGGAAAAGAACGCCACGGTCCGACTGACCTGTCTGATCTTGTCCTGAGAGGAGGGGTGCAGGTACCCAGAGGCCATGGAGCTAAGATGTAGTGTCACAGCATCTGCCAGGAAAATATTGCAGATTACACAGGATTAGACGTTTTCCTTGTTTGGGAAGAGAGACAGAACATCGTCAAGGCTCTATTTAGAATATCTTTTTCAATTTGTAACTTCTGTTCCAGCAGATGTTCTGATTGGGCTTCAGAGAATTCTAACTGGAACCTTTTGGTAGACTTTTTTTTTATCCTACAAACATCAAACCATTCAGCAATAAATGTCAAAGCTCATTCTTCTAATGTCTGAGCTTTACCTACCCTAATCGACCCAGCACACAAGGTTTAGCTCAGGCGGGGTTCTGTGAGCCGTGAACAGTCAGTATCTTACTGAAGACCTTCTGTGCATATCACTGTCGGTTTTTGACTTTGCTATAACAGTTTCAAGGTAATTTCTTACAAATATTGTCTGCATTGAGGCTCCACACCTGGGGAGGATTTTTATTTGAATTTTTTAAGATAGGTTGCTGTTTTCAGAAACACTCGCGTCCACACGGAACGTTTTTCAGAAATGTTTTGAGAAACCTTAATGTGGTTCTTTAGGAACTGCAGCGACGTGTGACACGTGATCAGCTGATGTTGTTGTTATGTATGATGCGTTTGAGGCTGTGGGTCCGGTTGGGGGTCCGGTTGGGGGTCCGGCCCAAAACGTTTTGCAAAAGATAGATTTTCATAACACATAAACACAGGAGGGTGAAATCTTCACTCTTTGAACTCATTTTATTTTTTCTGTTTTGAACAAAGAAATTAATAATAATAATAATAAAAACCCATCACAATAATTAAAAATGTTGAGGTGATGGTAGTAAGAGGGTTAAAAGTAAAAGCAAAAGTAGAACATTTTTCCATTCTAAAATGCAATGTCTGCATGTTTGGAAATGCAACGTGAAACTTTTGAGTCGTTTTAACTCTGAGAAGCAATGAAAGCTCGACAACCTTCGTGTGAAATTCTGTCAAATTCTCAAAACAGGAAACACTCTGGCCAAAGTGGGTTATTGTAGGTAACCCAGTTTGGATTTGCAGAACACACTCTTCATCTCTAAATGACTGACAGACAGGCTGGTGTTTGGAGGCAGGCGGACGGACACAAGGGCTCTTTTTCTTTTTTCTTCTAATTCTTTTTGACATTCTGCCATGTTGATTGAAAATGCAGCATCTGCTTTATCGTCACTTCTCAAATAGGTAGAAAGACAAATAAATGATTAATAAAACAAATGTGTCTGTTTTATTTTTAATGTAGCTGACAGAATTGGACAGCTCTCATCTGGAAGTGAATTTACAAAGGAGGCTAATTTTACTTCCAACGAATCACTTCCAAAACAATTTTTTATTTTTGCTTAGTAACTCCTTACAGTTATATTCAATAAATTACAATATGCATTCATTTGAGGCCCTTATGTCAAATTAAAGGACCATTTGAAAATAACGTAGATGCAGGTATTTAAACATATTCTTCCTTACGACTTAATCCTTAAGTCTGTTTTTAAAAATTGTTTTTATTTTTTACTGATCTGATGTAATATCCCAATTTTCAATGTGATCTCTATTACCTGAGTGGAAAATCATCAAAAATAAAGCCTTTCAGATTTCCACCCAAGAGTGGTTAATCCATTTAATGTGTTTCACTCGGTGATGAAGTTCTTGAAATAAATAAATTGTCAGTAATATTTTAATTCACTCAATGACTCCTTAGGGTTTTTGGAGCAGCACATTATAATCCTGACTAAAACTGTCAACACCTGCTGAGCACAACACACCAAATTTGTGAGAGCATTTATTACCGTGAGGGTCTGTGACTTGGACAGGATAATTGGCCTCCAAGGACTGCAGGAGAGACAAGGACAAACATGACCACATTACATGTGAACAAAGCTGAGACTAATTAAGGAAGAGAAGCTCTGCCTCTGCCAAGGACGAACAAAACGGCTCTCTTGTGCGCAGAGACGTAGGGCAGCCTGCCATGACTTGCTCTGCGATGAGCCCTCTGGCATCGGCAGCACAGTGTGTTCAGTTCTGGTACATTTCTTAGCAGATTATTGCAAGACTTTGCAAAGCTTTCTAATAGAGAACAATGCATAATCATCACAAAACAAACTGGACAGGGAGCAAGTTGCAGCAGTGGCATGGTTCACTGATGGCAGGAAGAGATGAAGAAAACATTTAAAAATGTTCCTTACAAACTTTGCCACGAAGCTGGTGGTGTCCGTGTCCTCAACAGGCCCAGAAATGACTCTGTCTGGAATGACAAAGAAACACAACATAAGCGTGTTCATTTAATCTCCAGTCATTTCAATAACTTTGCACAAAATGTCAACGCATCGCTTGTTCAAAACACAGGAAAACCACTTCCTGCAGTGGAGAACCATACATGATGTGCTTAATGTAGTTCTTTAGGCAGCAGAACTAAACAACAATTATTGGCAAGATGAACAGTGGGAGTCACTGTACACACGTCAGCAGACCTCATTTGCTTAATCCGCCAAGCGCTTTGGACTTGAGCAGAGATGTAAGAGATCCAAAGCAAAAGGAAAAAAAAAACCCTGGGGAATTCTAAAAAACCCAGAGGTGTCTCATTTCCATTCCAGATGATCGAAAAGCACCAATTTGAATGACATACCGTTTTGTTCCATGTTGCTTTGTTATGTTGTGAAAACAACGACATTGTGCACGCGTACAACCCGTGAGGGTGGATCTAATCTACAAGGTGAATATAAAAATTCCCTGGATTTGAAAAAAAACTAAAAATAAAGAAAATACTCTTCAGCATGAAAATCATGACAAAAGGAAATAAGAAAAAGAAAAAAATTAGGTAACCTTGGTCCTTAAGAGGAATTTTACCAGCGACATTTGGGCAGGTATTGGGAGAGAAGCACAAAGGAACCTTTTCATCAGCAGAAAATACCTGGAAGGGCCAATGTGGGCCTTCATCACCCCACGTCACTGTAAGTCATTGTATCCAAAGAGCTCCAAAACAAAGACCAGGCTTGGCCTTTCTTGAGTTACACTCACTGAGCAAGAAAAAGCTCATTTGAACAGAAACCTTCAATTAGGATTAAGTTATCAAATGTTTCCTACCTTCAGCTGTCCAGCTACAGACAGAGGAAAAAAGACGAGGAGCTGAACACCAGTCAGATCAGCTGCAGTGATATAATACACACTAATACACGTCCACGCAATTCCAGTATCTGTTTTGACGACGAGGGGTCATGACACGGACAAAACTGTTAGGAGCTGATGACACTCTGACGCAAAATTACACTATTTATTTTTATCGTATTGCTTGTTTCACAGGCGCAGATGCAACAAGCAGATTAAAACAATCTCATTCCTGCGTCATAATGTTTACAGCCATGGCTAGTTCACAACAGCTGCTCCTGGACATTTCATTTAACTGGAAAGTGAAGATTAACAGTAAAAACTATAAAATACTGATCAGTTTATTCCATATTTTTTTTCACTGTTAATCTTAACTTTTCATTTTAAGAGATATTAAACAATGTCTTCAGACTACTTGCTCCTTGTTCATGCTGTCATGTCAATATCATTTGACAGAAAATCATAGAATGCATGCATTGCACTGCTGCCTAATTTGGTTTGTGGTTTCTGATGAGTTTGAAACAAATAATGCGACTGTTTTTTTGTGTGGGAGATTGTCTTCATACGTTTATCAAATTTAAGTGGGGGATCTAATAACATGATTATCACATATCCCTTTAAATCAAGTTTTCTTCTTAAAAGGCACAGAGCCACTGCTTTTGAACCATCTGATTTTGGATGAGTCGACGGACGTCAGACATAGAGTTGGACAATAATACCTCTGCAGCTTTGTTAGGAGACTCATCAGGTGCGTAAAAAAAAAATGCATCATCTGCACAGAGTTGACAGCTGGCACCTAACGATCTAACGACCTAACGAAAGGTGTGTTATTTATAAAAAGACTTTGCTTCGAAACTGCAGATATGGCTTGGTTTATTTTAAGGCACTGGGCCTCTAACTGAATACTAGATGTAAACCAGCTTATTGTCTCAGTTGAAATGATAAAATCAGATTTTAGATGAAAGCAAGCTACTGATTCAAATGCCGTCTTATGGCCGATGAATCCATCACTCATCAGACGCTGATCCAGGGAGCAGTTTTCAGTAAAAACAACCTGGTCTGAGCCAAAACTGCTGCAGGTGGAGGAGCTATCTGGATCCTAAATACCATCACTTGTGCTACTACATTTTCACATTCCTGAGATAAGCCTGATGACCTTGACAAAGGGCAATAGTTCCACTGAGTCCTGACTTCCTGTTTGAAATGCTGGAATGATTTTTTCCAAAAACTGTGAAATATGCAAGTCCTTATTGAAAGATCAACAAAATGCATCAATCATTTTAAATGAGTCATCAAGTGGTTGATTGCAGAGCAGTGAACTCATGTACTGAATGTTCCTTTGTTCCAAAGTTATTTGTTCATCAGATGCCTTTTTTTTTTTGCTTAAGAGATCAATTTTGCATTTAGCTTCAAACACCACAGGAGGAATATTTACTTATCAAACACTTCTACACTAGTCAATAAATCAGCTAAATCAGCTAAAGATTTCCTTAATTTTTAGAGATTGATGATCCATCAATACTTACATTAAAAGCTAATCTTATTGACTGCTCTGATCTGCACAGATCTGATGATCAGCCGCTGTCCCTGATTGGTAGATCAGATTGGGCCACCAGGTATCTGTATGACTGTTAACAATATTCACCTCGCCGTTTACAAATTCTGCAATTTTTCAGACAAAAAATAAATAAATAAATAAATATTGGTCAAAATTGGAATCGGCAGGTCAGTTTTGATAGAGATCCTATCAGGATCGTAGGCTGTAATCTGTTGCTTCTAAAGCTAAAAATTGATAACTAAGAAACAACTGAGGCACTTTGTTTGCATGCAAGTTAGATACCTCTATATCATTTCACCTAGATATCAGACTCTGAAGACTGCAGATTTACTGCTGGCAGAGTGGGAGGCAGATCCTTTAGTTATCAGGCTCCTCTTCTGTGGAACCAGCTATCTGTCCCTTTAAGCCTAAAATAACTTTCCTTTTTGATAAAGTTTATAGTTAGACTGGCTTAAGTCATCCTGAGCTGTTTCTGTAGTTATGCTGCCACGGGAATACGCTACTGGAAGAAAATGTGAAATTCTCCACACTCTGCTACTTTATTCTTCTACACTGCTCCAATTGACATTGTTTGCTGCAATTTCATGTTGTTAAATTTGTGTTTTCTCTCAGTTTTTTTCCCTCTCCATAGAAGCTGCGTCTTGTTTGGCGTTCTGTCTGGGTGTGATGCCCTCCTGGACAGCCAAACACATGCATAATACTCAGTTTGCCAGGTTCTGGTTGTGCTGGAGGTTTCATGTTGTTAAAAGGGAGTTTTTCCTCTCCACTGTCGCCTCATGCACGCTCGGTCCAAAGGATTTCTGTAAAGTCAACGACACAATGCTCTGCTGGGTTTCCTTAGATAGAAAACTAATTCAACAAACTCGAATAATGAGTTGAATTGATGGATCGTTTGATAACTGGAAAGAATTGGATAGAATATGTGATCGAATTGAGATTGCTTTTTTTGTACAGTGCCTCATTGTTGTGAACCGGCGATACATAAATAAACTAAATGGAATTGAAACCATCTGCACCAGGTCAATATTACACCTTCTTTACATGTACACTCCAGTTTCCTTGCCCTGGTTTACCATGCATTCACCTCCTTTTAATTGTTTTCTGCTCTGCAATATTAAATATTATGTTTCTTTTGAGATCCTTTTTTATTTCAGTAACTCCCTCTGGAGCATTCAGTCCTTTGGGCTCTATAATCAAGCGTAAGACACACCAAGATATTCCTCCTGCATTCAAGATACTTTTTCCTCTTTCCAATGTGAACTGCATTTTAAAAACGCACTCGACTTCTAACGGCTGAATTTCTTAAACTCCTTTATATTCCCGGTTTCAGCAAGTCAAGGTATGTTGTACATTGTAATAATAAAAATTGTACGTGGATTTAATAATTCAGTCAATAAGAATGTTCAAAAATTGTTTGCGTCTAAATAATTTGATGCATATACGGAATCATGTTGCATCAGCCGTTCAGTCTTATATGCAAAAACATGCCTTTGCCACCTACTGGTAATCAAATTAAAATGTGTATTAATCTCACTTGCAGTTGATTTCTAAATTTGGTAACATTTGTAAATGGCAAAGATGTCAGGAGGTGACTGCCAGAGCACATCAACACAGAAAAAGGTAAATCCCCACTGTCACATCCGCTTAGTACAAACCCACACGACTAGGAAATGTTGACAATGATGCAGTTTGCTTCCACACGACTTTCACTATTGTCATCTCTAGAAAGAAACAAACCAACTGCCTCTGGAAATGTCCAAGTAAAAAAGTAATCCTGTTTTAATCCTGTATGGCTTATTTTAACGGCGCGCATTGTTTTTTATTGTTAATTAGTTTTAACTTATTTAAAAATAATTCAACAAGGCTGTGTGCATTTTACTGGTAAGTAAATATGTTAAAGGAAAATGTAGCGAGCAAGAAGGAAGTGAAAAATAGATTTCTCTGTATCATGAGTTATTTTGCTTAAGTGATCTTCGGTAGAAAGAGGAAATCCCTTCAACCAATTAGAATGACATTAAAATTTGTCACTTGTTCAGCTGGATTTGCCAAGCAGCTCCGTGAACCACATGGTGCTGTGTGGGCTCTGTTTCAAAGCAGACAGTGCATCCAGAACGTTTCCATAAAAAAACATCACCCTTCATGCTCGCAGCAGGTGCTTAAGAGGCATTTAAAACAACCACATACATACATTTTGATACACTTTGTTAAAATATTCAAATGATGCACATCGCCGTTAATAAAGGCCGTCTTTGACAAACTACGGCGAGATGCTGAGAAAGCAGGAATGCCTGTAAATTAGCACATCGATCAACTAGTTCACACTTAAGTCATTGCTTCAGGCCACAAAAGTCGTACTTTCCAATCCAGTCATCATAGCATAATTTCTTTATTATCTTATGATACTGTGGAATACATTCTGTGGACTTTCCACACTGGAGCGGAGAGGATGCTGTTCGTTTTTATCTTGTGGGTCAGTTCTTAGTTTTTCTGTGATGCGCTTTGAACTGCTGGGTGTTTTATAAATGAAATTGATTGATTGGAATCCATGTTGCAATATGAAAATCGAATGCATACACTCAATACTATTGACACTGCAAGGAGACAATGCATGAATTTGGAATCATTTTCTGATCTTTGCTTAGCCCTCCCTATAGGATCCACACCTGTGTATCAAGAAGAAAGGGCAGCCTTACGGCAAATGGAAGCTTATTAAATGAAATTCATCCTCCCCCACACCATGTGAGGACGTTTGATTAGGTAGAACACCATACTACAAGTCCTAACCTGCAAAAGAAGGTCATAGGTCTCAGATGTTATGTGTTGTATAATTAAGATCCATCAAATCAGCTACGCTTGCTCACAAAATACTTGTGAGCAAAGGCATCGTTTTAACGTTTCTTTTTCAGTTGCGTTTAGGCATTTTGTTCTGTGTCTGAAATCAAGAGATATGCACAAAAATCCATGAACACAATAAGGTCAGGGCAGCTGAGAATGCAGTTGGAAGCTTGATGACGACTGAACTTAAAACACCAGTGGAAACACAAAACCCACTCAGGTTTCAGTAAATATTTTTGTGGCGACTTAAAATCCCGGAGAGGCTTGCTAACCCTGCGGCCAGACAGAGATCTAAGAAGCAAAAGAAGTGGAATAGCATAGGTGTCAAAAACTAATAGTGTCATTTGGGACATGTTGCTGTGAAATATCATTAGTGCTGCTCAGATAAGAAGCCGTTACCATGTCACACAGCAACAGCTTAGGTTTTTACAACTCAGATTTGTTGCAAAACTAATTGCTACAGAAAATCCATCCTGTTCACAGCATCACTCTCCACACTACCATCAACGTCCTCAGCGATTTAATTTCTCTTAGAGTTAAGTATTTTCACAATGAATTTGAATTGAAGTTTCGAAGCTTAAAAATAAATGGGTTCCACCAAAGAAGACCCTGGTTGGTTGAAGACAAAAGAGAAACCAAGTTGTAGTTCACGTTAAGCGGCTGAACAGAAAAAGCTGCTTTTTTTCAAATTGTAGCAGATTTAGCAGAGAATGACATTTGATTTCAAGTCTAACCAGGATTAGAAATCTGCACCATGTATAGACTAGACAATTCACAATTTATTTCACTCTAATCAGTAAAAAAGATTTTTGTTTCAGTTTCTGAGAATTTCTCTGTTACTCTGACAGCAGGACTTTCTAGCTTCCTCACACCTACGCAATCTTTATGAATATTAATCTTTCCATTAGTTTCTAATCAAACATGGTTTTTAATCTGTTTTCTGTATGGCTCCAAGTTACACACCTGTGAAGTGTTGGATTTGAGAATACTGCCGGGGAGTGAAGAGGGTTTTGGCGAATATGGGAAACAACCGTAAGACTACCGGCCGCTGCTAAATGATTGAGAGGTAACTATTGACAGAGCAGGGTAAATACTGCGATACAGAACATGTACAGGAAAATCCTAATATGGGAGCACGCTAAGACAGAGGAGTAAAGTACGGTACTTTCCCGGCCAAAATAGGAGACTTGACTGGTATGAATATGTATAATACAACTAACTATACATCTCCAGAGTGCCACAAACAAAGACTTTGTATCACCATAAGAAACCTTCTATATGACACAATTAGGTTTGGGCAGCCTATCAATATAGATAAAGTCTCTCTTTGATCAACTTGTTTTATTATGTATTGTGGAGGAAATAAGTATTTGATCCCCTACTGGCTTTAAAAGTGTCATAATTGTATGACATTCTTCTTCTTTAAAATAAAAAAAGAACAATATGAAAAGACATACAATATCATAAGAAGAACTTGACATGAAATGAAAACTTAAAATGAATTTGAATTCCATTGAAGGAAATAAATATTTGGTCCCCCAGCAACAGATCATTTAAAACCCTTATTTTCGAGCGCAACAGTCAGACGTTTCCTGTAGTGTTTTAATAAAGTTGTTATTTATCCCCCTCAACAAAATGCAAATGATTTTCTATTTAGATATTATTTAATTTTCTAGATTTTCTTTTTGATATTCCACCTCTCACATGAAGCTATCCAAAAAAAAATCATCAACCTTAGTACAAACTTTCAAAATCAGTGATGGATCAAATACTTATTTCCTCCACTGTAGTTGTCTTCTCTTGGTGCAAGACTCATCCTCACAAATATATTCAATGACCCTTGCAACATAAAATTCTTGAAATATATTTTTTAAATGAACTGCATGACATTTGGAGAGTCAGATTTCAAAGCTCAGAAGAAAACAGAAAAAAAAACCCAACAAAAACAGTCAAAGTTACTGATGATAGTCTTAATCTATCCCAAAACTTCAGTTCAATACCTGAAACTAAACTTACTTAGGCCGGGCTTACATGCCGATGCTTTTCTTTTAGTTTAAGGCACCTTGTTATCAAATGTATGTTGTAGCCAAGATCAGTGGAGCATTGTTCAGCTTTACTGGGAATGCGAGAGCATGTACCTGCATGCTTTGGATACAGTTCAAGAGATGAAATATAAACCACATCATAATTCATTGCTCAGGGCCGTAATTCCATGCAGGTGAACCCAGCTTTTCACTGTTTTGACCACCCAAGTCTGCTATGAAAGAGCAGCCAAGTGGGCCCTTGCTTGACATGTGGTTGTTTCCACACATGAATGGAGGTGAATGGCATGCGAATACCTGACCCAGACCACGGCGTGTCTAGACTGAAAGGAGCTATAAACACACACACACACACACACACCCCCACACACACACACACACACACACACACACACACACACACACCCCCACACACACACACACACACCACTTCCACAAAGTCAGTCAGCAGTGTGTCTCTAACAGTCAGAGTATTTGCTGGTGTGTTTATGTTTATACTATCTCTTTAGTCACATGTCACATGATCAAAATAGATCACATACATAAAAAAAAACTCAAAAGCAAAAAACAAGAAGGTACTTGTCAACACCCTGGAGCTCTACTTGTTTCTCCCATCAGCAAGTCGGTCGGCTGGTAATACCGAGGCTTTAGATGAATACTTCCTGAAAGCATTTTAAAAGACTTTCTTTAGCCATTCTTTACTTTCCGAGAGCTAAGAAACTGAAACTTGTAAATACACGCAATTTGTCAAATATGTTCCTAAGGAGGAATTAAAAATGGTAAGTGGTGTTTTGAAGTGGCTTGATGCTTTTAATCACAGTGAGGGTTGTAGGTGTGGTAGTGCGAGGCCTGCAGAGACATGAAAATCAAAGACCTGCACTCATTCATCCAATCTGACACTTTGGTTTAGCAGCACAAGTTTCATCAGAAACCCACTGTTTTGGGTGGGAGGCAGAAGGTTTTTGCCAAAATGCACGTCCTGTTGCATATCTGGTGCAAGAAACCACAAATCTACCCAAATTTCTTTGGATTCCTTTGGTTGTAGCCCCTTTCACTTCATGATCCCACAATAAAAACTGCAAGCCCTCCTGTGTTACATTGACTCATTCTGGTTGTGGGCTGTGTGTGCTTTCAGAACATGAAGCAGGTTCCTGGAACAAAGGGGAGTGACTTATAACAGCAACATTAACCTTATGCAAAATGAGCATCAATGCTTCCCCTGGCTGAGCTCTGTCACAGTCTTCAGGGTGGCTGTCTAAACACCTTCAACGTTTTTAACACGTGCATCCAGAACACATGCCTAATCTTCAGCATGTTTTTATCTGAACCTGGTTCTGGTGGAAGGTTATTCCTGTTCAAAAGGAATCGCTCCACTAAACTCTGGTTATGTAAACTACATGATGTAGCTTTCTTACAGTAATAGTATAACAGTTGTTGATGTTCTGCTAATGTAAAAAAAAAAACTTACTTTTGCAATTACAGTGTTTCCTTTAAATAAGAAATGCAGTGAATGCAGTCACTAAGTTTGTTCAGGCTATTGATAATCATGTAAATCTTTACATGAGATTATATTCGGACTTCAGCTGTGACACTAGCACCCATCATCCAGAAGCCAACAGAGGAGACACTGGCAGCTGTTTTGGGGAAACTG
The DNA here is from genome assembly GCF_027474105.1 of Poeciliopsis prolifica. Taxonomy (NCBI): domain Eukaryota; kingdom Metazoa; phylum Chordata; class Actinopteri; order Cyprinodontiformes; family Poeciliidae; genus Poeciliopsis; species Poeciliopsis prolifica. Next base: position 19,227,669 of record NW_026562380.1, on the reverse strand, counting down.
TAGTCAATGGTTTTACAGAAGAGCTATAGTTTCAACACTTCCGAATGACTCAACTTCTGATGAACTGAGTGAAGCTGTGAGATGAAGTCAGCTGCCCATCGCCCAAGGAATGAAACGCTTTTCTGCTGTATACTTTGCTCCTGCAATATGAAAAAAAGCCTTTTCATTGCAGTTTTGTGAAATTCACCAGTTTCAATACAATATGATGGTGCTTTTAATTGCAGTGTTTCATTAAGAAAATGTAGTTTTGTAATACCAGGTCTGGCGACCTGGCCTTGGTGTATCTTGCCTCTCGCCCGATGACGGGTGGAGACAGCCCCCCCCCAGCAACAATATGGGAATAAACGTGTTTTAATGATGGATGGATTTGTGCCATTCCAATGGAAACACAGATAGATATGCTGTAGTCTGAATCATATTGGATCAGAAGGCATCAGGCCGGGGCGGGATGATCAAATCCTGTTTCAGCACATTTTGACTGGTTGTAAAGCACACCTGCCCTCACAATACACAGATCAACACAGATGTTGAGTTTTTGATCAGTTTTCAAAGTGGCACATAAACAGTGAAACAGTGTAATATCTCACCCATTCACATTAATGACATTTGTAAGCCACAATGTCCATTATCATTATTGGTAACTTAAGTAAATCAGTGAAACAGGGTGTGGTATGTTACATTAGTGATTCATAATACATTCTGAGATTAGGTTTTGATGATTCTCTGATATCAAACCGTCAGACACTTTATATTTTGGTCATGTTGAATCTGCTGCTGGTAGCACCGCTCTCCGTCCTGTCTTTGTATCTTAGTTTCCCTTTTCCTCAGATACTCAGAATCAACCAAGCTGTGTTCCTCCTTCCTTTACTGGTGTTTTTCAGAAAACTGAACACCGAGCCTTAAGAAAAAACAAAATGTGCTGAAGACTTCCATAAGAGAAATCAGATAAATGTAATAAGCAATCACAACATCAACCTGTTTCATGGGTGTGTTGCTGTATGAACAAACCCAATCAGAATTTTTATATGTAATATATCCAAGTCATTTTTGTCAACTAAATGAGAATTTTTATATCCAACTTTACAAAACAAAGACAAAAATGTTTTAAAAGTTGAACAAAAAGCCCTATTGAACTAATAAAATCATTTCCTCGTCACTAACAACAGTGATGTTAAAAAAGCTGTTGCACAGGCTGAACTGACATAAGAACATATGGTTAAACCTAAACCAATATTTATAATAACGTAAACATAGATAATCAATTAAAACAGAGGATAAACAATACAGAGAAATCAGATAAAGCCAATTACCTGGCTTTGACACATATACACAATATAAAAAAAGTACAATATATACAAATATTGTACTTATATTTGTATATAAGTACAATGGGTTTGTGGGTTTATTTATCCCACAAACGAGGAACATCTGCATTTTGCATGACTTTATTTTTTCCAAAGTTATCACAGCAGGGATTAATGTTTAATGGGTAACAACTGGCTGTGAACAAAGCAAATGACTCAGTAATGTCAGTCTTTACAAAGGGGTCAATTGAAGGAAAACCTCTAGGTTGCAAGAACCATGGATTGAGATGAAGAGTCAGGCTCAGAAAACCACAGCCGGGCAGATGATGCTGTCACAAAACTCAGCATCACCATGAGTGAGCAGAGAAGGATCACAAGTGACATTTCCAAGGACTAAGTGAACTGGAAGACAGAAGAGCAGCTAAAGATAGCTGAACTAACTCATGTTAGTTTACGTTTCGTGAAGAAATAAGTTACGCTCAGTGTCCTCTTCTGAGGTTTTCATGTTGTTTCCCACAGGGGATCTTGGTGCAGCGCACCCACAGGTGAGGGGGGGAACAGGTTTTTCATTTGGGTTTGGTGCCAGAAATCCTTGAGCATTTCAATGTTAACATCCTATATCATTGCAACTTGGTTTTAGTTCCCCCAGAAATGGGAATTCACATTGAGTCTTAATAAAAATAAATAAAAATTATTATACTGCATTTACACAAGGATCTAGAGCAAATGTGTCATCATTTACTATATAGTAGATGTGAATGCTTTTTGTATTTATTTTAAACTAAACTATTAATGACAAACTAAGATAGTAGGCAAACCCTTAAGATTAGAACATTTAAACTAAACGTTAAACTCTTTGCTAGTTTGTGTCTAGAAAGCTGATTGTTAACCACGAGGGAAAACACGCCCATCTTTATGAAACAGAAACGATCTCTTAATTAGCTGGAAATTGTTTGCCTACAAACAATTTCCAGAAAATGTTTGCCTACAGGTTTTACAATTTGGGGTTGTCAGCCTCAACAATGTCATTGGACTACCAACCAGCTCCACAGGACCTTGGTTCTTTGTCCACCAAACGACCCAGTGTACCAGTTTGCTAGCAATTGCCACCTATAATGGCGTATAAAATTGAGAAACTCTTGTGGCTTTAGAGACTTCCTGAGACTCTTTCTACATATGTGGCAAGGATGTTTTCCAAATTCAAAGATATCAAACCTATTTTTTTGGAAATAGATGAAAAAAAAAAATTGGAACCAAAACAGACCAATCCAAAACGCCGGGGCACTGCTTTGTGAAGAAATGTAGAGTGTGTTTAGTTCAAAAATGCCATAATAATGATGCTTGAACCCCCGTCCGATCTGTAAGTTCACCTACAGGTAGTTTTTAACCTCTGTGTTGAATTACAGCCAGTTATTCTCTGCAGTGGGTGTTATTTGTCACCATATGCTAGATGGGTGGCCTGAAAATATTTGCTACCATGACCCCTGACCTACAAGTTAATGCATCATAAAAGTTGACAAAATGCTCAGATTATTATCTAAAGAGGTGATAGTTGACTCTCTCCATGATTCCACAGACAGAGTTGCAAGGTGTGAAATCATCACTGAGTTCTAGCTGACATGTTGGTGCAGGTGTGGTTTCACTCAGCTTTGGTGCAAAAATAAGTGTTAAACCCCCCCCCCCCCAAAAAAAAAAAAAAAAAAAAAAAACATACATGTCCTCTTGTAGATTTAATGCAGTAATTGTTGAAGGAGCTGCTGTTCATGCTTGGATCACTTTGGACTGCACCTGCAACACCTGCTAACCTGAAGTATGATTAAGAACATGGTGATTATGGTGATCATCCAACTTCAAACACAAGACCGTAAGTTGCTCACATAACCATGGGCAGGAAAACAAAGTTGGCAATGCTTGAACCAACAGGAGGTAATCAACCTCTGTGGTGTACTGGTAGAGCACAGGGCAGGAAATTGTTTTTTTTTTTAAGAGAAGACAGCGGCTGATAAATATAAACCTTGTTAGAATTTGTGCAGATAACTGAAAATAGTACAAGTGACTTTCAGACAATTACCTGGCTTTGACACAAATACACAATATAAAGAAAAGGTTTGTACTTGTACCGTTTCTCGCAAGCAAGCACGTAAAAAGTAGGAATGCGAGATATAAACAGAATACCAAAGAAACAATAGAAATTTGGCTTATGATAAAGAGGTGCTGCGGTAATGCTTGTTGATGACGACATGCATCAGGCAGAAGAAGCGGAAAGCAGCGCTGCTGAGAGCACAAAGGAAGTGCTCATTAAAAAGGAATGTGCAAAACATGCCTTTTTAAAGCGGGATTCAAAATTTGAATCAAAGGGTTGCTCGAAACTATAAATTGTAAGTAAATCAATAATGTAGCACTGTGCTACATTATTGAAGGTTAAACTTGGATCAGGTCTTGGACTGCAGTCTTCGCGCGACGCTCAGAAGAAGCGCGGCTGATGTCACGGTCAGACAGCGAGAAAACTAGGGATAAAAGCGCATGGAGAGGTAAAGCAGAATGGGTCCAATGGAACCCGTCTATCAGACCTCCAGCAGTCTTATCACGATGCTCAGGAGGAGCACGGCAAATGTCACAGTCGGGCGGGGTGACGATCTGATGGTCTTTCCAAAACAAACCTTGTAAAAGCGCGCATCGGCTCAGTGAGACCCCGCACAGGGTAAAAACTTGAGGTCTAAATGACCCCGTCTCTTAAGACAGAAAAAGAGTTAAGCTGTCAAAAAAAATGTATTTACAAAGTGTGTGGAAGATAAGAAATACAAGCACTTTGTTTCACCACCTTGAAACAAAGAATGGGCAACTATCTACAAGTTCCAGACACAACACTGGGAAGAAAAGGGAGGATTTCACGCAGACATCCATCACCTTAAAGTTGTTGTGTTTCCATATAGAGAAATATATTTAATTTTTTTTTACGTATGTTTGATTTAACCAGGGAGTCATCATTGAGATTAAGCTGGAGCCTATCATAAAAAAAACAAACTATTAAACATTACCAACTAATATCCACAAAACTGAGTGAAAAACTCAGTTTTAACTCTATTGCAAGTTTTATACAAATCATATCGTGATATGCATCATTGCCTCCACCCATCTGACCATGACATCTACTGTGCTTATTGTGAGCGTCGTGCTAAGACCGCCAGGTCCAGATAATTTATGCTTTCGCCCCTGTCTTTTTAATGAGGTCTTCCATTAGGCTCTCAGCCATGGTGGTTCCCATTTGCTCTGTTTTGATTACGGTTACATCATCAACAAGCATTAGCCGGTAGACTACAGATCTCAATCGTGGGCCAAATGTCTACAATTTCCACCATATACCCTGTATGTTGCTCATGCCTAGCATGGCGTCCTGCTTAGTTGTGACACCTTCCCAGAGCGAGACAGCAGCTGATGCAGAACCTAACGTTCAATGACATACTTTTCCCTGCCTTTCAGTGTTTAATCTCATCTCTCTGGTAGACAGAAGGTTTCACTTTGACTAACGGTATGTACTCTCCTTGATCCTACAACGTTGGAAACCAGCTCAGAGCTTTTCCATTTAGCTTTGTTTCTCTTGTAGATGAAGCCACTAAAGAAGTAATAACTGTCAGCTTTTTACGTTTCTCCAAAATAGAAAGTACTTCAGAACTTCAGTGGTTTTTTGTGTGCCTGCCTGCTTTGTCGTCATAAATCCCCGGTCGGCTGTGGCCGATTTCTGCTCACACCGAGCCAGGTTCTGCTGGAGGTTTCTTCTTGTTAAAGGAAAGTTTTTCCTTTTGTTGTCATTGCATGCATGCTCAGTATGAAGGATTCCTGTAAAGTCAACAACAAAATCTTGCAACATGTTGATCCATAAGGAGGGAATGATGCAAGATGATGATTCAATGGAATCCGATGGAATCCGCAGAGTCTTAAGACAGAAAACGAATGAACTAATCTGAATAATAAACTGAACTTGACTGTGTTTGCGTTGCTTGATAACTCTGAATCGTTTTGAATTGCATGCACTTTATTCGGAATCTGTCTCCATGAATGACTTGAACTGGCTTTCTCGTTTCTAAAAACGCCTTAAGAGGACTTACGGAGTGTTCTATGAACAAAACTGATTCGGAATATAAAATAAACGTCAGTATCGCTTCAATTAGTAACAACTTATAGTGAGAGCCATCAAGTCCTGCTGAACTGAACTGACAAAAAGTTTGTCATTCAAATGAACAGAAAAGGGGAGATCTTCTTAATTGTAATCGATTCATATATATATATATATGTTTTAGTAACTCATGCCTGTTTTAGTAGCATGAGCTACTAAAACAGGAAATAATAGTGTCTTGTCGCCTACAGGATGACAACTCAGTTTGTCTGTTCATCCTCCTGTGTGTCTGGACACCACATCCCTGGTGTGTGGTTGAACTGCGTAGATTTGTTTCCACTCAGGATGCCAGAAGGTCACAGTGAGAGAGCAGCTTCGGCAGACGTCTAAATGTGATAGCAGCAATACCTGGACAAAGGTCAGTGGGTTTCCCCACTTTCTGAAGGAGGAAATTTATTCAAACTGGAAACTTTCTTGGTTGGAGTGAGTCAAACCCTGCCCGCTCATTCACTTCCACATCTGCTGGCTTCCGACCACATTTCACAAAAAATGATAATTAAGTAGCCTATTAACAGTTCATTAGGGTGGTACAAAAAATAAAATAAAATAAAAAATAGAAATATTGTAGCCAGTAAATTGAACTTAACTGTATCGTTTGATAAACAACTTTAAGAAGATGTGAATAATGAGCAACATGGATGTTGCTCATAAGGGTGCTGATAAGGGTCACTATTACAAAAAAAAAAAAGTATAAAACTGTTCGCAAGCAACAGACTGTAAGGTGACATGAACAAAGCCTGGTACTCACCAAAAGGCTCCTTACACGCCATTAAACTGCTCATCTTTAAGACTGAGAGGTCTTCAAGCAGAGAAACAACTGAAGCTGGAGCGAAAGTCTTCTCTCAGGATGATGCCTCGTCAACAACAACCCAGAAAAAAAAAATAAAGCACTCCGATATTCTTCACTGGAAACTCAGAGGAAGCAGCCGAGCCAGCCGAGCGGCGGCGTCTCTCCGGAATGAGGTGAGACGCCTCTGTGGAGACAGGTTACCGCAATTAGTGCTGCCTTCACGTACCCCTCGTCATTTTAACACTCGCCCCCCCACACGCCGCCCCGTGAAGGCTCGCGCCCAGACGTTCCGTTCACCACGACGATGCTGTATTTTGACTTCTCTCTCCGGTAAAAGATACGCAGACGTAGTACATTTAATTTCTTCAAAGCACATCGGATTAATGAGCAGCTGGAGATGATTTAAACTACTCTTTATGCTCGTTTTGATTTCCTGCACCCGCTCACAGTCGCAGATTTCCAACTATGTCATCAACTAACAAACCCAATCTATCAATCTATTGTTATCAGTCTGATCAGCAGGACACATGCTTATTGTAGCACAGGAAACATTAAAAATCTCTGAAAATAGAAATGGACCAACACAAAATTTGAAACAACGGGTTGCTCGAAACTACAAATTGTAAGCAAATCATTATTGAATTATTTACAATCTGATGCAAAGCACTGTAGTCAGCTCAAAGTAGAAACATTACAGAAAATCCAAACTGCAAACAATTTTAAATCTTACAAAAGTTGCAATGCAGTCCAAATTCATCCAAATCAATCAAACACAGTCCTATTCAAATCCAACTAACTGACAATATAGACATCAAGTTATGATATGATGTGATCAGATTCAGCAGATAATGATGTGGCGGGTTATTGTCACGGTTGCTTTTCTAAGAAGAGCCAGCAGATTGCCCTGCTTCACACTGGGAAAGCTGGAGGCGACGGTAGAGAGGAACGCTCCAGCAGAACAAGGCTTAGGATCAACGCTCGTCTGGAGTGTATGCAAAAGGAAAACCAAAACGCAAACACAAAACAAAAATCAACAACATTGCAAAATAATAAATAAGTGGGAATGGAAATAAAATAACACGTAGAACTTGTGATTTATTGTAACAACAATAAACTGAAATTGGTGATGTTAAGAGCATTAGTATATTAAAATGAAAGCCTTGAATGCAATTAGAGTGTGTTGTTCTACAGGAGAATTGCACTGAGTTATGTCACTGATTTGAATAAGAGCTATGCTTTATGTATGTAACCTCAATACGTCTTTCATTTAGAGATGTATCTGTGCTTGTAGGCCATATTCAGTGACAGATATACCAAGAAAAAGGACAGATCAATTTAAAAAATATTTTTTGTCATGCCTGCTGATTATGACAGCAGGCACAGTTGTCCTTTTACAAAAAAGTAAAAGGAGCAACATTTTAAACATTACAGGCAACAGCTTTTAAACTGCTGTTCATGTTTGTGGAGGCTTGCTTGGAATATTAATCGAAATATTTTTGTGTTGTTAAAGTGAAGAAGAAGAAAAAAACAGATTTCCAAGCATAGCAAAGTGAATCATGTATATTTTTTGATTGAACAAGTGAGAACTGTGTCTGTTGAGGAGGAAAAGGAAAGGAAGAATTCTCTTGTGGCGTGAACAGTCTTTGGTATCATGAACACGCCCCTAAAAATTGGCACCGCCAAATGAAATGATGATGTGTTGAGGATAAACGGCCTCCTTTTTTAATGACTCACCAAAACAAAATCCCCAAATATAGAAATGCACAGACAGGGAGATACATTTTTGAGTTGTCTGCAGGAGAACTCAACACTTGTCCTGTTTTGCGTTGTCCCTCTTCAAACTCTTTTAACAAAAAATACTTATGAATATGTCTCCTTAAATAGACCAGTCAGAAAAAGGTAAATCCCTGCTGGGTTTGTGTCATTCAGATTTGATTTTTTATTATCTTTTTAGATTTTTTGTATTTTTTTTTTACCAAAATAAGAGTCATGTTTATTACTGAATATCTCTGAGCCGTTAGAGACTTTGGCTGTTTCCTTTTACCCATTTCAATGCTGAAAGCTGAACTGCCCTTCCCGCCTCAGGTCACTGCACTCTCCAGCAGGTTTTTCTCAAGAGCCTTTTTGTGTTTGGCTGTGCTCGTTTCTATGTGTGTGCTGCTCAACCTCTCCAGGATGATGATAGCATTTCCTCCACTGTGTTTCACTGGAGGAAATGTTGTCGTTCTGCAAATTATAGTCCCAAAGAATCCTCCTCTTTGGTTCTCTTTGACCTTTAAAAATGAAAAATATGACACGATGACATTATTTGTGCAGAGCTGTCCTGAGCGTTGTCGATTTCCCTCCGTTCCGAAGCACTGCGCTTGATGACAAATGACACGTGAATTACATTTCCAGTCTTTTTTTTGGGGGGGGGGAATAAATTGATACTGTGTGCCTAGGAGTTACCTCAGCAACAAATGTACAAGAAAATACAAATAGGATACAGGTGTGCCAGTGTTCCTAGCAAAGTATTTACTCCTTTACAGATTTCTTCTGGCTTTGCATGTCACACTTTAAAGCATCAAATGAAAAATTGCAATTTTTAAATGATGCATTTGCTTATTAAGGAGTAGGATGTATCCAAACCAACCTGGCTCTATGTGAAAACGTAAGTTTTTCAGGGAGTCGCCACCCTAACCTTCTGCATGTTACATATCTCAGCTGCTACACTCACCATTTCCATGTACTTCTTCAACTAAGTCTGTGAGTCTCTGGGCTCTTTTCATCCGAGCTCCTGCACACCGTGCCCTGATGCAACCAAAGTCATGTACAGGAGAGAGACAAAGTCACCGACATCCATACCACTCTAGGAAGGGTTACAAAAATCAGATCTAAGTCTAATGAAGGCGTACCAAAAGTGGCAGCCTTCATCCACAAGTGGGGAAAACGTATAACTCGTTGATGCTTCCCAGGAGAGACAGCAACTCATCGAGGAGTTTACGAGCAACACTGAACATTTCAAGCATTGCTTAAGAGACAGCAGTGGCGTATGAGAGTTCAAAGGTCAATGCACAGCTTTTCAGAACCCTTGAAGAACTTGACAAATACTCCGCTTGAGACATCTGCAACTCAACAGTCAGAATAACTTCACAAGTTTAAGCGCTGGCTGGGCCGATGCACATGATGAGGCAAAAAGCAAAGAAGATTACACTAGGGACCCCTGTTGGATGGCCAAGGAAGCACAATGTTCTTCCTTATTTTATCTTTTCTTATTCTACATTAGCACAGTGCTGTAGAGAAATCAACATGACTTTTCTGAGTACAATACACAAGGTCTTTATTCAGAGTCTTGGAAGTGTCCCAGATCTGATCCTCCATTGGCTCTCCTCCTGAGAGGCATCCTAATCACATAATCAAGCCACCTCAACTGGTCCCAGATCAGAATCAGAACTGGGAGCAGCACCTCCACCCTGGGTTCATGTGGATGAGCAGCAGCTCTACTCTGAGTCTCTCCCAGACGACCGAGCTTTTAACCATTTTTTAACCATGTTCAGCTTACTGTTGACAATGCATACCAATCTCTGACATTGGTCATACGGGGGCCTAATGGTTCATATCAAGAGGCCTGGTGTGTCATGAGTACAGGAATCCCTGAGGGACAGGGCCAAATGCCTTCTCCTTGTTCTCAAAACACAAGGTTGGGTCAGCTCCCGGGATTCCTCTAGAACACTGCAGAGGCAGTAGAGCTGGTCTGATGTTCCACACCCAGTACAAAAACCAAACTGCTCTTCCTGAATCTGAAATTTGATTATTCCTCCTTTCCAGAGCCTGGAACAGACCTTAAAGGGGATTCTTACGTCTGTTACTTGTAAAACATCTCCAGTGAACTTAAGGAAAAGCTCATAAAAATCCTCCATTATGAGGGACTCCATCATTTTCAAAGAAGAAAGCCAAGCTAATGGAGTCCAATAAATCAATGTCGGCTTTGATTTTAGTATCTGACGTGTGAAATTATTTCATGGTGAGGCTGCAGGAACAGGAAATAATTAAATACACAGTAAATTAATTATTCAATAATATATTTATTTATTTCATTTTATCCCTTTGTATACCCAACAAAAGGATGTGAAGGTGTAGATGGTAACTAATATTTTTAATGGGATTCACAGAAGTTTGTACAAGAAATGAGTAAGTGAGAGGGATTAGCTCAGTTCAGACACAACTCGTACACGATCAGGGCAGGGATGCTGCAGAGGAAAGAAAAAAAGTAGAAGATGACAGAAAAAAATATGTTTTTATATATGATATACAATGTATATGTGAAATGAAAGAGCATGTGCAGAGAGCTGTTGCTGCAGAAGATAGGGTGAGCCAATGATCCACGGTGGATAACCCTAAAAAGAGAGGCCTAAATACTCATAAATATCCACCCATGTCTGTTCTGTATGCTTCATTCATGCTTGACTTCCGCTCTCATGTTTTTGGTAATATCTCAAAAATCCGATTCTTCTTGAACGCACCGGCTGAAATGCATACTGATCTCGTCATCACGCACAAGACGTAAGCCGCTTGTCCAATCAGGTGCGGAGATCCCAGCTGAGGAAAGAAGCAGACGATATGGCAGCTTAGAGAGCGACCAGGTGGAACTTGCTTCGTTGACGCGATTAAATGCTCGGCTATGGGAAGCATTTGACTTAGACAGACGGCAGCGGAGGCGACGGCTCAAAATGATTTACCTAATACTGATCTCTGCGCTGTGTGGAGCGGTCCTGACGCTGATGTTACAGTTCTTGCTGATATACAGAAAGAGCCCAGAGCCCTTAGGTAGGACCGTTCAGTACGTCAAAGTAGTGCCTGATAACGCACTGAAAGACTATTTCAATGTCCCTCACGCCGAACCGAACCAGCCAGACAGCGGGACAGCCGCTGCATCCAAACCGCAAGAGGCCGTCTTCAGCCGGCAACAGGAAGCGGCTGTCAGCGGCGGCAGCCCCAAACAACAACAACAGCAGCAGCAGCAGCAGCCTTCACACAGCGAACTCACTGATGCTGGCAGAACAGAAACGTGCAATTTCCTCAATGCCATATTCTTGTTTCTGTTCAGAGAGCTCAGAGACACCCCGGTGGTTCGGCACTGGATGACCAAGAAGATCAAGGTGGAGTTTGAGGAGCTGCTGCAGACCAAGACGGCGGGTCGGCTCCTGGAGGGGCTCAGCCTCAGGGACATTTCTCTGGGGAATTCCCTCCCGGTCTTCAAATCGGCCAAACTCATCAAACCGGTCCCGCAGGACGAGGACGGGATGCCCGAGGAGCTCAACTTCGAGGTGGACATCGAGTACAACGGCGGCTTCCACCTGGCCATAGACGTGGACCTGGTGTTCGGCAAGTCCGCCTACCTGTTCGTCAAGATGAGGCGCGTGGTGGGCAGGCTCAGGTTGCAGTTCACGCGCATGCCCTTCTCCCATTGGTCGTTCTCGTTCCTCGACGACCCGCTGGTGGATTTTGAGGTGAAGTCCCAGTTCGAGGGAAGGCCGCTGCCTCAGCTGACCTCCTTCATCGTGAACCAGCTGAAACGCGTCATCAAGAAGAAGCACACCCTGCCCAACTACAAAATCAGGTAGGCCCCAAGGCAAAGCGAGGTGAGCCCAGACACCTGCAGGAGCACAAAGCTCAGCACTGCAAATGGGTCCAGACAAGAGCAAAAAGTTAAACACAAAACAACCAGTCAGGTGTCACAACCTGACTTTAGTGTGTGACGTACCACTGTGTCAGGCTATTTGTTCATGCACTTTAGAGGTAAACAACAAACAGTCACATTTTCCTGACATATGCTATGTTTCCACCTTGATTCTATTTCTGGACCATTTGATTTTTGGAGATTATGATCTCTGATTTAGACAGAGGTAATTGAGTATTCAGGTCAGGGTCCTGTGCCAATGATGAAGTTTAGATCCGGTTCTGAATCAGCCGAGAGAAAATGGAATGAAAATTTCTTCTTCGTTTGGGGATCAGCAGTGACTCTTAGCAACCTCCTGCTGGTGCATGACATTTGTTGAGGTCACAAAACCCAATCTCCTTTCAGTAGATGAAAGAAAATTATTGCAGTCCGTCAGCTTGAAGACGAAATGTTGCACGGCCAGTTCACAGTGTTGTGTGACAAGTGGCTGTTTTTGTCAAGCTCATTTTAGTCTGGGGCCACGTCAAGATCATGAATATTGTAAAAAAAATAAATTAATTAAATAAATAAAAGACTGGTGTTATAGTAAAAAGCAATTTTTTGACAAGTCTACAAATCCCCTCATTATCATCGTCTTCACAACACATGAATTCAACCCAGGAGCCCACAAACTTCTTAAACAGACTTTTTTATTTTAAATGTTTAAAATGAGCAAAATGGAGTTAAATATGAAGCCAATTTCTGGTATGTTTTCTTTCCATGCTCTAGGTATGTGTGTGTGTGTGTGTGTGTGTGTGTGTGTGTGTGTGTGTGTGTGTGTGTGTGTGTGGGAACAAATTTTGGACCATGACTCAGATTTCCGATAGCTGTCCTCCCACTAGCAGATGCTACTGTTTTCACTGTTGTTAATCATAATGCAAGTTTTTAAACTTGAACAGATGCCGATGGCTCTGTGTGAACAGGGAAATTGGAACTTTGTAAATCTGGACCAAACTCCATTTCTCCCTCCCTCTTGTTTTACCCAGAGCATCTTGTAAGGTTATTGATTTGAAATGAAATCTCTTTTTCATGCTGGACTCATTAATATGTCCCATTTCCAGCCGCTCAAACCGCAGCTGTCTTTGTAGTTGGACTTCATGCTCAGCTGGTTTGCTGAGAATTTGTACTTTAAAAATGTAAATGTATAAATACATACAAAAACAAGTAAAAAATCAGATTATATTTGGCTTTGACATCCCTCTGCAAGTCTCTTATGACAGGATGGGGGCATTTTGATGCAATTTCCTTTTCCTGTTTTTGTTTACACAACTTTAATATGTTCACTTTTTGTCCAGCTTCTTTTTTTTATGAAACTTAGGTAACTATTCACTGTCAGACATCACTAAACATATTTTCTTATGTATTTAGTGTTATGCAATGCCTATAAATCTAATAAGGAATTGTCAGATTATGCACAAAAATAGCCTTACAAACAAAAATGGAAATGCGTTTATCTTTTGATCTGCTGGCATGGAACAAATTTAAAAATGACCTTCGAGTCACAAGCATTTGTATTTCCCACTGGTGAGTAAAAGCAAGGCTAAAAGTTCAGTGGCTGCAATTGTGATTATCAAACAACTAGGATGAAATAGTTCCTCTAAATAATTAATGTGAAAAGAACAAATTGTGTGTAGATTCTTGAAGCACACACAAACTTGGTGTCATGTGGTTCTAAATGTAGTTTTTCAGTCGTGGTTGAGGGGGAAAATAGCTATGGGTCAGACTGCATTTTGTGAATTAAACAAGAATATTTAGAAATGTTTGCATAACTGCGTAAAACATCTGTTTAACACTTACACAAAGCAAATCGCAAGAGAAAACATGCTCAAGTCTTTCAGTGAGAAAAGATTGAGAATAAAGATTTTCAGATTTCCAGATGGACTAAAATCGAAAGAAAATCAACAGGATGTGTAGATGAATAGTTCTCTCTTTCTCTGGTGCCCAGACTAACACAACTGATAGAGTACGTAGTCTCGACACTGTTCATAAGGAACAAAGTGAAAGAAATGGAGCGTGAAAAAGGGAAGCTGAAAGAGTCAGAGTGAAAGGAAGTCTTGAAAATGGATTTTTGGTTTTGTTTATCAGGTTTAAAATGATGATCAGTGCAGCAGAGGCCATTTCCACAGAACTTTGACCTTCTATGACTATTAAAAGGCAGTGTTATGTGTTTTCCAGACACATTGCACCATTTTTTAGCATAATAACTATGCATTTTTGTTATAAAATGCTATATATGCTAAATCAAATATGACCTAAAATAAATACTAAAATAAACTCCCCCATCAACCCTTCAGCAAAGCTTTTATCAGCGTCACAGTTAGAAGCAGCTTGTACAATGAGATGCCCAGTTCCACCAGGTGGTTGCTAATTGCTGCTGGCTAGTCTGAAGGATCTGAGTTGGGAGTGAGGGCTGCTCTGTGAGGTGGAAGCTCTGAAGTGGAGCTGCACCTCAAAGGGGGCGCTCGGTCCACCCAGGCTTTCACAACTGAATGGCTGCCATGGTGATTAACCTTTTTTTTTTTTCTCAACATTTAAACAGAAGATTCAAGACGGCCCTCCAGTTCCGTTTTCGATAATGGCGAAACATTATAGAATGACGCAAAGCTCCAAAAAGTCGATTTTGCATGATGCCGTCCCTGCATTGAAGGTGGTGCGCCATGTAACCAGAGCCGTTGCGTAAAGTCTGTTGTTAAAAGGGAAGTTTCACTGGCAGCTGCTCTGTAACAGCATCACTATCACCCTGCTGCTTCCTCCTTCCTGAGCCCGTCCTGCTGCAGAACGTGGGCCGTTCTGCATATTTCTGCAGCTACATTATGAAAACATAAAGTGAAAGTGCTTATCATTTTTAAACCTGATAAGCAAAACCCAAGATGCAAGATTTCCTTCTTCTCACTCTGACTCTCTCAACTTCCCTTTTTATGCTTTCTATTTTTTTTGACTTCCTCACTTTTCATCAGAGAGGATGTACTCTGCGTTGAAATGGCGGCATCTTCTAGAAATATCTGCTGAGGTCCAGGTTCCTCACAGAAATTTAAGTGCACTAATTTTGGCAGAGCGCTCTTCCAAGTAGGGCTGGGAGATGTCGCTTCCAAATAAAATCTGATTCTTTTTATTATTCTAAATCTGGTTTTTAATTTATAGTTTTTTCCCCCTCTTCTTAAAAAGATCTCTAAGCCCGGTGGTTGGGTGCTGGGCAGTCCTTCATCCCATCATATTTTTGAGTTAAAAAATGTTGAAAGTTGGCAGAAAATTTGAAAATATCCCTTGGTAATTATGTTGAAAGATGGGAAGATTAATACCTGAACACCCACTATAAAGTCTTAAAAATGCAAACATGTTAAAAAGACTTGAATACATCATTGGAGGAAACTCTGAGATGTGTTGCAGTCATCCCTTTTGGGAGTTGTCTTGAATTCAAAGTACATGCTGTAAAACTGCTTGTAAAATATGATGATTGGCCCAGAAGGACTCTGAGCTATGGAAGTTCAAGGAACTTTAAAAAAAAAAAATATATATATATATATATATAATATATATATAGATAATATATAGATAATAGATATAGATATATATAATATATATAGATAATATATATATATTTTTTTTATGAAAATTGAAATTTTCATAAAAAGAAGAAGGGGAAAGAAGACTGCAGTAACTGTACTATGCTGAGACAAAAGAGGGCGGGAAACAGGACTGCAAGATTTCCCCAGAAAATCAATGTTAGTCAGGATTGATGTGGGTTCATGTGCCACACTGAACTATTGGAGACCACTGATAGATGCAGGTAGGGGGCGCTGTCAAGCAGAGATTCCTGCCATGATAGTTGATCAGCCTAACCCTGACTTTCATCAGAGTGATTTAAGGAGATGATTGGTCACATACCTGTTATCACAATGACTCGATGCATAAAGTGCAGATGACAAAAGGTCAGTGTTATTTTCACTGAGCTTTAGCACATTTACAAAGAATGGCAGAAAATCCTCCAAGGTGAGTGTGTAAAAAGACTCTGGGCTTTTTACTCTCATTGGACTTTATTAAAAAGTGATAGGCAAAGGCTCTAAATAGTTACATACATGCAATATTTTTTTTTCTTTTTATAGTTAAAAAAAGATCTTAATAAAATTTTCATAAGCTTCAATTTCCCCCTTCTGTATGCTTTCAGTGCAAATTTACTGTGACTGTAAAACCTGGCGAACACTTAAACTATAACTGAAAGCCCACATTTATTCCACCAAATAATTTACACCATCTAATAAACAATTTTGCAAGTAGTGCATCATTTTCGAAAAAAAAAGTTTTTTTTTTCTCCAAATAGCCCCATGGCTGGCTGTTTAATACTGTGCTTTTGTCTTTCTATCGTGTACTGAAAATGACCGCGTAAGCAGACACACGCGCACACACACTCCCACGTGCCCCCCACTCCACACACACTCCCACGCACCCACACCCTCCACCCACACCCCCCACCCACTCCACACACACACTCCCAGCCCTTACAAAGCAGATTTGCAGCTTAAAAGATCTGAGTTTCTTTCTCTAATACTTAATGGTTCACATCTTTCTTTTGCTCGCAAAGATCTGTCTAGAGAAGGGAAGTGCTGCAAAAGAAAGTCTGAACATGCGCGTGTGAGTGTGCATTATCTCCTGATCATGTAGAGTGAGTGTGTTGGGGTGATGTAATAACAAGGCCTTGGGATTTGCTGAGCGGCACAGATGGTGGTTCACAGAAGGGGAGGGTTGGGACCGCAGCCTTCTGGAGGCGATCCAGGCATTACTGCGAACAGCAGTCAGCTTCACATATGGGGGAATACTCTATTTGATGTCCACTGTGCTGCGTGGCTGTTGCTTCACTGGGATCAGAGTCGCCTTATCTTGCTTGTTATAAAAATGAAGTGAAAGTGTTTCCCCACAGCTTCATTGGTCTTTAGACTTAAGTATTATGCCGCTTGGAATGTTCTGTTGCTGCAAAGTCTTGTAGCATTTTGTTCTTGTCAGCATAGCTTTAAGATTTAGCCTAAATCACTGTGCTTGCCTCCAATGTGGGGAGAACGTGGCCCGTCCAATCTCGCTATGTGGGGAGTGACTGCTGCCCTCCACCTCCTATCGGACGCGTTGTGATGTGCAGGAGTTTCTCCAGCCCTGCATTTGAATCACTAGGGGTGATTGACCTCAGATGTTTGTCATTAAAGCTGGTGTTCTGTGGACCTTGCTTAGTGATGCTCACTTCCTCTTTGATTGCACCAGGTAAGGTGAAAGTTTCACTGAAACCTTCTGCTGTGTCTCGCCCTTTTCTCCGCTATCAAGTCTCACTCAAACCTATTAATCTCTGGGTCGGTCTAGTCAGGTCTGAAGCGTCTCCATCGATGTCTGTTCCTCACTATAGTGGGAATGAATCTGAGCAGGAATGTGGGAGGGCAGGAGCAGTGACACTCGGGAATGAAAAAGCTTGAGGTCGGGGTTTTAAAGGACTCTAATAAGCCCTGATATTTCACTTTTCTAAAGGAAATTAATGGCTGGCACAAACATAATGAAAACGGTTCATTTGAGCTGATTGGTTTACTCTATATATGTACATAATATCTGTCTATATTGTTTCACTTTATTTTGTATGAGTGTGCAGTCTTTGAATCCAGGTGAAGCAGTCAAAAGATTTATACCAATATCCATGTATGAACTTTATTGAAACAAAAAACCCAAAGAAGAATAACAAACCAATGTTGTTTTGTCTTTAGAGCCCTCAGGTCATGCGGAAATTGTTTCTTTTGCGTTTCCTCACAATGAATATTAATTTTCCTTGCAATGGGATTTACGTTCCCTTTCAATAAATTAGCAAAACCATTTGATTAATCCGTTAATTAACCTGTAAAAATAACTCAATAGTCCAAATAGTTTGGATGCATTTTTATCCTTCTTTCCTTTATTCTTAAGGCAAGTTTCTGTTCATAACTAAGGAATGGAAAGAGATGGAAAACTTGTAATCGACCTGTTTTGCTTTTGTATTCTGTACATAAGTTTGTGGCGCATTTGTGTCTTAACAAAAAATACACAAGTCTGCACATATCTCACTGAGATGACGTTCATAAAAAAACCCTTTTGTTGCAGCACAAAGGCTTTGACATATGCAGCATCTTGAATACCGAAAGCATTGTGAGTGAATGCAAAACGTATTACGTGGAAATGCAAAAAAAAAATGGCCATGTGAGGCAAGGTAATTTTATTTATATTGCACATTTTTAGCAACTAGGCAATTCAAAGTGCTTTACAAGAATGAGAAGAAAATGCAAACAAAATAACAAACCAAAGGAAAGAGCAAAAGAAGAAAAAGTATAAAACTACATATTAGTTCCCCATGATTAAGAGTCAGTGGTCCGTAACTTATAAAATTAGAAAGGGGTTTCTCTGGATTCTCGTAGCACAAAAGAAATAAAAATCACCCATGTTCCTTAGAGGGCTCCGTAGGTTTTGGTGTTCACATGAGCCGGCGCAAAAACTGTAACTAGCTCCAGCAGAACGCTGGCCAGGAGTTGCACCTTTCTGACTTCTGTTTGCAAGATCATTCTGCTCCAAACGTTGACATGTGTTCCTGACACTTCTCATAATTGCACTCATCCCGCACTGATCAGATCTGTGACACCATCTCCACCAGGCCCAGTCTTTGCTCATGTAAACGTTTTAAAAAGACTTGAGTGATGCTTGGCTTGGTGGGGGCACAAGTAAAGCCTGGTGGCCCGCCAGGCTTATAATAACTGGGAGAAACCGTGACTTTCTGTAAAAATATATGGCACAAACACAAGCTTTTTAAAGCAACATTAACTCCAAACAGGTCAGGTTTGATAATGTAGACGACCACATGTCTATAAATACCAGTGCATGGTTGTGGAAATGGTTTTGGCTCTGATGGAGAATATATGAAGGATTCAGAGATCATAATGACCTACTGGCACATGACGATGAATGACTTATGGCTCTGCACAGAACTGGCCCCCAGCCTTACAGAGGAGAGTCACCTGTTCAGGTTCTCACTACTCTGGGTTTCCTAGCGACCGGAGCATTTGTAAAGGATGTCAGCTGAGCCACGCCGGCCATATTGAATGGCCTCATTTATACGTTGTCTAAGATACACAAGTTAAAAACAATGCTATTGACTGCTAATGACAGTGTCGCAGTGTTTCAGCTGTTTTGCTGTTTTCTGGAAGTTTGTTCCAGATTTGTGGTGCATGGAAGCTGAATGGCTTTTCTCCATGTTTGGTTATGGTTCTGGGGACGCAGAGGGTGGTTGACACAACAACAGCAGATCTGTAATGTATTTTTGGTGTTAAGCCATTCAGTGATTTATAAACAGAAGTACTTTTAAAGTCTAGTCTCTGTTCTTGGGGGAAGTGAGCGATCTCACCAGAAAACCTGCAGCAGGTGCTTCTGTTAAGTGATTCTGTGTTGTAACGTAGACTGATTAAAGATTAAAGGGTATGTGATGCAGGTGTCAACATAGCCAGTCGGTCAGGGTTAGATAAAGGGTGTAGCTCATAGTGAGACATCTTACTAATGAGACTAATTTTAACTTGCCACTTGAATCTGACAGATCCTATAGAGGGAGCTAAATAATGACAAACTGAAACTCCTTTGGCATCAGTTTCTCATAAATCATGCATCATATCTGATCAAAAATAAACATCTTGCTTGAATGAAAATGATGCATCTAAATAATGAGGTATAATAATGAATAGCTTTGGGCTTAACTTTACACAGAATACTTAAAGAAATACAAACACCTGCAAACTTCAAGTGTCTGTAAATTAGAGTTTATTGTGCATAAAATGATCTCCTTTTCTGCTTCTTTACCATGTTGCCCTGGCTACAGCCTCCAGGGGAAAAGGCCTTGGTGTTGTGGGTCATCAGGTTCAATGCAAGCTGTCTCCCACGGAGGCGGGGCTTAGGAGATGTCTGTATATGGGCGTATAGTATTATTGCTGTTGATTTAATGCAGCAATCAAGGTGATGCTTTGGGGTTTCCCTGTATGACTCAAAGAGAGTAGTAAATGTTTGAGGCCTTGCCACACACCCTCGCTGACGATCTCTAGGAAGAGTTCAATGAAAAATGAACTAGAATGGATTCTAGCTGTGTTTACGTGAATTAGCCTGAATTTTATGCACCAGGATTTGAATTGAACATGATTATTTACTCTGTGTTGTTGAACTGTGTGCAGTGAGTTTTTAATTTTAAGATTTAAAAAAAAACTTTTCTCTTTCTCTCTGCAGATACAAGCCCTTCTTTCCCTTCCAAGTGCAGCCTCCGCTGGGCTCAGCCTGCGATTTGGATCTGTCAGTCCAGGACAGCAGGCTGGTGGAAGGCAAACTCAGAGTCACTCTTATTGAATGTAGCAGGTGACACACTTTCACTTCATCTCTTACTTGACTGACCTGGACAGACTCTTCTGTAGAATACCGGACCAGGTTTACACCATGTCTCTCGACATCTTTTGGTCCGACCACAACGTTTCGGTCGTGTCTACGGACTGCACACATTTGTCAGTATTAAGAGTGAAGCACCGGAGTGTGTACATGTAAAATTTCACCCCCCCCAAAAAATTCTAAATCAAATAAAACTGTAGTCCTCAAAAACTCTCAAAACAGTCACCTGATATACTCAGGTTTGCCAAAAAAACAAAACAGTTTTTTTTATTTGTGAAGTTGTCTGGTCACCAAATGCATCATGCTTTGTCATTTAGTCAACAGAAGCTAAACCAAAGGGAAGGAGAAGTAGACGTCCACCATGTGATTTAGCAGCTTGTGAATTCAGGGTTAGCAACATCAACTTGACACCATCTTTATCTGCAATCCCTTTCCAGTTTCATTAAATAATATTCTAAATGTAAAAGAAATTTCCTTTATTGTCTGTCAATAACTGCGTGACTGCAGGCCTTTTTTCTGTCCTGTTCTGTAATTAGAACTCCACTTAGCATTACACAATCTGAGTGGTAAGTACAAATCCTTCACACTATAAACTTTATGCCCCTCATTCTTTTTTAAGTTTTGACATCACTTTTCACCTGTAAATCTAACCAAAAGGCAAAATGCTATAAGAAAGGAAAACATTATTTTCCAAATATTGCTTATGCTGTTAGTTAAAACCAACAGTCTCACGAGCTGACTGGGATCTTCTGGGTTTATTCAAACATTCTGCTCTTCTGAAGTCACCCGATTTCTCCAGATCTGTGAAGGTGTATTTTCTGTTTCACCTTGATACCTGGCCTTTTTGATGCAGCTGATAACTGCAGCATGTAGTGAGCTCATCACTAAGGACGCTGTCAATCTTGAAAAATCTCGCCTTTCTAAACCTAGAATGTTGACCGTTTGTGAAAGCGTTTTATGAATTAACTAGAGCCTGTTGTGTCAGAGGGGTGTGTGTGAGAGGAGCTTAGCTACGAGTGTGTTTTATGGACCACAAATGATTGGATCAACGTAATCTAGTAATAACAAGAGTTTTCCATTAAAATCATCTCCTCTTTCTCCGGCCTTCTCACTCACTCTTGTAGCTACGCCCATCTTTATTAGTGCTTTTATTTCTTTTTAGTTGTTTTTGAATATTTAACAATTCATAGAGTACTGTACAAAGTAAAGGGAAAATAAAATTACACTTACATACATATATTTGAAGTTTTATACATGTATAATGAGTGAGCTTGGCTATGTCGGTGTGATGCCCCACCCCTATTCTTTATTTTACTTCCAATGTAAAGTCCCATACAAGTTATGACTCTTATAACTTCTAATGTATATCTCTCCCAGGTTGTTATTAGTTACATATTAGGTGACAGTTGTCCATTCTCATAGTCTTGCTTCAAACCACTTGATCCATTACTGCCACCTTGTGGTTGTGGTTAGCAGCACACTACTGAGCATAAAATCAGCTTCCAAAATATAGGGGGATTTTCCTGCCATAAGTCGAAAGCACACATTTTCAGTCTATGAAGCAAAACTTCCTGTCTTTGTTCTCAAAACTTGAGATAGTTGCACTCAAATCTTCTGCTCCCTTTCAACCTGTAGCGACCTGCACCGCCACGATAGATATATCTATCTACGTATCCATCTAACAATATAGACATGTTTATCCATCAATCAATATAGATATTGAGCCACAGAATGGATGGTTCTGTGAATCCATTTTCTTTGGTTGGGTGATCAAACTCCTGCCTGAGATCTATAGGCTGTCAGCAATGCTTTCAGACTGAACACGTAGGCACAAGTATGATAAGTTTTGAGAACAAAAGACATAAAATCCTGCTTTCAGACTGAAAATGTGTGCTCTCGATTCATGGCAGTAAAATCCCTCCGTACCAAAACAAGTTTCAAACCTGCTTACATTGGCGGACTCTCTTGACTGACATTTCCTTGGCCTTCCTCGGCCAGAAGGATTTTCCTATCAGAGAATGGCTTCCTGCGGGTGTCTTAGTGATCTCACTGTTCCTGTCTGTGTCTGCAGACTGTTCATCCTGGGCTCTTATGACAGAGAAACCTATGTTCATTGCACACTGGAGCTGAGCAGCCAGCAGTGGAAGGAGAAGACACGCAGCTCCATAAAGCAGGTATGCCATTTTTCCATTCTGTCCACTGTTCTCCTCCTGTCTGGTCTTCTTGTCCTGCTCTTGACTAATTTACGTAAAACGCAGAGAAGAAGCAGAAGGAGCTCTGACATCGATGGGCCAGATGCGTTTAGTTCAGCCTAGGTTGGGTCAGATAACCATATCCCCCAAATCTGGAACAACCTGCTGTCAAGTCTTTTCAAACAAAAAAACTCACCTTTTCTGGAATGGTGTTTTTTCAATTCAGCAAGTTTTTTGTTGTTGTATCAATTTAATATATTGATTTTAATATGCTGAGTATAACATTGATGCTGAAGAATATAGAAGGCCACATTTGTTAGTAAAGATGTTTGTAAAGTTTTAGAATCATCTAATTTTTTCTTAAAGTAGCGTAACTGCAGCTTTGATCGGAGGAGCATTCATTCTGAACAAAATCTAATGGAAAAAAAATATTTGTAGTAATTGTATGTAATAAAAATAGTAGTTATGTTTGTTGCAATTGTGATTGGTACGATTGTTCACTTTTCTAACATTTAGTGCAAGTAGATATAACAGAAGGATGTTTTCGTTTGTGCTTTACCTTTTAAAATTGATCCGATTTCTTGAAACATCCAATTGGTAATTTTTCATTTCCAATCTGCCTGGGTTACATACATCAGGGTTGCACTGACAACCCTGACATTATCAGTGCAACCCTGAAATGGATTTGTGTCACCGGGGGTTTTTGTTTTTTTCTTCTTCTTCTGATCATTAAAATACACTTTTTTTCCCCTCCTGTTTAGAAATGCACTTAAATTTTGTTCTTTTTAGTATTGGATTGTGCTGCGATAGTGACAGACGAGTTTAAGTCTTTTTTTTTTTGCAGCTGAACATTTTACGGACACTTTAAATGTCTCATGAGCCAGAATTGGTTTTCTCTGCTAATACCTCAACACATCCATTTCCAGCAACAGATCACTGTATAAAATACTCAGAAGCAAACTGATCACAGTGCTGGAATATTTTAAGAGATGCTGTACTGCTCATCACAACCAGCAGATGGCGCTGTACTGTTGTAAGTCCACTAAAGGCAGAGATGAAGGGACATCTGTGGGTCATTGTATTCTAATTGAGTAAGCTCTGCTGACAGTTTAGACATAAATGCCAATTTAATAATACACAAAAACTTGCAATGTGGGAAAACTGTAGCGCACAAACATTTCCTAGTTGTGTGCCGCTTATTGGAAAACGTTGACAAAATGACACATTAATAAAAGCTCATCGTCATCTTCTCTGCATTGATCAGATTGTTCCATTGTTGACATTTTGCGAGGCGGAGGAAATCTTCAGGCCCCCTGCAGCAAACCTTTCTAATTGTTGCAATTTAGAGGTATTACAGTCATCACATCAGGCTGCTTTGGAAGTGACTAATGACCATTTTAGGGAAAAATGTCACACCTAATTACCGGCCGAGGCTCCAGCCAACCTGCCGCTGCCGAGCTGTCCACACACCTCCCAGTGGCATTTGTAAAGGCTCACAGATTATTTCTGTTGAACAATAATAACCTTTTGTCAGTTCTCATGTCGCGCTTTTCAATAAGGAGAAGCAGCTGAGAACCCGTCCAGCAGGGGGCAATAAAATACCACAACCTGCTCTGAGACAACGTAAGCCATTCATGTCCCCTCAGAGCTGCCATTTTAAAACGTCTACTCTTTTTATTATTCTGTCTTGGTTTCTACGCTGCAGACAGAAACAGTCAGGTGATTTATGTAGTTTGCTCTCATATCAAACTTGCTGTTTTTATTTTATTCATGATTTCAGGAGACATTATGTGGTAAGAAAACAATATTCAACAATGTCCATAGAGCCTGCCTGGCTCCAACGGGGAAATGTCTTAGTGTGTATGCTCTAATTTGTGCTTCCTTCTCTCTTATGTGACCTTTAACCTTTTCGGCCATGTTATTTGTGTCCAGTGTGAGCTTTTGCTGTGATGAAACTCTGTAGTCTTAATGTTAATGCAATATTTAGCCAACAGTACAACTTCAGAACTCGTAAAATATATCAGCCAACAACTATTGGAAAGCGGTCCTTTGTGAAATGCATATGGCGCACACTGATACTGTGATGGTGATATATTTTTGAAATATTGCGTCGTCCCAGCTCTAAATGCACAAAGCACAACAAAAATCTATCCTTACAATAAGGATAAAGTGATGATACACACAGGTAGGCCTATCAAATAAATTTTGCTGGACAATAAATTGTCCCAAACGTTATTGTGATAATCAGTAATATCATTAAGACCCTTTTCAAATATTATAATGATAATGGCATAATAATGCAGGAACATATTCTCCAAGATCAATAAGTTTTCAATTCTAATAAACATTCAAAACTGGAACTGGAAGCCATTTAAAATATCCAAAATAACAAAAACAACAGCAAAAATAAATGAAACGAATTATGAGGGTTCCTTCATAAAAGGGCTCGTTGGAACCAGTGCACCAGACTGAAGACCTTTGTCATCCAGTTTTTTGTAGAAAGAGGGAAAGAAAAGGAGAAAAACTGTAAATCATGCTTGTTTTAATTGATCATCTGACTGATTGATTTATGGCTTTTTGTGACAGGCCTACATGCCGGATGTTCATTCAGCAGCAGTGTGTCCAGCGACAGTCTGCCTCTCTGTCTGTACGTTTAAACTTCAGGAAAAAAAAAAAAAAAAAAAATACATTTGTCTACCTGCTTAAAGCTGCTTTATGCAATTTATGAGATTTCTGTGTAAATGTCTAGGGGTGAATATGCAGAGTAGAATCAGAATCAGTCGTCTCCATGAAGTTTAAGGTGGTGGATGTTGCTGTAAAACATCAAATTGGTTTTATTTGTCGAGTTGCACAAGATCTCTACTGCTGCAGAGTTTGCTGTATGGCTCTCAGCTTTTGGCTGAAACGGAGAGGCAGACGTGAATGAAGCAAGCTGTCCCATCATCAGGTGAAGGTGCAGGCAGCTCTTCTATCGGTGAATACTGTGTGAACCGTTCCGTCTCTGCACTCGAGCGGTTTCGCCCTCAGCACAGCCCTCTATGAGTGGACCCACTTCAAAGTGTCCGTATTCCTTTTTTGTTAATAGAGGCACACAAATGCAGATTCCTAGTGGCATTTGAGCCTGATTTATCAGCCCTCCCCAGTCTGCATGTCCTCAGCAGGACTCAGTAGTAAGGATTAAAGACTATACCATCTGCAAAAGGTCAATTCACCCTCTTTCTCTGCTGTTCCCCCTTGAAGATGCCCAGATATAAATATCTGCCCAAAAGTATAACGGTTTTACCAACATGCTCTGCTGTCCTCTATGTGGTTTGTCTTTCTAAACCTGGTTAACTGGGATTAGTTTTAATTTCTCCATCTTCCGTCTTAAGTGTTTTCAGCAGGACAGAATCTCCATAATGGAGACAAGCCGGTTTTATCAAGCTTTTTGTTTATTCATTTTTTCCCCCAAGCATCATGCCCCCTTCCCCCTGCTATTTATTATGAACTATTGCTGATAGATTTCGGGGCTGAAATATCTTCTCTTGGAACACAGTTGCTCTGTGTTTGTCTCTCATTGACTTGTTTCAACTCAGAGCTTGTTCTTTTTGACACAGAAAATATTTGAAATCTAATGCAGTGTGTTTATTCAACATGTTAGTTAAGTCTTCCATCACTATAATACATAAAGTCATAAATAAAAGTAAGCTATAATAATACTGATTAAGCCACTGCAATCTTTAGAGACAGACTTCTGTTTTAATTGATGCAGACTAGAAAATTTATTTTTTCATCTTTTGCTGTAAAAATAAAAAAGTCATTGTAAAGAGTTCATGAATCAGCTGACCGATGGTCAACAGATTCGCTCACCATTTGTCTTTGTATCATAATCAAAATGGATTATTGACTACAATAATCCATATCATCATTGGCATGGAATAATTGAAAAAACTGTTGGATCATAATATGAAGTTTTGTTTTAAGTTTAGTTTATTTTGCAGGGTATACAGACAGATATTCACTCCTAGTGTAGTATTATTCGCTGGAGTTAAACCTGGCCAGGGATTTTTTACTACAAACTATTGTTTACCTGCTGATTTACTTGCTGAAAGCCAGCCATTAAATGTATAAATATAACTTGCTACACAAGAAATGGCTCCATGAGCCATGGGGACACACCTTCAGCTTGTCTAAGTCTTTAAGCTTCTCATAATAAAATCTCGCTGTTCTGTTTTCGTAGAAAATTGTGCTTTTCTTTTTATTATTACCCATCCATGGTGTGTTGTGTTTTAAGTGGTGAGGTGCAGTATGTCAGGCATGTTTGCACATCTGCCTTGTCGATTTCATTTTCAGCCCTCAGTGATGATGCTTGCTGACAGCTTAACTGAAGGGGCAGAGAAGGGGGATGTGTGTGCACATATAAGCGTGCTGGTCAATGCCCTGTTGTGTTGCAACACTTGTTGCTCTTGGTGTATTCGCGTCGCTTGAAAGGAAAGGGGCATGTTTGGATTTCCGACTGCATGAGCCTGGATTTTCCACTGGACGCTGTGATAGAATAGGAAAACTAAAAGCAGTTGTAAACGTTAGATTTAAATTTAATGAGCTCATGATAGTTTATGCCTTTCATTGTAGCAACATATGTTGAAAAACCTGTTGGCCTTGAGCCCGTGTTAGCGAGATCCAAAACCTACTAGTCCCTGTCTGGAATAAGATGTCTTGAATTTGATGTGAATGATAAACTCTGTCGTGTTGTTTATGTGTTTTGTTGGGAAACACAAGCTCTGAATGATATTTCAGATTTGCTGCTCCAGTCATTTAGTGTCAACCAGCTAATATTGGCATCGTCGTCATTAAGCAGCTAACACATTGACACCACAGCATGTCAGCAACGCTTGGAGCACAAACCTGATCACACAAACTGACTTCATTCATTAAATTTGATGAGGTGATTGTCGTTAATTAATACCTCTATCTCTGGCTTGATGATGGAGTTGTAAATCGCCTCACTCATGAATGAATTGAATCTACACAAGCGCTCTTCACTTATCCATGATCTATGCCACAGTTGGTTTCATATTCAGTACCAGTGGCAGTATAGCTCCATTAGCATTTCAAGGAGCTTCTAGCTCTACTTGTCTCAGCACAACAACACGGCATTTAGTTTTAGCTTGCAAAGGTAACAATCAACTGTTGAGGCCTCTTTTTACAAATGACTCAGTCTTCTGGAGAAAAATGTTGAGGGCACAAATGTAGATTCTTCGGGAGTTGTGTTCGGCGTTGACTCTCTCCCACTGCACTTTTCTTTTTTATAAAGTGGGAAATTATCCAGATTCACCTCTGTCTTTTTTTTTTTTTTTTTTAATTACTGCCAATAGTGACACAGTGTGGTACTATCTAAAATTACAACAATCAAACACAAATTGATTAAAACAACTCTGGTAAAGTTAGCCTTCCTGTGCTTCCTCCAGTACAGAACCGATCAAAACGTGCCATCAACCCGTCAGGTGAAAAAAAATTCCAAACTCCAGTGGGTGAAAAATGTAATAAAAGATATAAATTTTTGAAGTAAGTATGATTTTTGGCATATCACAAAAAGCATTTTATTTTAGTTAATAGAAAAATTACAACATCTTTAGGCCAACATGTTCTACCAATTCTGTATCACTTTAAAATCTGTTTGGACTGTAGAAAAATATGTCACAATAGCTTATTTACACGACAGCATGTACATCTAGCATGCAGTTAGAGCACACCCCAGGGATTCATTATGTTTGGCATTATTTTGTAACAAACCCATTGAATTGTAGCAGCTGATACATTTATCAGCCCTTTCCCATGTCAATTAAATGACTCTTTCTAATTGTGTTTGACAATACCTGGCTGTATGGAAAAAAGCAGATTAAAGACATGAGAGCTTGGTCCAACAAGCTGTTTGTTCCTAATCACTCTTCTCGTGATCAATTCACCTCCAGGGAAACTCAATAGACCAGCTGCCATGTGCATGACCAGCAGAGCCACAGCCACATTACAGATTTGTTGCCATTACTATTTGGGATGTTTTTCTTCTCGCCCCATAGACATGGCTTCTTATCAGAAAAGAAATTACCTGTTAGACGTTACGGGTTAAAGTCAATGCTCATAACTGCAAATAATATCTGAACATATGACCAACAACAATCGGTTTTTCATGTAAGCAATGTTCCTGATACAGTGTTTGATAAAGTGCATTGCATAGTGGCGCTATATTCAAGTATCAAACTCCTGATCCAGGTCCACATAATTTCCATTTTTTGCATCCGTCTTTTTAACAAGTTCTTTCTTTGCGCTCATAGTCAGGCTACTTCCTGCTTGCTCTGTTTTGACACACGCTGATTACGTCAACAAGAATTACCACAGTTAGCCGGTAGGCTGTGGATCTCTACCATGGGCCAGATTTCTGTCATTTCCACCAAATACTGGATATGACACAGTAGTACAAGAACACATTCTCAAAGATCAATACATTTTAAATTCAGTCAAAAAAATAAAAAATGCATCAGTCCTAAATATCATAATTTTTTATCAGGAGTAAATTTAGAACTTGATATTTTCCTGATGTGCAAGCCTTTTCTTTGCCTTGTGCCACATCCAGACATTGCTGTATGTTTAAATTAATCTTGGGTTAACAAGATCTTTGTGATCTGTGTAATATTTGGAGCTGTGACTGATTCTTGAATCATTGTGTTACTTTGAAGAATTTTTCGTTTGCAAGGATCAGATGACCGACATGACGTAGGCATGTCTGTTTTTCGTCAGCCATATCAAAGTTATTTAGAATGATGGAAACCACCAAATATACTTATGATGTCCCCCTTCCACCTCAAAAAATTACATTTTAGAAGATTTATAGTGCATCATATTAGACAAATTAAATCACTATTTTTTTTAATGTTCTAACAGAGATTTGTGTTTGATGTTGTATTTTCATGGACATTCAGAGGCTTTTCTGAAAAAAAAAAAAACAACAACAAAACAAGCTGCTGTTGACTTCAAAACCTGCAGACTTGTTTATTCCTCGGATAAAATCAGGGGAGAGTGTGCAAATGTTACATGAATAAGTAAATGCTGTGCGGTCAAGGGGCCACTTGATGGGAGTTCAGGGAAACAAGCTTGGCGTTTGCGTGACAGACGAGCCGCGGCGCTCAAAGGGAAGAAAACCAAAATGCCAAATTGATAATGTATTAAATTGCAGATGATGTCTTAGTCCTTTTTGAGGGACTGCTAGCAGGTGAAAATATACTTGTCATCCAATCAACAAGAATTATGCAACAGTCATGACAGATGATTATTTTTCAGCTGTGGCACAATGACCGTGCTATGAAAGGGGACTGTGTGGGCGACCAAACCGCTGTTCCTGTCAATTCAAGTGCAAATTAGCCAGAACACCTTTTTGTTTTCCTATGTTTCCATGGCAAAGCTTTTGTTGTTCAAGCTTTTGAAACCTGCCTCATGCAATTAAAAAAGAAGTAACTTAAAAATTTAGATTTGAGCCTCAAAACAATCACAAATGTAGCACTAAGGTTAGTCATTCAGCTCAAGGAAGACATGCCATCCAGTGCTGGGCTGAACATCCGTTCATTTGTTTTTACGGCACAAACCGGTTGGAGTTCCATGAATTAATTTACTTATGTGGGTGTATTAAAGGCTATAATGTCATTTCTGTCATTTTAATTGTACAAATTGGAGGTCAGTCGAGCGGTGTGCTTTATTCTTAGATCAACAGAACTAGATCAGTCTTCGTATCTTCATATTTACAATTCAGTTAAAACATAGAAAAAAAATTCAGATGTAGTCAGTTATAGAAATACTTGAATCAACCATTGAGTTAATTTGGGGACACACTGCACAATATTTCATCTAATTTTTTCCAGGATTCCTAATGACAACAGAAAGCCTGCAGTAGTGGTGGGGATTTTATTTTCATTTTATCTTTTTGACAAGTTGGGGACCCAATAGTGTACAGTGAACAGAATACACATCCACATAACAATTGCCTTGCCGCCAGCTGGAGGGGGGACAGAGGCTGGGACGTGAAATTAGTTCCATGCTGACTTCTGAGAAAAGTTCCTCTAAAGAGCAAGCCTGCAGAGTGTGTACAGCTGCTTGACTGGATGCTCTGTCACCTTTGTGCCCATAATAGATTCACAAAGGAGTGCGCAAGTCCATCCTGCTCAAGTGCAAATAGAGGCCTGCTCCCATTTCCACACACCACCAGTATAAGCTCCTTCAAAAGCTCTCATATGTTCCAGTTGTGGTGCAAACAAACCTCCCGTGATACGGGAGCAGCTGCTGGCTGCATAGATGAAGCAGATAAAGGATTATTCTATGTATCCGTTTTAGCCCAAGCATGTAGAGAGAACATTACTTCCATTTTCATTTCCAGAATCATGCAAATTAAATTTTGTGAAAATTGTTTCTATGGACAAATATGCTTGAACTGTCAACATTGAGCTGAATACAATGAATCAGTCAACACGGTTGGTTTTAAAGAGAGGCAGAATAACAACAAATATCCCAAATGAGTTTCTTCAGCCCAATTCAAAGCAAAGTGACTGAAAGCTGCTGCTTCTTTAGGTTCCATCGTTCTGTCTGATTGGTAGATCTGATCTCAGTGTTAGAGGCTTGCAGACATCAGTAATGCTAAAGGGGTCAGTCCAGTTGTGATTGAAAGTGTATGTTTTCTTTTGTTTGCAATTTACACAAATTGACCAACTGTAAATTCTCAAATTCACTCCATTTCTCAATCCTTAGACATTGTGTACAGGTGTGCATTTAGCTTTTATTGAGGTGACATTAGAATTAAAAAAAATGTGATTTAGAGTTTCTTCTCAGCATCTGCTTAGTTAAAAAAAACAAAACCTGCCCATTCTTCCAGCACATATGTTTTTAATGAACATTGTTTTGTTGTTTTTTAGACATACTCTGAAGAATTAGGTTAGGAACTAAAGTCCAAACTCTTTCAGGAGGTTTAGAAATGTTGCATGTTGCTCTCAAGAAGCAGCCATAAATGTTCTTTAACTCGTGACGCTGATGGCTGAGGGAGCAGAGCACGGACTCCATGTTTAGAGCCTCCGGTTGTCACCGCAGTGGACCTGGGTATTTGTGGGCTTTAATTCATTGCTCATATATTGGCTCGCTTTGAGAATGAGCCAGTCGTTAAAAAGCTAATGTCGAAGGCAGACAGCATAAAATAATTCCCTATAGAATTTGTTTTTGTTAATTTTAACTCAACCATTTGCAATTTGTCAAACTCATCTGGATTTAGGAACTATTTTTTAAAAAAAGCAACAAAAAAAAAAAAACCAACTAAATTTAGTGTTTACAAAAGAAAGCTAATTTTAAATGGAAAATGTGATAGGTGATTTCTCTGCCCTTTCTGCTCCCAAGCGCTGATTTAGTGCGTCTGCAATTTGCAGTTTAATTGTGGTGTACTGGTGCTTTTTCTCAGGGCTGAGCAACAATGGCTAACCTTGTTAACATCGACTAAGACAACAAGCAGCTCCTGGTTTCTTGTCTCTGAGGAGAAAAGCCAAACAAGCACGTAGCAGCATGAACAGACCAGATGTAAATGGAACAATTCACCATCTGTTTCGGTGAAGCAGCCTCTCTTTATATCAGCTCGGCCACAGAACAAATCAAAGGTTAATATGTTCAAATTGGGAGCTATCATGATCTCCTGTATCCTCTGGGATAGAAAACTAGACCGATCTTTCTTTGATCCCTAAAAGAAGCTCTGATAAAATCCCCCTCTCACTGCTTTATTTTACACACTGATGCATTGTGAGCTTCAGACTACATGCACCAGAATGTAAAAAGGAAGGCTACTAGACCTAATTTACTTCCAGACACTAAAGTAGTTGCATTATAAAACCAAAGAGGTTGAATTTTGAAGGTTTCTTATGTTGCCATGTTTACTGCAAACCCGCCATCTTAATCAATTCGATTCCGTTTCTTAAAATGTCAACGTTATTTGTGCAAGTTCTACTTAGGCAAACATTCACTTTGCCTAAATAGTGAATGTTTTTGCAAACGAAGTTATTTGCTTCACTTGCAAATAAGTGAAGCCTTATTTGCAAAGCTTCACTTCATGAAGCCTTGCAAATAACAATATTTCTGTTTCTCATCCTGCTGTGAATGCATTTGGTGTGAGGCGGACTCGAGCAGCCGTCCAACGAGGGCGGAGCAAATGCACATAATTTATGCAAAGATTCTTTGGGGGCATGAAGACCTTGTTGATATATTGTGTTGCAATAATAAATAAAACTGCTGAAGGCATCATCCTCCTGGAACTTTGAAATAAATCTATTTGACTGTCTCGACATCTTGTCGACACCGGCAGCAGCTACTGACTCAATTTAATCTTTTGTTGGTTACATGTTTTTGAGAAATCTCTGGAAAATGTTCCCTCTTTTGACTTTTTTGTTTTCATTGGTGGCTTTTCAGCTTCTCTTTATTGGAAAATATGTAACTGCTTTGTTTAATTTATGGGGACAGTTAATTGAGATTGGATTGACAATCTGCCAAAGTGGATCTTCAATAGGGAACATCCTTATACATTTTTGAGACTAGAAGGTTATTTGACTACCTGGAACAAATTTTCAGTGGAACGTAAGCAGGTGGTGGGAGGACTGAAACGGCATCTCCCTTTGCTTGGTTGAACATCCCTCTGGTTTACAGCAGGTCTGCCAGGGTGTTTGTGAGATGGAGAGGTTGGGGAGGAGAAAACTCTTTTTCCTGTCACTGCGCTGCTTGGTAATTTAATCTCATACCACATGTCAGATCGATTTGTGTATGGTTATAGGGTACCAGTTGCTGCAAGGCAAGTGCACAGCAATTCCCTGCCACATCTAATTAGCAGGCCCAGTGGTGACGGGGGTAGGGTTGGGCTGAGGAGAGGACTCCATTTCCAGGATCTGCACAGGTGGCTAGTGGACTCTTGTTGTTTAGACAGCAGAAATTCTCAGACACACCATTTCAAGTGGTTGTTACAGCCGCATGAAGTCTTCACTTGAACACCCTTCCTGCCAGTTTGGTCCCGTAATTCGCTGCCGTTTACTCGCTGCCGTTTGCAGTTGCTGCAAGGCAAGTGACCACAATAGAGACTGCAAGGCCAGTCATGAACAAGTGGCTAGCTTCTCGCTTCCCTTATTTTGTAAAGAGAAATTCAACCACATATGCAATATGCTTGGAATTAGTATTGATGTGATGCTTTCACTGACATATTGACACAACACTGGACATAGTGACAGCTTATGAAATGTGTGGCGTGAAGGGTTAATTGTGTTAAAGAAACACCCTCCTGATATTCTTCTTTTTTTTTTCTTTTGTAATGGTGTTTTTCAAATGGTGGCAACACAATGTGCTGCAATAGGAGTCTGTCCAAGCCTCTGCAACTCAGTCTGCTGATGGAAAGTTTAATTCCTTATCAAATAAGTTTTCCTTGATGTGAGGCGGTGGCCCAGCTGCACCAAATTAAGTCCAGGTCATAGACGATACTCAGACGAGACTTTTTTCTGATTTAGTTAAAGGTAAAGCTGAGCTAATTCCTTTCCTCAAACACAATGAGCCAGAGTGCAATAGAGATGAGCTCTGGACTGGACTTCAAGTCTATTGGATGAATCTGGGCACATACAGTTAGTCGTAGCAAAATCTCAGCCAAGAGCTTTGTGCAGACTGTGCAGAGCATTACGTTTTTTTGGGAGCAGTATCTTAGTCAATGCTGCCGCCCCCTTCCAGGAAGGTGCCATCGCAAAACAGAACGCCAGACCAGATGTAGCTTTTCTGTAGAGTAAAAACAGAACATAAAGTACTGCATGGTTCAGCAAACTTGTACTTTGTTGCAGCCAAACTTTTTGAGTTACAGCTGAGTACTTCCAACTGAGCCCAGATTTTATTTGATTTTTTCATCATGAAGACTATGCAGAAAAGTTTTGATATAAAAGGCATGTTTTCCTCTTTATTTCTGAGCATGGTGTCCAAAACGATTATGCCGAATCATTCTCGTCAGAAAGAATAGGTCATTTCCTCTTTAGGTCCGACACCCTGTGTTAGATGGATTAAGTCATTAGGTTTGAAATGAGGATATATGTCCTCTTCTGTTTTCAATATCCTGCTTAATATCCCCATGTTTTGCATATCCTATCATTCTATGCAGTTGTCAGGTTGTTTGCTAAAAGACTATATGAGAAAGGTTATTTTATTATGAGTAGCGTCTACATTTGTCCCCATAGTAACCTTAGGATTAAGGTTACCCTGAACTTTACACCCTTCTTTGTGTGTTACCCTCACACAAAGTAGGTTACTTGGACAAACACTTGTTCCAATCATTGTGCTTGCTTGGACGACAATTTTCCTGCTACTAGCCAAAAAGGTGTGATACATAATTTTATATAATTATTTGAATATTAGTGAATTGTCAAATTGTCTTGTTCACCACAAACTAGTTTTTGTGTAGTAGTTTGTGGATTACAACATTATTTGTAGTTTGTGGCATCAGTGCAACTGTCCCAGATGCTAAAACCACATCTTCTACCCTGAAAAACAAATGAATTTTATCCTTAAGGACTCTGACAAGCTTTGTTCTGTCACGCTCTGCTGTCTGTGTGGAGAGTTCAGTTTGTACAAATGAGTAAATTACTAGCCTGGAAAAGACTAGACACTTGTTCTACACATTGATAGAAGGTGTGGACCATCGGCTGTTGAGAAACAATCGCTTGTTGGGGGCGTGAACTCTTGAACCAGATTTTACCCAATCGCTAATGTTTGGCAGATTAATGTAATGTGCCAGCGCCACCATAAAGGACACAGCACTATGTAGCTTACCAGAAATTGTGTGCGGCCATTTCCCACTGTGAACAGAAAAGTACAGAGACGAACAAAATCACTGGCAGCCATCAAATGTCTTCAGCATTTCTGTTTCTGAAAGTTTTATTTAAAGACAATGTCAGTGCTGTCAAATGCTTCTTTTAATAGTAGTCTATTTATATTGTTATCTAATTGGGGAGAAGCTAATTTACTTAACTTATTGTTGTTTGAAACCTGTTTATAAGAACAATAGTCACACAAACAATACTTCAGTCAGAGCCGAGCATTTTTTTCAATTAAGGCAAAATCCACAAAAGTTAAATGTTTGGTAACTTCGTACCACTGATGAGGGAGATGTTGGCTTAAATCAGTTCTACATTTGGTTTCATTTTGGGATGTAACCTGACTGCAAACAGTGCAGCTCAGGACTCACCCATAGCAGTGAGCATTAGCCCTCCACCTGCTAAACCCTTTCCCTCACCCCCTCGCCTGCCAGTATGTATAGATCATCTGCTTATTCAGGGCCAGCTCTAACTCAATCACTACCTTCCAGCTGAACAGTAACAAATGATAGCATGGGAAATTACAGTCATTTGTCTCTGCCTTCCCACACCATGTCAGCTCTTCTTTCTTTTAAATGAAGGCACCTGCACCATCTTTATCCCTGCCAATGTTTTCCATGTTCACCTCATTCGTATAGTTTCCATATTCGGAAACTTTGCTTTTCACTTCTTGCTCTTTTGCACAAATTGTCTTAAAGTAAGTATGCTGTTGTTTCTGCAGCTTTGGTTCTAGGCCAGATATGAACTCTTCCAAGGAACTGCCTCAGTTTGAGTGACTTCTGTTGAGTTGAAGATGTCATAGTTGGACCTTCTTTCTAAAAGTCAGCTGGAAATATTCCGTGTTACAGAGTCACAGCTCTGCATGTCACCTGGTGAATCTGAATCCATCCATGCACTGAGCAGATTCTTAGAACAAATAAATGCATGCATCTGACATAATGTTCTCCAGCTGACCAGAAACAAAACTAAACCTGCTGCTGTTGTATTGACCTTCCAGCTTCTTTTCACTACAAATCTGGAACAAACTTTCAGAAACCTTAAAACAGCTGAAACACTGAGTCTCTTTAAATCAAGGCTAAAAAGTCACTTGTTTAGAGTTGCTTTTGAACCAATAATTAATAGGATATTGATTGACATTTGATGTGTATTGATGTATCTAATGATGGCACTTGAGAAAATGTAATGTCTGTTATGTTTTCACAACTGTGATTATGATGTTCTTTTATGTTGCCCTATGTAAAGTGCTTTAAACTACCATGTTGCTGAAATGTGCTTCACAAATAAACTTGATTGATTGATACGATGCAACAGACCAGTCGTAATCAACATTGACAAGAAATACTCTTTAAAAAAGTACTTGACTACCACCCTGGATCAGATCAGAGCATTTTACGTAATACAACCTTGAGCCTTGCAGTATCTTTGCCAGTGCTTGTAGAGAATAAGGTTGTAGTCCAACATGTACAGTTCCTAAAATCTCAGTCTACTTAACTGTTTAATTTTCTGTTGTTTGCATCAGACGGAGGTTATTAAAGGACCGTGTGGCAATGTGGGGATGACGTTCAGGCACATACCTGCTTTGGAAGGTGATACAGTCTATGTCAGCATAGAAACAGTAACACCCAACTCTCCTGCAGCCCAGGCTGACCTACAGAAGGGCGATCGCCTCATTGCTATTGGAGGTATTAGTTGTTTAATTGCTTAAAGAGAAAAATGTACTTTTGAAAGTTTAAAAGACACCAAATGACTTTGTTTTACTGAAGGAAAAATGTGTGCTTTCTTTTGACAGGAGTGAAAGTGACGTCTTCAGTTCAAGTGCCCAAACTGTTGAAACAGGCAGGAGAAAGGGTGGCGATTTTATATGAGAGACCAATTCGCCATCAGCCTCCTCCTTTAGGAAACCTTGGGACTCTACAGGAGGGACTTAGTCATCTGGAGGAAACCAGCTTCACTCCACAGCCAACCAGTTATGAGGAGGACCCCTCGTCCATCACCACTCTTCCTGATATTTCTGACAGCAAAGACATGGACTCTGAGTTTGAGGAGTTGCTCGTGGACCACAAACTCATCCAGCCTAGTGCACCTACAATAAGTAACGCAAATATCAGTGAAACCAAGGAGGACTTCTTACTTGCTGTTAACCAAAGTCCTAAAAGAACAGTGGCCAACTTGGCTTCCAAGCCCCTTGGTACTATATCACCCATACTGAACCGAAAGCTAAACCTTGTCGGTCTGCAGTCTCCGCTAAAACCCCAGCCCAAAGAATCACCCAAACCCTCACCACATAAAACCATCAGTGAACCAGGTGAGAGTCTGCATCGGCCCACTGTTCTTCCCCCACCTCCTCCCTCACGCCCCCCGGTGCCACCAAGGCCCCAGATACGGTTGACGTCTGCATCCTCAGAAACCAGTCTTCTAGAAGGTGTTGATTTAGTTACAAACATTGCCGCTACCACCACCAGTGCTTCTGAAAAATCGTTGGACAAGATTTCAGTTTGTGGAACCACTGAAGATAAGAGTGGCACAGAGAAGACAAGCATCAAGCAGTCAGAAGGAAAACAGTTTACAAAAGCAGCAGACACCAGTGATGAGATTCTTGGTTCTTGCTCTGTTACCAGCAGCAAGACGGATCAAGCAAAGGACAAAGTTTCAGAAATGACCTTTGGCACAAGAGACAGTCTAGATGAGCAGTCACTCTGGGAATCCCCAGAAACTATATTTAGTAAACATACAGCATGCTGGTCCAAGGCCTCTGTGGTGTTTGAGGTGGAGACTCACCACAAGTATCTCAACGTGGCCCTGTGGTGCAAAGATCCCTTTAAGGTAGGCGGCTTGTTGTGCCTGGGTCATGTCAGCCTCCCACTGGAGCATGTGGCACTGGAATGTATGGCTACATCTTCTGCAGAGTACCAGAGCATCTTTAGGTTGGGGCCCCCAGAGCCAAAAGCAAATGTCAGCCGCACTGCACTACGCAATCTCAGCATGCACAAGGGTTTCAATGAAAAGCTATGCTATGGAGATGTCACCTTAAACTTCTGTTACTTGGCCGATGGTGAGTTAGAGTTTCCAATGGGCTTGATCGAACGGGAGCGTGAGGGAAGTCTCCATGATGAGGATTTGAGAGAGAAAGAACCCACTCCCTCTGTAGCACGTGATGATTTGGTTTATGGCACTATGCAGTCACAAGAAGCCCGTCACAGCTTCCACGACACGCAGTTCCAGAACCCTACTTGGTGTGAATACTGCAAAAAGAAAGTTTGGACAAAGGCAGCCTCGCAATGTATAATTTGTTCCTACGTTTGCCATAAGAAGTGCCAGGATAAGTGCCTTGCTGAAAGTCCTTTTTGCGTGGCAACGGCTGAACGTCGAGGCGCTGATCCTGAAGCCAAATCCACTATGAACCGGGCCACCGGGTTAACGCGTCACATCATCAATACCAGCTCACGTCTGCTCAATCTTCGCCAGATACCCAAGACACGACTCGAGCAGGTGGCCGACGCGGTGCCTGGAGCTGTGGAGCCGTCACCCAAGCAGACACCCAACACATCTGACAATGAGAGCAGCGACACAGAGACCTACACTAGTGGGCCAAGCCCATCAAAGCAGCCGACCAGCAGCAGTGGAACCAGCAAACTTGTACGAAAGGAGGGCGGACTGGATGACAGCGTCTTCATCGCGGTAAAGGAGATCGGCCGGGACCTGTACAGGGGCCTGCCCACAGACGAGCGCTCACAGAAGCTGGAGCTCATGCTGGACAAACTCCAACAAGAAATTGACCAGGAGCTGGAGCACAATAACGCTCTTATGATGGAAGAGAAGGAGGCCACGGATTCCCGGCGAAAGGCCCTCATCTGCACTGCTCTGAATAAGTCGGGTGAGAGACTTCAGGCCCTCACTCTTCTAATGATCCACTACCGAGCGGGCATAGAGGACTTGGAGTCTGTGGAGAGCATGTCTCCTTCAGAGCAGCAAGGATTCAAAAGCAAAGCAGAGAGTCTGGAAGAAGAAGTCCTTATGGGACCAGAGGTGTATGACAGCGACATCTGCAGCCCTGTGGAGGTGCAGTTGATGGATGACATCAGTGAGGAGCAGATCTGTGTGGAGGCACTTCATTAGTACCGATTAGGAAAGCGATGAAAACGTGACATGTGGATTGGGTTTGGGCTTTTCAGCAAAGTAATGTCCCATTTCTGATTTTGATACTGAGGATTTTGTCCAGTCCGTCCTAAACACGCGGACGTTGAGGTATTTTCATTCTCACCTTTTTTTTTCTTTCTTTAATGTCAATGAAATTATGGTTTTGAAAATTCGCTACTGACATTTTTATTTGTGATCCCATCGCAAGACCAAGGATATCTTGTTTTCATCATCTCCCCTTGGATGTACTGAGTGTTTGTCATTCAGTTTTGTTAGATTTTATTTTCATTTTTCTTTACTGGAACCCTTGTAATCTTACTTTGGTTGAAGGTCTTTGCAAAGTTTGCACATTTCTTCATTTTTGAGGGTGGAGAGCAGTAACGTTTAATGATTGTTCACTTTGAGAATTTTGCCTTGAGAAACAGGCCAATCTGAAGTCCAATAACCTATGATTGCATTCATCCTTTGTTCTTGCTTTGATGATATTTTTCCTGATAAATGTGAGAATTTTGGCAGCAGAAGTTCCTTTTAATATTTGTTGCAACATATTTATGCACTGGTACTTTTGTTCCCTTCTTTAAATGCTTGTAACTAAGTTTATTTTGAGTAATTAGTGGTACAAGATGGTTGCTAATGTTAATCTATCCCTGTGCTCATTATTAATTTATTTGACTTCCACCATCTCGTTTTGTGCAGAACACTCGTCCATCCTAGGCTTCACTATGACTCTTTCACTTTATTATACGACCCGTTACGGATGTGACGGTTCACCTCATTTCTCTGAATAAATGCTACATCCGAACGCATGCAGATGCTAATTCAAGCTGTTTGCTTTCATGTATGTAAGTGAAACTGATGAATGTATATTTGTTTAGTGGATAATGTGTGCTTACAGCTTTGTTTCCAGCCGCACCCATCGCTGACTGTGGCTGGAAATGAGGCGCTCGCTACAGGAAAGACGTTTTTCTGTTTTTGTGCTACTGAAGCAGCTCTTGTTGGGTGACCAGAAGAAACTGCAGCTTCTCATGCAGCTGGTAAGACGCATTCCCCTCTTGGAGTGAAAGATGCTGAGCTAGAGGAAAAAAATGAGAAGAAAAAAACAAAACAAAACAACTGAAGCAGACATTTGGGAACAGACTACTGAGTTTTAACGTTCTATGAAAAATAGCTGAGGGATTTTTTTGGAGGGTGAAAACTTTTTCTTCTGTGTTGGTGGAATTAGGTTATTGCGAACAAACTAAATATGTCCTGTTTTTTTTTTTTTACAAAATGATTTGACCAAAGATGATGGAGTAATCTTTGCAGAGTGATGCCCGTTAAGTTTGTCTTCTCTTGTGAGGCTGAAGACGAATCACACCTGCAGCACAAAACCTTCTCTTTGTGTTGTTTCCATAAAATGACTCACTTGCATAAAAAGTTTGTAGAACATCGACTAACAATTAAGTGTTTCCTAAAATACACGTTTGTCTAAGAGAGAGTGAATAAGCCAGAGCCATAAAAAGCAAAGTGATTCTTTTTTTTTTTTTAGATTCTTGCTTAGTGCTCCACCTCCCATTCCCTTTGCAGACATTTTTCAAAAGTGTTTTTTGGTTTTTGTTGCATTGAAACTGATGATCAGGAGTAAGACCCAGATTCTCTGGTCTGTTCTTTAAACTGTGGGGGGTGTTTTGTGAAGCGGTGATCTCCAGAAGGAGTTGGCGACTTTAAACTGGACATCCCTCCGTCGGCCTGTGAAGCACCGTTCTCGCTGCTGCTGTTTATTCTGTCACAAAGAACGCTTCTGCCCTCGTCGTCCCTCAGTCCCCTCAGCGGCCGCGCGGCTCCCCACCACAGTTTTCAGCAGGTCAACATGGTGTTGGTTCTTATTTTTGTGTGTGTGTGTATTTCAAGGGGTGTTGTTTAAAGTTTTGGAGAAAGAATTGTAATGAAGCTTTATTGTACATAGCTTAAATAAACAGGAACAATTGAATTCCAACCATCGTTTCGCCAATTTTTCCCCCCCAATTTACTTTCAGCTGCACTGAGTTTTAAACACAAACACATTTTGAAATGTCTTTAAACCAGACGTCTCCTTCTGAGTGATTGACGGTAGACCTTTTCATTTTCTTCAGTTTTGATTAAAAATTAGCTTAAAACAATATAACTGTTTGCTCCGAGTCAATCGCGTCCAAGTCTGCTCTTCCAACAAATCAAATGTTTGAGTGAACAGAACCTGAAACATGCTCCATCTGCTTGACCGACTGAATTGGACAAATTTGGTGAAATCAGCTCAACTGTGCTGTTTGGATGCCTTTCAGTAACACCGTTTTATTTCCCCTCCAACATAAGATTAAGCTTATTCTCAGTAAAAGAGAATATTTCCTGTTTACTGAGGAATATTCTGTCTCAGTAGAAGATGTGCAGTATTCAGTTCAGGTTTGAAAATGCACCGGTTTTGAAATTCAGGAGTTTGTAAACCAAAAGAAGAAAAAGATCTCTGTCTGTCCGTCCGTCTTTGTGTGCGGCTCTGAGGACAGTACTATCACAAGCGTTGGTGGCACCTTTTCCATAAAACTGCCAAACTGCTGAAACACTGAGTTCCTTTAAATCGAGCCTAAAAACCCATTTATACATTAGTTTTGAGTTTTAACAACTGGAACATCATTTGATCCTGTTTCCCAACTTTGTTTTGTTTTCATCATGTGAACCACACGTTGCTTTATTGTTTGGCAGTGGTTGTCCTCCCTGAACAGCCTTGGAAATCCATCCATTTTCTTCCACCCTTGTTCCTAGTGATGGTGCCCATCTCCAGCAAAAGTTTTGGGCGACAGGCGGGGTTCACCCTGGACAGCTCAGCAGTCTCACAAGGTAACACAGAGACTCACACACACCTAGGGAGAATTTAGAGAGACCCAATATGTTTGACAATCATGAGTGGGAGGAAGCTGGAGTACCTGGTGAGAACTTGCACATGCACAGGCTAAACACACAAACTCCAAGCAGGAATCGAATGTGTTCGATTCGCCAGGAATCAAACACAGGACCGTCTTGTTGCAAGGCAGTC
Source organism: Poeciliopsis prolifica (assembly GCF_027474105.1). Lineage (NCBI taxonomy): Eukaryota > Metazoa > Chordata > Actinopteri > Cyprinodontiformes > Poeciliidae > Poeciliopsis > Poeciliopsis prolifica. The sequence continues at coordinate 19,185,035 of NW_026562380.1, read as the reverse complement.
TACGCCACTGCGCAGACCGCCTTAGAAATCTCCAGTGTGTATCACCAGCAAACTTGCTGGTGCTTGCAGTGTTAGGAAGACTTTCCATCCAGCCGCCATGTTTTTGATTTAAAATTTTTTGATTCAAAGTTGACAGAAAATTTTAAACTTGATATATTTTTGGAAGACTGGAAGATTAATACCTAAACACCAACTAGAAAGTCTTTAAAAAGGCATTAATAAAAAAAAAACTCAGATAAATTAACAATGCTAAGCCTGGTGGGAGCACAAATAAAGCCTGGTAGCTCGCTAGGCTTATCATACACTGAGAGGAACCCTCTTAACAATATATATCAACAAATTAAAGTCCTATTTCTCCATTTATGCAACTGTTATACTGAGATGCTTTTACTGCTTGTAAGGGAAGAGACATCATATCATATTCTAGCCTAGGATGGATTCCTTTAAGGATTTTGAAATATTTTAATGTTATTACTGCACCTTTTTGCAAAACAAAAATATATATATTCCCCCCTCCCAATTTTATTCAGTAAGAAAAATGTTCTGGTTTTTGTTGATGAGGAAACAGAGGTATTGTGTGAGCATCTGCAAAGTAATTGAGGCCCAGGTTTAAGATGGACAGACTGATTACAGTGTGCTGTCTCCCACATCTCCCTGTCATGGCAACTCATTGTGCTGTCTCCCAGCATGCACTTCAGACAATCAACATGAGTATTTCCTGGAGCATGCTGAAAAGGCTCGCATGTTGCTCCAGTCATCCTGAGCCCCCACGGCTGGAATATGAAATCACATGTAAAGCAAGACGGCCATTTGTAAAAGACTCAAAGCGTTTAAAGGCGAGAGAAGCTAATGGTGCTGAAAATCCAAAACTGTCACTGGATTTGATTTCAGAGTCACCGTTTCCACAGAGAGAGAGAGAGAGAGAGAGCAGCTTTTTAAGAATAACGAAGGATCATACGTCCCCACAAATAAAAACGAAATGAACCAATCCCAGTCCACGACGCGTGAAGCCAAATAAAGATTTTACAAACGGTATGTTTCTGGGTAGAGAACATTTAAAATGGAATCCTTCTCTTCGATCTGTCATTTGATTTTCCTCCTGCTGTCTGGGGAAGGTTGGCTGCTGAAACCCCTAAAACACCTGAACAATCTGTGCAGCTGCATCCAAAGGAGCGTCAAGTGCTTCTGCTTCCTGTAGTCCATGTTCACTGTGGTACACCATGTCACCAAACAGCACACTGACAACTGGTCAGCCTTTAAATAGGCCGATTGACTCAGGGAGAGAACTAAAACATGCAGGACGCCGGCCCTCCAGGGCCCACTTTGGGGACCCCTGTTGTGTCGCATTTCTCTATAACAATCGTGAATTCTTCCAATGAGTTGAATTTGTAAAACCTTTATTTGTGAAACCAAAAAACAAAACAAAACTTGGGCTTAAGAGTTTCCCCAAAAATATTGTTAAAATCTTTTCTCCTTGTCTTAACCCAGTACAGTGCACAGTCTCACAAGCTGGATATATTTTTACACTCCTATTTGATATGTTTCTTTAAAAAATAATAATAACAGGACAGCAGCTACTTTTGTTAACTGTTAACATGTGTTGCCAAAATTCAACATACAATAGCAGAAACCAAAAGAACCCTACATCAGAACCATGCAGGTCCTGGACTGAAAATGTTACAGATTTTTATTACATTTTTTTATGTTTGCACTTGTTGCTTCTTTTTTTTTTTTTTTTTTCTTTTTCAAATTAATTTTGCATCTTTTTTTCCTCATGGGTTGGTCATATTCTGTGGAATCAAAGCTGAACACATGTGGCCAAATGAAAACCAACATTCTGGGTTTACATAGTGAATTACTTTTGGCACTGTTGTTTCCCCGTGCAGTTCACCAATGACAGTCATTTGCGTCGATTTGAAATAAATGTAACAAGTTTCTCTTATCCTTGTTCACACATCACACACTTAGCAGTTATAACAACCCGGACATCACGTTCCGCTGACAGTTTCAAGACGGTAAATGTCGACACACATAAACTCGAAGGGCAAAAAACGTGAAATATGAACATGTTCTGGATTTGAACTAAACCGTCAGAGAGACTGTCCTCGCTGCCCTTCCTGTCTGCAAAGTGCTTTTTGACACACCCTGTCACTGAATAAGGCTGCTGGCTGAAACCACTTGTCACAAAATGCACAAATTAAGAACAACTTTGGCTTCCTGCGATACGACTGTGAAGAGAACACTGAACAGTGACGACCAACTGCGGGAACATTGACATGGAATTCACTTGGCTGTGTTGCTTCATTTGACTCCCCGGGTTTCTTTGCTTTTCTATTTTCTCATTTTTTTTGTACAACAAAATATAGAATCTGAGGGGGTTCAGCTGTCCGCCTGTCGTCTTGTTAATCGTAATCGTCATACTCTGGGTCCATGTCGTCGCCCTGGTAGGACGTCCCCTGTGTGGTGTAGGACCTCGTCTTCATTGAACAATTTGTGTCCATCAAGATCGCCTGCAAAGACAGAAGGAATTGGTTTTCTTATTAAAAGATCCGTAAATTGATCTGCTGTGAAGCTCGGATGTTTGGACAATGGGTCTTTTATCTGAAGAAAAAAGAAAAGAAAACCTGCCGGGACATTACTGGACGTCAGCAGAAGATCAACATGGCTGCCATGTTTGTACATGTGAAAAGAAATTTTAATGCATATCTCTAGACTTTTACTTGGTGAATTTTTGGGGGGGTTTAACACCGGGACGACCCCTCACACCGTCATCTCCACCGTTAAAACATATCAGAAGACTCAGAAAAGATGTGAAAATCCTGAAGACAGGAAATAGGAAATAGCAGAGGTGATCAATAGATGGATGTGAGATAAACAACAGAGGAGTCAGTGAGTCAGCTGATGAATGCAGAATGGAACAAAACACATGAGCATTGTGCTTTAGTGCGCTTGTGATGACGGCTACTCTACCAGGAAGCACACACAGGTGGCTAAGGCACTCAAGCAGGTGGACGGATTAGATCAACAAAGCACTGCTGGACTGTATCAGGCCAGCTCGCAAAGATGGGATCAAAGTCAGACACAATCAAACACCAGAGGCAAACAGGACCAAAATATGACATATAGGAGATCAGACACCAAGATGGACTGTTGACCTGTCCAGGGTGAACCGCCTACATCGATTGAGATAGATAGAAACCAGGATGGATGGATGGATGGATGAACGGACGGACGGATGGATGGATGTGTTCCTGTAGACGCTGACTTTACTAATCTTCAGTCCAGCTCTGCTACGTTCTCTCAATGTTTCATCTGATCTGACTGACTGTTTTCTCCAGATAAACAAACAAACATGCGTTTTAAATGACTCGTCCTCCGCTGTGTGTTTGGTTATTTGGTCTCAGAGCTGCTCTGTGACGAATTGGAATACCTTTCATGCTTTTGTGTGCGCTAAAAGTTTCTTAAACTGTGAGTCAACTAAAATACATAACAAATAAAATAAGCTAAGGCGTCTGGAAGACAAACAGACTATCTTTTTTTTTTCTACGACTCTCCGATTTAGTTTCATTTTCGCTCCACAGAAGCTCCATCTGCCCTCTGGAAGGAGCTTCTGTTGTGTTTAGTTGTGATGCCTTTGATAACGCAACAGCAACGACACGTTCTCCCTCTCCTGCTGTTGACTTTTCACTTTATATTAAGATTGAAAGAACTGCTGCATCAGCTCTGCTGAACGCCTCCAGTCGGGCTTGGAAAGCCTGAGCCAGGTTCTCCAGTGAGGCTCAAAACGATCACAAACAAAACATGCAACTAAAAAAAACAAAGCAAAATGGCATTGTCTTTCACAAACCCACACAAAATAAAATTGAGCCTAATTCTGTTGGTCCAGATAAAAAGCGGGCAGTGAGATCCAGATGTTTTTAGCGGCTGACTCTGCACTCTGCCCCTCCAGGCCCTCCAGGCTCCTCCAGGCCCTCCAGGCTCCTCCAGGCTCCTCCAGGCCCTCCAGGCTCCTCCAGGCTCCTCCAGGCCCTCCAGGCCCTCCAGGCCCTCCAGGCTCCTCCAGGCCCCTCCAGGCCCTCCAGGCCCTCCAGGCCCCTCCAGGCTCCTCCAGGCCCTCCAGGCCCTCCAGGCAGGCCGGGATGTTCTCTACACCACGTTTTTGTTTCAGACTCAGTTTTCCTGAAGAGCTCACATCAGTTTAATACCAACATGTTTCTTCAGCGTAATAAACACAACAACACAGCTTCACTTTTTAAAAAAAAATTTTTGATCCTGTGTCCAGGTCACGAGGTCAGCTTTTAACAACCTGGAAACGTTCCCTTCTCAGCAGATTCTCTAAAATCCAATTGATGGGGAACACAGTGGCTCGGTGTTGTGTTTCGCTTGGGGCTGAGCTAAACGGGTGATTGTTTTGTTCTTATTTTTCTCTTGAGCCTTTGCTTGTTTTTGTTTGTGGGGTTTCTTAAATCAGTCCACGACCCGTTCAACAAGCCAAATCGTGTTCTCATCCCAAAAGCGCACAATGCATTAAACCGAGGTGAACAGTAGAGAAAAAAAATCCATCTTTTTTTTTTTTTTGTAATACTTTGGCTGCTTTCATTTTCTGTCCAGGGTGCACCATCCCAGAGTTTTGATTTTTGGGTAACATCTCATTGATGGAATGGTGCCTTTAAGCGACGTTGAATTTAGGTCCAAACTTACAATTTTCTCTTCTTGCCCAGGCGGATTCTTGAGGAAGAGACAGAGAGGAGCGAAGAAAATGTCCACGACGCCGATGATGGTCATCAGCCAAGGGAAGCCAATGCTCTCAGCTATGGACCCTCCGATGGACGGACCTGTAACAAGGAAGCGCTGCACAGATTTGTTTGTTTGACTTTTTTAGTGCTGAGACAAAGAAACACGAGTTGTAGATTAATAGTAGGCAGGCAGCGGACTGGAGTCGGACCATGGCAACACGAATTGTCATGTTTTGAACAGAGAGGCTGATTGTGAAGGAAAGTAGATCTCAATCATTTGTACGATTCAAAGCTTTTATTTTTGGTTTTCTACTCACCCAAAGCAAATCCCATGCAGAAAGCTACGTCAGCAATGGCATACACACTTCCATACACGGACACGTGCCTCAGGTCCACCAAGTAGCCCATTATAGGCATCATGGAGGAATCCACCATGCCTGGAAGATACATTTAGAAATCATGTGTAACTTTCACTTTAGAGCAACAAAGCGAGAAGATGTGACAACTCACCAATAGCAAAACCAACACCAAAGTTTGGAAGAATGAGACCATAGATGTCTCTGGCAAAAGGAACCTAAAGCAGACAAATCAGTTATTAATTTCAGTGCCTCTACAATTTATCATAAATTTGTGATTAAATCGCAAATTCGTCCATTCCATTAATTACGCTTTCTCCTTTAAACATTGTGGGATGTGGTAGGCTGGTGTCTATTTTAAGCGGTCATCAGGCGAAAAGGTGGACAACACTCTGGACCGGCCACCTGCTCTTCTGACACACAACCAGGAAAACACCAATATCTACAGGGCAGCCGAGACTGTCCCAGGAACAAACATGCACACTGTGCTGCGGAGGAAGCTGGCGTACAATCCTGGCATGCTCAAGGAAAACAGAAGCATGCAAACTGGAGCAACAAACCCACTCTGCTCAATCCCAATAAGACGTTCAGCTTCTGATCCAGTTCATGTTTAAATTGGCATTTTAACCAAGTATTTCTAATAAAACATACTTTAGTAGAGGTGTGAGTTTACTCTGTTTCCTCCAACTTCCCTCATATACTCACGCAAATGACACTGAAGCCGACCACCACCATCCCGATGAGAGCGCAAAGCCATCTGGAAAACAAACAGGTGATGTCACAGCTCTCTCATTTTCAGTGTGATTGAATACATCGGCATCCACATGAATGTCAGGTTGGCACAACATCAAATGCATTATTATAACATTTCCTGCAGTTCAGAGGTTTGTGTACTTCATATGTGGTTTAAAGTCCAGCTTAAAAGTGATCATTTAAAGCTTTGTCGCATCATTTCATTTTGCAGATGTTGGGTGAATCACAACAAAAGGCAGATCTGGCTAACATGATTATTGGTCCACGTTCAAGGCATGACGGTTTCTAACGCTCCAGGAAAAGCAGAGTTTTGTACAAATACAACTTTTTTTCATGAACTAAGGAAGTTCATTTAAAAATAAATTCAAGGCATCTCTTATTTCCACGAGCAGTCGGGACAGAGTCCGTCGCTAATCTAATTGTTTCCACCCAATAATCCTTTGAGTAATTACAGCCGAGATATTTACTAGTGTTTGGAACAATAGTGGCTGTTTGTACGCAGGAAGTTGAATTCTGCAGAAACAATAAATCCAGAAGAGGAAATGTTCTGGTCAGAAAGTCATGCATGAGGGGCTGGGAGTTCAGTTTCCTGTGAAAAGTGCTGTTTGTTAGCAGCTTATAAAATTCAAACAATCAAGTCTGACTAAACAGCTCAGCATGGCTGCATCAGTCATATTCAATGTACTTTTAAGCAGTTTTCAGTTGGAATAGTTATGGTTGATATGGAATTAGTCTGTATGATAATTTTAACTTTTTCTCTAAAGCACAGGTGTTAAAGTCCGGTCCTCAAGGGACGGTGTCCCGCTTGTCCTTATCCGTACTGTCTTTGTGGGTTGACTGTCCAGGACAATGTGCTCTGATACTGATTTGTAGTTGCATGCTAATAAAACTAACTGATGAAGAGCTTAAAGTTTGTTCTAACATTGCTGAAGAAATGCACATATTGATCTGACATTTTCTCCTCTTGTCATTCATTTATTTAAAAGCTCCAGATAAAAATTTCCTGTTGTCTTTTATGTTTTTATCTCTTTGCAAATTACAAATTGATACTGTAAATTTTATTAAACATATAATGGGCAGGGTTCATGAAGAAATAAAGGCTGGGTAAAAAACTTGTTCGCCGTTGCATTTTTAAAGAAAAGTCACCATTTTTATAATGGAATTACGAATGCCTTTATTTATTTTTTTTGCCATCAAGGCTTCAATAACAGCACAACTACGCAAACATTAAAACCCCTGAAACTCATTTATAGGAGCGGAAACAGATACCACATCCACAGAGGCAGGGTGGAGGAAAGCAGATAAGGACAATTTCCCTCCCTACCTTCCCATCTTGTGCGCCAACGAGCCAAAGATGTTGGTTCCAATAAGGTAGGAGATGGAGGCTGGTAGGAAAGCGATGCCTGGGCCGCAGACAGAGACACAAAGGGAACAGAGGTGTGGGCAGAAATGCAAAGATAAGGAGATGTTTATCAGTGTCGCGCACAGAGCTGCTGCACGTCTCGCATTGTGTGGAATGAAGTCTCCTTTCCACCTGCCAGCATGTGACATCCTAATATCCTGTTCCCCTTTCATCCTCTTTATCTGACCTAGACTTCATATACAAGCGGGCAGGAAAAAAAAATATAATAGAAAAGTCTGTGGCGAGGCAATGTCAACAACATGTGCTAACTGACAATTTAAACAGACACACACACTCACACACAGGTGTACCTTCTAAATACACTTTTCTACACTTTGTCACTTTAAAACATCAATCGTCAGTGCCTTGATGATAGACCAATGCAAAGTAGCTCCTCATGATGAAGGTAAAAATGTTAAATAGGATCCAGAGCACCCGATTCCCTTCCAAAACAAACCCAATAATATATATTTTAATTTCCCCCAATAAAGCTAGTTTTGCTAGTTTCTTAGGTGTTAGAGGACAATCAGCATCGTGGAGACCAGGAAACCCGGCAGACCCGGAGGAAGTTTGCAGAGATGCTTAAACAGCAATCAAAGCTGTGAACACCTCCCAGAGGTCATCATCTGAAAAGGGGAAAGAGCCACAAACCAGAACCTCAACCCAACAGCTTGACAAGGACACTCAGAGAAGCAGCTGCCTAAGTGTCCAAAGGCAACTCTGAGGAAGCGGCACAGAGTCCCATACCTGGTGTCTAGCAATAGAAAAGATGACAATGCACAAAGATAGACTTTCTAAAAGTTGGAAGAAGAACAACAATGTTCACAGAAAGGAGTCTCGCTTACAGTGAACCTGAACCAGCAGATGTTCTGGTCATATGCTGTTTGTTTTGGGGGATTCTATCCCCCAAAACAAACACTCGTGTGACTCTGTGTTGGTGGAGGTTGCGGTGTGTGTTTTCTGCTTGAATACCTAGTTGCCACTTCCTGGTGCACATGGTCTCCATCATCCAGATCGGCAGCGTTGGTTCCATCATGGCAATCGCCATGTTTCCGAAACAAATGGCACCTGGAGATGAAGATGAAAGATAACTACATATGGTCTCAATTATGGTTCATTTTTGTTCTTTGGTTCTAATGTGCTTTTCCTCCAACCAACAACCAACAGGTTGCCTCTGTTGCCTGTTTGATTTCCTTATGGCAGATGTTTGGTGAAACAATAGCTAAGAATTTGATTAGCATCACAAACAGTTTTGCTTACATAAATGCTAACAATGCTACTATAATCTTTTATGAGAAAGGAAACATCCAACATCAACAAAATTTTACATTGAAATAATTTAGCAAGGCAACATCATGTTCATTGAGTATTTATGTTATTATATGACATATTTTCTCCAGTCTACAAATAAACAAATTTCACTTTGGACTAATTATGTCTTTTATTGCAGATAATAAACAGAACCATTTTCTGTCAACGTGTCTTTCAGCTCACAATTCGAACTAAACCACTGAACCACTGAAATTATTTATTTTTTTGTTGCCAACTTAAAGGCAGTAGGGAGAAGTAAAACAAAAAGTCATCAAGTAGTTCATATCAAATAGTCTCAATTTTTGTAACTGACTCGATCATTGCAATAATTGTCAACGCCCTCTGTGAATATGACCCTTTCTGGACATATTTAGAGTAAGATACAAAGGTAGTCTTGACCATCAGTTCTTTCTGGAATACCAAGGCGATGTCCGTAAGAAGGGATGCAAACAACCTTCAAAAAGCTACATGATGAAAGACAAAAACATGTGAAGTATTGTCTCCAGATAGTGGGGTGTGGAACTCTCTGAAAGGTCAGATTCAGTGGCTTTTTCCCTGTCGCCCACCCAGGACCTGCCCAGAGCTGTTCAAGGTTTGCCCGCATGTGGTACAAATAGTCCGAATGACACAAAACTTTGCCGCTTCGCAGCTGGCACTACAAGTCGTGATCTGAGCCAAGCAGAGCTTTTGTCCTGTTAGCTCGGTAGCACGCCCACATGACCTGAAAGAACATCCGAGTCCATCTGTCTTCCTGCTCTTTTTAAAACGCCACATGAACGAACCTCCCTCAAACCTGCAGTGCTGCTACTGCTTCCTTACCAGCAGCGATCAGAATGTACGGGTCCTTCATCAGCGTGAACAGCGGCGTTCCCTTCTGACTCTGTGTGACAGAAGAACAGCATGTAGATCATGACATACGCCGTTACATGCCAATACCTCTGAGCAAAGCAACTTCTAGAAGCATTGCACCGCAAAACGTTTCTGATTCATGACGCTGACGATAACGACTATTCACAAACTGCATGTTTTGTCTGTTTTTGTAAAGCGCTTTAAAAAAAAAACTGAGTCTTTACAGAAGTGCTACTGATGAAGAGTCAAACAGACCATTTCTGATATGAACTTAGATTATGACTGTGGTGACTGACAGACTCCCAAACAGAGGGATATTAAATGTATTAATCAAAACGCGACTGATATATTGTTTTTCTTTCACATGCAAAAACAGAGGGAGGCAGAAAAAAATCAAACGTAAATAAAGAAAAACATATTTGTAAAAAATTGTAGTCTCACAAAATGGATTATCTTTCAGTTTCGGCTCAATGAGGGTAAATGCTCTCTGTCAGGGAGCCATTTGGTTGCATTTTTTGACACAAAGACATGAGACTTAATTAAATATGCATTCAGAGCTTGACGTAAGTGCCAATGCCTGTGTAAGGCTTGCACAATTTCTAACTTGCCATCACGCTCCCTTCAGTTCCACAGTGACTGTTCACTGGTGCAGAAAACCAAAATGTTTAGCATGAACACCTGACTGGCCTGTACCAAACATGGATTGGAACCTGACTGAACACCTATGGGGTGAATTAGAACTGACTCTGAGAGGCCTGGTCCTCTCATCCAACATTAGTGTCTGACCTCACAAATGTGCTCCTTGGAAAATACTCCAAAATGTCGTACAAAACGAACGCCAGGTTTAGAACATTTATTCAGCCATTATTATTTTTGCTTAAATTTGTGTATAAAAACCTAAATAAAAACTAACTTGGAAATTATGTAAAAAACATCAGCGGACAGATAACCGATACAGTACGACTGAATGCATGAGAAACACACTGACCTCAGGTTCCACCTTGGTAGGCTGAAGAACAAAGAGCTGCAGAGCTGAAAAGAAATGTTAAATATGAAGCAAATAAAACAAGAAGCTACTGGAATCCAGTTGATCGGAAATGATTCAAAGTGGTGAAGTAACCCTGAGCGATATTGAGGAGTCTGCCTGTTCTTACCCCCATCGAAGAGAGCCAGGAACGCCAGAATGAGGAAAGGAGCCGTTTTCCCAACAAAGTCATACATCACACTGCCGAACGGGGGCCCAACTGCAGGAGACAACAATGACTGAGTCACTGCAGTCAGCAACTCGATCACAATGAAAGGCACATCAAGACACAATGAATGTGTGGATGTAAAGAAAAGTTGACTCTATTTTACATCTTCCTTTTCTATTTGCAATTTGTCTTTAAGTGACGGGCTCCAGGTATGGTCAATAGTGATATCTGCTGAGAAAAGAGGTCAAGGGCTGGTGAGCAACACCTTGTGCAATTCAGTGACCGGACCTGCATTGACACAGGCAGCGACAGACTCGCCCATCACAGTTTCTCCCAGTCGCTTTGCTGCTTTTCTCAAACCATTTCTGACGTCTGCAAAACGAGTGTGTGCACTTCTCAAAACACCTGGTCCAAACAACAGAGCACCATGGATTAAATGCAAAAGAAAGTTTCTTTCTCAAAAATCCTTCGTCCATCTCTCAGAATGAAATATGAACATGCCAGTAGTTCAGAATGACAAGTCCTTGTTTCCACTGCGTATGGATAAAACACTCTGTTACATTTGGTCAATGCAACAGAGAACTCTGATGTAAACTCTGGATAAAGTTTTAAAGACAAATAATGTAAGTCTCATAAAACTGTACATGCAGTGCTGTAGGAATTAGACCTGGAGGCTTCCTACGCTTTTCCCCAAAAATGTCCCAATTTGGCCGAGGCGTAGAACTCCTTCAGCATCCTGCAGTGGGTCACAAGCAGGAGGATGTACCATCAAGTTATTCCAGAAAAAAAAAGAAAGAAGCAAACTCAGGATTCACCTGGGAGCAAGTTAACCACTAATTGCAGTCCAATAAAATCCTTCTTCATTTTCAGTTTTCCAATAAAAAAAATCGACGGATGTTCAGAAACATTCATGATTTCTTTTCACTCGTTGCTTCCTGCTTCCATCTGAGGAAACTCAATCCCAGATCATGATGCTGCTACCGCTGTGTTTCACTGTGGCACGCTGTTTTATTGTTTGGATCTCACATAAGTGAACAGGATATGCATCACATTAGGGGCGAATGAAGTTAAAATGGTTTGATTGTCATGACGTGTTCGCGACGGACTCAAACGCGGCGGGCTTTACTCGTCAAGTAGTTTTAGAACGTTTGACGGAAAAAGCAGAAGGACAAAAAATAACAGGAAACAGAGGAAAATCCACAAACCATGAATCGGTAGGGAGCGGGTGGCTTACGGTGACAGGAAATAAATCTAACAATAAACAATAACTGGACGAAAGAAATCTAATAAAACCAGAGCAACAACGAATAACTACAAATAACTAGCATGCTTTGTATATTCAAAAATAATAATCATAATAACATGTCTTCCCTTTAGATATGGGTGAAGGAAGGACTCAACAGGGAGGTGCTTAAGGTGTCTGCAGGTCGGGCCGTACACACGGCTCCTACTGTGCAGCCGAAGTATGTGAAGCCAGCCTGCAGTGTGAGTGTGTGCATACCTAACACTCCCAGAGCCAGACCTCCCAGGGCAATCCCGATGGCGTGACCCCTCTCCTCATCGTCTGTGTACACACTGGCCAGCATCCCCATACCTGAAAACACACAGCAGCACTCCGCAGCCTCAGCTCGACGTCAACGTCTTTCCACAACCGAGTCACAATGAGACTGAGACGACACAATAAGAACATGTTGAGATGAAATATATATCTATAGATATTAGTTGTGTTTTGATTGGTTAACTTGACGACAATCGCTTTTGTATGCATGTATTTTACATGCATACAATTTTCACATTCAAATTTTTTTTTCGTCATAACTTATTTTTTTACATTTTGAAGAGTCTAAATCCTTGATCAGAATAGTGATGAGTTTCCATCTGTGGATGAACGAGTTCGTTTCAGGTCAGGTTCTTGTTTCTGCACTATGTGCTTAAGCCATTTATGCACTTTGAGCTCCTGACCTGTTTCAGAACGGCATCTGCCTTGGGCCAAAGGAGCAAAATGTCAATGCCATTACAGTAAAAATGCACAATATTTTGCTGATTTTGCTGCAAAAACATTGGGTTGAAGTCACTGCTGCCTCAGCGTCACTTGATGTCAAACGATGGCATTTAACTGATACGGCGAGTGATGAAAAGTTATGTTTAACATCAAACATTATTGCAAATATTGTTAAAATTTTAAACATTTCTTGCAGATACTTCTAAATTAGCAACACAATATTTATGATTTTTAATGCACTGCTATCCCCCCCCCCCACCCCACCCCAGCCCCAATATGGCGTCTGATCTCAACTAGAACTTTTTCTGAAAAATAATTTTATTCATAATTCATAATTTATTGTATTTGTTGTTTTCTGTATTTGTTTTTTGTGGAATATCCTAAATATCTTCCAGTTCTGGTGTTTAAACGTTCGTTAGAATTTAAAGTTTATTGATCTTTGAGAAAGCGTTCTTGCATTTTGATGCCATTGTTATATTATATTACTTGAAAACAACAATGTTATCGTTTATCGCAATAAGCTCTGGGACAATTATCTAGTTATCGTGACACAGACCTAAAAACAATCAGAAAGTCCAAAGACCAGTCAGTGTGAGAAAATGTTCAATATTCAATTTTGATTGAATGCTGAAACAAACAACTCTTCATTGACACTTTAACAGTTGAGTGGTTTTATCAACGTGTTCTGGCCCTTTAAGAGAGTTCAGATTTTGAACACGGCCCAAAATGAAAAGGAATTTGAGCGTTTGGTCCAAAGTCAGAACCTCACCAGCTTTCAAATAGACCAACAGAGCAACAGGTTGTCTTCAGTTTATGAAATCAAAAGGCGTTTACCAGCCACTGATGAGCAGGAGGAGCCGACACCTTGAAGCGATCTGGCCAGAAACAGCAACGTGTAGCTGGATGAAAAGGCGAACACTTCACAGCAGGAAAAGCAGCAGGATGACAAAGAATAAACCATCAGACGCAGAGCAGGCAGGGCGACTTATTGATCATCAGCACTGATTTGATCCAACTTACTGATGGTGGACAGAAACATAATACAGAAGCCAGCAAATATAGGAAGTTGGTATCCAATTCTGAAAGGGACACAGAAGGGAAAAGGCATGTTAGCAATACATACATCATGCTTAGGGTCGTAGAAATAAATAAGCATTTTATGGAGAATTGAGTAGAAACTGAGCAGATAAAAAAAGCATCTGTTTCATCTGAAAATGTGAGGATGAAGCAACGATGGAGAGGATTTAGCAGGAACAGAAACCCTTTGAAAACAAACCCATAAAGTACTTTTAAAAATATCCCACAAGAGACATTTAGAAACAACGTGATGGAAGCTGACCATGAACGTTTTTCACTTTATTTCATTTTATGATTCTTCTCATTTTGCTGCCCTCTAACAAATAAGAAACCTGAATTTCCACAGTCTGTCCCCCGACTGTGTCCTTGTGTCTGCATGTCGGTTCCCCACGGCCTGCTGGTTGGACTGAAAGGCCAAACCGGCCGTGTTTATCCGAGCTTGGTTTCAGAGCCGCGGTGTCTGCGCGGTAAATATCAGCCACACTTGAATTGTCTTGATTTGCCTTTCACTCCTCTGTCAGGAGTGAAAGGCAAATCAGACAAGCTGCAATGCCTCAATTACTGCATATGAAGCAAAAACTAAGTGTTGCTTTTGGGATAAATGTTGGAGACGTCGGTCCTTTGTTTTCCTTCTAAAAACACGTCTGGTCATCAGGGACAGGGTGGCTGTGTTAAAGCCACAGAATCATTTATTAATGTCAATTTATTGAGAGCACGTTCTTGCAATTTTGCTAATAAATAAATAAACAACACAGATCACTAGATTATAAAGTTGAGTCATTTCTGCATCGATTCATTCCGCTTGAACCTCATGACAAAATGAATGTAACTGTACTTGAATTTTGCTTTTCATGTAAAGAAACAAATAACTTTTAACATTGAACAGTCTTGCTGGATCAACTTGAATAAATTACACAAATAGTCGTCCTGATCTTTTTCAGTGGATAGAGCGGAACGGTCTAATCGCTGTATTTGCAGTCATTTCTTCATTTTAACTTAACTCATATGCAGATATGTGATTTATTGCCCCGGAAGAGAAATTAAATATCAATTAACAACCAAAGACGAGGAACAGATGACAAACAGCGCAGCGGAACTGATTTAGTACTTTAGAAATGAAAGTGATCGACAAAGACGATGGAGCGCATCTTTAGTTTACTTACAATTTACATTTGCACTCGTTCAGCTTACGTTGCGTAGCCGGAACAATAAACCGAGGTTTAAAGAGGTCAGCGATGCCACGACAGGCTCCGGAAAACAAACGATGACTGAAGCCTCATGATGGGACGATTTCAGAACTTTTTGCACCGATTGATCCCAGTGGCTGCACATATTTTGTCCTGGGATCTCATATACCTCGATAGGAACGACAACTGAGTGAAATGCTTCGTGTTGGAGCGACAAACCCCATATTTTAAACCCAGACTAAAAACACAGAGCAACATATTCCTTTCATCTTAAACCTGTGGTCTATCCTCTGCTTGGGCCACAGCAGTCACTATTATTGCACTATCACAACAACCAGCCTGTTTAATTGAGTGCATGTTTTGGTCAAAAATGTCAGTTTCAGTCATACAGTCCAAGCAGCTCGGATGCATCACTGTATGGATCCAGATCGTACATCTAAAGGTGACAAACGTCTGCAGCAGCTGAAACGCTGGCTTTCATCTCAGAACCGTTCAGCTGTCGTACAAAACCAAGCCCATAAAAACCAACCACGTTGTTTTTGCCTCTGTGTCAGCGGCTGCTCCGGCCGTCACGTCTGACGAGCTGATACTGACGTTTGCTTCTTCTTGTTCTGTCTGTCAAACTCCTGTCGGTTCCAAGCCTGAGCAGCTCTCTCACGCTGCAGCCATCTGGGCAAAATCAGGCAAATGTAAACATGCACACACATCCAAACCTCTGTGATCAGGAATTCTGCTCTGCTTGATCCACTGGCTTTAGATCTGTCGACATGAATCTTTATCCGCAAAAAAAAACTCCCAAAAAACATCCAACTGTCATTTACCATTTCATCAAAACCCCCTAAGGGGAGTCTGTTGCTGTTGTGTTTTTAAATTTGCTTGCAATACTTGCAATAATGCCTTCCGTTTTAAAAACACAATAGAAATTGAATTCACAGTTTCTGCCGGTTCTGACAGGAAGCCTGTGATGTGTAAGAAGTTTGTGTCTCAGAGCTGCAGCTCCATCCAGTCTGGTTCATGTCACATATTCTTCTCTCCCACTTTTTCTCCAAAGTTTGTGGCAAAATCACATCAGGAGCCCAAAACATCAGAAGAAAGTCCTGACTGCACCCAACAGGCCAAGAAAGTTTATCCATCTGCAGGTCGGGTTTTTTTCAACTCTAACTAAATTAATAGCTAAGAATTTAAAATCCAAATTTCTATTACTGATAACCCGATTGTTATTGAGTCAGCTTGTTCGTTTCATATCTTTACTGTTCTTAACACTTTATTGTCATTCAAAAAATCTTCAGCATGGCATATTTAACGCTGCACCTAATCTTATTGCTTCCAAAACATGAAGAGAAAACCTCCACCAGTTTGACCAATCTGATTCACTGACGCTCTGAATTGTAGCAAGAAAACAGAAAAATGGCGACGTCAACACTGTTTACGCCTCCTGACATGGAACGGCCAATCGTGCGGCCTCTCTGTCGTGCATCTGACATCAAGCCTCGCTGTCTCTTCATACTCCATGACAAATCATCGCACCTCGTCTAGATCCCACGGCCTCGACAAGCTGACGATAGACAATAGCTTCGTCTAGTTTCATGATCCCAGCAAGAGCAACGAGTTTCCAAGCGGCTGAAGCAGAAAAAGCCCCCATCATGACGCTTCCACCACCGTTAAGACCTTGAACTATGTTGTTACGGTTGAAGACTTCTCTCTTCCGTCTCCGAACAAAAGTAACACTGTTTGCACCCAAAGAGCTCAGGTTCGGTCTCTTCGGACAAAAGGACAGACTTCCAAACCACATCGCCACGTTTCAAACCTCCATGGGCAAAACTTTCTGATTTATGGAGAGCGTTCTGTCATTTCATAACAATCTGATCTTCACCGTCAATGAAAACAGCTCGGGAAGACCGTCAGTCTTCACTTTATGAAACAAAACTAGTTTTTCAGATTAAATCTGTTTTGACGTTTCAAAATTAGCAGATGGATACAGAGTCAGGATTTGACCCAGTTTGGAATCCAACAAACAAAGGGTCAAATTTGAATCATTGTTATCAATATCAGTCAGTGATTGCTTCATTACTAAATTGGCTGAAGAAGATAACTGATTTTTTTATTTATTTTATTTGAGGTATCAAAACATGTAGGCAAAGTACATAAATGCGGTATGAAGCATAATCCACTCAGGCTCATGTCGACATTTCGCTCAGCGTAGGAACAGGAGCCGTACCTGTTGGTCAGCGGCCCTATGAAGGGGTTGGTGAGCAGCTGCACGGTGGCCTTGGACGCAAACAACATCCCAACTTTGACATTTTCATTGAGCAGCCTGCTGGGGGACCGAGGGCAGTCGGAGGAGTTGCGCGGAAGCGACGCGTGGGCCGGGGTGGGGCGGGGCGGGTCAGCCGCGCTGGCGGTGGAGTTGGAGCCCGATAGCCTGACGCTGTTGTCGTACAGAGACACGATAGCGTGGAAAGAGCCGGAGGGAGCCTGTGGCGACAGGCTGCTGTTCCTTATCTCCACATCTGCAGACTCATCCAGGTTGTACAGGTAGCTGGGAATGATGGGAACTACAGGGACAGAGAGGCAACGCATCAGCCAAGCAGGGAAACAGGACTAGTGTACACTAGAATCCAAATAACGCTGCCAAAGTTTCCACAGGTGTTATTTTAATGCATCCCAGAGCGTTTCTCTTTGAGCAATAATAACCTTTTTTGTTAGTTTTTGCCTTTAAGATTTCATGTCTGTGTCTTTGTCTCCCTGATAGTTGCTGGAAACAACATTATACTAATATACTACAAAAACCTGACATGAGTGCAACAAGTATTTATGAGCAATTTGAAGAGTCTAAGCTTTAAAACAGCAACTCCATAGAATGATTGACAAACTTACAAAAAATATCAAAGAAGCGAGGAAAAAAAAATTCTTAACATATATTTTAGGTTTTTATATTTAAGACATTAACATTTGAATACTGTCCTTTCATAGTAAATCCTCTTTTAATGCTTTTCCCCCTCACTCAGAAGCGATGCAGAAATTGCTTAATCACAAGGCATGGCTCAAAGCAGCGGCTGCAGTACGACTGGGTTAGAGACGATGATGGATTTTTTAAAAGATATCAATGTTTTGTTTTTTTAAATGTGCAGAACATTGAAATTTGCCATGGTCCAGTAAGGCAAAAATAAATAACCAAAAAACCCAATAAAAGCCCAATCAGCCTGGAGAAACAGTGTGAATCATGTATCAGCAGGTTTGCTGTGATTTTGCCAGATCATAGTAGCTTTTCTGAAGTTTTCTGTCCAGAAGCAAACTTCTCCTGTAAAAGTCTTGGTAAAAAAAAAAAACAGTAGTAGAAGAAGAAGGTGCAGCTGTGGTTTTAATGTAAATGATCAGGCCTCGAAATGATGCAGGATTCTGTCTGTGTTGAACAGAGATCGAGTCAAAATGGAGCCCGAAACAAACACAACAAAATAAAAAATAAAAAACACAGATCAATCATTCAAAAGCTCAAAAAGCTTGTCTCCCTATATATATATATATATATATATATATATATATATATATATATATATATATATATATATATATATATATATATATAAAAATATATATAGCATGCAATATATGCAATATATAGCATATATTGCATGCTATATATATATAGCATGCAAAAAATGCATGCTATATATATATATATATATATATATATATATATATATATATATATATATATATATATATATATATATATATATTATATATATATATATATATATATAGCATGCATTTTTGCCATTACTTGTTTCAGGATGAAAATACGAGAAGATCAGGGATGATAATTTGGGGAAATAAATAAATAAATAACATAAAAATAAAACACGAGAAACGTGCAAAAGTTTCCTCGCGGTGTTGCACCTACCGACCACCGTCAGCAGCATGTTGTCCAGGAGCAAAGCGACGAATACAATGAAGAGAATCAGTTTCCTGGACTGTCGCTCCTCTCGCAGCCATTTGATGAGCGTGAACTGACGGAGCGCGTCCAGACCCCCCATGGTGCCTCAGACCCCGGCGGAGCAGGCGGCAGGACTCTAACTCTGCCTCAACAGGGGGATGATGGAAAAAGTTTAAGCGAAAAGGAAGAGACAGTGTTGGGTCGGAATGAAACTGTGAGCCTGCAGAGGAAACTCCTGTCCTGTCCTACCTCAGGGGAGCAGCGCGGATGGATGGAGGAGGAGATGAAGTGTTTTTACTGACTGGAGCTGCTGCTGCTGACGTCACTCCCCCCCCCCTCCACCCCGTCCCTCCACCCTCTAATGTTTACGTCCCCGTCAAGAGAGATGCTGCAGCAGCACCAGCAGCAGCTGCTGCAGCCCGGGATGACAGGAGACGAGAGAGCTGCTGTTTCCTCAGCCATCTTCAGGTCAAATGACCTGGAATAGAAATTTACCCCATGGAAAAAAACAAACAAACAATTAAATCAATAAAAATAAGAAAAATGACACAAACGGAATAGAATTTAAAATTTGATCTGAAGAGAAACTCAGCAGAATCCAGCTGCTTCTGAGAAAAGTCACATGAGACATCTTAGATCTGAGATCTTAAACATTGTTGCAACATAAAACATTTTCTGGGCACCAGAAGTAGCAGAGATGCTAAAGGAAAAGTTTTCTTTTTTCTTTTTTTAACATGGTTTACACTAAAAGTAGATGTGATGTAGCAGATAGAGGTCTGTGTGTGTGTGTGTGTGTGTGTGTGTGTGTGTGTGTGTGTGTGTGTGTGTGTGTGTGTGTGTGTGTGTGTGTGTGTGTGTGATACCTGGAAGTCTTCTATAACAAACCAATTCTGATAAATATATATATATATATATATTTTTATTTTTCTGGTGCTCTCATTATCATTGAATATTTTTGGTTTGAGTTCAGTCAGAAGATAATAATGTTGATCAAACGACAGTTCTTTTTTATTAACTGAGTACAATATAAATAATCAAAGTTTAGTAATTTGCTGGAAGCTAAAGTATTGATCAGTTAGTATTAATAGTATTGCTATTTACATTAAAGTGTCCAGACCTGATGTGACGACTCAACGTTTTGTTGGGGACATTGTTTGTCATTAAGACAGAAGATGACCATATAGCCTGTTAGTTTCATGACACTTTTATGAACAAATGAACTTTCTGACCTTGATGAAAAGAAATGGTGTGTTGGCACATTGTTGTTCCGATGGTATGGAACAACATCCCTCCTGGCCTCGCCATGTTTAGTGCATTTGGGATTCATTGTTTGCTATGTTGTAGCTTTTTTCATCAACCAGACGCAAAAGGTTGGCCAGGCTCCAAACAGGTCAACGACCCCTTAATTCATGTCCAAACATTTGTAACGCCCCTCAGTCACATTTTACAGACAGGATGACATTCACTCACAAACTGCTGCAACCTTCAAATCTCTGAAATATCGGGTTTAAAAAAAACGTCAGCAATTATCTGCAACCTGGAGATATTTCAATCCAAAGACATCTGCTGCTTTTGGGAAAAAACAAAACAAAAACAACAAAAAAAAAAAACAAAATAAACAAAAAATTTTTTTGTGTTTGATTATAATGTTAATTTAGAGACTTAACAGTCATATCTATTAAATTATGCAAAAGTACCTTTTGAAAATCAGAACCTTTAAGTATACAAAATTTTCCACTGAGCCTAGATTTATGTTTATTTAGTTAAATTGGTCCATTGTAATAACCTAATCTTTAATGCTTTGTTGTAATTACTAAAATAAATTAACTTTTCAATAACATTCCTTAAGACGCACCTGTAAAAAAATAAAAAAATTGATATCACCTAACACTAAAGGTTTGGCTGAGACATTTATCGATTTATTTATTTATTTATTTTCTGTTTTTTTGCAGAAAACGAAACAGAAGGAGCGCAGTAACGGACAGGGCGACCTGTCCAGGTCGTTCCCTGCCTGTAGTACAATGGCTGCTGGACACAGACACCACTGCACTCGCCACCCTGCAAGGATGAGTGTCAGACAGTGAATGGGCAGATCAGACAAACATTGACTTTCCCTGTTTTCTTTGGCATTCACATATTTTAATTCAAACCGGCAGTAAAAATGTTCTATTAGAGTTCATGTAATAGATCTCTTCAGAAAAAAAATCCTACTAGAGTGAAAGTTGGCTTTGTAGACTTTACACTCTTCACTACAGCTTGACAACAGCGCCATCTGGTGCTGCTGCTGTGAACACAACACACGGGCCTTCATCCTGTGCTTTAGTTACTCTGTCTAGTTGAACTGAACTGGGTGAAATGATGGTTCACTCTTAGAACATCTACAGAGTTTTGGACATGCTGATGACGTAGTTGGATCGTCTGAATCAACTGGAGCGGAGATGCATCTAAAACTGACAGGTTTTAAACAAGCAGCCAGCTTATTGGACGGAACGTCATTCACAATATATCTGATATTTCATTTTCAGGGGATTATGGCTTGGATTATTGTCAACTTGAGGAATTTTCAGCCGCACACGTGACCTTTAACGTGACCTTTTTTGCTCTACAATAGACGTGCGCCCCACTGTGACTGTCCTTTTATATTTTAACTTATAATACATGTTTTCATTATGCTAATTTTCCTCAGACCATTTTTCTAGTTTCTCTATTAATGGTCACAATATGGTAAAGAAATGAAGGATGAAGAATGCCTTCAGGTGACTTTTGTTGTGAATTTGTGATAAGTAAATCAAATTGAATTAAATTATCAAGTGTAGCTGGATGTGGGAAGGTTTTTCTTTTTCTTGTTTTAGGTGATAAGTCAGTCTGAAGTGTGCAGAGTGAAATGAAGTTGTGATAGTTCACTTCCCAGTAGTACTTCTGCATTCTTATCACACATCTCTGATATTGTTCCTCATGTATTTTACTCTTCTGCTACTTCCTGTTTGGCTCCTTTCTGACTTTGAGCTGCTACTGTACATTCCACAACTTCCTGTGTACCTCCCTAAAGATTCTTTATTTTCTTTCTCTCCTGCTTAAAGGTTCCTTCGGCTCACCGGTGATCCAGGGTTTGTCTTTCGGGAAGCATCTCACTGTGGCGAGTGTCAGTCACACACTCAGTCGTGTCATGAATGTCCCTCTGGTTTGGCTGGCACAGAGCATCGCAGTCACAAAATGGCCCTGCTTCCTGTGTTAAAATCAAACCATGTGATACTTGGACAATTAGTTTCACAGATTTATTCACACCCTCTGCTTCTCATCTTCAAATTGGCTGTGCACTAAAATGACCGAATGAGACTTTGCCTTGATACAGAAGAATCTCCCCACGTCCAAGAAACACACGACAGAGAACCTGAGAGCGGGATCATCCAAAATAACAATGTTATTTTGGACTGAACTTGGCTGATGGTGTTTGTGACATTTCTAATTTTTATATCTGACAGTTTTCTGCTCTGGTTTCTACAGATTAATTTTTATCATTTCTACCTGGAGTTCGATTTAAAGCCTGCAGGGGGCAGCAGGGCGTCCTGTCGGATTCTCTGCCACCATCAGTTCCCAACAAAAGAAAAAAAATGCTCTGTTTAAGCTCTGAAGTATTTATTCAAAAGGTTTTCTATTAAGAATTAAGCTGTTATTCTTGATGTTTCTCATGACTTCTTTTAGTCATATTCCTACAAAAAGAGACTGCTGCTGGTGAATTCACTGTCCCTCCATGTGGGCCTGTTTACTTCCAGGTGTTTTATGAGTATTTAAATGTGTTTCACGTGTGGCTGTCTGCTACATGTTTAAAAATGTTAAACTCAAATAATAATCTATGCACAGCCGACCTCTTGGCATGAGGAGAAGTCAGTCATAGACTCAGGTTTTCAAGTTTAGGGTAGTAAGCCTTTAATTACAAAGAACAAATACAACAATCAAAATGCAAATAATTCTCAATCAATTCCAAGCAAAGAAAATATATGGACAATTTTCTTCTGCATATTCTGCAGTAAATCTTCTGGATACAAAACTCTCATGCAATACTCAAAAATAAAACTGTCAAATCATTTTCTTGCAGGATAATCCAGATGAGCAGTATTTATAGGGGCTGTGTTGTGTAAAAATGGTCTTCTTTTAGCTTTACATCATGTTATTCCCTCATCAAAAACATACCTGGGAGTATCAACATGATTCTCTCATCCATGTAGGAGAGATCTTTTGACACGCTCAGGAGGAGGGCGGCAAATATCATGGTCGGACAGTGAGGGAGTTGACCCATTATACCATCAGAAACCGCGACAAGAACTCCATCTCTTAAGACCACAGGAGGGGTCATCATCTTCTCCTGCCTTCTATGATGAAGGCAGACGAGCTGTGAGCTGGGAACCTCTGAGCTTATGGAGGCAGCTCAGAAACTTCTGCCTCATAAAGCACCCCTCTCGTCTATTCAGCTCCTTCAGACTAGCCTGCAGCAATTAGCAAATACCAGGAGGAACTGTGCATGTGCTGAGCTCTTTGTTGGGGCTATACCTCTGTGAAATGCTGGTTGTTGAAGGGTTAATAGGGCAGCAACGTTGTGGTGACTTCATGAAGGAGCAGAATGTTTTAAAGAGACAGATGCCTTCTCAGTTCCAAGGCATTAAACTAAGAAGTCAATTTTCTGTTTTGTCACACATAATATATATATATATATATATATATATATATATATATATATATATATATATACACACACACACACACACACACACAAACATTATTATAACAAATGAAGGTAACAGTTACTTGATTGTGTGGAAAACTAAGTAACTGGAAAACATGTTTGAAAACAAATCATTTAAATCATGACAGCTGAATAAAGTGTTTGCCACATGCATGACTTCATAATTACCCATGCTTATGAAAAACAGACACAATAAATAATTGATTAAATCCAGGAAATACAAAATTCCACAATCCCAAAACCTGATTCAGAAGATCTTGACTTACTTCTTTTCCACATTTTCTGTAGTTTCAGCATTTGGCTGGCCAATGAACCGGATGCACTTACAATAAAAAGAAACTATTCTATCTTGGCTCAGCTTGAAAGCCATAGACATAATGCTCATGCCAACAACAATAAAAAGGGAGGTTATCCAGAAATAGGTGGAGTTTTCAGGTATGATGTCACCAAATCCAATTGTAGTGAGTGTGATGAAGCAAAAGTAGAACGAGTCAAATCCTTTAATTTTATTTTCCCACAGTGGTAGGATTATACCGCCCAAGCAAATATATGCAAATACAATGAAAAGGATGAGTATAAGTGGAACGTCAAAGTCTTCCATTACATTCCCTAACCCTGAGAAATCCCATATAGCAAATCCACTAGGTGGTTGTGGCATCTGTTCAAGTTCAGGGCAGGAGAGGGACCTGAGTAATGGATCCGTTCTCATTAAATTATCTCTCACCAGCAGCCTTTCAAAGATATCTTTGTTTCTTTGGAGATGAATGGACTTGTGTCGAACATCTGCTTGACTTTTGAGCACCTGCCGGATATCCAGAGGTTGACCAATCACCCCGTCGTCCAGAGTGCGCCGGTGTGACCAGGGTCTCCTCCTGCGAATCATCCACCGTGACCACGTCTTGAAGAGGGCGCGGCCGCGATTGTAGGATTTGGTCATCACCAGAGCGAGAAAGTCTCCCACGTCGAGAATGACCAGAAGCATGAGAGGAATCCCCACCATCGCATAAACGATGCACAGCGCTTTACCAAGCAAGGTGACCGGAAAGATTTCCCCATATCCTACAATCACAGTGGAGCAATTGACTCAATATCAACATGGTGGACAAAACCTGCTTAAATTCCTGTATGGTGTCTTGTGTCTTGTAAGAAACGCTCAAATGTAGTCAAATTAATGAGGCTCCTTAGATTAATTTGACACATAACATTCATTTAATGTCATCCACATCAAATGACTGAGCGGTTTGCTTTTCAGAGGTTCTGGTCTTTGTCTTTGGACCAGAACCAAAACTTTTCTGCTTCCAATTTTTGTCAGAAATTGGAAGCAAAAAAATATTTTCACTCTTCAAGAGTCCACAGATAAGAGAGTATAGTGATAGTGAAGTAACATTTGTATAGATAGATAGATAGATAGATAGATAGATAGATAGATAGATAGATAGATAGATAGATAGATAGATAGATAGATAGATAGATAGATAGATAGATAGATAGATAGATAGATAGATAGATAGATAGATAGATAGATAGATAGATAGATAGATATGCTGACAACTGATAAGATTCTAAGGATCATATGCCAGCAGATGAAAACATGTTAAGAAAACCCAGACAGAAATCTGTCATCCTAAGCAAATATGGGGTGACACTGAAAAGGAAGCGCCTCCTCTTAAACTTTCAGAGTCAGTCTGTGTCTTTAGCTGGGCTGCAACAACAGGACAAGAAAGAAAAACAAAAAGACAAACAGAACTTGAAGCCAGGAGTTTACATATACTGTGTAAAAGGACTATGTATTTTTTGACTCTATAAGTTTTCTTGATGGATCATAACGCTCAGGGAGGAGACACATTCTGTCTCAGAAATCAATGTGCCAAAGGTCCAAAGATGTGCAGATTGACTCCAGAAAAAAAAAAAGCCTTGTGGAAATGCTGGCCGAGTCTGGTAACAGTTTGTCATTAATATCCATATAAAACAACGACATGGGCTGATACAGTACTTATCAGTATTGAATTCATGGCAGACTTCTTTCTTTTATTTTCTTCATAAGAAACTTAAAAAAAAAAGCCAGATGAACGTTTGCAAACGCACATAAGGACAAAGGCATGTCCTGTAGTCTGATGAAACTAAAACTGAACTGTTTGGCCAAAATGACCACTGCTAAGCTGGTTACAAAGAAGCTTCAGGAAAACAAAGTTTTGGAGTGGTCATCACAAAATTCTGATCCAAAACCTATTTAACTTTTAGGGACAGAACTGAAAAGTTGTGTGTTTGTCTGAGCAAGGTAGCATTAAAAAAAAAATCCTCCCAACTATAAAATAAAAAACAATGCCTGTAAAAATTATTCTGGCATTTAGCAAATTGGAAGCATTCTGGTAATCTTAACTGACCTAAAAATGGGAAATGTTTATTCTGATTTCACATCAGACTGTGCAAAAAAATAAAAATAAATAACATTTAAGAAAATGCATGCAAGTTATTTTTCTATAGAGGATGTAAACTTCTGGTTTCAACTAAATGCATAAGATTTAAGCCAGGAGTACTTTCTTCAGACAAGGATGAGTTAGAAAAAACAAAGTTAAAAACAGAAATAATAAAGTTTTAGTCCATGACTGGAGCCAGCTCAGCACACAGACACTGAGCCAGGCGTACCTTCTGTGGAAAGAAAAACAGAAGCACAACATGAAGCTGACAAATGTAAATGACACACGAGAGATTAGAAGACAAAAAGACAGTGAGAAAAGTGATCCATCAATTTTCCAGTAACAATACTTTTGAGTAAAATATCAGGTTGTGAGGCTGTAGATGGATTGCAAATGCATGTCTGTCCAAAACGTTTCTTTCACACAGTTCTTGTGAGATATTTAGACCCGAGATCTGGGTGTTCCTCAAGACCGTCAGAAAACGCCCTTGTGGGTGCGACTTCCATTAAACAAAGTAACGTTTCAATTTCAGACTTCCAAAGCGTGCTTCAGTCATATCGAGCCTCATCTTAAAAGGAACCAAAAATGTCATTAAAAAAAAGCATATTTCGTGCCAGTGACTTGAATTTAAACACAATTTAAACGTTATTGCCCACCTCAGCAATAATAATGTTGGTCCTGATCCTCCTTTAGTCTCTCTCACTGCTGATACTTACTTTACTGTCTTAAATCTCTTCTGATTTTATGTTCTTTCTCCAGGAACAAGTTGCCAGTGACGGCTTTAAATTGAAACGCGTCGATTTCTGTGACCCACGTTAAAGCTAGTAGCATGAGGTTTGACGTTTTGAAGGTGTGACGCCGACTCGCTCCGTCGTAGTGAGAACTTTGCTTTCCTTCTGAGTGCATGATGGATTTCGATTGTACAAAGACAAGAATTCAATCTAAATCTTTCACAAGCTCTTTGTGGCGACATGAAAGGCATTCTCAATCGAAAGTGTCTTCTGAGTAATTTGGACTTCCTGTTGCTGCTAAGCCATTAGCCATTAGTTGATAGCCTTTTAGTACTTAGTCATGCAACTGACAGAAGAAGACGTCAGTGATATCTTCACTTGTTTCTTCTATGTCAAGATATGGGAGGAGACGTAGGTCTGAGAAAAGAAAATGTGTTTAAAATGTGTTTAAATTGAAGCATTAGGAAAGCTGAAGAGGCAACATAATCCCCTGAAGCTTTGGATTGTGTGAGAAACTGAAGTACTGGTAGTTGTGTTTGGAACGATAAGCTCTGGTTACGGCAACAATTAGCAGAGTGGAGTGATGCTCTGCTTCCCGGAGAGAGATGGGCGATACGTCCCGCAAATAAATAATAGCATATCTTTCAGACACAGACATTTATCAATCGATATATATGGCAAGAAGACAATATATGATCAAAAAGTAGATTATAGAGAGCAAACATATGTCACAATCCTGATAATTTAGATCATTTAATATATGTATTTTTGTGGTGGGTCTCTTCCACCTCTTCTTCTTCGATTTCTTCAACTATGACCTTCATCTTTCTTTTGATTCCTGAATTCATTTGAGGAGTTACACCTGAAATATTTCTCAATTTTTGAAACATAAGGTGCATTTCACGGAGACAATTACGTTCTGTTTTTTTCCCCTTCTATCCATCCATGCAACCAAAACTCATCCTGTCGAAGAGACAAATGTGCAAATTAACCTGTTTCACTTGACATAATGTGCACATAAATGATCACATTAACTATGTAGGTTTTTGCCAATATCTTTGAGGTTACGTTGGTTGCCAACACCGGCGATGTCCAGACGCTTCACGCATCAGCTGTGTGAGAGCTTGGAGGACATCGCTCCAGCAACCTGGAGAAAGAGTCACCAGGTCCACACTGCACCACACACTTCAACAACTCACCAACAGTTGAAAATATGGTACAGCAGAAGAAGACGGAACCGAAAAAATTCCATCTGTCGGGGCTCTGGGACCACGAGGACTTGAAACCCTTCATCTGTTTCGCAACGTTTCCAACTGTTTGGTTGAATGTGCAGGATTTGTTATCTGAAACCAAGAGGAGAAATGCTTAGAGGACATCAAAACCACACAGTGAACCGAGTCCACAAAACAGGTTCATGGAAGGAACTTCACTAAGAACAACTCTTATCCAACCTCCAAACATTATCACCACGATAAAAATGTTTTAAAAAAAATCAGTAACAACGCTCAGACTTACTGGTATTGTCCTGGACCATCTTGACAATGCTCGACAGGAAGTTGTGGTATTCCTGCTCGGGGCTGGAGTTTCTTCCCCCTTCGACCAGCATGAAGACAAACGCGCCCAGCATCGTGTAAGCCACTAAGGCGCAGCACAGCGTCAGGTGAGGAAAGAGTCTCCAGAAGCGCGCGCGGCACCTCGCGGGCCAGGTCTCGTGGAGCTCAGCTGTCTGTCCTGACACGCTCATCCTCCCGTCTGGCTCCCCGTGGCGATCAGCGGGTGGCTCTGCTTCTTCTTCGCGAGTTTTTTTTTTCTTTTTCCCCTCCCTCCCCCCTCCTCCCCGCTGGCTGTTGGGAAAAGTAAGGCGCGCTTTGCCGCCACCTACTGGTACGAATGTGACTCACAATGTTATTTTATTTCGTGCATGGTAATCTTATTTTGTTCATCAACAGTGCTTCCTTAAACGTCTTCCGGGTTGGGATGTGGAGAGTACCGCTTTTACTTAAAAAAAATTACATTAAATTAAATATTATGAATAAATAAATACAATAAAAAATACAACAAAAAAATCTAATAAATAACATTCTATAACTAAATAAATAAAATAAAATAATCTAATAAAGTAAAATAAAATTCTATAAATAAAATTAGATTCTATAAATAAATAAGGTTGCATATTTTGGGCCTCATTTGAATTTGAATGATTTCGTTCCAGTAAATATCACACATAAATTTTGACATAACTGTTTTAAATCTTCTTTTCACAGAAATAGGATGAAGAGATTTATTATTTGAAAAGCTGAACATGTTTTCAACTCGTTCAGTGTTTCGTCAACTTCTGATCACGTCAATTGGATAAATATGTCCTGATTTCATAACTTTGCCCTGCAGACAAAGAAGTTCTCATAACGGATTGGGTTTTGATGAGATTTTGTGGGGACTGGGGATGCACAGGAAATGTTCATACAAACCAAAAGGGGGCTCAGTAAAGAAAAAACTAATAGGGAACCACTGTTCTAAATATATATATTAAAAAATACATTTTGACCACAGCATTTTCATGAATCTTTTAGGTTTAAAATGTGTGTTTAGGAAAACTAATGTGTAATTGTAACCACAAGAAGGAATTATGGCCAATAGAGCTTCAATATATATTTACTCCTATGCGGTTCAATTAACATGATTTTAGATGGATCATCTTTCAGTTTTCAGCTAAGCTATTTGGAAATGATCTGAGTGGTGTTAGAACATAGCTGAATCTCAAAGAGATAAATCATAAACTCTTGATTAAGATCTGTTCATAAAAATACAGGAAAGGCTAATCACAGAAGGAAAATACACACAAACACAGGATGATTTAAATTTTCTCACTTGTAAAGTATCCGGGCATGAGGCATACATGTATAAATCTTTGTGAACCCGGATGAGATCCTGCAAAACATAGAGACTTTACATCATTTCTGTAGACAATGTGAATTGAATCAGTGACAAACTGTTTGCAACTTGAGCAGCATCCAACAAAGAAGACACAGGTGAGTAAGAAAACTAATTAAAAAAAAGAAAGATCCAAGAAGGCAGCATGAGCTTAAACTTCAACTAAATATTTCATCAGTTGTTCTCAGTGTTACAAAGAGACTGGAAGAATCATTGTCTCTGTTATGGACCCTGGGTCTACCCCTGAACAGGAGACATTTTGCTCTGCACTCAATATGGAGATTATTTTTGGTCTTTTAATTATTTGTGCATTAGAGGCCTGCAATACACAACCGAAATACTAATAAGAGTGACTTCTTCCGACGTCTTTGGGTAACAACGACTAAAGAGAGTGTTTTTTTTTTCCTTAACAGTTTTTGACAAAGATAAAATGACTTGTATATGTTTCTCTTTGTAACACGTCATTTCAACAAATTTTTACTGGAAACTGAATAGAATAGAATACACTATATTGATCCCCAACAAGAAATTGCTAATTTGTTGGCAGATTACTCCGTCCAAAGTATGAAGTATTATTAAATAGAAATGTAAACAAAAAAGTGACACAAAGTTTACAAAATATGTGCATAATATGCACTGTAAGTCATTTAAATATGACCCAAATATAAAATGAAGAAAAATTAAAATTATAGGAAAGATGTAGATGGAAATATGTTATTATTAATCACATATTAGAGTGTATTACTTTATCAGACCACAAGAGGGCCTTAGAGGCTTAAAAGTTGCGTTTGCGTCATTTTTGGTTGCTGATCCGATTCCACGGCGCCCACGATGTTCCACCAATAAAGCATAAAACCCTCCTGGCAGCCCGTGAATCTGGGACTGACAGCGTCATTATTTATTGTGTAAATTGGCTTTTTGATTATGGAGTGGGAACAATGGCCAATCAGCAGTGGCAAATCAGAGCATGATTGCATTAAAATCAAACATGATGTTTTTTTTGTTTCTCATTCAGTGTGGATGCAGCACGTCAGGTGGAGGAGTGAGCACAGACTGCAGCAGCCTGTGGCAAAGTAGCAGATTTCTTTTTTTCAGGTGAGTGAAGACTCTAACACGTGTTTACATGATGTCAAGACTGACTGCACAGTGTTCACCGATTTCATGCTTTGTTTGTTGTTGTTTTTTAATTAAAATGACATGAACGGTGCACTTGGAAATCTGTCAAAAAAAGGAAAATGATAAGCTTTTCTCAGGGAGGATGATTATTTGTTTGTTGCACATTTTTAGTCGAAAATCATTTCCAACATTTTGATGAAAATGGTACGACTAGAGATGAGACGAACATGGAAGACACTGGCACTAAAGAGACTGAAAAGACGAGAGGGAATTTTCATTTGAACTTTTAACGCCACTATTCAACTCTTTGTGCGCTGCTGGTGTTCCCCTATGGATAATCTGTGAACCTTGAAAAGCACATTGCCATTATTAAAAAGACATGGACTGAATGACAGAGAACATGTCAGCAAATTACTCATGATCTTTTACAGTAATATTGGTTCTGATTATTATTGCCTGTCAGTTTGCTGTCAAGCAGCAAAGACTGACTGAATAGAAATGTTGTAGATAAATAAAATACTTAAAGAACCTCTCACTGTGTCTGGGTGTACCTGTGTACAATATTAAAAAGAAACAAGACAAACGCCCAGTTTTCATGTCTCTTGGCTGTAGTTCTGAAGCATGAAGAAAGTTAAAGTAAGAAGTGTGATCAGTTGCCGCTCACTGAAACCGCTGTGCTCCTCTGTTGTGTTTTTCAGCAGACTCATTGGAAAGGATGATGGCGGCCTGCTGCAGCGGACGGCCGCTCGTCCAGTCAGGAGCGGGACACTGCTGGACGGCGTCCCACTCCTCTCTGCAGGCTCAGGACGGAAGCCGTGGAGCGAAGAGAAGACTTCACAACCCGCTTGGCTTCACAACCCGCTTGGCTTCCTTAGTGAGACCACCGTTTTCTGTCTGCCATTTTGGAATCGGTCTGGGTCAAGCAGATCGCAGCCTGTCGTGACCGGACTGAATGGAACTGAAATTCAGGGCCGTCGGTGGGTTTGAGTTTATTGTGAGGAACCTGAATGATTTACAGTCAGTTTGATCGTAGACTGATGGTCAAACTGGAATGCATGTCATTGAACTTGAATCCGAACTTGATTGGACTGACTTTCTGTTCCATAAGCACCTTGAGACTTTGAAATTGTCTCGTAGCACAAATAACATTTGATGTGACGTTTGCCAGTGACACACCAACAAACTCAATTCCAGCGAATTCTCACATTGCAAATCGAATCTTTCATCCAAATCAAATGAGATTGATTGTGATAAAAAGCATTATGAATTAGAGAGGCTCATGCGTCTTGTTTGTTTCAATTAAATGTCCATGTTAGAGAAGAAAAAAAAAACATTTCGTTGTAAGTGCAGGTCAAACTTCATGATGAAAGAATATCATGTTGCATCATTTTGAGTAATTTGCTACAATACAGAAGAAAGCTGTGGCTTTTCCAACTAGGTTATGAATCCGTTTTCAAGACCCAGCTGGTACTATAGCATAAATCCATTAGCAACAAAGAGTGACAGAACCGCTGGGGGAATGTGAAACCTTGGTTGGTTGCCTTTGTTGCAGAATTCGCTAGAAAAAAAAAAAGAAGTAATGATTAAAAAACAAAATTGATTACAACCTTTTAAAAGAAACGACAACAACAAGGTTTTGAACCAAGCAACCTTAGAGGCGTAATGGTGTTTGGTGTGAAAAGTGTTTATTCAGCTGTCATTTAAGATTCCCACAAAGCTTATACTTCATTAGGAATCCTAGAGCAGTTATAACCAGAGTGGCTTTTAGATCAGGACAAAGTTATTTAGATCATAGGAGCGAGAGCTTTCACGAGGAGACAGAACATCTAAACTTTTGGGATCATGCAGTACTGCAGAGCCTTTAGAAATGTGTGTCAAGAGCTACTTAGACATTGTACATAAAATGTTTTATCACTTTGGCACAGACACACTATTTTTTTTTAAATACTGAAAGTTGATTAAGCTCCAAGGTCAATTTTTTTTTTGTTTCTTTATAGCCAAAGTGAGATGAAAAGGATGTTTTGATTGGAAGAAACATTATCAGAATGAATCATTTTCTTATATTTAGGACATAATATTTGAGGAGGTGTGAGCGCTTGTGCTTTTTACATAAATGTTGTGCTGGTTTAAAGTAAAAGAAGCCATTCAGAATCGCATTCAGACTCATTTGTAACGGCTGACTGCCGCTCTCTCCGGTTTCTAATTTTTTCTTTAAGTCTAATGAGTTGTCGTGTCTGTGTGTGTGACGGGTGTTTCTCCACGCCGGGGGGCTACGGATGGTGGGGTGAAGTTCCACAAAGCTCAGCTCGGAGAAGTTTCACCGTTGTTGAAGAGCGATGAAGAGACGAGGCTTCTCCTCGTGCCGCGTTTATTCATCTGGATCTGCTGCTGCTCTCTTCTAATGTCTGCAAACAAACTGCTGTGTTTCTTTATTCCTGAAGCAGTTTTCCATTTCAAGCACATGCAGGAAAAAAAGGACTGTGTTTAATGTCCATTCAAATGCAGTGCTGTGAAACTGTTTGGCTGCGTGGCTGCCAGTCCGGCAGCATCTGGTTTTCGATGGTCCTTTTGGTCGATCTTGCCCTGTTTCTGCTGAGCAGAATATTTTGACATGAAATGTTTCTGTTGATTTGAAATCGACATTGTTTTTCCGTTCAAGTGTGTCATGTTACGCAGCATCTCCTTTGCTCTTATATGCAAATATGGTATAAAGTTTAAATACCTGATGTGGGACCAAGCATGAGCATGAAGCATGACCATCTTCACAACGTGTTACACACTGGTGTGTGTTATGTGGTGATTGGACTGCAGCTGCCGTCAAGGCAACTGCATCTGGTTTAATTGTTTTGTTGTTTTTTGGTTGTTGTTTGGTTTAAGGTGGTAGCAGTTACATTTTATTTAATATAAAACGTGAAGTGATGAATGTGAGGTAGTCTTTTAGTACATTTGTGTTGAAGCTCATTGCCTTTTGGGGTGCATTCGAATGTGGGGGGAACTTTCGTTTCGTTCCACGGGCCATGCGTTGCCCGGGGGGAAAGAATTGGGTGGCGCGCTCAGAGCCACGTGGGCCAATCCAGCTGAACAAGCTGATTATAAGAAGTTCAAGTTTCATTCCTCTGGAGTCAATGCGGCTAATGAGGCTCGTTTGTTTTTTATTCGTATCTCTCATTTGTGTAAATGCTTCATTTTTGTGAACTAATTTAGGTTTCAGTCCCCTTGTTAGTTCTGACGGTATTTTTGAGGAGTTTATGAGACGTGTCCACAATGCAAAAAACAAGACGTCAAGTCTGGGTTCGTCTCCGTTTCTTCAACCCGACAACCGGGAGATGTTAGCATTAGCACATAGCACGTGAGTCAGTTCTCCAAATAATTGTGTTAGCATGCATGTTAGCATGCATATTAGCATGCACGTTAGCATGGTGATGCTAAACTCACACCGCGCGTTTAGCATCGTCAAAATGTTATAAAGGTGTAATAATCACTCAAGTGGAAACATTCAAACTTTTGTCATTAATGCAGAAGGCTAAAATGAAAATGAACAATGTAAATAAAAAGGATGGTACTGGATTATAAAACTTCTCTCTTCCCAGTGGAACGAATAACATAAAGGGAAGAGGAAATGAACAACTTCATATTTATAATGGT
The DNA here is from genome assembly GCF_027474105.1 of Poeciliopsis prolifica. Taxonomy (NCBI): domain Eukaryota; kingdom Metazoa; phylum Chordata; class Actinopteri; order Cyprinodontiformes; family Poeciliidae; genus Poeciliopsis; species Poeciliopsis prolifica. The sequence continues at coordinate 19,150,651 of NW_026562380.1, read as the reverse complement.
CCTGAACAGAAGAAGGAAGTGAGGCGGAGCTGGAGGACCGAACCCCTCATAATGGACACAGAGGAACAAAAGAAACAGTCAGGTACGGACAGACACATTTCACACAAATATACAGACACATTTCACACAAATATACAGACACATTTCACACAAATATACAACTATTATTACAGACCCAGTAGTAGTTTGGCTTAGCTGCTCCTGAAATTTTGCCCTACAGTGTCAAATGAACATGCATGTGTGTGAACAAGGCAGATGTGCAACGGTTGTGATAACAGCAGCCACGTCACGCGTGGCGTCGACACGCCAGCGGTGATGGATCCTGCAGCCAGCGGTGATGGATCCTGCAGCCAGTGCAGCCGTTCGTGCTGCACCCCAAAACGCTGCCACCACATCCTGACCTTGGCTGGTTTCTCCACCACAGCTCTGCCTCCATCCGGAGTGGACGCTGACTGAAAACAATCTCCCATTTGCAGCCAAACTGCAACACTGGCATCAGATAAGCCAGTGTATCAGATCTACATGCATGTTTGAATGAAATTCAGTTTCAGGCTCGCTACAAAGTAGAGAAGTTCAGATCATGTCACAGAGATCTAGCAGCTCAGCTTGTCTGATTCAGGGGAGCTTGGAGCCGTTCCCACCCGTCATGTCAAATGCGTTTAGCTCCCGTTTCGTCTCCCAGCGTCTCGCGTTCCTTTTTGTGAACGTCGTTCTCTGAACTTTGCTTCTGTTCTGCACACAATTTAGTCGTGACCTAGAATTTGTGTCGCAATAGCGTTCCGTCATTTGATGTCGAGGTGCGACCTAATCACAGGCTTGATGACGACTAAATTCACAGGAAATGTTTTTCTGAGTGGAGCACATGAACTGTGCTGGAGCCAGAGGGAGGATGTGGGAGCGGATGGACGGCTGTCAAACGACGCCACAGAATTGTGTCCAGAATCCCGTCCGGTTCGCTGCCGATGGTTATTTTTCACATTCCTTTCAAATTGTGTATCTTTTGTAACTCAGGAGAAAGGATTGGTTAGATTTAAAAACAGACACTAAATTGCAGTTCCCTCGGTCATTGCCCTTTCCCCTTCACCAGCAATGATAATGAAGACATTTCCTGTTATTATCCTGCTATATGGCACCAAAACTTTCTACGTCTTACAGACACAGACCAGGCTGTGTTATTTTTAACACTGCAACTGTTTTATTAATGCTGGAGTTTTACTGTTTCCTATTTTTGTCTCATCTTTACACAACCCGACTCTGAAAAAATAACCAGCCCTTCAAATTGCTTTTTCTCTTTCACTTAGCTTAATTATTTTAAATAAATAAATAAAAACAGTTTGTGCTCTTTACTTTTTTCCAGTTCTGTCATTTTAAAATACTTGTAGTTTTGACTACGCTCCTGAAGGACAAAAATGTGTCTTGTATCTGATTTTAGTTTCAGTTCATTTAACGGCGACCCGAAGAGACTCCCACAAAGGCAAAACTATAAAGTTATGCTGATGAAGAATCTTTGCAGCAAACGTGGATGTGCAGTTACAGGATGAGAATTAGAGACGTCTCCCCCCCACAAGACTCTGGTGGTGGAGTGGAGGTTGAAGGAAGCAATGAAAGAAGCCTGGTGGAGCTGGGAGGATGAGGGTGGAGAAGGGGCAGAGGCCAGCAGATGGAGCCCTGGGTGGAGGGCCTTATCAGAAGAGGCTGGCATAACTTTACACCATCAACACGCAGATTGAGTCTCCATCACCAGAGATGGTCTCGCCCTCGTCGGCTTGTCTGTTTTTTTTTACGACGCCTTCTGAAAGGACGGAACAAAACCGAACGTCTTCCTGTGCTTACAGCTTTTAAGTGGGAACAAAAATAGCAAAAGTGGGAAGAGTTCAACTTTCATCATCAGCAGGACTTTTAATTTCCTGGTTTTACTGTATCGTGCTGAAACCAATTGAAAATGCACTTTTTTTTGTGGTTCAATTCAGTTTAAACCGCCACCTCAACGCACTTCCAAAAAAAGTCATTTAAATTCAATCACGTTTTCTATCATTTGACAAAACAACACACTGAGTCCAGCTCATTAATTACATTTGTTTAAAAAAACTTTTCTATCCAAGAAAACCCGTCAGATTGTACATTTTGCGAGTCAAACCCTGTTTGTGTGTCGCCCTTCTGACACACAGGTTCCTTTAGGAACGTCATTCCCTTCATCACCTACTTTTTAACCACGACAGCTTCAAGCCCCAGCAGTAATAATAGTCGATGTTAAACAGAGCGAAGTGCAGCTTTGGAGTCGAGCTCGCTCTGTTTCCAAACACTCCCTGATGCTCCACCTGGGAGGGGGAAAAAAAAAGAAAGAAAGAAAAGAAATGATCTGAGTGTTTTGTCACATGTTGGTTTTAACGGTGCAAAAGTAGAGCATAAAAGAAAAAAAAAGACAAAAAAAAACATGTTGATTGAATTTTTTTTTCCAGTGATGACTTTTGTTCCCTTTCCCCCGCAGTCTTGTTGCGCGCCGCGGCGGCCAGCGGGGACGAAACTGTAGCAGGGACACAAAGGAGCCGCTCAAATTACACCTGCGACAATTACTGCTGCTGTCGGCGGGACAAAGAAGTGTCATTTAAAACTACTCACAGAAAATGTACAGGAAAAAAAAAATCAATTACTACTAAAGCCTTGTTGCAGGTTTTAAGCCGACTGCTATGTCAACAGCAGATTAGTACAATAGCGCCGAGATGTTTTCTGTCTAAAAATAAGCTAAATTACACATAATGATGTAAATACAAATGACCTATAAAGACGTACCACTGCTCTCCCGAAATGACTTTTATTCCATGTTACTGTATGCTGATTGGGTTCTGACTCGCGCCTTTTGTTCAGTCATAATTAGCGCGTTAGAAGAACGTTGAATTATTTCAGAATATGAGCCGGTGCTGCCACTGCTGCTTCTGCAAGCTTTGCAAAACACAACAAGTATAAATCAAGCTTTATCACAAGGTTAAATTAAGATTTAAGACTACAATTGCTCATATGCCTGATAGATTCAGGCTTAAAGTATTCATTAAAAAAAAAAAAAGTCAAAATATTTCTTTTTGACTAGGAGCAAAAGCTCAGAGACTCAGAAGCTCAGTACCAAAGATTAACTGTCAGACAAAAAAAGCCATTTATTTTCAAAATGTTTCTATTCCTATTATCTTTTGAGAGAAACCTGTCAAATCTCCTATCAGAAGCAAACTTCTTGGTTGAATTAAAATAATCTTTAATATAAATAACACAGTCTTGTGAATAATTATTGGGCCTAAAAATTCCTTTTGATGAAAAACTTTATAAAGCACGTTTGTATATACTCTCCTGAATAGACAGCCATGTTGAGCATGTCCAGAGTGTCAGTTCATTATGGACAGACCTGAATGTCCCCACTGCTGGGACACTAAAGGATGTTTAAATTCTGTTCTTAAAGAAAACTACTGTACATTTTTTTTCCAAATATCCAATAGTGATTGCAGGGTTAATTTTTTTTGTCTTTTGTACAAAAGTTGCAGTGAAATTATTTCCGTGCGCCCTGGCCCTTCCTGTTCAGCGAAGCCATCCACCACGGCAGCACCAAAATGCTGCCACTCGTCATTAAATCCCTGCTACAGCCAGCTTGTGCTTATTATTTTGGCCATTAGCTGAGAGGATTATCCGAGAACCCTCAGAGCCGAATCACAATGGAGTGGTCACTGGCCTGAGATCAGCAGCGCTAACCAACACAAACAATAATTAATCCCAATTACGAGGTGAGCTGGTAAAAGTGTTCAGAATTTCATGCTAAAGTGCAAACTTCAAGTGCCTCGGTGGATCTGTGCTTGTTGGCAAATGCTACTTCCGCCGCAGCATTAGTGTCTGTATGCTATATTTTATTTTTAAGGCGACGGAGACGTTGAGCTAAAGAAAAGCTGGGTACAAAAAAACCCAAACAAACAAAAAACAACAAACAAACAAAAAGCGTTCACACATTTTGAGCTCATCTGTCTGTGTACACCTCGGCCTCCCCCTCAGCCCCACCGCTCCCACCCACCGCAGAGCAAATCCAGCGCTCTATTTAGTGGGTTCAAGAACAGCTTGCTCTTTCACTGTGGAACATAATCAGCACATTTGTAAACGTAAAGCAGGGCTTTGAATAAAACCATTCATCTTGAGTTACCGTGTTGTTATTCACACACCGAGGCTTTCCAAGGCCTACACTCTTCACAGCAGCCCACCTTGTATTAGAAAATCCCAAACGGCTTTGCCAAAAGGAAGTGCCTAGTAGCCCTGGGTTCTATTTAAAAGGCCTCTAAAAGCCAACTTGGAGCAAACGGGGGTAAAAACTAACAGATTTAAAAGATATTTCTTTCTCTAAGGAACAAATGGAGCACGTTCTGTCGGCCATCATAGCATGGAAGTCCATGCTGGATGATTGCGCACTAAACGTTCCTTAGTTTTCATAAAAGAAGTTTGGAGATTCCAAAGAGGACGCGAACACGCGTCGCCGCCCAGCCGAGCTTCTGCTCTCATTCGCAATCCAAGATCTCCTGGTCCAATCTGTCGCTTCTGAACTAATAATATGTTAGTTAATTTTGGGAAAGTTTCATTGCAGTAAAAGACGAACACGGCTGATTGTGCCAGGAATCCGACCTAGTCTCTGTGAGCAGGATTTGTTGCTCATGCGGCATCAGGTAGATATTCATCCATAACCGATGGTGAAGACTATACTCCCATAACCACAGGGCATTTTGTCAATGTGATGTTTTTTTATTGTTTTGAGACCGCTAGTGGCTGAAATTGCCGACTGTGTTTAAATGACTGGCACAATCACAGCAGCGGAGTCGGAATTATAAAGATGTTGGAATCTCAGCGGGTCTTGTGACAAAAGTAATCATTTCCTCTGCAGAAATAAGCGAGAATTTCACGCCATTATTCAGCTGAGCCGTGTCTGAGCGAATTAGGGGGAGATCCAAATATTTTGGTGGAACAATAAATATATTCAGAAAATACTGCTTATGCCCAATTTAAAAGTAATGAAGAACGACAACCGTTTTATATTCCGCCGTGGAAGCTTGGGTTAGCATGATGCCTGTAATGGTGAGGATAATGTTCCTGGATAAGTGATGTCACTTCTGCAGAGCTCTTTGTCTGAATGGGCTCGTTGTCGGTCCAGCAGTGGTGCAATGGAGGCCTCTATGATTTCATATTTGTAGAGAAACGCATTGAGACATGCATTTTGAAAACCTCTTCATTCATATTTTTTGTTAATATTTTTATTTTATTGGAACGTAAACATACATTTTTTTTAGTTAGTTTTCTCAAGTGTTTTGAAGAGTAAAAAGCAAAAAGTCTGTGAAAGTAAAGGTAGTCAAAAATAACTGGATCCCAATAAGCTTTCGTTCTAAAACCGTTTCTTTTCCTCATCCAGTTAGTTTTTACAAATGCCCATTAGAGACATGGACATTGCATTCCCTTGTAGTAAATGTTGCGTTGCCTTGCAATAAATTAGCAAATGCACCACAGGGTATTTTGCACACAGTCGCTGTGATAACAAATATCAATTTCAAATTGCTGATAGATTGGAAGAGCCTCGGCGAAAGCATGCTTATCCATTCTTAAGTCTCGTCTCTAAACTGATATGAAAAAGGCCGTTACTGTCACTGCATGTTCATGCTTGTTTATGTAAAGTTGAGATGGAACTGTGCATGAAAACGATCCTTTATAAACCATTTGAACATAAAACAGACACGGTCAGATTCTGGATTATGACCCTGTGAAAATAACTCAAGCATAGTTAATGCCAAATAGTTTTAGACTTTTTTTTCACTTGCCTTCTTGCAGAAAGTTTCTGTTTGTGAGATGGAAAGAGACGGAACGCCCACGTTTGACCCGTTTTTCTTTTGCGTTTGGCGCATAAGTTTGTGGTGCATTTCTAAAAGGAAGAAAAAGAGACAAAAATTCAGACATCCCAAAAACGAGATACCTCACAAAAAACATCACAATGCAGCACAAATACTTTAGATGTTCGAGATGCCGCATGAACCGACTAGCACAGCATTGTGAGGGAACGCAAAGGTATCGCGTGGGAATTCAGTCCTTTTTCAAGGTGATGCAAAAGCATTTTAAGAGGGGATGCAAACTCATTGCGAGGGAATGTCCCCTCTGGGGCTCCGTACGTTTGAACACAATGGTGTCAGGACCACAAGAAGCAGATAAGTGGAACGTTATAGTTTTCACTTTTTTTCTCATAACGAAGAGACATTAATCATAACGAAGCCCTTCATACAAGTTGCCAGTAAGCTTGGGGACAATTCTTTAATTGTTTAGTTTGTGGAGGTCTGTGAGTTTTTTCTGTCGGACTGCCCCAGGGCAGCTGTGGCTACAACGTGTGAGTGTGTGCGTGAATGGGTGAATGACAGAATGTAGTGTAAAGCGCTTGGGGGTCCTCTGGACTTGACAAAGCACTATAGAAGTTCAAGCCATTTAGCATTTCTTTGAGCTCAGTAATAGCACTTCTTCGTGTAAGCTTACTTCATAATAAAAATCAAAAGTATTTGCTTGTCAAAAGCAACAAATTAATTCACTGGATCTTCCAGGGATCAGCAAAGTCACACAGTAACCTCAGTAAAACATCACCCTTGAAGGTGCAGCATGTAACTTTTTTAAAACATGTTATTACATGTTAAAAAGGCCATCATGTTGTCACAATAGGTTATGAGACAGACAATCTGTGAAAAGATTCAGATCCTCTATCTCTTTTCTGAGCAACTATTGCCATCTGAAGAAAAAACAACCCGTTAGAGCCAGGAGGAAGGTCTCAGTGCTGCCAATCAACCTTGTGTACGTAATGCTCAATGTGCTAATGGATTAGAAACAACTTGTTCCAGGAAAACAGTTATTCTGCTGTCATATGCGCCATGCTATCTCGCCTTAGCATTCCTAAGGTATGATGCAGGTCATTATCGGAGAGTAGACAAAAAACAAGACCTGAACTGAGGTAAAAACACAGTAGAACTTGATACCAAACACAATAAATAAATAAATCGCGATGAAAAAAAAAAGTGTGAACAGAACATTATTCTCAAGCTTTGTAAACTGAGAATTGCATTAAAATAAACATTCGCTTTAACACACAAGAGTCAGATTAATGTAACACACTTCCATCTCCAGATATATATTTAAAAAAAAATTCTGGGATATAGTTCCCTCTCCTGTCTTTTTCTTCTTTCAGTTTTTTAAGTGCGGACCTAAAAATCATAATTTATTCAACTCTTGGAGGTTTTGACAAAATCAATAAAAAGTGAACACAACTCACCACTGTACATTTATCTTTCACAAACACACATTGAGATTGAAAATCTATAACGAGCTACATTTTTGGATGTAAAGGGTAGAAGATACAAGGCATAATTAAATACGGCTCAAATGTCTTACATTGTACCCTCAAGTACCCATGGGAAGTTGTCTGACACATGGCTCAAAGTAATGATCAAAAGAGCCGTCCAACAGTGAAGCTGTGGCATTGACATGATGCTCAGTCGGTAATAATGGTACCAACATGTGCCAGGAAAATATCTCCCATACCATTTCACCACCAGCAGCCTGAACCGTTGATACAAGGCAGGATGGAATCATGTTTTTATTTTGTTGAGGCAAAATTCTGACCCTATCATCCGAATGTCGCAGCAGAAATTGAGACTCATCAGACCAGACAATGTTTTTCCAGGCTTCTGCTGTCCATGTTTGGTGAGCCTGTGTGAATTGTAGCCTCAGTTTCCCATTCTTAGCTGACAGGAGTGGCAGCCGGTGTGGTCTTCTGCTGCTGTAGCCCATCCGCCTCAAGTTTTTGACATGCTGTGCGCTTGTTACAACTGCATACCTCAGTTGTAGCAAGTGGTTATTGGAGGTACTGTTGCCGTTCACAGGACATTTTTTCTTTTTCTCTGTAAACCCCAGAGACTCTAGAAAATCCCAGCAGATCAGCAGTTTCTGAAATTCTCAGACCAGCCTGTCTGGGACCAGTACTCGTGCCAAGTTCAGTCACCTTTCTTCCCCATTCTGATACCCACTGAGCTGCAGCAGCTCGTCTTGGCCATGTCCACATGCCTGAATGCATTGAGTTGCTGCCATGTGATTTGCTGATCTGACATTTGCGTCAATGAGGAGTTGAACAGGTGTACCTAATAAAGTGGCTGATGAGTGCATATGAACGCTGACCAGATCAATTCCATATATTAGGATATTATTGAAAAGTTTATTTATTTCAACAACTCAGTTCACTAAATGAAGCTCATGACATGGGATAGTCACACACACACTGACATTGTTTTAAATCCTTACGCTAAATATGAATAATTTTCTGCCTACAGCTAACGAAAACACAACAATAAAGATTAAACTGTTATATCAGCTGACCGCTGCTGGGTGTACCCTGTCTCTAACCCAATGACCATGGCACATTGGCACCAGCACCCAGGTAAAGTAACGAGGGTATAGACAATCAATCAATCAATTGTCTATACATTAGTGTGATGAAAAAAAACTTAAACATTTTTAATACTGAAATACAATGACAAGTAGGATTAATAACTGCTTAAAGGTTGTATTTTTCAAAGGTTCTCATCAGAATATATTCTAGTTTATAGAATATAAATAGATACTAACAGTGTTTTTTATGCTGTCAAAGTGTAAGACTTTTTGGGATGTAGAGTTTTTCTTTTTTTCTTCTTCTAAATCGTTGTGAAACACTTACAGGAGAAGATGGTGCGTCTTCATTGTTTTTCCCAGCCTGGAGCTCGCTTCTACCTCAGTCGCTCCCCATTTAGCTTTCTTTTTACCTTTCCGTAACAAAGAACCCTGCTCCACGCCGCGCACCAGACCCCCAAAACAGAGCGTGAATAAAGTTAGGCCAGCAGGCCTTAAACCCACCTTGAGACTGCTGCCGGGCAGCCACACTACAGATTTGTTTGTTAATAGTCCAATTAGATAATTGCCATCTTTCACTCTTTTTCCTCTCCGTTTCCCATAAAGCAATGAATGGCACTCAAGGAGGGGTGCAGCTTGAAGAGGGCTTTTTGCCAGCTAAGGTGACAAGAAGGGCAAGAGACCGTTCCTTGCACTAGTCCACCACTTTGAATTGAATCATTGTGGCCTAATCAATGGTCTTATTGGATTACTGGCCACTGCTGTGTTCAGAGTTATTGTTGCACTGACAATGAAAATAGCTAAGAGTTGGTGGTTGGGTGAGTGGTTTGTGGGCTGGAGGGTGAGTGGAAGAGAGAGGCAGGGGCCATTCCAGGGGTATACATGTGAGCTGGGAGTGGAGACAGCCGAAGCACTAATGACAAGTTTTGTTCCTCCATTCTTTGCTTTAAAATATGCAGGTTAAGATTATAAGAGCCGAGTGCGGCTGCAGGGGTGCAGTCTTATAGGAACACTGCAGGGCGAGGCATTGACAGGATGCTGCTGGTTTTCTCTCACTGAACACATGGCAGGGAAAGAAAAAGAGGAAGTTTGATACAGTTCCAGTTTCAGGGGAATCCGGCGTTGCTGTGGCGGAGGAACAGGTTGGATTGCCATCGCCTTTATACATTTTGCTCAATGAGGATTTGTTAGTCATCCTTTTTACTTATCTCCTCTCTCTCTCTCTCTGTCTGTCTCTCTGTCTCTACCTCTCTGCCCACCCCACCTCCTCCATCTCTTTCTCGCGTTCCACTCTTCTGGCTCTCTACCAGTTCCTCCAATGGCATAGTGGTGAGATTTACACATTGCACGATTCCGCTGATTGCCAAAAAAGAAAAAACGGGATCAAAGTTTGCCGACATGCTGTGACAATCAGGTGTGCTGGAAGGAAGTCGGCGGGGAAAATGTCTGCCTGCATTCTGCAGATGGAGGAATGAAGTGCCTGGGAACTTTTATCGGCTCTGGAAGACTTTTACCTCGGTGATTGTGTGTGTCCAAGGTTGTGCGGTTTGCAAGACAAGGCCAGTCATTTGTCTTGATTCCATGGGCTGAGAACGGGCAAACCGAGGGGACGGGACGAGCAAAACCCTCTATCAAGACCTGATCTGTTTCCACCAACAGTTTAGTGTATTCATGAGGTTACACTAATGTGGAGGCAGCAAAATTACTGTAATCAGTTGAAACAGCGAGTGTGCATCCATCGCTACGATTATTTGGAGATAATCTATCAGCCCGACGTCTATGTAACGAGGAGAGGGGGGCACTAAATTACCGTTGAGTTTCACTAAGAAGTCCATGATTATTGGATAAGGGAGTTTGGTCAGTGACAATTCACAGTACCGCATCCACTGAAGTCCTTTTTTTTGTGTGTGTTTTTTTTCTTTTTTGAACCTGACAAAAGGAGGCGAGCCTCCGGTCCAGGAGGATAATCCGAGCATGGAGGTTAGGTACAACCAAGAGACAGAAGCAATGGTGCTGAAGGACAGACTGAAGGAGGGAAAGGACAGTAAAGATTCCCAAGGCAACCTATCCAAAGGCTTCCTTAAAGAACAGCAGGATTCCTTTTCACCTTCTGGGAACATGGACAACTGTGAGAAGAACAGAGGGAACGCGGGGGATCCCGACTACTGTCGGAGAATCCTTGTCCGAGGTAACACTTGCCGTTTTCTCTCTTTAGATCGTCGATAGTCCTGTGTGTCGGCTCAGTTTAGATTGAAGACACTGTGTTATTTTAACACTTTGAAAACCAAAGTACAGTAAAAATAAATAAATAAATAAAAATGCCGAAATTGAAATCATCACCAAAATAAACCAAAGCTGTTAATAAAGTAATGTGACTTGCAAACTAAGTAAATTAGAAATTAGTCAAAGAAAGAAGAAAAATAAAAGAAAATTGAGGGGAAACTTTAGTGATTCATTTAATTTAATTTAAAAAAAATCAATATGTATTTAGATGAATACTTGAACTAATTTCAGATTTATGGGCTGAGTTTTCTTTAAATGATAAAACAATATTTATTTAGGTTCTGGAACATTTTTGTCTTATCGAGATCATTAGTCGATATAATTTAACTCAAAATATCCCATGTAATTTATTCTGATTAAATTACAGAATAAAATTAAATTAAAAAATTTTCACTTTTTTTTAATGTAGTGTGTTTCAATTCCAGCAGGATAAATCTCAATAAACTGTAACCAATATTTGAAGAATAATAAAATGCATTAAAATATTCTCTTATACTTTATATTTAGATATTTTCAGTGTCAAGAAATTGTTCTTCATTTAACTTGAATAACGTCAGTGGGTCAGAAAGCAGTTTTAACCAGGCTAATATTTATTTGAATTTTCCATTAAAGGCTTTAATTTTAGGGCGAAAATATCAATAAAGTATTTTGTTCCCTGTATTTAGTTTTTGCAGACGTCCGCCTTATTTATTAATCATGAATAAAAACTGGTGAATAAATATGGAGCACACGTGAAGTGAAGAAATGTGAATGTTTTTAAGTATCACTGAAAATCTAATAGTATTTTACGGCACCCATATTAATCACAGTATCGAAGGGTATTTTTACAAAAATGTAAACATTTACGTAGGAATTATTTTTCTCATTGCTTTTGTTTTGTACATATATCTGAAGCGCAGCAGGTCTTTGTAGTTTTATTGTTTTTATATGCTTTATTCCAGAGTTGCAATTCAAAAACTGCATTTAGAAAGACTTAGTTATTGGCTCAAATTACGTCATATTAAACCTTTTATTCAGTTATATTCAGTGTAGTTTTAGTAGTAGTTTTAATAATAATAATAGTAATAATTGAAATCAGTGATTATCTGGGTTCTTTTTGTTGATTCAAATTTCTCCATGTTGCAGATGCTAAAGGCTCTATCCGAGAAATCATCCTGCCAAAAGGTTTGGATCTGGACCGGCCGAAGCGAACGCGCACCTCCTTCACTGCAGAGCAGCTCTACCGCTTAGAGATGGAGTTTCAGAGGTGTCAGTATGTGGTCGGGAGGGAGCGGACCGAACTGGCCCGTCAGCTCAACCTCTCTGAAACTCAGGTTTGTTTGCTTTTGGTTTTTTTTTTAATTTTTGGTTCTTTTCTTATCACTTGCATTTCTTTGTTTTGAAATGTTAAACTGGAGAGAGAGAGAAAATCCAAACACCTAACAAAAGCTATTTACCTTTGTGTGTTTTTAAAAAGAATCTTTTTGCACCAAACAGCACACAGAAACTATATTTGCCCTTCCAGGAGCTCTCTTCCTGTAATGTGCAATTATTTTGTGCTATGAAGATAGGTTATTTAAAATTCAGTTTGGTAGTAATGGGATAAGATTCCTGGTGTCCTTGTGTTAAAAACAAAAACAAACTCTTTCTGGTGGCTCGACTGAGCACATACGTTACGTTACATTTGCAGCTTTGCACCTTCTTACAGTATTTTTGACAGGTGTGTCTATTTTGGGTTGGAGCATTTTGTTCATGCCGTTATGCAGTTTGTTGTTAATGTTTCTTGCTGCAAAAAAAAAAAAAAGAAGTCAAGGTTTTAAAAGAGACTACAGTCATGTAAAACTTTGCACTCAGTCGACAGCAGCATCTAACTCGGTATTAATTGTAGGTGAAGAGCACTGACTTCATCACCGCTATTATCTGTTGATTCTGCGCAACGTAGGCGACTTTGTCAAGGTTTGTTTTTTTTGTTTTTTTAAGTGATAAAACATTTGTAATTATTTGGTGTTTTTTTTTTGTATTTGTTATTTTTGTATTTCATTAAACTCTTTTGTTGCGATGAACGCTGAAAGCTGCTAACAGCGCCGTAATCAGTGGCTTGGCCTTTGGGGTTAATGTGTTTCAGCAGAACTGAAGACGCCTGACCTTGAGAGAAGGTCTGCGTAAGGTCAGCCTATTCTACCAAAACAACAGGCGACAGCAAACAATCAACCCTCATTAACAACCCCGGCAGGGTGAACTTTCAACTGTTTCCTCAAACTTTTTTTTATTTTTAACATTTCCTATTTTTCATTTAGCAGACATATTCTAGATAAGCGTGGAGAGTAAAGACGGTTATTTTTGCTCACAAAAGGCAAAAAGGAAGGAAAAAAAAAAACACCTTTGCTCCCAATTTAGACAGGACAAAGCCGGGATGTTCTCTCAGCATCTGCTTCTTGTCCCGACGAGACGCCTTTTAATAACAAGGTGGCAAAATTAGCGTTTTGTTCTTTGGCGCTGAGAGGCCATTATAATGGAGGAATGACGGCCATTTCCTGTACACACTTAATTATCTGTGCGTGAACCTACCGGCTACACCGTGTCTTTTCTCCTTTTGCCACTGAGCATCTTCTGAGTGGTTTCTACATCTCCCCTCTGGTTCCCCCACAGCCTGTGAAGAGTTAAGCCACATCTGAAGAGAAGTGGAAAATATTCCAGTGTGATTGGATAAGTGGGGTTGTCGTGCCATGTGGTTGTTGTTAGTTGCCTGTATTTTCTTGTTTTTTTGGGGGGTTTTTTTGTCTTTTTTTTGCACCAGATCAAAATATTAATTAATTAAAATGCAGCGTTTGTTTCACTCTGATACGCTTAACACTGAACTGTGCACATTTTAGACAGACCTAAATCTGACTGATCAGTTACCAATTCAATTTGACCAATTCAAGCAAAAGTTTGAATGTGTTTCAGAAATGCATAAATACAGATATAACATGTCACATGTTTTCCTGATTAAATATAACAACATTTAAAAAACAAATCCTAAATACCAGGTTTCTGAATGTGCTGTAAATGTGCTGCATAGAATTGAATGCACTCAAAATTAAGAAAGACATGTAAAATGACCAAAATGACCTCTTGAACATCACCAGTTAAGAGCTATCGTTACTTATTAAGCTGAAAACACTGATTTTAATTTCCCCATGTCATACATTTCAGCATTCACGTAATACTAAAAAGTGTAGCCACCTTGTCGGAGCTTCTAACTGCAGACATTTGGATGAACTGCTTAAGCTGTAAATGTGCCTCCTCCCCCCAGAAAAGAAGGGAGTGTGCGTGTGTGTGTGTGTGTGTGTGCGTGTGTGTGTGTGTGTGTGTGTGTGTGTGTGTGTGTGTGTGTGTGTGTGTGTGTGTGTGCGTGTGTGTGTGTGTTATCACGGGCTGACGGGGAGTTTGGATCTCAAGCCACGCGTAAACCTTTGTTGTATTTCTGGCTGATCAAATTAAGAGGTGGTTAGCATGTGAAAGGACATCTCTAGGCAAGTTTTGATTGAATTAATTTCCTACAATAGGTTTTCTACCTCTGGGAGGGAATCAGGTCAATTCCTACTGGTTTGTTTTTACCTCCGATGTTTGGAAAGGCCTGCATTTGTGCGTAACTATTATTACGTACATTAGTGAGAACTTGAAGGCTCTTTGCGGAATGTAATGGTGGAGAAATACAAATAAAGTATAGCGTGTTGAACTGAACACACTGATCAGTAAAACATCTACATCCTTGAAGACGCTCAGACTGTGACATCGGAGTACAGCCGTCCTGAGTGTGAACACTTCTGGGGCGTCTTGCTGGAAAGTCACCAACATGCCATCTGCCATCTGCAATGGCGTGTTTCTGACTGCTCTCCCTTCGTGTTCTCTTCCAGGTAAAAGTGTGGTTTCAGAACCGCCGCACAAAGCAGAAGAAGGACCAGGGAAAGGACTCGGAGTTGCGCTCGGTGGTTTCGGAGACGGCCGCCACCTGCAGCGTGCTCAGACTGCTGGAGCAGGGGCGGCTGCTGACTCCTCCGGGCCTGCCGGGCCTCCTGCCCCACTGTGGCTCTGCCCTGCGCCCCCCCTCCATCGCCATGGCCAACAACAGCAGCAGCAGCAGCAGCAGAAGCAGCAGCGGAGGCAGCACCGGGACGGCCGGAGGCAGCCCTCCGCTGCCTGCCGTCACCTCGTCAGGGACGGTGGCGGGGTTGCAGAGCCCGCCGTCCGCTCACGGCTTTTTCAGTTTCCCAATGCCGTCCATCCTCAGTGGTGTGGCCACCCGCATTTCGTCCAATCCCCTCTCTATGGCCGGCTCGCTGGCAGGCAACCTGCAGGAGCTTTCTGCACGCTACCTGAGCTCCTCTGCCTTTGAACCTTACTCGCGGACCAATGGCAAAGAATCCATGGACAAGAAGACTCTGGAATGATGGTTTGTGGTTTTGCGGTTGTACGGATTCCTGTTTGCTTCTGGAAGCGTTTCATTAGTTTTATTAGCTGTTCCTATCTTTGTTTGGTTTGACCAAGTGTCTGTCATTTGTCATTGTCGCCTGCTCTAACAAGCTTATGTATTTCTGCACATCTGGCACCTTGTACAAGGAGCGAAGGAGGAACCAAGAAAACAAACAGCAATCGCTCGTCAAACAAAAAACGGATGTCAGTGAAAGGACTTTGCACAAATCTTCACTCAAATGTTTGTACGGAAACTGAAAGGCAAGCTGAGTTGGACGCAAAAATCTTTTTTTTAAATTTTTTTTTTGGGTTAAAGAAATGCCACACATTCTGACTTAACACAGCCAGTCTGAAGCATAAAAGGTCCAGGCCAGTTAAAGCCAGCGCTTTACGCCGCTGCACAGCAGCAACGTCTCAGGCAGGCGGTAGAATATTTAAGGTAATTGGCACCTATCTAAACTGCGTTTCATCCGCTGGAATTGTTGGTTCGATGCAGCACGTCGCGGCGAGAAGACGCAGGGCAGAAAAAGCCGGGCAGCAGCAGCTTGTGTGATCTAGTGAGCCCATCAGAGCGTTTAGAACCTGTTCGCGGCGGCATGAGTGAATAAAACGGGAGTTTCTGAGGGAGGAGGAAAGCGCCTCCGAGTGAAAGCTGCTGCACGGCCAGTCTCAAACTCGCAAGCCATCGGCTTTAGAGACGATGTGATCATGTGGAACGCTCACTGATTTTTCGGTTGTTTTGTGAAGATTCCAACAGCGTCCCCTTCACTGTTGAATTTTTTTTTTTTGTTTTGTTTTTGCCACCAAAATGAAGTAGACCTAAAAGATGATCATTTCCCCCTTTTGTTTTTGTAAATGCTGTTTTACCCCCACTGTGTCCCTGGGTTTGATGCAGGTGTGTGTTCTGTGCAGAGAGGAGCAAAGAGGAGGAAACGTAAGCAGTCAAAGGTTCTCCATCTCCTGATTTGAAAAGAAAAAAAAAGATAAAAAACAAACAAAAAAAACAATAAAGTTGTAGTTCAGACAAGGGAAGGAATGCTACTGCTGTTGTGTAAAATCACCGATTGAGAATTGTACCATAAAGTTGTTATTTTATTGTAAAAATATTGACATCTGTAATTAATTGACGATTTGTATAGTTGGGAAAGTGACGTATGGATGAATGTCTTAGTGCGGTTGATGAATCAATCTAAAGGTTATCGGTGCTGTTGTTGTGAAATATCTTAAAATTTGTGAAACGTGTTTTACAAATGTGCCTATATGAAATGTAAATGGCTACAAAGTGTCTTTTCTTTCATACGTGTCGCTGCCAATGATGTTATGATGCATTTCATGACTGTTTTTACCTCGTATAAAGCAGCGTCGTGACGAAGCTCTTAGCGTGGTGTGCTGATGTGATTGCTGCTATCAGGAAACGGTGAGTGAGTGAGTGACGAAAGGCTCGGGGGGCCGAGAGTCAAAGGTCGTCAGATTAGACAGACCACCATTCAACGAGTCAAAGGCAAAACGCGAAGTACCAGGAACCAAGACGTGACAGTCATTAGAACATTTAAAGAGGCTTTTGGAAGAGAAATTATTATTACTCTTACTTCTTTAGACATTGGTGGAAAAAGTGTCACAACACAAACAGACACAGAGGCGCCGGAATACTTTTAACAGCCATGCGTTCAAAAGATTAAACGATTCTCGCGAGGGAAAGGCTGCAGAAACTCCCATTAGAGACTGGAATTAGGAAATAGTTGGAATTTCTACAAATGATTTGTAAGAAAGATTGCTTTGCAGCCTCCCCCCCACCACACACACACACACACACACCCACACACCCATCCTTCCCTCCTCCACCTCCACAGTCACCACACACAAACACCACCACGGCCTCCATACATGGGGCAGGTGCAGCCGAGCGCTGCCTTTGTCTCCTCACTCGTAGACCTGCGCAAATTGGCCAATTGTCAAAAACAGTGAGGGTTTTAATTTTAAATCTCCCAAAATGCAAAAGCCAAGGCGACAATTTGAGTGGAATTTTTGGCGTTTCTCTTTTTTAAATCCTTCCAATCGCCGTAGTTCCTCCCCACCCCCGATGTCCTGACAACCAGTATCTCCATTTGAATAAAGAACGGTCCATGATGTTTATTTCTTATTCCTCATCATTGCAATAAATCCCCAAAAAGAATCAAGAGAAGCAGCTGATTTGTTGTGAACCTCCTGCTCCTAATTTCATTCCCTCCCCCCCAAACAAACAAACGCTCACAGTCTTTTCATTAGTTGAAGCAGAAACGTTATGCAGATAAAATGACCAAACAGCATTAATCTCACCCACACATACAATAAATCCATGGATTTTACTTCCACTCAGTCTACTTGTGATTGGACAGAATTTGTGAGCACTGAAAGTGAGTTGTAAAAATATGTTTATTTTTGTTGGACACATGCTCATTGAGAAACGGAGACTTTTAAACTGAATTGTAAATTCAGCTTTCAAGGATCTTCACTGTCATCAATCGATCAGCTGAACGCTCAAGATAGAAAAAAAAAAAAGCATAATTAGGTTCCGGTTGTGTCTCTCAAGCTCACCTTCAGGAGTTTCCGTTTCCTTTAGGACGACACGGAGAGAACATGATTATTAGTTCAGGTGACGCATCGTTAAATGATCAAAGTTGTAAAAGGCTCCTCAGTGCCTGCATTGAAATGTATCATCATTTACCAACTATTTGTGATCATAGCAGTGTAATAAAATGTTGTAAGAGAGGCCATGTTTTAGCGGACAGGTGACCTGGACCTGCATCTGACGGAGAGAGCATGCAGTTGTTTGTCTCCTTTCTGTCTGCAGTGGGAACGGCTGGACTCTAACTCTGCAACGCTGAAAAGAATTTACTGCAGCACAGAATAGCACGAAACCGGGACACAAATTGGATTGAGGAGATAATATACAATAAAAGTTTCGGATTAGTGTCTTTTCACAAATGAATCTTAGACACAGGGGATGGTCAAGTAACAGAGGATATGGAGGCTCTTTTTATATGTTTGGAACATTTGGGGGTTTTTTATGTAAAAAAAAAAAAAAAAAAAGAAGAAGAAGAAGAGATGTCACCATCACACTCTCTACCCCCACCTATTTTCTTTTTCTTTTTTTTTTTTTACCCCAATTAGCAGGATGTTGGGGGAAGGGGGTTAGGATCCTGAATGTGTGTATCCATGTGTGTATGCATGAAGGCTGCCAGTGCTGCAGACCACCAACACATTTCCTCCCGTCACATGGTCCCGTCGGGCTCAGGTCTTGTGAGGGGACTGTGAAAGTGCACACCCAGTCCTGTCATTATTATCTGTTTGGAAAGGGTTTGGGTTCTGCAGAGAATCTGAGGAACAACATGGCAACAAGCTCTAGTGACGAAAGATCCTCTTCTTCCCTGCCAGTCCAGCACCTTAAAGCACCACAATGCAACAAAAACACTGGAATTTTTCAGATGTCGTATTTTGGGCCTGAAAGAGGAAAAAAAAAACCCCCTACAATCTCTTCACTATTCTTCCCTCTCAAAAATTGCTTATCTTATTGAATAATTAAATGAGAAAATGGGAAAAGACCCTGAAAAGCATTTGTTCCAACAGGATTTTCAGCTGAATTCTTTGCTAAAAAAAAAAAAAAAAAAGCTATGAAATGTGGGTGATACTAAAGGATTAATTAAGGCTGAAGCTTCATTTATGACAGAACAGAAGTGATTGTTTGCAGCCTACATGAGAACATTTTATGCAAGTCTGAGATGGAATCGTAGCAGCGTTGGCGTAGTTTTAGTCTGTGCTGACATTAAACACAAAAGAAGTAGTTTCAATTGAGTCAAATCTCAGAGAAAATGAGGAAGGATCTGGTGTTTCCAGAATGAACATCTCTCTCTCTGTCTCTCTCTCTTGTTAAAAAAAAAAAACACATTTGAAGACACATATCGAATAAAATGGAGCAATGCCTGAAATCCCACCGTGGAGTCCGGCCTCCATTGGAAACAGATAAAGAGCTGTCTCTGATGTCCTTCGTCTATAAAAAGGAACATAATAACCAAAACGAAGGCTGAATTCCAACTAAGAATCTGCCAGATCTTTCCTGTGTAAAGTCTAGTTTACAACAGTCTTAGAAGAGTTTGGAGGTGCAGTATAAGCTTCAACCAAATCACTGTAGGACAGTGAAAATACAATAGTGTAATATTTACATACATGATGAAAAAAGACATTTTTCCCCCTCACTGTCTAATATTAAGTGAGATTAATTTAAATTATTTACGTATATTTGTGAAATTCCAGAATAATGACTCAGCTGCTTCCTTACGGAATATTTTTTTTCCCACTTTTTCGATTTGGAACAACACTGAGACTTTAACAGCTTGGAAATGTCCAGATGAGCATTTTTCCTCAGCCCCTGATAGGTTGAGCCACGACGCCGGACTTCATCGGACTCAGCCTCCGTGCCAAACATCACAGACAAATGACACAAATTCAGCCGAGGTGTCAGGAAGAGCATTTTCGATGAGCCGAGTTCATCCTCTCATGGCATTTCCAGATGCCCTGACGGTGCCGTGCTCGCCCGTTTAAAAGATTTGCATAAACACCACAGGACGCACAACCACCGCACCGTCCAGGAGAAAGATGGGGTCTGGGTGGCAAAGGTGAAAGTGTTTTAGTGTGTTTCAACCCAAGAATAAAATGGAATACAAGTGAAGATACTGGCTAAAGCTGCTGGGAGTTAAAGTCTGGCTCCGGCACGAGTTGGACGCCTACTCAGCAAAGAAGAAGCAAGAAGAATACAAAGCCACATTATATTTTGCAGATGCCTTCTAGGTGGTACTCTGGAGCGTCTGTCCATGAGGAAGAATCGGGTTTCGATTGTGCAGAGGTCGGCACATCCGGCTCCCTCCAACTCTCAGGTTTTGGGAGGCTCATTGTTTAAAGCAATGTAAAAGATTCATCTATTTACACCACATGCATGGCAGTACTTTTCTTTCTTTCTTTTTTTTTTTTTTAAAGATTTTCTGTCTAATCAAAGATGACTTGAGGACTGAAATCTATGCAAATAGACGACCAGTCTGTAAGTTTCCTTAGACTTGTCCATATTTTGATTATGAACAAAACATATGCCATTTCTACGTTGTTTGAAAATAAGAAAAATAAATGACTACATCTATTAACTATGAAGTGACGTTAAACTTATTGTAACGTTTTTCAAACCCATCAAAGACTCGCCACAATAAAATCAGTTATTCCTGGTTATTTTCACACTCATTTACTCACGTTGACAAGCTGCAGGATGCAACAAAAGCTCCAGTCTGACTGAAACTGGGCTGCAGGGGTTTCATTGGGCCCTCGACCCCCTTGCACCAGAAAGAGAGCAACCTTATTCCCTGAAATGTAAGACATGTTTCCACATTGGTTGATTTTTAGTTCAGGAACATCAGCCAGAAGCAGTAGCTCATTTACTTCTTTCACAATATTTAAAGAAAGATTCTGATTTTTCTTGCCTAAGTAATTTTATTCATCTGTCACACTCTAATGTTTTGAAATACAGATATTTGTTAACTAAAAATGTGGATTTTCCCAGTTTTGTAGTGATTTTGTTTACCACATAACCAAAAGTTCATTTTTCAAATTGCACATTTTTCCCTCACGTTCAAGGCTAAAATTATTCTTGTTCAAAATTTCAAATCTGATTTTAAATAACCATTATTTTCTTATAATTCTAAAATGATTTTGTTGTTACTGACTCTGTTCGAAATGCTGCATTTCTTTTTTTTTTTATTTAGTCATATTTTTTACGTCAACGATGAGTTATAGGATGGCACTTATAAGAGACTCTATAATAAGAGCTCACTCTGTCAGTTCTGTCCAATGTGAAAAATGTCATCCTTGTCATCGTGGAATCCGTAAAGTTCATGTCAGTCTTCAACTTCAGTCTTTTAGCTGTGGGTAAATTTCATAGGTCTGTCGTTCATCTCCACACAAAATGCATCTCCTGCATGAGGGAGACCCTCCTATAAGGAACAAATGAGTTTGTTAGTGTTTGCCTTCCTTGATTACCTGTTGGAAAAGTACTTTTTATTATTCAGTTGTTATTCCACATCTATCTTCAATCCACTCTTTGTTGTAAGAGTGAGTGCAATTTCAGACAGACACAATTTCATCTCAGTAATTGTTATTCAGGAGACGCCGATGAGGAAGGTTTCTCATCCTGATTGTGAGGAAACCTATGAATTGAACTGATTGTAGATGTCACATGATTGTATGAAATATGCAGTGATATGTAACACTGACCCAGGTTTGAGAAGTGAGGGAGATAGCATGGTTCCTCCATGCTGTTTATTGGGGAATATTGAGCAAAAATGCTTTTTTGGGGGTAGATCTTAGATCTGTGACCACAAATTCTGCCCTGGGATGAAGTTGTATAGTTGTTGTCGAATGAATGAGAGATGCAACCTTCTCCATCCTGTAGTTAATTACCTACACCTTGTTCTAGATGATTAAGCAAATTGGATTTAAATGTAATAAAGATTACATTTTTTGTTGTGCTATTAAATGTATAGATTATATTGTGTGTCAGGGCTCTTTAATCACTATAATTAATTTCAGAGAGCTGGTTGATTAGTTTGCTTGGTGAGCTTGATTAAAGGAAATCTACTTAAGAAGGATGTTCCACATTATTAAGCAGGCCACAGGTTTCAAGCAATGTGGGAAAGAGAGAGGATCTCTGTGCTGACGAAAATCATCAGATAATGCAGTGCCGCTTGACAAGGTATGAAAACATTAGACATTTCCCGAAAACTGAAGAGTTATCGTCGTACTGTGAAGAGATTTGTGGCTGATTCAGAAGAAATGTTGTGCCCTCAAGATTTCTCTCCAGAAGTCATTTGTACGAGTAAAATTGATGAAGGCTCTAACAGGTGGTCGTTACCCTGGCAAGCTAAAACCAAATGTCGTTCAGATAAGTTTTTATCCACAAACGCCTAAACCCCATCACCAGCTAGAGAGCAAAAGACTCAGGCAGTGCTGGAAGCTCTTTTAAATGATAATGAAGCTATTGAATGTGAAACTACAGATCCAACACTGGATGAAAAACCAAATAAATAGTAACAATATTTGAATATGCATAAAATGTTTTATATCACACGCTTCTTTAGTGGAATGACTGAGGATTCTTCAGAAGAGGAAAACACTTGGTCAGATTATCTGCAGGCAGAAAAACGATGTCCGATGACCTGCTGAAGGATGAAACAACAACAAAAAACAACAAAAACAAAACAACAACAAAAGGAGGGAGATAGATAGCAAGTGAAATGCATCAGACTATCAAATTAAGCTTCTATCCATAAAAAATTAAACCATTGTTCTTTAATTAATATAAAGTCATTTGTTTAACACTTGTTAAACTCTTTCCAAGAAAATAAAGTCATTTAATGCTGCCTTCAAGACTCAGTCTTTTGTTCTCTAATTATTCTGGCCACTCACAAGGCTTTAAAGTTAAAGCCACATTCCCAAACGCACACGCATTCACACACTGTCTTCAAATTGGCATGCAACAAGTTGTCTTGCCCATAGAGAATATGCGGCAGAAGAAGTTCCAACCAAACCCACAGTTGCGAAACAACTCTGACCCCGAAATGTGATGGATTTCGTGGAATATGTGACACCCTCCCAAGAATAATTTTCAAAATCCATCTTAAATGTTTTGGCAAGCAATAATTTTTTTGTTTGTTTTGTTATTGCTTTTACCATAATGAATAGAAAATACATAATAGATGTTGACTCAAGAATCTCCACTTTGTTCTCAGGAATTTGTAAACTTGGTCGCTTTGACCATTTAGTTTGCAGTCACTGGTGGCACATTGCATGTTTTTCATCTGCAACATTCTTGGATTTTTAATCACATCCCTCATCTTTGCCCATGCATTCTTCTGTATATTGCATTACATAGAGACAGGCTTCTGCGTGTCATGTAATGACCTGCCAGTTCAAGGACTTTCTAATCCAAAACAGTCAACCAGAATGCATCTTTTTTTTTTATTATTTGTTTTTAGCTTTATGATGGATATTGAAGATTTCACTTTTAAGCAACCAGCATTGTCAAATGGTATTAGACAGGTCTTCACTCTAGTCATATTTCTCAAATACTGGTGTGTTTTGTGTTGTGCACAAACACAAACATATACAGTAACGCCAATTTTGTTTTGTTTTGCCCTCGTCAGTTCTCATTGAGTTTGGCAGGAAACTCTAAATCTAAAAAATGTACCGTGTTGCATTTTATTTCAATAAATTACAGCTGGCTTAAAACATAAAGGTTCCTTGTGTCAAATGAATATTTTACATAAAATGCAACTTTTTGCACATCGACAAAAAGTCGATGTCTTTTCCCAGAGGATCCCTCACAGGGTTCCCCGTAGGACACGGTCCAGTGCCTTCTGCAATTCCACAAAACACATGCATGTCTGAGCGGCCCAGACAGGATCGCTCCTGGGATCACTGGGACTATCCTGCAGATTTTAGATGTGCAGGTTTACAGGTACAAAACTGGAATGAAATGCCTTAATTTTCTCCTTATTGTGTATGTAGGTTTTCCAGAGCCTTAATGACCTAATTATTCTATTCAGGTGTGGTACAGCGGAAGCACATCTAGAGGTTGCAGGGCAGGGGCCCTCCAGGACTGGAGTTTGACACTTGTAGTTCATAAAGATACAGTTGTAGGCCCACCAGCTAAGAACGGCCTCACTTTATGATGCCCAGTCCTTTTTGAAAGAGCTTTAGTCACTATCTAAGCTTCACCACCCCACTAAAAATACCATCATTTATTTAGATTTTTAACTACATTCTCAAAAAAAGAAAAAAAAGAGTGAAAACAGCAGGTCAGGCAGAGGAAGCATCTTACCCTAAAACACATTGACATAGGTGGACGGAGCAGGATTCGAACCAGCAACCCACTGATTGCAGGGTGAACTACCGCTGTCGCCTGTTGTTTATTTAATCTATAACTACTAGAGCTATAAAATGATATACTTGACTTTCAAATGAAAGAGCAGGTTCAACAGATGTGTGAAAAGTAAGTCTTGGGTTACACTGTAATAAGAAATTAGTTGAACCAATTTTATTGAAGTGCTTCAACTGTTAACAAGTAATTCAATGAAGTTTAGGCAATTGAATTTGTTAAGTTTAACCGACTCAAGTTATGTCTATTCAATTTAATTTATTATGTCTTAGAGTTAGAGTAATCTCCAAAAAGTATTTCTAAACTAACATGTTAAAAGAGCGGTCCAACTTAGTGAAACAAATTATTTACTTATTTAAATTAATTACTTTAGTCTTTAAATGCTGAAATAAGTCAAATCTCTCAACAAGAAATTCTTAGAAATAGAAGGCTGGAAAAAAAAAAAAAAGAATCCATCCTATCGCTGATGTTTTCTTCAGTAAAAACTTCTTTGGACTATTTATTTCATGAAGTGTCCTTTATGTCAACGTTGCTTCTTGTTCTTGCGGTTTCGTACGTAGAACAGCAAAAGTAGATTTTATTTGCTTCATTAATAATAGCAATCTCATTTATGAAGCTTTTTTTTTTATTTGGATCAGAGAAAATGCCTGTTTTTTTTTTTTTTTTTTTGTTTTGTTTTCAATCATTATTATTTGAACAAGATATCAAAGGTCGCTTTTCTGGTGCCTCAGGTTGCGAAGCTGCATGAGGAATAAACAAAAAATATTTCTGGAACACTTTTATTTGGACAAAAGGGAACAAAGTGGAGATGCGTGGCCACAGTACACGGCACCATGTACTGTGAAGCATATCGAAGAAAGTCCTGCTGTCAGCTGAAGAAGGGCTGATGATTTGGGTTTGCTTTGCAGTCATCAGCTGGGTACCTTGCAGTTGTTGACGTGATCTGAAATGTAGTCTTTTAATTGCTAGACAACTTGTGAATGCAGAAGCAGACATGCTTACACTGTAAAAAAGGAACCTCAGGGGTTATCACATTAACAAAAGAATATCATGTACTGTTAACTAAATAATTGCATGTTTGAGCCAAAAACATGATACAATCATGTTGCATAAACAAGATATTCCACAACTTCAACGTTTATAAAATTGAATCATGTTGAGCGAACATGATTCATTATAGTCAGACCGATCCTATGCTGAAGACCACGAGTGAGATCACGCGATATCACGCAAGTTCACGCAATATTACGGGAAATCACGGGATATCACGCGAGAATACGCAAGACAATCGGTTTTCTCTCGCAAATGGAATAAAATGTATTCAAGGTGAGATAACGTGATTCAATTACGTCAGCTAGATCTTCCGCCAAAAAAAAAAAGAACGTCGGGGCGTATTACATTAACAAAAAAATATCATGTACCTTTCACACAATAATGTTGGGTTTGAAGCGAAAACGTGATAAAATCATGTTGGATAAACAAGATATTCCACGACTTCACATTTATAAAATTGAATCATGTTGAGCTAACATGATTCATTATAGTTAGACTGATATTGTGCTGACGACAACGAGTGAGATCACGGGATATCACGCGAGAACACGCGAGACAATCGGTTTTTTCTCTCAACTGAACTAACGTGATTGAATGACGTTATCTCAACTTGAATACATCTAATTCCTCAAGCTCCCAGGCCTCTACCAGAGGCCTGGGAGCTTGAGGGTCCTGCGCAGTATCTTGGCTGTGCCAAGATATATATATATATATATATATATATATATATATATATATATATATATATATATATATATATATATATATATATATATATATATATATATATATATATATATATATATTTTTTTTTTTTTTTTTTTTTTTAAATGTTTTTTTTATTTTATTTTATTCAATATCAATATTTGTCAAAGTTAATCTAATAAAAAAAAAACACAGTGACGTCAGTTCCAAAGCGCTATTGTGTCAGACTCATCTCCCGCTGAAGAGGATCCAGCGACATCAAGAGATTACGGAAAATCACGCGAGATAACTGGCTCGCACCTTGTTGGGTTTTTTCAAGGGCAGAGGGGAGATTCCTGGCGTGCATCTACTTAATTTGAAGAAGGTAAGAGTCAAACTATTTTCATCTAAATCCATATAAAAATATGTAACTTAAAATTTCTCTACCATTTGCACCATTTTCTACTTGTTCCATACTTGTGTCACATTATTTCATGTTCTGTAGATTAAGTCGGTTAGGTTAAGGCAGATAGCTTTTTGTTTACATTTATCGCCGCACCATGTTAGGTACATTCTGTGCGAAAAAAGTCTGCAGAGCCATATGTAGTGTAAGGGTCACAAAGCTGCTGCCAGAGACACAAATGGACCCCGGAAATGTCACAGTTTTGCTCCTCCTGAGCTCCCTGGAGGTTTAGTGGATTTTTAACACACTGATCTAACATCAGTCTATTTCTAACTATTTTAATTCTATTTCAGTAATGTTACTATGGAGGTAAATGTAGGTACACACACACACACTTTGGTACCTTTCTATCATCATCGAGATTCTTAATTAATTATGGTAATAAAAAGTCCTACATTTCAGTCGATGAAACCTGCAGAAAGCATTGCTTTCTGAGCTTTGTTAAATGTTCCTAAAATACCTGTTAGTTATGGATTTCTTGTATATTTTGTCAGGCTAAAACTCTCAATGGATTATCCATTATTACAGACTTGAGCTTTCTATTTTTTTTCTTTAAAATACATATTCCTCTGCTGTAAAGATGTTGGGGTTTTTTGGACTCTTCTTTGTTGTCCCCAAATAATTGTAGCTCAGAAACAATATTGAAGTTCATTGGTTTAATTTTGAAATGTTGATGTTTTTTGTGTTGATTGTTTGTGCTCATTTTGACCTTTGTTACTATTGCTTTCTACCATGTTCAATTCACCATTGTTCTGCACATATGTGCTTGCTTACAAGTGTCCAGTGGTTATATTCATGAGGCATTCAAGGGACTTGTACTAAAAGATACAACTCAGTTCAGTATGAATTGCATATTTTAATGGCTGAAAATATATCTGATCTCTTTCAGAACATCACCTGTCTGTAATCCACCTGCTTAAGTTCTGGTCAAGGGGCTCATCGGCTATCAAATTATAGATTTCAGTGGCTAATAGTAAGTTTTGCCAGATCTAAAGTGACTGAATGTAGTGTTAGAGAGCTTATAGAGCTAGAGTTCAGCTAAACATTTATTTGGCCAGTCTGTTTTATTTGTCTTTATTTGCGTGGGGATGTGGAAATGTAAGGAGTGTAGTCTCTCTCTGTCTCGTAGATATGACCTGTTAAAACATTTTAGACTTAAACACCGGCATATGCGACGTTATCCATGCCCACACATAGACTGTCCATGTACTTGTAAGACATGGAATGCTTTGCATATTCATTAAAGTAGAAGGATATAGACTGTGTTGACCATTCTGTACTTTTCACATATTTCTTTGGTGATATATTCATGTCTTTATTTAAACCTCTAACAGCTTCAGTTAGATGTTTAAATGAGATGTTAAACTCCATTTTAGTCATGGCATAATGAAGGGATACTAACAATTTTAAATATCTTTCAAATAGACTGCAAGCCACTGATCACTTTTGTTGTGACTTCCTTTGAATGTAGCTATGTTTTCAAGTGTGTGAACCTATACTGCTGGAGTTTTGAGATTGTTCTCATTGTTTTTTGATCTGCATATTTAGGAAGACACTGCTGAGGTCAGACGAGAGTGCATCCTCAAATGTCTGTGTGTACCTAAATGAAGATCCAGAGAAGCTGGTGAGGGAGTACATGGTATGTTAAATTCTCTTTGTGTTTACAATAGAACTCCTAAGAGTTGTTAAAATACTTTCACCAACTAAGGTCCATGAGTGACTCAATCAATGTCAGTCTTAATTTATTTATTTAATTACATGTGAATTGTCTCTCCCCCAATACCCTTCCATAACTCCCTTAGGACGTTGATGAATGCGCAGAAATGGCCAAAGCCGAGGCTGTCCTCGGAATCGTCATTTGAGCAGAGGGTGCAGAGGCTGCCGATGCACATCTGGATGTTGGGATTGTCCTGGAGGAGGTGGAAGTTATGAACAGCTTGGGCAGTGTATCTTCTGCAATAGTGATGCTGCTGGGACTAATCTATGCACTAAACTTGAGCTACCCTCAAGTTTAGTGCGTTCAGCACTCAACTTGCTCAGTAACTCAAGCATACCTTTGAAGTAATACAGAAAATAATAATGAAATTGGATGGAAAGAACTTATCAAAGAAAGCACAAGTTCTCAATATGAAACTCGCTGCTAAGTTGAGCAAAGTTTCACATGGAAAATGAGTGTTTAAAGTCTGCAGTAGAAAAGATTTATATTGTTACAGTTCTCTAAGTTGAGCAACTATACTGACATGTTTTATGTTGTAAAGAATTGGCTGGGAAATGAAACTGTAACCTTTTTGTAGTTGTTTTTTTATTTCAATGTCCAACTCAGCTGTGTTTTGTGCTGTGTAAAAAAACGATGTATAACAATTCTGAAAATACAATTGTGTTGTACCTTTTCTAATTGTTGAGTGTTCTTCCTACACTTTCACCTAGTGCTATCTTAAAATGCTTGATTAACGCTTGAAAATATGTCTTTGAACTAACATCATGAAATAATGGAAAGGATTTCCACACGATTAACTAGCTGTCTTTTAGCATGAAGCATATTTGTTGAGCTAACTTGCTTTTAGTGAGTTGGACCTACTGAATCAGGTAGTGTGAAGGTACCACTGTAAAATAAGGTGGTTTCAACTAGATTTACATTCATCTTAATGAAGTTACATCAATGATTTGGTCCTAAACATTGCAGATTAGTTGGGCGGGCTGTATTGCACTACACTGGGTCATGCTATAGTAACTGAGTTAAAGGAACCTTTAAAACATATGTTGAGCCAACACATTTCATTTGAATTTGAATAACCTTAATGAATGGAGTTGAGCCAACTCATTTGATTTACAATCATCCATTGCATTACCATAATTCTGGTTAAGCCAACATATTTGGTTTAAATTAGAACAACCTTAATGAATTATGTTTTGCCAACTCATTTTATTTATATAAGAATAACCACAATATATTACGTTGAGCCAACATGTTTGATTTAGAATCACCCATTGAATCACCATTGTAACAAGTGGAGCCAACACATTTGCTTTACATTGGAATAATCTTAATAAATTAGGTTGACCTAACACATTTGCTTTAAATAGGAGTAACACAAGTACATGGTGCTGAAATAAAGCAAAGTAATCAGGTGGAAATCCTTTCCATAATTTTTTTATGTTCATCCAATGACTTATTTTTTTCAGTGTAGCAACTGATTGAATAACAAGCCACCTGTCTTCGAATATGGATCCACACGGGGAATTTGGGAGCCTCTGAACTCATCGGAAAAGACGCAGTTGAACAAAATATGTATTTGTTAAATGAGGGCATCGCTCCTGTCGGCAAGAGCTCTTCACTTGCATTAATATGCAATTTTTTTTCCCTGCAGCCTAAAACATTTGAATGAGCTCTCCAGGGGCCACAGTCAGCCTCACCACAGCAGTGCTTACCACTTCAGTCTGTAGTGGGTTTTTTACCTTATTTTATTTTATTTTCAGGGAACTGAGCACAATATGCAGTGCGCTGGGCATAAAGGATTGGTACAAAATTGTTTTCAAACTGTAACAGAAAAGCTATTGTTCAAGACATGCCGTGACAAATGAGACTGGATCAAGGCTTGAAAAACAAGAAAATGACAACTCAAGAGCTTCTAGGGAGAAAATGTGTGCAGCCATGGCATTTTACTTATCACTCCACAGCATCCTCAGTGGGACAAAGATGTGTTGAATAAAATAGTGTGCGTCTGTTATGAGGGGAGCGGTGGTACGTAAAATAAGGAAGATTATTAGGACCGAAAATTAAGGGGCTTAATTTTGGCTTCCTTCAACCCCAAAGCTAAAGGAAGCCATGTGCATCTGGATCAAGAACCTCTGCAGAGCATGTTTATGGAAATTATATCTGGAACAGTGTCTTTAAGACCGTCTGCCTCTGCTTTTCCAACATCTTCATGAAACATCAAAACCATTTTGTGAATTGATCACACACCCTGAGGCTGTGTGGGGTGACTATTTGTCCAAAAACTCAAAACCCCAAATCAAAGAACTCAAAACTTCAAGGTGATCAAAGGGAAAGTGAATTCAACTCAAATAGCCACCTGATGCAGCGAGGGGTTCCCGGCTTAGGCAGTTCCCAAAAAGATCAAAAGTCAACAATGCAGTTTTTTTGTTGCTTTATTCCACAGTTGCAGGTAAAACATGATACAAGTTCAGGAGCCCTCCTGTTGTATAGTTTGTCTCACCTGTGGACTGACTGACTGACACATTGACTGATAGACTGACTGGTGGCTGGACTAGCTGAGTAGACTGGTAAAAAACCATGTGACCACCCAAGTGCATAATGACACACCTAAAACCTACATATTATTCATGAAACACCCATGTCCCAATCTGAAACTAATTAATTAATTAAACAGATTACAAGCCAAAATTTACTCTAAATAACTGGAATTAAACAAAAATTCTTATTCTAAATCAACAAGAAAGTAAGTAAATAAAAATAAACTAAATAACCAAAATTCTAAGATTTAACTGAATATGGAGAAATTGCTCATACACTGGGTTCATTAAAAAGATAGCAAACACTTTGCAAGTATTTCAAAGTCCATATTTTTTCCAAAAGGTGACTCAAAAGCTTTTGGCTCCAATTACTAAATTAGATTCTGTGCCCTATGTGAAAGCAGGAGAGAAAACATATTTAGATGTCTCTAAATGTGCACTTTAGGTATTTGTTTGTCAATTGTGATAGTCCAAAGTTACAACTTGTGAACTACATTTAAAGTTGCCACACAGTGACTTCATTCATTTCCCACAGCAGAGGACAGCAGATGAGGAGCTTGGATGTTGAGGAGTCAGAGTTTCACTGCTTTGCCTTCTCTGTCAGAAGCTAGTTCTTTCTGCCAACTTTCCCAGCAGCCTCTGCTTCCGCTCATGTCTGCTTGTGCACAGAAACCAGCTGCACTACCTCACAGCCTCTCTGTACCTGAACCCCTCATCTGCCTGGCTGATGCAATAAAACCGGTAGGGAAACAATCAAAATATTAATCCATGTCATGTACTTTATTGGAACACTTATGCCATTTCATTTGTTTTTGGCTCTGTTTTGCTTTTCTAAATTAAGCGCACGTCTGCACTGATTTTCTATAAAAATTAATATTGTTACTTGAAAATTAAGACGGCTGTGGGACATCAGGTATAATCCTGACATGTTTATAAGTTAAATACAGCTATTGAATTACCTTTGAGTTTGTGATGAATGGCTATAAGAATAATCAGACGAAGACTGAAAAGAGGTCATGACCCGCCGAGGTCGTTACAACAAACCAACTTGAGTGCAATCAATATATAGTGTGATAAAGTTCCAGTAAATTTATTAGCTTTTCATTAATATTATAATTTATTGAATGAATATACATACGGGGCGCACAGTAAGCTGTATTTGAAACATTGAGAGACAAACACCCAAAAACATAATTTTAAAATACTTTTTAAAAATTAACTTTACACTAATTCAAAGCTTGTTTCCACAAGATAAGATGAGGGAAATCACGCTCTGGGTGGTTGATGTTTTTACTGTTTGCGCATGCGCGCTTTCACCGTAGGACTTCCGGTTCGTGACTGTCATATGACCTGCCCTCTACTGTCATTTCTGGTACTCCGTATCAGCACATTAAGCACCGAAAGCTTTCTCCGGCTGTCATAATGGCAACACTGGTGGCAAATCGAGCAATGGACGTGAACAACCTCGGAGCAGCTGCGAGGACACACACACAGGCCGTGACGAGGAATTACATCTCCCAGCCGAGGCTAAGTACGATGCTCCACTGTTAGCCGCTAACTGCTACAGATAGCTGCGGCCGTTGCTTGTTGGCTGCTGCTCATGCTGCAGCCACACCGAAGAAATATAAAAATATGTTATTTGAATACGTGAACGACGCGAGCTGTTTATGGGAAGCACTTCCTGCCAATATGCAGTTCGTAAGTGTTAAGACGACAGATTTAAAACCCATGAATGATGTAACCGTGCTAGCTAAAAGAGCTGCGACTTTGCTGGTCGACATTTAGTTCTGCTGTGAGCTGGCAAAGTGGGCTGCGGAAATATCTTATTTTTAACATCGACTTATTTTTTGTTATTGATTGGGAAAGTTTGTATTTATTTATTTTAGTTTCATCACTTCTTTGTACCAAGAGCTAAGAAGTTATGAAGCTGATTTTAATTTCGAACATGATAGAAGTATAAATACTTATATACTAATTGCTAAATATTTACACGAGGAATGAGTTGATCGTTTCCTGATCGTACTGCTAAAGGAGCGTTTGTTACATTTTGCATTAAACCTCGCAGTGATTACCGTCTTTGATAACAAGTAGCATCTGTACCAAGCTAGCTCATTGGTTAGCGATTCTCCCTTAAAACAAGAACTGAGCGACCTAAAATGAACCTTCTTGGGTTTTTCACAGAGATGCACCTTGAACTGGAGTCGGGGACAAAAGTGTTTTAGTTGTTGATCGAGTTGCATCTCAGCACGACGAGCCCAGTCCAAATGTTAGCCGTCAGGACAGAGGATTAGCTCGCTGTGTTGCTCAGCTCATGATGAATGAGACAACGAGCAGGCTTTTGCTGAATGAAAATCTGCATCGGTAAGACCTGGTCCAGCACCTCTGTGTGCACACAGTAACTCGTGGGGTCTCCTTCTGGGCTGAAATCAAAGATCGCTAGCATGATTAATAAATCAGGTGACAGACGGATGGTCGGTCATGTGACTCGATCACGTGCTTGCTGTGAAATAAATCCTGCCGCTTTCTCAGAGCGAGGTTCAGTTGACAGACAACTAAGAGCAATCAAAACTAAAAGTGTATTATTGTTGTTGTTATTTCTACTACTATTATTGTTATTGCTGGCCTCGTCCTACCAACATAAAGCCAGAAATAGTCAGCATAAAAGACGTCCATCCATTTTGATGACGTGACGTTCTACCTCCTTCCGTATTAGATGTTTAACATTGTCAGCCTGCAAATGGTTTTCTTCTGTGATATTTGCTTGATTGCTCTGACATAAATATAAGCTGCAGTCAGATGGAAGAGTCTGAATATGTATTCTCTCATCAGAGAGCCAAACCATCGAAAGCTGCTGTTATATCAGAGCCAGTGGTTCTGCATTTAGTCCAGCTCTGCAGAAAAATTGAAAGCACATCAAAAGCAAAGATTATTCAATCTTCGTAGGGTTGAGAAAATAATGGACAACGCTCATCACAAGACTTTCTTGGGAAGACAGAGCATCTTCAGTCAGAGGTTTTTTCAGATTCAGCCATCACCATCTTCAATAACTCTTTGAAGAATCCAAATTAATGAGTTATGAAAACATTTAATTTCCCTTTGGGATTAATAAAGTATTTTTGAATTTTGACATATTAACCTTCCATCTCAGAGCTAGTGCACATATACCCTCACTCTTAAAAAGCACTGAAAAACCCTGCATTTCAATTTTACATATTTATGTTTATTTTGGAGCACTGTTGCCTTGGAGCAAGAAGGTCCTGGGTTTGATTTTCAGCCCAGAGTCTTTCTGCATGGAGTTTGCATGTTCTCCCTGTGCATGCGTGGGTTCTCTCTAGGTACTCCGGATTCCTCCCTCAGTCCAAAAACATGACTGTCAGGTTAATTGGTCTCTCTAAATTCTCCGTGCGTGCGTGTGTGTGCGCGCATGGTTGTGAGTCCTGTCTGTCTCTGTGTTGCCCTGCGATGGACTGGCGACCTGTCCAGGGTGAACCCGCCTCTCGCCTGTTGACTGCTGGAGATAGGCAGCAGCACCATATTATAAGATAATATATATGGATGGATGTTTATTTAGCAATTCCGTGAAAATAATACTAAAAAATCCTGAGTTGTTTTACTTCACATTGCTTTCCTTTGAGCTGCATGCTGCATATTTCCAGCTCCGACATGACCAGGTCTCTGGTTGGTTATAATAACCCCAAACCTTCTTTCCCATTTTGTGCATCTCTTCACTGTTACTTGTTTGGTGCAGAATGAAAGTATGACAGCTGTGCGTTGTACTCTCGCAAAGCACTAGCCTATAAGATCACAGTGTTAAGGTGCTTTTTCACTATTATATTAATTTGTGAACAGTCTAATGCATAAAGCCAGTGAAAAGCCTTGTCGAGACGGAGCTGGAAAATAAACAAATAAGGAGACTTCTCATCAGACCTTGTCTTTTCTTTTAAGAGGCCTTTGTCTCTCTCATGTCAAATGGGACAAAAGCTATTAGCAGGCGAAATGGCTCGTCTTTGTTTTAGTGTTGCATTCTGTCATTTAGCGAGATGAAAAGGAAACGAGCAAGGCACTATACTTCTTTGTGAAGATTTAATTATTGGTAATAATGTAGTCATGGTAAACAAATGTTTCATCTGTCATTACGAAAGTAATTTCTATAAAATCAGTGTTGAAACACCTCTGCAATTCACATTCTAATAAGGCTTAAGCAGCTAGCTTGTCAGTGGAAAAGTCCAGTGGGCGGATGTCTTTATTCTTCTTCTAAAAGGACATTAAAATGTGAGCTTGGGCTTTGACACTATTTCTGTCTATAGCATGAAGAGACACCAGACCTCGTGAATGGTGCGACCGCTCATGATTCACTTCCCCATATTCCTCATCTTAAAAAAAAAAAAAAACTGGCCGGTGTGTTTGGGGAAGTACGGCTGCATTTTGAAATTCACAAATCTCCAATCAGATCTGCTACGTCAGCCCCCATCCATGGGACTTGTCTGCTGCGATTCCTTCAATGATAACAATGCAGTGACCTTTTTCAACCTGTCGCAATCAGTGATAAATCAATCAATCAATACATTAAAACAAGCTCAATTATTTCCATTTACATAATTTATTGTTTCTCTCTTTCTTTCCCCTCTTTCCTTCTACCAAAAAATTAGATGATAAAGTGTTCAGTCTGGTGTTTTAGTCTCAATTAGCCTTTTTTTTGGTGAAAGACTTCATAATTAATTTTATTGATTGTTTCAGTTATTTTGCTAATTTATTTTGGATACTTAAAATGTCTTTTGGTTCCAGCGTTCAACGTCAAATAGAATCTGCTGTCGGAGAGATCGATTTTCAGAGGCAGCATTTGTAGCTAAAATTGCAACTGAACTTAAACGACTCTTTGAAGAGTCTGTCCCACCATAATTTAAACTGAAAATGAAAGAACCAACATGACCATGTAAAGAGAGACAAATGAATGATCCTGAGCTCCTGAGTTTGAGGCTGTCTGGGGCATTTTTCTTTTGTTGTCTCAGCAGTAAGAGGAAATTCTGACTTGGAATAAAAAGTGACATGTGGGTCCCAGTTCCTGCTCGTTTGTGCCCCGTGCTTCTCGCTGTGTGCATGCGTTCGTTTGCAGCAGCGATGAGGCCCTGCAGCTTTTAGGTAGCAAGCATTCCCATGTCCAGTTCAACTGTGGGAATCCCTTAAAGTAGAGGCCAAGATGTGATTGTGAAGCTGCACATCACAGCAGCCACTGCTTTGTGCTGTGCATTGATTGCCAGAATGATGATGCGCTCCCATCTTCATCCCAGCACCTATTCCCCTTTTCCCTTCTCCCTTTGAGACTCTCTCTCTTTCAATGGGGAAATGGAATTGTGTTGGAATGCTCTGTGCCTCTTTTCTTTGCCACTTGAATGGGCTCTTTAGTATTTCGCACCAAGATGTCCTTCAGGGTGCGAGGTCAGGCTACCAAAACAGCTTCTAGTGGCGGATTAGAACCAATTAACATCTTTGTACACAAAGGGCTCTGGCAGCTGAACAGGCTGCAGGGTGACCCACACTGCTGTTGCATGCCAAGCCAGAGAACCGCTGCACTTGAGCAGAAATAGCAAAAGAGGGGTGGAGAAAGTTTTCCAAACCTAATGAGCAATGTTGCTCCTTCACACCCCATGAACATATAGTCCATTGAGCACTCGTTACCTTGTAAAATTAAAGAGCAAACCACGTACTTAATCGCTACAATACATATAAGTGGGCACCTTGAACTATTGATTTTTTATTTTTTTTTCAAATGAAAGTAGAAACTGTATAAGGACAGCACTAGACTGGGGAGGTCGGCTGTTTCACAAAATCGTGAGGATTAGGTAGAGATTTTCTTCTCATCCTACCTTAATCTATCTGGATAGAGTTTCCAAAAGCACTGACCCATTCTGTGAAGAACGTCTGCTCTAGTGCAGACCAGCAGCCATACTTACTGCAGGAAGTATTTTTTTTTATCGCTTGTATAGGAGCCTCCTTGATTACAGGTAACTCGGGGTAGTCTTTAAAAAGTATTAAACAGTAAAAAGGTCAAAATTGACATATTTAGGGCCGTCATGCCCTTGTAAAAATGAGTCCTATGCTTCACTTCGTCCACAGGTTATTGTCTCTTGGTTATTGAGAAATTACTGTTTCTGGAGATGTGCACTCTGAAGTTTTAAATTGTATCCAATTGCTAATCTCTGCATGTCCAATCGCAAGCGGCAAATAACAGGATTATAACACACTTGCTGTGAAACACACAGCAAGTGTGTCTTTGTTTTGCAAAAGAAAAATGAGAGCTCTACATAAAATCACTTGCAGTTCAAAAATGTACTTCAGCGAGGATATTTGGGACAAAGTTAGAAAATGTTAATTAACATTGGTCCTGATCATCATGAAGATGCATACAAGGGTTTACTGTTCAAAGATATCTTTATGAGGCATTTTTTTGGCATCTAGTTCTTTTTATTAATTGCGAAAAATATGAAGTTCTTTGTTCATTCAACGTTCTGTTGAACCACAACTCTATTTGTAAAACCCGAAAAACATTTAATGTGGTTCTTGATTTGAGTTTTCATTCGTTTCATTCATGTTTGCTAAATAAATACATTCATGTCTTGTGTTTCAGCCTATTCCACCGTGTCTGGGGTAAACGGACCTCTTGTGATCCTGGACAATGTGAAGGTGAGGCTACTGGAAATGTTCGCTTTAGGCTGGGCTTTTTAGTTGAAAAGTTGTATTATCTTTAGTTGAAAATCGTAACCCTTCCCCCTCTGTGTGTTAGTTCCCCAGGTACGCTGAGATTGTTCATCTGACCCTCCCAGATGGCACCAGGAGGAGTGGCCAGGTGTTGGAGGTTATCGGCAGCAAGGCAGTTGTTCAGGTGAGAAACGGAGGACGATCTCTGCAGGACCAGAATAATCGACCAATAACCACACTGATAGAAACTCAACACTGTTTCGCTCTTTTATTCTTAAGCTCT
Source organism: Poeciliopsis prolifica (assembly GCF_027474105.1). Classification (NCBI taxonomy): domain Eukaryota; kingdom Metazoa; phylum Chordata; class Actinopteri; order Cyprinodontiformes; family Poeciliidae; genus Poeciliopsis; species Poeciliopsis prolifica. Next base: position 19,113,130 of record NW_026562380.1, on the reverse strand, counting down.
TGTGCCACAAATGAAAGAAGGTGGAAAAAAACTATTATTGAGTAAATGTATTTTTTAGGTTAGGAATTTATTGAATAATTATTTTGGCAGAACAAGGCTAGGTGATTTGAACCATCAGTTTGTTTTACTTACAGGTTCATTTTATTAACAGTCGTACCTCTTATTATTACATATCGGGTGTTGTCTGCTTTATTTGTCCTTCCCGAACAGAGGAAAAAATTGGCCTTTTTCTCCTTCTACTTCATCAAAGTCCCTGTACCTGGATTATGGGACCAGATATTTCCAGAAACTCCACAACCTCAGCTTTCAGCTCTCTTTGGTTGAAGTCGGGTAAATGGAGGCATGATCTCTTTTATAACACGGTTCAAGCATTCGTCTTCTCAAACACTTTGAGAAGGAAGCAACTGTGTGTTTCCTGACCACACCAGATAATTTATTATTGATTGAATACCATGGAAAGTTTTGAAAACTTAAAAAAAAGAAGGGGAGAAAAAAAAAGCCAGCTGATACATGTTTGCAGGAAGCAACAAAAAGCTATTTGCCTTGAACATTCAGTGATATTACAATGGTGTTTATTCACTGGGTTTTTCCACTTGTGTGTCTGGTAATTACTTTCTTTGTTTGTTTGGATCATTCAATTTCTTTTTCCACAGGCAGGAGAGACGGCTTTGGCTAATGTGGGTTAAATGTTTACAGAGTTGCAGCAGCAACAAAACGAGACCTCAAATAAACCTAAAAAGATGAGGCGTATGAATCTTAGACTCATTTCTGTGAAGATCACCCATAAGGTCATGCAGCGAGTCTATTGGTGAACAACGGTGGCATTTCTAGTGCAGTACGGAGAGCGTTTTCAGCTGCAGCACGTTCTGTCTGTGTTTGTGTCGCCGCAGGTGTTTGAGGGGACGTCAGGCATCGATGCCAAGAAGACGGCCTGCGAGTTCACCGGCGACATCCTGCGCACCCCGGTGTCAGAAGACATGTTGGGTACAAATCCCATACTTCCTTTAAATTTAGTTATTAAACCTCAGACAGCATTTTGATTCAGGTTTATCTGTTTTTGTTGTTTGTTTTTTGAGGTTTCTTTTTATTTACAGACACCTCCGCTATAATATGTCGTTTTTTTTTTTCCATTTTTACCTCCTCTGTGCTAATTTACTTGGATCATCTGACTCCTTGGTAAACTGAACAAAATACACCCTGAATCAAAGGCTTCATTTGATGTTCCTGAATGTCTCAATCAATGTGATTATCTCAGTGCAGTGCAAGGTTAAATACATTTGAGTGCAAACAGAAAGTAAAGCTGCTTTTGTTTCTCAAGTGTCATTAATCATGTCCCTGAATATATAATTAATTATTTGTACTTGCTACTTGTGGGTTTGACGAGAGCCAATAGACCCGTACTTATAGTCTTAAGAGTTTGGCAGAAAACGGAATAGATCAGACATCCGAGGGAGTAATCTAATAAATTTCTTTGTATTGCTGTCTTAGTAATGAATTCATCTGCCATATAAATCAGACAGAAATTTATCAGACTGAAGTCATGATTAATTGTTGACTGAAAAAAGGAAAGAAAAAAAAACTCTTGTTTTCAGGGCGCGTGTTCAACGGCTCAGGCAAACCCATCGACCGCGGACCCAGCGTTCTGGCCGAAGACTACCTGGACATTATGGGTACGGCCTCGTTTGGTTTTTGAGCATTTTAAATGAAGAAGTGTTGCAACGTTGGCATGTCACTGCGTACCGTTATGAGTAGGAACACATCAAGGAGAAAATACGAGGCCTCTGGCATAGAGAGAGCTTTGGGGCTTTAGCCAGACATTTCTGTGAAACTGTCATCTAAACTTTTTACTGTCTAGATTCAAATCTAAAGAGGAAATATTGATTTTATTTTTTATTTTTTGAGTTAATTGAATCAGTTCTTTAGTTAATAGAAGGCATGTTTTGCAGCACAGCTGATTTTCCTTTTTAAAGAAAAAAACAAGACATCTTCTGAAATCTGAATGTGTTTGTGTTCGATCGCAGGTCAGCCCATTAACCCTCAGTGTCGAATCTACCCCGAGGAGATGATCCAGACCGGTATATCTGCCATCGACGGCATGAACAGCATTGCAAGAGGGCAGAAGATTCCCATCTTCTCTGCTGCTGGGCTGCCTCATAACGAGGTGAGACTTTCCCACCACAGGTTCAATCATAGCTTTCCTTCCATCCAGTTTTCTGAACTATGTCAAGATATATTTACAGGAAAATACTAATTCGAGAGCATGGTGGGAGAGAGGGATAAAATACAGTAATTTCCCCAGAAAAATAAAAGGGAGACTTGAGAGGTATGGGGATAACACAGGAATGATGACGGCCCATGGAATTAATAACAAACATGTTTTGAGATAATTTAGTAATAAAAATAATTGGGAATTTCAATAGAAAACGTAATAAATAAGGAACAACAAATCAAACGGTTAGAAAACAGCTGCTGATACCATTTAAAAATGTTTAAAAATTACTACACATCTGCAGTAAATACTATTTACTAATACTACATATATCTGGGGGAGATGAAGCCAAAATGTGGAAATGTTCAACATAGGAAATGATTGCAGGAATGTTGGGGTTGTGTAGTTAAAGTTTGCTGTTAGTAATTACATCAAGTAAGCTTATTGCACTGCACCTCTGTTTAGGTGCTTTGTTATGTTAAATTGCTATGTTATGTATGCTGAACTTATTGTCAGTGAACCGGTTTTCATAGAGTTAAGAATAAATACATTTGCTTGTACTGATGGGGTTTGTAATTGAAAGAAAAGAAAACAGTGGCTGATGAAATGTCTGAGAGACTGGTGGAGAAAATGTTTCATTTCCACCCTTGGTTTGGAGAAACAGAATTCGGGACGAACAGACGAGCTAAGAGCTTGTTAAAGCTGGCTCACTTCACCTTCATGTTATTGTTGCCGTCGCATTGGTCTGCTTTTTAATAGATTTTTTTTTTTCCATTGTAGTTATATCTTCTTAGACTCTTTGTCTGTTGCCTATTCATAATAACAATGCTTCATGTGAATCACTTGGAGCCAGCCTTGATGCGTTGCATAAACCCAACCAGAAAACTATCTGGCACAGAAACCACAAGAGAAGCTTTACGTGTGCTGTTCTCCTTTCAGATCGCTGCTCAGATCTGTCGCCAGGCTGGCCTCGTGCAGAAGCCCAAGGACGTGATGGATTACAGCGCTGAGAACTTTGCCATTGTCTTTGCAGCCATGGGGGTAAGCAAACAAATGACATCCTGAATCCGACAGGTTTGTAACCAGCCACTCTCCTGTCGCCCTCATTTCTAAAGTCAGCCTGAATTTGCACTGCTAATCTCTGAGGTGACGCCTTGCCCGCTTTCTCCAGGGTTCCCTTTTATTCATCAGGTGGATTTAACCTTTAAGTTCATCTTTTTACTTCTGCACTTGTGAGCATATTCTCCAGCCATGAAGGGAAGTTCCTTATTCAACAGTCTTTTCACACCTTCAGGCATGGCAGTATCAGGTTCTCTGCCTCTCAGCTGCTCCTTCTGGCTGCAGTAATGCCTCCTTTGTGACAACTTGACCCTCTCCCGACACATACATGTACACAAGGGTTTGTGTCTCTCTAGCTAAACGCTGATCTGTCCTGCCTTTCATTGGGATTACTCTGGCAGTGGCATGTGAAAAGGCATGCATGTGCATTTTCAAAAGGAAATGGTGTATATTGTAACAGCACCGCATATGTTTATTGTAGCATGGGTGGGAGGGGACCAAACGGAAAGCATTAATAGTCTTTTTTTTCTCTCTTGTGTAGTTCTGGCTTTTTTTCTGTCTCTCATTCAGCTTTGATAATTCAACATCTATCGTGATAATATTCTCTTTTTTCAGTGCCTGGTCAACCAAATAATCTAACTGTTTTACTGATTAAATTGACACAAATTTATGATGAATTTTGTACCCAAATTTTGTATGGGAAAATGTATCCTGTTATTGTACCATTCTTCATCAATCATCCTCCAAAAGTTAAATTAAATTTAAAAATATAATTGTATAGTTATGCATTTCTGGAAGACTGGGAGATTAATACCTGAGCACCAACTATAAGGTCTTTAAAAATACAATCATTAAGAAAAAACAAACAAAAAAACAACTAATAAATTAACGATGCCTATAGCCTGGTGGGGGCACAAGTAAAACCTGGTGACCCGCCAGGCTTATAATACACTGAGGGAAACGCTGCTTACTGTTTAACTGGGGGGACATGGCTGAATCAATTTTTAATTCTATTTCCTTTCAGTCAAGTAAACAGATGAAAGAATGAACTCATCACATCCGGTGGTTTACTGTAAATGACCACAAATGAGAAAATGTAGGTCTGACATTTAGAAGAGGCGTGTTTTGCTGAAGCGTTGGTCTTTCATGCTTTCAGCAAGAGAATTTATGTTTATGAATCAGATAAACTGCTTTGCAGTAGAACAAGAGGGTACATCAGCAAAATCAAATCATTTATCAAGTTGGGAAGCTGTACTTGCAACCATGGCGGGGCAGCCCCTGCCCCCCCAACCCCTCCCCAGGTTTTAAACTTCATACACAAGGTTTAAAATTCAAATAAGATTCTGTGATCAGTATGTTAGAAATACGTTACATCACTTTCTGATTTTGAAACTATCTCCCTTTAGCTATAATTTTATTTCATTATTCTTTTTTATTTTTATTTTTTTATTCTTTCAGCACAGAATAATAATATATCATTGATATTCAATGCTCAGAGATCAAACTTTTATCTTTAAACGTATCTGATCTTCCCAACAGCATTTCTGATAAAATGTGTGAATATTGGTTCTAGAACAAAAGATTCTTAATGACCTTGTGTTGTCTCAGGTCAACATGGAAACCGCTCGCTTCTTTAAGTCGGACTTTGAGGAAAATGGCTCCATGGACAACGTCTGCCTTTTCCTCAACCTGGCTAACGATCCCACGTGAGATACATATAGAAACCGTTTACTGTTTTCTGCTGCTTATTTTATTGGCTTCACACCGGAACACCATTTTATTTTATTTTCTTTGGTTTAGCAAAATTGAGTGTTTTATGTTTTCTGTTCCCTACCAGAATTGAGCGCATTATTACACCCCGCCTGGCGTTGACCACAGCAGAGTACCTGGCTTACCAATGTGAGAAACACGTTCTGGTCATCCTCACTGACATGAGCTCCTATGCTGAAGCCCTAAGAGAGGTACGAGAATCATTTCTACAACATCTGATGTGTGTGCAGTGGTCATTGTAGCAAGTGAAAGCATTGGAAATGGAACTGGCCCAACCACTGAACCCTGTGGTGCTTTATAAGTAACCCTGGAGAGTGAAGAGGATTCACTAGTGACATGAAGAAACTGGAGTCTGTCCAGCAGGAGCCAAACAGCCCAGTGCTGTTCTCCATCATCAGGCCTTTCTAAGAGAACAGTGTTGACAACTGGATGAAATTAGTGACTTTCACTGTTGCTTTTTTCCTTCACCATGATGAGCTCTAAGACCTGACTCAAACTTCTCAAACAGCTCTCGGAGAAAGTAGGTAAAGGGAAACACTTAATTTGACGGGATGTGTATTAAGACTGACATGACAGTGTCAGTTTCCCTAAGCGTTGCATTGAAAGACCATTTAAAAGTGGCAACTTTGCATTAAAAGTGTCATTATTTACTGAATGTCACTTCATGATAACACTCAGACATTCATAAAGGCTCCTTCATGTTCATGACGAATGTCATGTTTATGACACTGTCATGTCAGTCTTATGGACACCCCATCAAATAGAGTGTTACCAGTGAAAGCAGCTATTTAATTTATTAAGGCAATTAAAGAAAGTTGTAAACATAGAACTTAACTTTTTTGCTTTTAAATAACTAGTTTAAAAGCGAAACACAGTTTGATGGGACAGATGAAGCTAATACTTTGGATAACTCGGTTATTTGATGACCTTCTTACCATGAATATACAAAGAATTACATTTTTAATAGGATCTATTTTATGTATGAAGAATTCCACTGTGCAAAGCTCAGGGAGTGGATGACTCCACAGAGCTGAGACTCTGTAAGTGGAACTACTGAAGTAAGAAACCTTGGATTTCTCCTCCGTTTATACGCTCTTCCACTTTGGTGAACAGTTTTATTTTGTACAGAGTGTGGACTTTCTTTGGTGTGTATTTCCACTCTTCTTTAGTGTTCTGGGAAAAGTAAAGAAACAACTTTGCAGTAAAACACTTTGTCTCGTTTCACACAAAACAAACGAGCAAACTAAAATGTTTAATTTGCGGAATTTCTAAGGGGGAGAATAAAGCCAGACATGGTCCGAAACTGAAAAACTTCAACACAAAAGACCTGACTGAGAGCACACGGAGGGAAAACAAATGAATTCTCAGGAACCTGAGCAGAATTCAAGCCTCTCGTCTCTGCCCATTGTGGCGCTGGAATCCTCCTTCCCGTGTCGTACTGTTCACCGTCTCAATGCGTCGCCGGCAAAATGGAGGTCTTTAAATGTTGTACGTGCATGTTCCCTTTTTGTGGTGGTTGGCCATAACCTTGGTCTGTGTACAGCTGCAGCATTTGTCAGCTAATAGCCAGACAGCTTCATGGGTAATTCAGTCCATACAAAGAGCCAGGACATCATCACTTACTTCCATTCTCATTCATATGTGAAGGTTGAGTTTTGTCGCATTGAGTCGACTGTTCACGAGTGCACCGTGCCCATTAACCTGTGAATCCAAGGATAAATGGGATGCATTTTCTTACCTTCTTACTCCCATTTCACTTGACTTGATGTCAGCTTTTTGCGGTAATTTCCGCGGAGCTTCTGAAAGCAAAATTTACATCATGAATAAGCGGATGTTAGCCTCTGATGATGCTTCATTAAGAAGTTATAACTCCCCCCCACCAAATATAAGATTTAAATTATTTTTCTGGAATAGTTGTTGGCTCAAACAACAAAGTAAGAAACTTTGAATAAATGTTATCAATTTTGTACTCTTATGCCATGATATTGTACAGTCATGAGTTTGTGATATTTCTAACAAATATGCAAAAAACTTTTTTTAAAATAAGTTACATACATCAGCTTTAATAAAGGACATTATTTGAAATGTTAAGCTGTTTTCCTTTTTCATTTGTCTTGATAGAATTTTATTTTTTATCTGAAACTCTGAATCAGTCCCGGCACAGAGCTCAGTGGGAGGACAGAAAGTGACTGAAGAGAAGATTTAACTGAGAAGTAATGGTTTCTTGTGTTCTCTGACAAAATATCATTTTTTTTTTTTTCTGTCAGGTCTCTGCTGCTCGAGAGGAAGTGCCCGGCCGCCGAGGCTTCCCCGGTTACATGTACACTGACCTGGCCACCATCTACGAGCGTGCCGGGCGAGTAGAGGGAAGGAACGGCTCCATCACCCAGATCCCCATCCTCACCATGCCCAACGACGGTGAGCAGCAGCAACAACACACCCCGAAGCTCTTGGGAGTTTATTTAGACTACGGTTTGACCAGCCTCCCCCGGCACTACTAGGAAGCACGATTGTCTAATTTAGTCAAATATTTCTTCTACCACAGTTGTTGAATACAGCTGGGGTTTGTATGTATTTTTTCAAGGCGCATCTTGAATTGTGGGAACTTTTGGTTTTGTGTCCCAGACATTACCCATCCAATTCCTGATCTCACTGGATACATCACAGAGGGCCAGGTCTACGTTGACAGACAGCTGCACAACAGACAGGTAGGAGAATTTCAGAAGTTCTTCATATAACATGAACATTTCTTGCTCTTCGTCGCCTAAAACAAACCAAAATTCTGAACCTTATTTATCTGTGATTTGGCTAGTCCAGATAAATTTTGCTGGCGATAAATTGACACGAGTTATTGTGATAAACAATAGTATTGTTGTTTTTAGACCATTTTAAAGTAATGTAATGGAAATGGCGTAATAATGCAAGAACCCTTTGTCAAAGATTAATAAGATTTATTGTAAAGCCTAAAGAACATTTAACACTGCAACAGGAAGTAATTTTAAATATCCAAAATAAATACACAACAAATGCAATTAATTCTGAAGCATGTAAACAAAGCTGCGCTTCAAAGAAAGGGCTGGAATGATAAAAACGGAAGACTTTTATCATTCAGATTTTGGTAGAAAAAGTGACAGAGAAAAACGATAAATCATGCAAATGGGAATCATTGAACTTGTTTTCAATCATCATTAATGGATTAGGTGATTTATTGCGACTGGGCTAGGTGGAATTTCATTACAGGGAATCAGTCCCACCAGTTGCACATCTGTTTGAAGCGTCCAATTGGTGAACATGAATGCTGAAGTTTTTGTAAAGTTTCCCAGAACAGACTTGAATCATAGATTTTTACATCAGGGGCCTGCCTGCTCATTGCACACTGTGTTTTAGATCTACCCACCCATTAACGTGCTGCCCTCGCTGTCCCGTCTGATGAAGTCAGCTATCGGCGAAGGGATGACCAGGAAAGACCACGCCGATGTGTCCAACCAGCTGGTAACAAATCCCGTCTAAATCCCGTCTGGGCACCTGTACGTTTTAGTTCCTCCCTGGTGGTACCAACAACCTCCTCAGCAGGTTCTTCTTAGACCTCCTGATAAGCCGTCATTTGATCGTTAAACCCTGGAGAGAGCTAAAACGTGGAGGATGCCAGCCCTCCAGGCACCGCTGGTTTAAGGTGTGGCCAGTGAGCAGCCATCAAGACCATGATGAGTTCCTGTGTTTGCTTCCAGTATGCCTGTTACGCCATCGGTAAAGACGTCCAGGCCATGAAGGCTGTAGTGGGAGAGGAGGCCCTTACCTCTGATGATCTCCTCTATCTGGAGTTCCTTCAGAAGTTTGAGAAGAATTTTATTGCTCAGGGTAAGAAACGAAGAACAATAACTTGTGATGAAGTTGTGCATTGTAAATTTCTGCCCTTAAATTTTGGCCAAGTCCCTGGATCTCTAGATCTTTGAAATCAGCCTTTGATCTGGGTTTAAAACTAAACGTATAATTGTTTGCTGCTCAGCCACCGTCTTGCCTCTCTGAACTGTTTGAGTGGATGTGGCGTATGGGGTTCTGTGTGGTTAACGTCTGTGGCCCCGGTCTCCCTCAGGTCCGTACGACAACAGGACGGTTTACGAGACTCTGGACATCGGCTGGCAGCTGCTGCGAATTTTCCCCAAGGAGATGCTGAAGAGGATTCCTCAGAGTACCTTGGCTGAGTTCTACCCCAGAGAATCTGCCGCTCGCCACTAAGGCTCGTTCAGGTCCGCCTCTCTCCTCCTTTTGTTTTTTCTTTCCCTCCCTTTCTCCTCACCTACAATCTTTCACCCTGGTGGTCTCGACAGCTTGGGTCGTCAAGCCTCGGCTTGTCTTATCTCAAGCTTCACTTTTCGCCTCCAGGTCAACTCTGTCTGTAAATCACCTCCGCCTTCAGCACCTCCACCCTCCCCTCACCCTCATTCAGGAAGAGGACAGACCTTTCCAATATGTGGTTGTACTGTAGTTTATCTGTATTCTCCAGTCAAGAGTGGAAAGTGTTGGTGGTTCTAGTATCTGTTTTTAAGTGCAAACTGGTGAACATATCATAGTAGTTTGAGATCAGTCCTTATTTATTATAACCTTCTGTCGATCAACACACGTTGACTCCAGAAACAAACCAGGTAAAGAAAGTTGCATCTATATTTCTAAATTAAGGGACAAATTTAAACGTCATTGATTCAACTTCCTAGTACCATATTGCTATTAACTGAAAATGCTTTTATCGTCATGTTTTTTTTTTTTTTGTGTTGTTTGTTTTTTTGTTGTTGTTGCTTGCAGAAAGCTGCTGTTAATTTGTTGGGTTTTTTTCCAATCGCATCAAATTCAAACCTCTTAAGAAAATCCACCCAGAGATGTGGATATGAAACGGATCAGAAGTTTGTTGTATGTTTTCCCATATTTCCTTTTATGGGCTCACTGGCCCCTATCACATAAAGGTGTAAGTTTACATTACATTAAGTTTTTGTCGATAAGATGATATAAACATATAATGAACATTCCCAACTGTGTGCAAAAAAAATGATTTGTTGTGCAGTTATAGCCGTTTGTGAGCATGTGTATGTGAATAAATTAATATGTAAACCCTTTGCTGTTCCTCTTTCTTGAACTGCATTAGCTTCTGTTTTTGTTTGACATTTAAGTTAGTTATCAGATCAGAACGACATCCTGATTGTTCACAATAGAAATGCTTTCAACAGATCATACTGTTTATGTTTCAAATCAAGAAGTCTTTCCATGATATCAAAGAAAAGCTCTTGGAATAAATTATTTGCTTGTTCTGGGATCTGACAAAAAGCTCATTCACCATCAACGTTGGATAAATCTGTGAAAATCTCTTAAGTTAAATTAATCATTATTAAAATTATATCTACTAATGTGAGGAGAAATGAATAAAATGCTGATTTAACAGTTCAGCATTGTATTGAAATCAACTTTATTTTTCTGAACATATAGGAACCAATCGGTGCATATTTTTCACTTCAGCAGCTGATCTGCCAGATTCTTGGAACCAAAATGTAGGTATAGAAGTTTATATTTATGATGATCTTACACTGAAACACAGAATCAGAAAGAAAAAAACAAAAACAAAATAGCCTTCAAAATCAAGATCTGGTGGAAGGTGTAGCTGCTTGAGATGCACAAGAATTAGTTGTTCAGAAACCAAAAGAAAAGATACCTTTGAACAAATAATGAGCTAATAAAGTTAAAGTGTCAAATGCTGACTTCTAAATTCAGCTGTCAATGGTGTTTTTCTGATATTTTTGAAGTCTAACTTGATATTCATTTTATCTGAATGAGGAGCGTTTAAACTGGCAGCAATCTGAGACGTTAGCATTTCGTATGGACTGTTGAGAAAACATGTTTATAGGCATGTTAAATGTTATTTGTGGAAACTCACCAGTCAGTTGAAGAGAACAGCACAGTTGTAGAATCTACTGGCAAAGTCTTTTTGGCTACTTAGAATTTACTGCCGATTCAGCAGCAGATATGCTTGTCTCCTGTAACGGTAAGTTGTTTCTCCACTAATGGCACAGCTGCAGGAAAGTGGCAACTCACTCCTCCTTGCTCTGATTGGCTGTTTCTCCCTGGGTGGAATGTTTTCTGCAGATGGCAGCAGGACTACATGGAAGAGAGAGAGGCTTGAATTTTTTTGGTTTTCTTACATATATGTCTCACTGTCACGTCAGTGACATTTTTAATAAGCATATTTGGTAACACTTTATTTGACAGGGTGTGCAGAAGGCTGACATGATGCTGACAAACATAACATCTGTTATGAACATGAAGGAGTTTTTATGAATGTTTGACTTGTCATGACGCATCATTCGGTAAATAATGCCACTTTTAATGCGAAGGTGCTTTAAAAGTCCATTAAAAGTGCCAACTTTGTATTAGTTTGTAAATAATGTCACTTTAGTGCATTGTTGCTCTGGTTGACCAGTTTGTGAAACATTGGTTCTTCCTCCAGATGCTTTCAATAGAAACTCAGAACACAGGCTGCTCTCAAGGAGGTTAGCAGTTCAAAGTACATATGACAGCCTCCCACTTTCAGCTCAGCTTCGACGGCTTAATTATTAATCTCATTTCATCATAAATGTCTTATGTTCGCCATGAGACATTAAGGAACGGCTAAACAAATCATTTGCATTGTACGAAGTGTGACAGAAATAATCTTAATAGGATCAGTATTCAACCTTTGAACTTATCAATTAGGTCAGATCTGGTAATACTGGACTGTACTATATTGTGAAGATTTGAAAAAAAAAAAACAGTATACATGCATCATATAGTCAATAAATCTTTATGGGATTCTGGGAACTTTCTCTGCTTTGACCTGATTCACCAGCTGACAGTAGATCTTCTGAAGTTGCCCGGTTCTGATCCAACCTCTTTAAAATAATCGATTCTCAAACCTGCACCGCAGGAACCCATTTTAGATTTCAACCAAAACACAGCATTTCTGTCTGTTCCCTGCAGAGTTGCCGACAGTATTAAGATTATTTAATCCAGAGAAACTCCATGTGTAGTTTATGATTATAATTTAGCACTCAAAATGGAATGCTTTTATCAAGGCATGCTTTGCAAAAAGTAAACACTAAGTATAATATACCAGGCGTCATCATGATCATAATAATATTCTTGGTAACACTTTATTTGAAGGGGTGTGAATTAGAGTGACATAACTCATGAATATGAAGGAGTCTTTATGAATGTTTATGACTGTTGTCAGAAATTCAGCAAATAATAGCAGTTTTAATGCAAAGCTGCTTTAAAAGTTGCATTTAAAAGTCTATTAAGAGTGTGAAATGTGCATTATTCAGTCAGTACTGACCCTTTTAATGCAAAGTTCTATAAAAAACTGCATAGAACGTGAATTAAAAGTGTCAGGTTTGCATTAAGTGTCATTATTTACCGAATGACCCTGGCTAGACACCAAATCACTGGTTTTCACTAAACTTCTAGAACTGAAAGGGGACATACTTCCTTGCACAAGTGAATCAAATTACTTACGATGGTTAAGAGATTCGGAGGGACAAGCTGCATTTTATTACACTTGGACTGTACTCTACTGTAATCCCATCCCACTCTCCTTATCTGCCTTCTATTTGCTGGTGTGTAGCAAGTGAGGAACTTGCTTCCGGTTAGTTCAAGACTTTCTCACCATGGCTGAAGAGGGACTCACCGTGAATATTACAGACTTGCCACACAAAGGTAAATCTTTCAGAACAGCATTCAATATATTTTTTTAACCAGTACATTCAAAATATAATAGACTATGTACTTCTTGGTATATTAAGAACTCAGCAATGTTCATACCAAAAAGTATATTCTTGTAGTGAAGTATGTATTGGATTCAGTCATATTCAATCATAGTGTTGCTGGTGAACCTCTGTGGTGACAAATCTCACCCATTGGTTCTTCTTGAGTGGGGAGAGAGGGAAGGGGTCAAAGGTGCTTTCATTTCGGACCCCATCGACATCAATGGGCTGCTTGTGGCAGAATGTATTGATAAAATTACCTGTTAATCTGTTCATATTTTACAGTTTTTCAGATTTGGGCTGTGGGCCTCGAGTTTGATACATTTGTTATAGAGGTTGTGCATCTTTACTTTGGTGGCTTTGAATATCATATTTGCTGCCAATAGCTAAGAAACATAGTAATTACCCTTCTTGGTGTTGCAGTCCTATGCGACGAGCGACGAGCTCTTTCAAGAATCCAATACGTCCGCTATCCAACTGTCCACGAGTCCACAGGCATCTTAGATTCACCAATCTAATGATGAAATCGTATTTCCATGGCTGTCATAATGCCATCAAATCGTGCAGAAAACGTTATGTTCTTAAGTGCTGCCGTTATCTCTGCTTTGTTGCTGAGATAACTTATTCATTTCATCCTGGCTAGCTGTTAGCTCCTTGCCAGCTTCATTGCTAAAGCTCGACTCCTTGCTAACTTCTTTGCCGGTCTCGTTTGTGTTAAGCTCCACGTTTTGCGGTCCAAAGTTTGTCAACTTAGATTGCGTGGTTATTCTTGATGTCATCTTTGCTCTGGTCTTCCTGGAGCTGTTGCACAAAAATCACTGTCAGTTATTACTGTTGGAGCGTTGAGTCATTTTGCAAAAAGAGGATTCTTGGAATAATTGGAAGGAGCAGCGACCTTCTACCTCGCCGCCTGTTGTTCTATAATTATTTTGAGACATGAGTCACCAGTACAGCTTGCTGAGAAGTTATCACATGATGCATGAGTATTGCTCTAAATCTATTTAAACATGATGTTAGCACTGGGTTTCCTACAGATGTTTTTACCATTCTGATGAAGATGGCTTACTGGCATCCTTTACTTCACACAGGGCTGCGTTTAGATGAGGCCCAGCAGAACGAGGAGGAGGAGAAGGAGACTGCAGATGGAACCGTAAGTGTTCAGATATTGACAGTTTGGTAATTAGCTTGCTTTGCAATAGTGGTGGACCGGTTGCAGTTTTCTGACAGATCACCGGTTACTGATCTATTAAAAATCCTGACCTGCCGATTCCGATTTTCTCCGATATCGATTTTTCCTTTCACTATAATGTTGCTAAATGTAGCCAACAATGAGTTGACTATTGTTAACTGCAAACATATAGACTTGATCTGATGAACTGGTCTGCTAGTCAAACCTCTTTCACAGCAGAGCAGAAGAGGACAACAGTTGATTTAAACACCTGTGCCAAGGTAGATAAAATTGGTGGTTAAGATCGGCTTCACGTGTAAAAATCAGCCAATAACCGATTTTCCAAATTTAGGAAAATCGGCACGATAAATCGGCTGGTCGATAAATTGGTGCATCCCTACTTTGCAGTGAACAATTGAATCTGTAGCAAAACTGTAATAAAAATCAGAACATGTTTCTCCGATAACATTTCTGGTCAGAAGATTCATTTGTATGCGTTTTATGAACGCATAAAAAAGAATCTGTAATATTTTTGATACTTGCAAAAAACAACAACCCTAGTTTGTTTTTTTTATTATTTTTTTACCTACAAGCTTGATTTAAACATACTAAAGTAATGTCAATGAAGCCGTTCTAAAATTTATAAGTTCTAAAAACTATTCAGCATTAGACCTACTGAATGCATTGCATTCAGTAGGTCTAATGCTGAATAGTTTGAAACCAGTGAAACCAGGAAGTAATGTTCCTATAAAAATATAATTTGATACAGACAGGCTGTTCCTTCAATAATATCATTATACCATTTATCTTGTTTCTGAATTTGAAAACAGCTATTTATAACTATTTAATACAAATTGTTAAATTGTTTAAAGCTACACTCACACAAAAATGCCCCTATGAAGTGCCATGCTGTTAAACTAATTAAACATTACAGTTGCGCAAAGAGAAAACTGAGCATTATTGGCAATGATGTGGGAAAAACCAACCATCTACTGTTATAATATAAACATCATCTTGCCTTAACAAAATTTTGAAATGATTGAAATTGGAAAAACAAGTGGAAAAACTTTGCACATCACTGATTCCATGAAATACTGTTTGTAAAAACCACTCATAGAGGAAACCGACACAATTAGCTTGTTTGATTGTCTTTTTTGAATGATCTGCAGATCATTAAAACTTAACATTTTGTCCATAACGCACAATATCGTTTTTTTTTCAGTCAGTGTGATTTAGATTGTACAATTTCACATTAAATAATTTCTTGAGAGGCTTTAAAAAAATGATTTTGGGGAAAATAGCAGGAAAAAAAAAACTCCTCTTAGTTGACTGTAAAGAAAATGTCTTCCTGAGTATTATTATTATAGGCTCACTTATAAATTGTCAATTGATATAAGATTAGCGTCGTTTTTGAAGCATACTCTGTCTCCTTTTCTTCTAAAAGTGGCAAAAGCTGCAGAGGGAGAGAAACGAGGCTGTGGAGAAACTCACTGAGTTCCAGATGGGTGAGTCTTTTCACCAGTAGAGGTCTTGGATGTACAGCGTTTTATATTTTAGGCTCTTCTGACATTTATACAGCCTGCATTGTGGGATTGACATCATTCATTTTGAGGGATTTGCAAAAAGTAGTGCAATTTCAATTTTGGAAGAAAAAAGAAAGAAATCTTTGCAGTGATGTTCTGTGAGATATGCAGTGCAATTACTGGTATTTTTTGTTCATCATTTGACGTGAGCACTGGAAGACTTATGTTGAAGTGTTTCATTTTTAATCTGCATTATCTCATCCCTCTTCTTCTGTCTTGTAACAAATAAATTACCTTTTCAGACTCCTAAGTAGTTGCCAGAATGTCTAATATTGTGCAGGTGATGCAGATGCAATAACTATTCACATGTATTCATTGTTATGAAAAATAAACAACATCCAACAGGTGCTTTTGTGGCCTCTGCAGAACATCCCATGCACAAGTTTCAATATGTGCATGAGTATTGACACATTTTTCTATTTCATATTTTGACTTGTTGCAGCAAATCAACTTTGCCTTTTGGAAACCATAGTCTAGCACCAAAAGAAAATCTTAAACAAAAGGAACCATTTTGTTCATTTTGAACACATTCTATCTGAGTTCTTTGCAGCTTAGCAAAGAGTCAGTTTAGCTTCGCCCTAAAAGGAAAACTAAATGTTTATTGTTTTTTTTCCCAGAAGAACATTCAGTCATCATTCACCCGAACTTTCCTAAAAGACCTAAACGCTAATATGTGTGTGTTTCTCGGCCTTCTCGCTGAACCCTGTGTGTTCACGTGATCCCTAAACGTCTCATTTGTTGAAACCGTGCAGCCAACTTAAGCTAGCTAGAAACACATCAAGAAAGACTCAGAGAAGGCTTGACGTGAAACGTCGTGTTGAGACGAGGCCAAGACCAAAGTCGGACAGAAGCCCGGTGCTGTCAGAGTGTCCGTGGACCGAGGACACGAGACAACCTCACTGCGTGAAAGGGCAGTGGGCAGGGCCACGCGCCGTACGGAGACTGCAAAGTTGGACGTGAACAATGAAGATGGGTCTTAAGTGTCCCTTCCAGCACGGTGTTTACCCGAACGCGTCACCATGGAAACACAGGCCGCCTTACAGAGACAGCAGAGGGAACCGAGGCCGGCCGGTTCCCAAGCAGCAGCTAAGAACACGAAGGTATTTAGAGAGTTTCTCTTGAGAGCAGAGAGCCAACTATCGACTTCACTCACCAATATGCAAATAGACACTTACCTTTTATCCGGAGGTATTTCTCAGGTCGACATTCCGTCTCTTGGCGCTGAAATATCAACGCAAACGTCATTTGTGACAAACTGTCGTAACGTTTAAAGCTTTGCTCGCACGAGGACCCCTCCCCGCCCCACCCGGTCCGCCATTAAACTAATTAAACACGAGGGTCGAGCGAGGAAGAAATTAAGCATTAGTGCCACTGATGTGGGCAATTCCTTTACCATGGTGACACCTAATTAAGAAACTGATGAACACCAGTAGCGCAGGGTGGTGATGTACATCTGCTGTCCACAGCGGCAGTCCGTACAAAAAGCTGTCGGCGTCACCCAGTTGTCATTGCAGACAAAAAAATGTGCGCTGTCCCGGTCTGTCTGTTTCAACAACACGGCGGCCAGACCGAGCCACCGATGAAAATACACTTACGGCTGAATGATGTGTTAATTATAATTACTGGTAGCCATGGTACATAAACAGTACTTTAAGCGTTGCAAGTGCATGAGCGCAAGTCCACAGACAGGGGTGGTGGTGGGGGGCCCTGACACCTCCGAAGTGGAAGTCTTAATTGTAAGTTTGGCTTCCCCATCATCATCATCATCACTCCATCTTTTTTCTCTCCCGTTTTTTTTTTTTTTTTTTTTTTTTTTTTGCTTTTTTTAATTTTGCTCTCAAGGAAGACAGTGATTACCGCGTGCCAACGCGCCACATAATGGTATCAGCGCCGCCAACAGAGCAGTGAATTAAATTGTATCTGCTGCCTCTGCAAAGCCTTGATGAGCAGGGCAGATGCCTTTGTGGTGTTATCATTATAACACAATGGTCATGTTGTCATCAACCTTGCCATCTCCGGTTGAAAAGGCATGATTGTGTGTTGCAGGCTTTTTCCTCCTGTCCTTCTACCTCCCCCCACCCTCCACCCAGTCCCCCATCAGCCCCACTGCCCCACCCCAGCCGATTCGCTGTGAATAGGAGCAATTTTCTAAGAGCTATGAAATCACGTAATAGGCCCTAATATGCAGCTGCTTGGCACAGTGAGGCAGCCACTATTAATGTGTAAGTCAAACACAATATGTGTTTGGGCTGGAGACTCATTGAACACACAGGCACATGCCAGATTTATTCAAATGAAAATCCACACAACTGTCAGCGTCACAAAGGCAAACTATTTGCTCCATCTTTTGACATGTGGGGCCCTGTTTCAAATTCTGCCTGCACAAAAGTGGTCACAGCAAAGCATTCAGCTGGTAAGGGGAATCGGCTTGGGAAATTAAACGGCGGGGGCAAAACATTTGAAGTGTGTATGCGAAGCTTTGGAAACAAATTCATGTTGATAGCAGAGATCACAGCAGTGCTGCTACCTCTGTAGGGGGGAGGGGGGACAATTCTTGCTGCACAAATACATTTCAGTTTTCAACTGTTTATAGCAAGTTTACCGTCAAGTAATTTGTAACGTTTTTTTAACATCTGCCTAATACTGGTTTGAAAAATAAAATGTAAGTTATAAAAATATAATATTGTATCACACCCTCTCCATATTTATGTTAATTTATTTACACCTATTTTTTGTTATATAGGTGAAAAAAATTTATAGGGTTGATCGTTGTGACTCACTGCACTGATATAATCTGATCATACATTTTACTACCTGTTGATTAAGCAGCATTTTAGACCAATTGAGACCCACAATGAGATGATCGTTTGGTAACAATGCAGAGTTAAATGTACTTATCGAAACTGTAAAGAATTTTCTTAAATTTTATAACTGATAAAAATTTGTCTTGACAAAGGATTTCCACGGCTTCTCTGATTTGAAAGAATGATCTAAAATGGTGCCAGGTTTTTGACAGAGGTCAAAAACCTGGCACAAGACGATGGAGGTCAGTTAGGTCAATTAAGACGGTGGGATTTTTCAAATACCTCGTTTTCATTCTGGCCCAAGCAGTTTTATATCAACTGGTCTATCACAGCAGCCAATTAAGCAGAGGCAGGAGTGGGGAAAATAATCCAATTTCAAAGACAAATGAATTTAAAATATATTTTTTTATATATAATATTGTGTAGAAATCAAACATAAAGTATAAATGTGATTGGCTAAACATGTTTTTAAGCTTTTTATGGTGGATTCAGCAGAGAAACACCCACAATCATTAAAGTTTTAACCTGTAACTCCTGGTTGCCTGCATCTAACAGTACTCTAAATGGCTCTAAATTAATATTTCTTAACTCTATAAGTTTGCTGTTTGCTTGTTGTGTAGAGTGTAGAGGTTTGAACGTTGAGTTGAGCTTATCTGCTTGGGATGAACCAATTTCTGGGTACATTGGGTTCGAAAGCAATGATACTGTTCTTCTTTTCTTTTCCGAAGCGTTTAGATGAGGTTTGAATCTTAGATTGAAGCAGGTATTAAACATGCTATCGTAAAGCATCACGTATCTATAACACCATAGAGTCTTTATGGGGTTCAGATGACTGACCAGTTTGCTGGACAGTAACGCCCCGGCAGCTGAGATACCCTGGAAACAGCTTTTGGTATGTTTGCCAGTGTGGGTCGACACCAAGAGCTGCTGGAAAATGAAAAAGCTTGTCAGCAGAAGGAAGCGTGGAGTCCTGTAATATTTTCTCCTTGGCGGCTGGATTGAATATGTCAGAAAACCCAGTGGACCAACACCACATGACATGCCAATCCCCTAAACCATCACCGACTGGGAACGTCCAACTGGACATCGGTCAGCATGGTTTCTGTGGCGCTCCATTTTTTTCCACAGATTCTGGCACTCATGTACTAAAATGAAAATAATTTACAGCTGCCAGTGCATAGTAATGAAAGACTATTGTTAGACTCAAGGCTTCTCAAATTAGCATCGGTTCTTGCTCGTATAATGCAGAACGGAGCCATACATTTCAGGTACAGTACTTTCTTATTTTCAGTATTACATTTAATATCACTGCTTTAATGTGAATGAAACTTTTTGCAGTGTGTTAGTGTGGGAAAAAAAAAAAAAAAAAAAAACTCAGGATAGGCCAGGGTGTTAAAAACATCCATTGATAACAGCAGAAAAAAAAAGCTCAACGTTTCATGATGTTTCATGATAATGAAACAATCTGTGATCTTTTCAGTGTCTCAGAGAGTCATAGAGGAAGTCAGCGCGATTCAGGAGAACCTGCAGATCGAGAGGATGTGTAGAGAAAGTGCTGAAGCCCTGGCCTCAAAGGTACACAGTATCCATGCATACTCTTATTCAATATACACTAATACTAATCTAATGAGCAGAAATTAGGGGTGCACCGATTGCAGTCTTCTGGCCAATCACAGATCACCGATCTTTTAAAAGAGGACAGTGGTTGATTCTTAGACCTTTGCCTTGCTAGATAAAATCTGTGGATAATATCAGCTTCTTAATAAAAATCGTCAGATAACCGATCTTCCAAAATTAAGAAAATCAGCACAGAGAAATAGGCTGGCCGATAAATTGGTGCACCCCTAACAGAAATGTGTTTTCAGGCAATGTGACCAAAAAAAAAAAAATGTAATCAACTAACTCATGTCTTTGTTTACCTGAAGTCTGGGTTAAATGAATCCACAACACATTAAAGAAGCCTCCCAGGATGGCATTATGCTCAGTGTGTTGACATGAAGATTATTCCACTGAATCAAACATGTTGCAATCAGAAGCGCGGCCGTCAACAGCACATCTCATGGGTGAAAATTGCCCCGGTTTCCCTTCCTCAGAGCAACCTTGTTGGACGCATCCCATTGTGGGCTGTGATTGAGTGTGAGGGAGCCAGCACATAGTGATTTTGTAGCCCACCGGTGCAGAGATTATAACTGTAATCATTTCTTATTCAATTTTTGTACAAAAGCCACTACAGTCCACCTAGCCGGGCCAAATTTGGGGTAGTGGGAGACTGATGGTGAATTATGGTGAAGGTCAAGTTTAAGGCTTTTTTTTTCAGCCTCTTTTTTTTTTTTCTTGCTGTATGTTAACTTTCAGTGTCTTTTCATTCTGCTTGTCTGGATCTTTTTAATTTCTGAAAAGTAGCACTTTTATCAGCCCTTTTATAAAGTAGGTTGTTTTCTGTATTGCAAAAGGATTTTTATTTTTTTCTTTTGCATATCAATATTTTTGGTGCGGAGATGTCTTTAAAAAGAACACGAAACATGCACACTGCAGGAGAATAAAAAGGTAATTACAAAACACTTACAATTTGACAAACCTATTAATTTGGATTGTCAAAAATAAATCAAAACTCCATTTTAAGAAATATTCTGTAATAGTAAAGTGACTAAATCCTAAGAACTGTAGCAGAAGGCAACTAGTCTTTGTTTTGTGAAGATGTTTGGCCTCTAATCCAAAATATTCTGCAGTTTTTCAGTAAATGGCTAAATGAATAGTCATTTGAAAACTATCTCAGAACATAACATTAGATTATCAGCAACACAAATCTTAGTCAATGTTTTTTGTCATTCAAATCCCTATTAAAATATTTTGCATCCAATTTTGAAATTAAACTTCATTCGGGTAGATGACTGGCAAGCCTTTGTTTTTAGTTTCTGTTTTGCTGTTCTTATCACTGCATAATATTTTGAAAAACCAGGATTGGAGGAATCCAAGTCAATGGGAGAAAGGACTGTTTAGGAGCTGTAAGAGAGATTAGAGTCGAGCAGAGTTGTGCAGGTCGGCAACAACCAGGCTTCTCCAGTATACAACTACTTTCCTTTCTCTGCATGCTACTGAAAATAGCTTTGACATTGAGACAGGGTAACAAATAATGGTGTTATTAGGGAACACATTTATTTACATTGAAGCAAAACGAGGAATATTCCTAAGCTAAAATGCCCAAATATCTGGAAAAGAAATGCAATAATTAATCTGCGTTGAGTTCGGTAAAAAAAAGAAAACCGAATAAATGTTGATGAATAAACATTGCTACTTATTTATAGTTCAAACCGCCTGAACTGTATATTTTCCAAACATTGTCAGAGTTGCAAGATTAAAAAAAAAAAACCTGAAAGATTTTGAAAAAGTCCAAACACTAAAATTGAATAAAAATCTACTGTTATGTAGGATTTCTGAGGTAATGACACATTTCTGGACAGAGAGCTTTGAGAACGTTGATCACAGTACATTCTTTACAAATCTTCTTTCAACGATTAAAGACAAAAAAAATCAGCAAATATTGACTGCAGTGGTAAACCATTTAATGTCTCTCAAGAATTAAATATTTTCTGAGAGTTCTACAAAAATCTGCTCTCAAATAGCACTGATTCCTCTGGTGCTGACAGATCATTATACAGTCCTCAAATAATTTAGAGCGTCACATTTAGAATATTTAGAGGCATTAATGCTGGAATAGACATTTTTATATTAGCATAAAATTTCCTCCTTGAGACTGCCGAGCAGGGGTGTATCCAGAAAGTTTTTAAGGTGGGATTAAATGGGGGCCAGTGATGATGTTGTAGTGTCACACCAAAATAAAAACCCAGACAGGAAACAGGGCTGGGATACCAGGAGGGCGGTACCTGATCTAAGAGACGCATCTCATACTCATAACATGAAGACATTAAAAACATAATGCTATTTATCTTCTTTCTTAAGTAATTAATTCAATTCAAAAATATAATCCTCGTCAGGATGGGTTGGTGGGGGATCTAATCTGAGTGGATTTGCTATATTTTTTTAACAGAAACTGCAATAAAAAACTTTTATTAGCACACAGTGCCTACATTAGATTACACAAAGTTGAGAAGACACCTTTATATTTAAAATAGTCATTTAACGACACACATTAGCGCTTAGCTCCCAAGTCAATGCTAAAATGACGAGAAATGAAGAAAGAAAAAGGAAATATATACCTGTGTTAAAAACACACACACACACATGCACACACACACACACACACACACACACACACACACACACACACACACACACAACACACACACACACACACACACACACACACACACAATAATGATCCAAAAGATCCTACGTCTGTACCAGAGCAGATTATGGATATACAGTAAATAAATAATGAATACATATATTTTTTAAATAAAGTTTACATTGAACTTTTACATTCAAATCTTAATTTTTCGTGTTTCACGCTGTTAGTAGTGGCAGAGAGAAACAGAGTTTGTGAAGTTGCCTGGTGAATTCACACTCCAATGGCTTCACAGCTGACGTATGTTACTGCGTTACTCAGGACAATAA
The DNA here is from genome assembly GCF_027474105.1 of Poeciliopsis prolifica. NCBI lineage: Eukaryota > Metazoa > Chordata > Actinopteri > Cyprinodontiformes > Poeciliidae > Poeciliopsis > Poeciliopsis prolifica. The sequence goes on along the minus strand of NW_026562380.1, from coordinate 19,090,181 downwards.
CATGATCAAAAACATTAAATGTTGAGGCAAGGTGATATGATTTGTAAGTCTGTAAATATTAAGATTCTGATGTTGAGCTCAGATTCAAATCCACTGATCACCAAAAATAAGTGGACTGTGAAAAAATGTAACTACAAACTTAAGATTTTTATATTCCACAAAACATATTTAAGTCTATCCATGAGGTCTGAGTAGCCATAGAAAATGACAAATAAATTAGAGTCGCAGTGAATCTCTTCACACTCAATGATGGTAGGTTAGCGAAAATATTTCTTAGAAGCCTGGAAAGACGCTGAGACTGAGTGAAATGTCTCGACACTCCTCTGACCGAATTAAAAAAACGTAGCTGCGAGGAAACAGCAATTTAAAACCGCAAAGATGAAGATGTGGTTTTGACACTTAATGTTTTTGTGGCGTTGTGTAATCAAGGTGAGATGAAGGGGCCGTTGCTTCATAATAGGGACCTTCGGCGAGAGCAAGCCAATGCGATGTCATTCTGGATTCATCTGAGTATGTAATTTATATGGGCATCTGTGCTGAGCTGTTCAATTTTATTGAAAGAATGCAATTCCATGTTATGTATTGCTGATTGCATTTCAGGAAAAAAAAAATAGATGCAGTCTGAAGGGTGTCATCAAAAGCAAGACTGACTGCAATCTGCTCTCTACGGGATGCCAGTGATAATGCTTTTTATTTTATTTATTTATTTTACTTTTTTGTGTCCTTTTCTTTTCTCCCCCACTTCTTTCTTCAAATGACATCCAGATACAAATGTACACCGCCCTCCCTCAGAGGAGCCTCATGACGGTTGTGTTGAGGGTCTCTGCTTTGTTGATACATTTGATCGACTGGTGGACGACCTTTCAAAAGTGCGATCATCACTCTCGCAGTTAAACATCACGTCAAACAAAACACAAAGAAAAACGCGTCTAAAAATGTTTCACAAGCGCTTTGAATAAACACATTAAATTCAGTCGCGTCGATTATTAGAACTATAGAGATAAATGTGCGCTACGTACTGATGCCTCTTCTGCCATCCAGAATGACTGACATACATAATAACTATGAATGTATCTGAATATGCTGAATGAACTTTGTATATCCTGAATGAAAAAAAATATATATGGAAGGAAAGTTTGAATATGTTGAATAAGCGTTGAATATACTGAGTGAAAGTTAAAATATTTAGATGAAAGTTTGAATATATTGAATAAACCTTGAATATATAGAAATGGTTTCTCTTGGAAATGTAGAGTTTTGTTTGCAGGTTTTTGAATTCTTCTCATATGAGTGAGGATCTTTATACATATATATATTGTGACAAATAGAAGAAAGTACACAAATAACCATTGTTCTTGTGTTCTCTCTGCAACGGAAGTTAAAACGTCAAAACCGCTCTCTGAAGAGGAAGAGCATGATGATGATATCGTACCTCAGCCCAGAAACCATCAAAGACATCAGCCTGGATGAAGAAGAGCAAGCCGACGACGAGGAGAAAGTTGGGGGTGAAGAGGAGGAACAAGAATCCGCTGCCACAGAAACCGACTGCACTGCCTGTATCTCAGGTAGATAATTTCTTCGGCTTTGAATCGATCTGAATTACCTTCATGTTTAATAAAACCAACAAAGACAGAAATCTGAGATTTTTTTGGGTTATTTTCACTGTTTATCTGCTAGAAATGATTAAAAGTGTTGGTCATGATCAAAATTTATAGGAAAAAAAAATAACATTTTATAGAAAGTCCACAGTACAAGGTGTGTTTATTCACTCAAAATCCTTGATCATTTAAGGGGAATGCATAAAAAGAAAACTACTGTGGGTGTTGAGAAGCAATAGCATTCGAAAAAGCATTATTGTAGCAGCAGCAGTATTTCTCATTGGAATAGTGAAGAAAATTACCAACATTGTTGCTTGTTAAGTGTCCAGTTAGCACTAAGCAACTAGTTGCACATGAATTTGTTCATGACAAAATAAAGGTGCTCATGGATCCAGAGTGAAAAATAAAATTCCAATAAAGTTCTGGAACAAGCTGATATCTTCAGACTGAGTAAACAAATCCAGTCATCCTTCCACTGAATGCGTGTTGAAACAGAAGGTTAACTTCACAATCAAAGCCGGTAATTAACCAATTTTTAAAAGCATCGGGACCGACTGATTTCTCAGTCGAGATAAAAAGGCAGTGGCAGGGGAATTACCTGATGTTATGCTAGTCAGATAAGTAAAAGTAAATTAATATTATTTTCATCCAAATGATTATGTTCAGGGTTTCCCCCAATGTATTATAAGCCTGGCGGGCCACCAGGCTTTACTTGTGCCCCCACCAGGCTAAGCATTGATTATTTATTTAGGTCGTCTTAAAAATGTTTGCACTTTTAAGACTTTATAGTTGGTGTTGAGATATTAATCTTTCAATGACACATAATTATCAAATGGTATTTTCATATTTCCTGTCAACTTTAAACATTTTTTAACTCAAAAACAGGACAGGCCGCTGGACGAATCTCTTCCCTAGAGCCCAACCACTGGACTTAGCAAGTTTTCTGGGGGAAACCTTGACGTTCATGTTTGTTTTAAATCACCATCAATCCAAAAACGATGTTTAATTTCTTATTGTTTCAGAGCTACAAAATAAGTTGGAACTGACGCTTAAGGAGAAAAATCAAGTAATCTCTAATCTTGAATCCACGAGGCAACAACTAAAGACCACCTGTGATGAAGTAAGTTTAATATTTCTAATTACTTTACACTTTGGTTAATTTGACTGACTGCAGCATCCTGTAAGAAAAATATTTGTCATAATCGAAACAGACTGACTGACACGCCAGCTTGGCTCGCTTTGCAAAAACAGCTTTTAAAATCGGCCACCGTCGTCTCTTCAGGGAGAAGAGGAGGTTCGATACTGAGACAGTGGATCAAACTCTGTCACCATAAAATGTGGCTGAATTGTTTCTTCTGTTTTTCTTGTGATGTGATTCTCAAAATTTTATACAACATCCTGTTACATTTTTATATTTTAGTACCATAACAAAAATGTGTTCAAAATATTTTCCTTTGAAACAGTTGTTGTGCAGTTCAACTGAAAAACAGCTTAGTGTGTTCAAGAGGAGGTGCAAAAAGCTTTAAACAACTGCAGTAACTAGATTTGGTGTGCACACCCCTAAGCAACCAATTTTTTTGTTTTGTTTTGCTTTTTTTTTCTTTTTACCTTTAAGTCTGCTTAGATTACAGTCTGTCAATATTCTCCCACTTGGGCTTGCAAAAGTTCAGAATATGTTTTTCCCCTGGCAAACTGAGACCTGTGTCACAGTTTCTGTCCTGTCCTTTCAATAGCTAGAGAAAAGGTAGATTTTGTAATGTCTCTATTGTCCACCTGTTTATTCTGCTGTGTAAACGAGGCCTAACAAAAGTAAAACTCGCATGCAGTGTTTTTTTGTTGTTGTTTTTTGCCACTGTCATCCCACCCTGAGCTCCTTGAATCCTTTGTGAAAGTTGATAATATGTTTTGATTCCATGTCAATTTTACCACAAAAGGAAGATTTTACGTTGCTGGGAGACCCATGTTGTATATTCTACTAATTCAAAGACGAGAAGGAGTCGGATGGATTATTCAGACAAACTGTAGTGAAGAAAAAGGATGAACGAATCATTAATGATATGATATGTGACAGAGTGTCACAGAAAACACAGTTCTTTTAGGAAAACGCCTCCATATTTTTTTTCTTCTTCTAACTTCTAGTTCTAAAGCATCATGGGATATATAGTGCATTCCATTAAAGGTCCACAAATAGTCAATTTTGAACCAGACACTAACTATGAAATGCTAACTCGATCTATGAAATCACAATTATAATTCAAATAGTTACTGAAATATTAAACTACATTATCACAAATAATTAGTCATAAGCTACGGAACAAATTCTCAACAACCCATGTCGACTTTAGGTCCAGAAAGTACAGAGAGAAATGTTTTTTCATTTAAATATACAAAATTACATTTGATCTGTTTGAATCCTGATTGCTTTGTAAATGAACTTTCTTTCAGTTAACTTTACCTTCACAGTGTTTGACAAAAGTCTTTTTAATTTGTCACATATATAGACTAATGTGTGACTTTTAATGTCAGTTTCACTTTACGAGACCATATTGTAAAACAAGTATACTAAAGAGACAAATCCATTTCATTATCTTTCAAAATGTTTAAATTATTATTATTATTTATTTTTTTTATTTGCAGCTGATGAAAGAGAAACACAACAAAACGGATTTAATTGCCGAGTGTCTGCAACAAAAGAAGCTCCTGGAGCGTTACAGCAGAGGTTAGAGAGCCGTCCATGCTGCAGAGATGCTGCCGTGTTATTATTCATGTGAAAAGATGTACACCCTTTTAGGGTAAGGAATAAACATTATTCGCCTCATCGATTTGCAAAAATCACCTATTTTGCTATGAAACACATATTGTGGGTCACATATAGTTCAACGTTTTCTCCTCTCTTTATTCACATTCACTCACAGCAACAGTAAAAGGACACAGTATGGAGAGAAAATGTCCTATTCACTCCAAATGAACTGCTGTGGGAACTTTGGCCTGATTCACAGGGGTCATTCTTTATTTAACACGTGTAATTGTGAATGTGACATTACGTTTCTTCAAAATGCATTGTTCCAGAGCTGAGGTATTGAATCAACATTATTGCTACTGTCAACATCTGAATAATTATCTTTGCCTTCACCTGGTGCCTCCGCTCCACTTTGCAGTCCTCTGCGGATGAAGGAGAGAGACACCGATCGGTGGCTCTGGATGGGTGACAAATGATACAGACGTTTCAGAGCGAACATTTTTGTGTAACTTATAAATCAGTCTGAACTTCCACACATAAAAAAGAGCTTCAGTCCTGAACAGAAAGCAGAAAAAGAACTGCAAATACTTTATTTAAAAAAAAAAAAAAAAAAAAGCTAAAGCAGAAATATTCAACTGGTTATTCAAAACTCAGGGTGAGAGTCGGTTTAAAATATTACTGTGACATCCCATTCCTAATTGTTCGTTATGACTTTGTTCCACCCTTTGGAGCTAGAACAACTTCAACTCTTCTGTGAAGGCTGTCCACACGGTCTAGGAGTGTTTATGGGGATTTCTGACCATTCTTCCAGAAGCCCATTAGTGAGGTCACATACTGATGTTGGACGAAGAGGCCTGGCTCTCAGTCTCTCCTCTAATTCATCCCAAAGATTTTCAATCAGGTTGAGGTCAGGACTCTGTGCAGGTCAGTCAAGTTCATGCTCACCAGACTCTACCATCCATGTCTTTCTGGACATGGATGGTCCATAAAGACCATCCATGTCTGTATGGACCGTCCATAAAGACATGCTTTGTGGACAGTCATGTCGGAAGAGGAGGGACCAGCTTCAAACTGTTCCCACTAAGTTGGGAACATGGAATTGTTCAAAATCTCTTGTTATGATTCAGAGATCCTTTCACTGGAATGAAGGGGTCAAGTCCAGTTCCTGAAGAACAACCCCACACCATAGATCGCTCTTGAGAGTGACACAAATATTTGTAGAAACAGTCTACATGCCGAGGTGCTAAACTTTATACACCTGTGGCCATGGAAATGATTGGAACACCTGATTCTGATCATTTGGATGAATGAGCAAATATTTTTTGCAATATAGTGCATTTATGTGTATAGATAGATATTCCAAAGGAGGATGAATATATTTCCAAAGTCCTTTATGGTATGAAACCATGAAAGGTCTTTTTATTTGTTTGTTTCAAAGCCATACACTTTTCCTTGAACTCTTGCAAAGAGTAAAACTGTTAATTGATTGTTCATAGTGTTTACATATCATGCTCGACTTTGCTGTTTGTACAACGTGACTGAGGTGTCTTTCATTGGGATTTACTGCAGCAATATGTAGTTTAACAGAAAATTTAATGTGTAAATGTCTTTATATCAGTTTCTCAGTTTGCTGTGGAGGAATACGAAGCTTTACAGCATACCCTGGACCTGGAGCAGAACCTGAGGACAGAAGCAGAAAACTTCGCTAGAGACGTGAGCCCATGCTCTTTTCTCATCTGCAGCGTTGTGTTCATAAGTTTCATCTGTATTATGCTGTTGTTATTTACTTACTGGTGTGTTCAGATGCTGGTCGAACAGACAAAACTGAAGCGGCAGAGTCAGATCCTGCTGCAGAGCTGCATGCCCAGCCCAGCTCTGCAGGATGTGGTCAGTCAGGTGGCCGCTCTGACTGAACAGATGGAGACCCAGAGGCTGCAGCATCAGAACCAGGTCCGATTTGAACCGCGAAACAGTTTCCACACAAACTAATCCGCTTGGAAAATGGAGGCTGCGTTTTCATATGTTGATCTATGTCTTCTTAAAATTTCTTTATAAGGTTTTTTTGTTTTGTTTTTTTTACATGTCTAGCTGTTGGATGAAATTAAACTTATAAACTGTCTGGATACTAAACCTGTCATCAGAGATTAAGGGCTGGTAGCTTGACATCTAAAGCTAGTTTCACATCAGTTAATATCTGTGGATAATATAAAGCTGTTACAATTCTTTGGAAAGGAAAAAGTCATAGGAATCAATCAGAAAAACTGCCTCCTTTGACTGTAGTGAAAACTAATACAAATAAAGAAAAATGAAAGACAAGCATATTTACAGTATTTTATGTGTTTGATTTAATGACATGGTTTTAGTTCAAATGAGCAATAACACCAAATTATAGATAAAAAACTTTAGCTTCATAGCTAAGTTCTTATAATTATAAATAAGAACTGCAGGTGAGAGGCTAAATTCTTGTCCAAAAGGACAATGAATAAACTAAGTTCTTTCTTAGTTCTTCAAGCTAAACTAGCTAAAAGAAGTTCTTCAAGTTAGCTTGCATATTTACAGGCTGCTCGCTAAGCTGCCTTCTCAGGAGATACAAACTGGCCTATGGAATATTTTACTGCAGGTGAACTGGCTTCTCTCTTTTGGTTTATAGTATGGTATATGAGAAAAGAAGTCACAGCACATGAAAATAAAACAAATACTGACATTTAACAATTTAATGTAACCAAAACATTGAGATTTATCTCTCTTCTGTTACATATTTCTGGTTACCTTCCTTCCCCCTTTAGTCAGGGGGGATAAATTAGTTAATTCGACAGTAGTTCTTTTTTACGGTGAAAAAAATTAATACTGGTTAACACTTAACCCAAAGTTCATTGAACACTTGTTTTATATTTTGTGACTATTCTGTAGCCTGACTACAAACATGGTTTATGTTTGGTCGCCAGGTCAAGCAGATGGAAGAAAAACTAAAGAGCTGTGAAACGCAGAAGGAACTGACAGCATTAAAGCTGAAGCTGGAGCTCCTGGAAGAGGAAAAGGAGGAGTGCCGAATCCGCTGCTTTAACGCTGAACAACAAGTCAAAGATCTACAGTTTACAGGTAAGAAGCTTAAGAAATGCGAACTCTGAGAGTCACTGGAGTCCAGCACACGAGCTGCACCGCAAAGCACTGACAACAGGACAGCTTCAGCCTCTGAGTAGACTGCAGCAGTGGCAGGAAATGGACGGAGACTTGCTTTAGTTGGACATAAACACAATATATTCTGTTGTGGTATACATGTAGTATTACGCTTTAAGAAGTGTGTTTGGGCTGTAGTTCATTTTATTAACATTAATCTCACTTAATTATTTGGTTTAGTGATGACAGCTTACCTTTTTGTGTTCAATTCAGTGGTTCCCAAAGATTTTCTGGGCTCCCCTATGGATTACAATAAAATCCCCCCTAAAAAAGGAAATAAAAATCATCTGGGCACACACATCGTTCAACCAGACATAAACGTATACACATATTTCAAACTCCACTGAAGTTTATTTCACATTTCAGGTTGCAACAAACAAAACAAACCACAAACCATCTTTACAGTGAAACACCTTTGTATAACAATTTTTTTTTGTTTTTCATTCATCCATATATTTTCCCAGGCGCCCCCTGCAATGGTACTGCATCCACCTTACGGGGCGCGCCCCACACTTTGGGAACCACTGATTTAACTTAAAATTTAGTTGGATAAACATAATTGAATTACTTATAAGCAATTGAAGCAATCCAGTTAAGTTGGGTGAACCAGTTTCTTTTTAAGGTGGAGTAAGGTATATATTTTGTAGTATCAACAAAGAGCAAATGAACTCCTCCCTTCTGTGTTGCAGTAAAATCCTTACGTTTTCCTAAGATCCAGTTTTACTTAAAATGGGACTGACTTCATTTCTTTGTTCCTACACTTGAAGCTGTTCCTAAATATTTTGTGTGATTCTGTGTGTTTGATTGGCCAGTTGAGCAACTCCAAAAGAAGCTGAATGCTGCCACCAACCCACCCCCAGCACCTCCGCCTCCACCTCCACCCTTACCTCCTGCAACCCCAGAGTTGACCTCTAACCCTCTCAGGTAATTTTATTTTATTTTTTTCTGAACATCTGTATTTGAGGATTTGAGGAATCCACTTATATAATGTCATAAATGCAATGAAATGTTTAAATAGAAATATACTTACCAATAAAAACTTTTAGATCAGGTCATGTTGCATGATTCTGGATCTGGGAATCTAGAATGGAACCACTTTGTTTCAGTGCCGATGAAACAGAAATGTCTTTCCAGGGCATTTTGAATGAGAAAGACAATCTGCTCTAATACAAATATTGCATTTTTATTCTAAGATTTTTGCGTTTTTCTTTTTTTTGCTCCTCTACAGCGCGTTGCTGTCACTGATTCGAAAGAGAAGGAACGTCAGCCATGACATCCCGTTGGTGGACCAGGACTCAGCCAAGCCTGCAGGTACAGAGCAAACATCTACACACTGCCTGCTTCATTTTATGTCACAAGGTCCGCACAATATGATTGTTTTAAACCAATAGCATTGCTGGCTAACCACTACAGCAGGAAGACTAAAGTACATTCCAACTAATCCAAGAAAAGGTTATTTAAAGGTATAAGTCAGGGGATGGACACAACAAAATCTGAGCACTTTGTATCTCATGTAGTTTAGTGAAATCCATCAAGATATTGAAGGAATATGTCTCAAGATCAAGTGGAAGAAAGTTGATCTGTTGGGAAGTTTTGGCCATCAGATAAGACATCTATGTCAAATGCTACACATCACCAAAAGCACACCATCCTTCCTGGGAACCATGGTAGAAGTAGCATCATGCGCTGGGGGATCCTTCTGAGTAGGAGGCCCTGGAAGACTTGAGACGGTAGAAGGAAAAACAAAAGCAGAAACAACCAGAGAACTGCGTTTTCAGAGGACATTTGTTTCCCCAGTAAGACACCAGGCTTTCACTAAAGTTAGACAGAAATGATTTAAATACAACAAGGTGGATGTCCTGTAGCGACCCTGCCCGGTAGTGAAGTGGTGGCCTGCGATCCAGCCTGACGGAAAGCTTAGCATGAAGAATGGAGGGAAAGTGCAGCGTTAAGTGAGTCCACTCTGACCCCCTGCTGGGATGAGAGCCAGAGGAGCAAACGCTAAGCACCAGTTTAAACGGGGGAAATATTTCTACAAAATATTTGTCATTATTTTGTAGAAATCAGTTTTGCTTTAATGATGATGTGTTACTTTTTAGACTTTTTATTTTTGTCAAAAAAGCCAAAGTTTGTTATTCACGACTGATTTGTCAAAGCAATAATAATAGGGAAACATCTAATAGTAATAGTGTAACATCCAAGGGGGTGAATACTTTTAGTGCATGCTTGATTGAAAAGGAAATGCTTATTTTATGGAAACATATCCGACTTCACATCTCTATTATGTCACACATTTAGTGGTGATACTTTAACTCAGTGATTACAACTATTCATAAGATAGTCCACAAGCCATAACATGGACATGGTCAAATAGTTTTATACCGCAATGCAGATTTTCAAAAGCTGGTGGAAAATGCAGATGGGCAACTTTCTGAATTTGATTAACAGGTAAACAACATTTCAGCGTTGAAAATATTCACAGTTCTCTTTGTCCCTTTGTTAATTATTTTAGATTTCTGCCTTTAGCAACAAAATGAACTGCTTGTTCCTCCGTGTCATTCAGTGCGTAGTGGGGTGCATAAAACCATTTTCTTTTTTTGCCTTCTTTTAAAACCACTAAAACTCTTTCAGCTGCTCTATTAACCAGAAGCCCTCTTCGCGTTCAAAGGTTTATTACTCAAATTAAGTTCTCAGTTTTTCCCTGGATTATACTCTGTATGACATAACTGGTTTAAATACTTTAAGGTGTTTTTTATTTCACACCCGATCTTTGAAACTGAAAGTTTCTTATTAGGACAAAAGATGCCATCCTTCTCAAACTCTGCATGTTTGACCTCCTCAGTTAACATTTTAAATTCTGTAATTTGTGAATTTAAATTGAAGCCTTGACTTGTCGAAGCAGGTGAGTCGTCCATGTTGACTAAACAGATTGAGCTGAGTCCTCATTTTGTCCAATAGTGATCAAACATGTGAGGTCTCAATAGAGCACCATACACACAGTATTTTAAAATTACATATGAGATTGAATAGGCACCAACCAAGGATCTTCTGCTGTGACTCCTGAATAATGGTTTCATTTTAAGCACTGAAAGAAAAATATTTTGCTATTACTTTAACGCAAAATTGTTTTTGTGTAACATTTTAAAAGACTTCTCTGGAACAAACATTCGATTGTGAGCGCCGCTGAATGTTCCATTTTAGAAAATTAAATATTAACATCCCTTTTTTGTGAATGGACAGAGTTTTTGGCTGAAATAAATTATTTGTTCTCATCTCTTTCAGCCTCTCCTTGAAAAACTTTTGTATGGAAAATTGCATATTCGCGTGTGCTTTTATATGGAGAGGCATTCTTGGCTAAGTTTGCTAACCTCAGACATTCGCATTTAACGGACTCTGAACTGTGATTACTGCTAAATCAGTTGTCATGGTAGTAGTTATAAAATTTCCCATAATTACGGCCGAGCTCAACGTCAAAATAATTATATTACAAATGGCCAAAAAGATGCGAGATTAGATTGTTCACCAACCTTTCATTCTAGACCTTGTTGAAAACTTATTGAAAAGTTCTAACACTGCTAATTTCTTTCAGAAAAGAAAGAAAAACAACTTTCAATCTAGGGTCCTTCAGTCATGTTCAATAAATTTTAACATTTATGAAAAGCTCAATTATTTCAGTATCTTCATTTCCACACAGTGTATAGATCAATCACAAGAAAAACCTTTCAAACCTTTTTTTATTATAATGATTTTCATCTTCCAGCCAATGAGAAGGCAACATTGAAAATCAGTATATAACATCAGTCTAATAAAAATATATTTGTTTAATACAGTCATGTTAGCTTAACAAAAAGATTGTTTAACATCTGCTTAGAAGTTGTTTTCTTATAAAAAATGCTTTTAATTTGACAAACGAGCCTCATCAGAACGCATAGTTTAATATATTTTATAGACTGAATAGATAGGGATGTGGTAAATATTAAACAAACAGCCTCCAACAACACTTCTGCACGCTCTTTACAAAGTCATGTCAGGGTCATATCAAGGCCACAGAGGGCAGATGTGGCCCTGATGTGACCTTGACCAGATTTACATCAAGACCACCTCGATTCCTTGCCACAAGATGCTCCCATCAGTGAGCGTCGTTTTAAGTTCAATCCGGCTCAGGACTGAAATCCATTTGCTGTCTAGTGACGAAGGATCAGTAAAGTGCAGTTCTGCTGCTGAACTTCAAATGTCTGGGCCGAGCGGCAAAGATGTGTGTGAGCAAGTTGGCCAACAAACCTCATTCGGTTCCACCAGTTGTGTCTGGAGAAGTGGGCTGAAACCTGAGCAGACTTTTGTGAAAAGCTTTTGAAAATATACTAAAAGCATTTCACCCAAGTGGACAACTGAGGAGGTAGTTCAATTGAAGAAGTAATTCTAACAAATACTGAAGAAAATGTATGTAAACTTCAGATTTTCCTTTAAATCCTGATTGACCTAAAGAGGGAAACATTAGTGTGACTTAATGCCAAACAATGTGGAAAGAAAATTGTGGCTCTTCTTTCTTCGGGGCGTTTAAACATCTGACTTCAAATGTCTGAACATTGACCTAAAGATATATGTATATATCTTTCTAATTGTATTCATTATTAACACTAACTCAATAATAATTTTTGTGTTCATATATTCAGTAAAAGCTACACATTTGTTTTGTTAGCTGCTGGCAGTGAAACGTGACTCCTGTGTTCCTCTCTCACTGCAAATCAGACATCCGGCACCAGGCTGTGGAGGAAATGATGCAGAGAATTAAAAAAGGAGTTCAACTTCGACCAGTGAAACAGCCACCAAACAGAAGTGAACCAAAGGTAACAACAGCCTGTGATCCATTTATATTTACATTTCAAAATCAATTTGGATCTGCTTTCAGTGACTCCATGATGAAGCACCTAAATGCAGAAACTGAGTGAAAAGATAAAGCAATTATTTCCCAAGGTAATAGAAAGAGACAAAAGTTGAAGCTTAACATCAAATTTGGACTAGACGTCAACCATTTAGTTTAGGATGCACCCAAATGTGCATTTGGTCAAGGCCAGTGAAGGATATTGGACCAAATAGCATCATCCCATCCCAGATTGGCACATAATGTGCTTGTTTGTTAAAAACGGACCAGGTAAACTTTCTTCAGCAAGAATTTATAGACACTGATGAGCTGGGAAAGGGCAGAGTGGAGTTTAAGTACCTCTGGATCAAACAATGTGACATGTGTAGAAGAAGGTATATGTTGGTGAATTTGTTTTTACACTTTCTCTGTAGAAATGCTACGAGTGTTATAAGATTTTTACAAGGGCATACTCAACTGAAGTGTTCTATACTGAAAAACTATTATCAGATTAGAGGACCCTGCAGGTTTTAGAAGTGTCTCTGCTTCAGCACATCTGAGTCAAATAATCAGGCCATCGGTTGGACTTGACTGCATACCGAGGCGGTGGTTCGGTCCTTCGAGGCGAGTCAAACCACCTAACAGTTGCAGGACACCGGAGCCTCAAGGCCCAGATTTCAAAAGGCCTGACCTTTTTTTTTTTTAAAAAAAAAAAAAAAAAACAGAACAAATCTACAAAATATAAAATTGCGTCTTCCTGTGTCTTCCTGGCAGCAGCCAGTCACTGCATGTTGGCATTTTGGATCATTTCGCTCGGCTTGTTTCGCTACATTTAGTGCAAGACCTTCGATCTCCCCAAATTGCATGAAAAACCGTGCCCGTGTTTTCAAAACTATGAGTAAAAGAATCCTAAACATGATTTTGGATGGTTGCGTAAAGAAAACAAAAATAACACAAAACCACTCTCATTGCACTCAGTGTCCTTTTGTGATGAGGTTGATGATTAAAACACTTGAGGTTTAAAGTTTTCATCAGCAGGCCTTTGTGAATAAAATGGACCAGATTCTTTTTCTTTTTCCTCTGATTCGTTTATCTTTTAGTTTTGTGACACCCAACTGATAGTGTGTCCTCAAACCGAGTGAATTAACATGGTCAAAATAGGTTTCTTTGTAGGATTTAGTCAGGCTGAGAACATAGAGAAAATAAAAAGGCAGTTTCTACAGGAAGTTCTTCTGGGCTCTGAAATAATTGCTAAACTAGAAATTTATGTCATTGGGATTTTCAGTCAGCTTATAACTTGTACCAATTCTGAGCAATACATTCCGTGCAACCTGCATCCATAACACAGACTCATTGTAGCTTGAGATCCGCCTCTGAAATTCACTATCTGATGCAGACGTGGGCAGAGTTTTACAAGTGACAAAATGTAAAAGTCAGACGCATGGCATTTACCACGACGACGTTAAAAACGGCCACGTCCGAACAAGTCGCGGTTCCAACTTTCATTCAGATGACGAAGCATACATTTATTTCAGAGCAACAAGACATGTAAAAATATTGTTTTTTCTTCCATGCTAAAACGGACATCATATTGGTCAGGAGTTTGAAGAACAACAGTACCAAATGCAGAGTGCATTAAACACTAAACATGGACAAGGGAAATGGAGCATTGTGATTGAAACAGAAAATGTGTCTTTGCTGCTAAAATCACTGAAGTATACCAGCTGCAGATTCTAAGTGTTTCAAAGCCTGTTTTTTTTGTGTGTGTGTGTGTGCATGCGTGCGTGTGTGTGCCTCCACGTGTGTTGAGCATACAGTATATTGTTCGGTGCTCTCAAATCCATCAGTGTTCGGGATTATCTAAGAGCTTCTTGTTTTGTTAAAACATGACGTACGGTCAGGACTTCTTTCAGTCTCCTTGTTCCTCCTTAACAACTCTGTCAAATTAGATAGCATTAGGGGCTGCTCTGCAAGGTCATTATAAATAATGAGGATGGAAAAATTGTCATGACTCAAAATGCTTATGTGTTAACACATTTGCTTCTTGTAGAAAGCATACATCTTCATGCTTGAGTACAATGCTGTATCTTTGTGGTGAGAGAAGCAATTTATTCTTTAAGTGCTGAATGAGGTAAAATAAGCATAATGTGTCAGGCCGCTGTTTATTTACCAAACCCATTTTCTCCTCCTATTTTCCTTTTATCAGATGGAGAGGCTGCCCTCTAATTCTGCCATTCAAGAACTTAAAGGAATCATGGTAATGGGACTTTGAAGCCGTGTTTTACTAGTTAAACTTTCCCTTTTTTTCCCCGTCTGTATTACGGAAATCTTTACTTCAGCATCCATATCTAGAAAGGTAGTGAAAAACAGTCTAGGTAGAAAGTACCAATCATCTATTCGATTGAGGTAATCGACTGGTTGGATAAACATACATGACTAAATGTCTGATTAAATTCTCTTTTAGTCGAGAAAGTCACAGTGAAACAAATTCAAGAATCACATTTATTTGTATTTAATATTCACAGTTATGTCCCTTATGTGTCCTGCATGATTTCTTGACCTGTCCAGGAGAATTTCAACAAAACTCGCCCTCAGCCCAAAGCTGTGTCACCATCAGCAGGCCAGGACGAAGAGCTGCAGAGGATTCTTCTGAGAAGGCGGGACAACCTGAAGTCCTAACATAACGCCGCAAGTCACTCTCCTCATCATGTACATTGTGAAATGCTTACGCCGTTATAAGTTATTGGATTCATCCAGAAGTGTAATGTCAAGAAAGGCCTTGTTCAGCCTCGGTGGATAAGAGTCATGATCCCTTTGGTTATGATCCTATTCCGATTTTTTTTTTTCACACTTCCAAATATACACGACTTGTATGTGCTCTCCAGTGTGAACTGGCAAACAACCTGAAAGTGCCCCGCATGCGCAGTAGGGGGCGCAATAACGTCACACACAGAGTGCGTGCTCAGTGCCTGCCATGAACAAGAAGAAGAAGTAAATGTGGATGCTAACAGTGGAGCATAGTTTACTCATTTAAAGTTGTTGTCCAACCAGAGCCAGAATATTAACAACTTAATATCACCATAACTTAACATGTTATGGTTGACTATCATGACAACCATGACGTTGGGTTATCAGGGTCACAGTCAAAAAAAAATCTGACCTGTGTTGGTCAGATTATGTCAGTCAGTCAATCAATCAGTCAATAAAATAAAAAATTGGAATTGGGTCACTTCAGGCTGCAGCCTTTGACTCAACAAACTTATTGTCTTACCTTCTGAGAAAAAATAAAGAAAATTTAAGTCAATATTTTTTTGCATAGGTTTGGGTTTGGTTTGGTTTTCTTTTCAGATTTTGTCCCCGTTTCTTTTTGAGAGTGAAACCTGATGATTTTCTGTGGCTGGATGCGGAAAACATTAGATCACCTTTAGAGAGCAAATGTTCACTCTGCATTTTAAATGACCCATGAAGTCAGATTCTAAGAATCCCTAATATACTTCACATATAAACAGATCTCCACACATAAAAGAGGGAAATAGAAACTGTTTGGGTACATTTGAACTAAACCGAATAACATTTGTTATGCTATTTACAACTATCTCCAACAGAAAGTCTTGTTAAGCAGCAACTTTGACTGATAGTGCTTTTGCCTGATCTTATTGACATAAAAAAATAATATCTTGTTTTATTAAAATCAGTAGCATACAATTTCCCTGCAATTTTTTACAGTCCTGCAGCTGAGATTTTCTTTGCTCAATTTTTTTTTGAATAAAATCAAAATATAAAATACATAGTTTGTTTCTACAATATACTGTATGTATTTTATATTTTACAAACTTTGTCTCTGTCACTGCATGTGGGCTTTTAAAAAGCTATTCATAAATGGAAAATTAAATTTAGGATTAGGTCGTTGTGATTTATTCGTACTGGGATGTTGACATGCATTATCACTTTCATGGTAACGTGATCAACTTCTGATTTTTTTACTAAAAATCAGAAGTTTCTTTACTCTTTTTCTAAAGTGC
Organism: Poeciliopsis prolifica; assembly: GCF_027474105.1. NCBI lineage: Eukaryota > Metazoa > Chordata > Actinopteri > Cyprinodontiformes > Poeciliidae > Poeciliopsis > Poeciliopsis prolifica. The sequence continues at coordinate 19,073,783 of NW_026562380.1, read as the reverse complement.
ACTACTAGAATAATGCAGCGTTTCTGAGCCTGCAGCAAAAATAAAAGTCCTCGTCTGCAGAACACTCACAGAAACTAATTGATATTTTGCTCAGCAAGAATTCCAGGGAGATGATATAGTTAAAGATGTGATAGGTACATTTGACAAGAATGTGATTTTTATATATTTGCTCAAACATTCACTATGTCCTCATAGTTCAGGACAATAGTGAACAAATCCACTTGCTCTGGCTCCTCGCTGTGGTCCCACTGCTGTGCAGAAACACTTCGGTCCTAGTCAGAAAAAGACAATCTCTTGCATTAATCATAGTAGGAAGCAACTCTCTGCCTGGCTTCCTAACCAGATGGCCAGACAGAGACTTAAAGAGAAGCTACAAAAGCAAATGACATGGATTAGCAGAGCTAATTCTGTTGCGACTGCTTATCCAGAAATGTTGACATCACCATATCCAGCACCAGTCAAGGGCCTCTTCACATTCGTTGCCAGTTTCTGGCAGTTTGCAGATGCTATCGTCTCCTGTTGTTGTCTGTATTGCAGCGGTTCAGGAGTAGACTCTGACCGAAGACACTGTTGGTGGATTAGTCTCATAAAGAGGACACCTTTTATCTTATGTTTTTCATTTCATGCAAAAACCTTTGTTGTGCAACAATCTCCAGAGGTTTCAGAGTCATCTCCAAAACAGAAGCAGTCATGCTTTTCTTTAGCAGGTTGCTGAGTTGCTGGCTCTGATCCTGCTAGACGATGGAAGAACACGACACACCGAAGATATTCACTGCAGGAACCTCTTCAGAAGCCAGTTAGGATTATCTATCTATCCATCGATCTATCTGTCTGTCTAGATAAGGTTTAGGCTGTAAAAATGAATGGAAGTCAATGGAAAGTCCCTACAAAGATAGCCACATAAACCTGTGTGTGTGTGTTATTATTACTACCTTGTCAACCCACTGAGAATTTTCATAACTACAGGGATCAGACTAAACTATCTGCTGGCTGTTTTGTTACAGTGTCTTTGGCTGGATTTCCCCTTAAATCTCCAGCTAGTGAAGGCTTTTAGTCGGGTTTAGACCAGAGGATCAGCCTGCATCCTTTGAATGCAACAAAGGCCAGACTGCTGATTAAACCACGCTGTCAGGCTTTCCTGGTTCCGTTTTGTTTTCCCTGACACCTGCCCAGACTTCCCAGATTCCTGCTCCGGCGAGGAAGTGAAACACGAGAGCTGTGGACTATGACAGATGTCTGTCACCTATTGTGTCGGGCTGTTAATTAAGGCTTTAAGCTTCATTTAGCACTGAGATACAATTTCCTCCCCAACCGAGCCACCTAACACAGTCTGTGGACAAATGGAACTGAAGTCTCTGACCAGATTCAGCGGCAGCACGTTTTGAAGTGTACAATCATTGGTTTCCTTTTTCTTCCTTCCTACAGACACAATGTTACACAAACACGCACACACTTTGTCTGTGGATGCAAAGGCAGAATACCAGCAGCGTGCCTGTAAAAACAGGGTGAAGGTGAACAAACAACATACAGAATTATAACGTGTAGATTACCCTGGATATCATGTTGAAGGAGGCGTTAAACAGCCCACCACACTATGACATGAAATGAAACTATAGGGTTGTTTGTGTTGGTTTCTGTTGCTGCCTCATTAAATCCTCCTCGACTAGAGATGTTTTTGTGACTAAGGCCGTCCTTTAGGCTCTACAGTGAGGCCATATTTAATACCAGCTTTGAGGAGCGACTCTCTACCGTTTCCCTCTTCCTTTTATGAGCTGACAAGTTGCTTCCTCCTTTCCCGCTGCAATCTACTAAAGCCCGCCAGACTTGCTGACTTTAATTATCAGATATACACACGTTTTGATCCAGGCAAAACATACAATTACACGTGGCGTGTCCTTTTTCCCCCCTCTGCCTGGTTGCCGCTGCCACACCTCTGATCCTCGTTAATCAACACAGCAATGGAATAAATTGTTTTGTTTTCGTTTGTTTTCTTCCCTAATTGCTGTTCCCTTATAGCAATTAGGGAGTTTTTATTGTGTGTGTTGTGGGAATACTTATCTTGACCTGTTTAGTCAGTAATTTTATTAACTTTTCCACAGCACACAGGGCCTGTGCCCTGTGCCCGCTGTGGGCCCCTCACTCACACAAGGCTGTGTGTCCAGCCTTTGCTGCTCTTTGCATATTTTGTTGATTAAAGGTTTGTTCTCTGACATTTAACTTGTTGACTGTATAAAAAACACTCAACAAGTTAAACTGAGTGCAGCCAAAGACGTGTAACCTAACATTTACTGAGAAAGAAGCAAAAAAAAAAAAAAGGTCTTGTTTTACTCAAAGTGGCCAGTGAAACAGTTACCCTGCTATTATTGAAACATTTATTTCCTGATGCAATGTCAATTATAGTCTGTTTTTTTGATCTTGCATCACACAAAGTTGGACTTTATATAGTTTTTTTTTTTTAGCTGCTTCCTTGATTTAGATTTTTTTCCGTCTATTTTTATATTCACAAAACAAACCCAAAGACAAACCGGGCAACTTTCTTTCCAATTGTGCAACATCCAGTTTAATCTAGATTAACTAATTTCTTCTAATACAATGTAGTATTAGAAGAAATGATTCTGATCAGATTTGATTTATTATTCAAGTTAAACAAGGCGATGGTGAAATTCAATTAAATCATTCAATTCTATTAAAAAAAAAGATTTGTGTGCGCTTGCCAAGCAGAAACATAAACATTATGGTTTTAGCAGAGTTCAGTCTGCCATGTTTGGAGTTTGTAAGATATAGTTCCAAACTGGACAGCAAAACCGATTGTCTCAGGGAAGTTGGTCTCTTTCGCGGGAAACGAGGCGCTAAGCCTTTTGCTGACGCAAAACGGTTGCTAATCCGACACAGACGGAATTATTTTAGAACCTGATAATACAAGCAGAAAAATAAATGCATACCAGCAAGACTCAGATTTGCACAGGCTGAAAGCAGATTGCTTTCTTAAAAAAAAAAATCGGGATCTGCACAACCGTGGTGGAAGGAAACCGGTGAAACTCAACCACAACATTCACAACGGAGGTTTGTCTGGTGTTTCATGAAACAGTGCGACATTGCAAAGGTGGGAAATAAGCTGAAAGACTTTTTTCTTTTTTTTGCTTAAGCTTTTTCAGCTGAAACTATCCAGCAGAAACTCAAGTTCAGCTGGATGGAACTCAAAAAAAAAAAAAATGAATTAATTAAACGGCAAAAATCACTGGAAGCTTTCAAAACTTTATTTTCACATGAACATATTTTTCTCTGTATCAATTATGTTTGATGTGCTGCAAAATAAATTCATAAATTGTGCTTCCAAAGAGAACCGAGCTGCTATTTTCTATCTGCACTGTTCACTTACAATTTATTGGCATTTAATATGCCTGAACATTTTATCGAACAATTTATTGGACACATGAATAAAACAGATGTTTTCCAGTCTCACTTTATCAGAAGTGGTTTGGATTGAGTTTCATATCTAGGCTAAGAAAAAAAAAAAGGCTACTAGAACATTCAGATTAATGCTGACCACTCAGTGTGGTTCATTAGTGCTCACAAGGAAGAACAGGAAGATTTTCAAGGTTTGTTGAAACAGGCCGGACTGTTGGCTGCGTCACATGGTTTCCTCTGCTGCAGCCGGCTGTTCCTTTGGCTTTTCGCTGAAGAGCGGCGGTTCCTTACAGACTGGGGACGAGACCAAAACAACAGAAAGAGCTAAACATTGCGAATCTTTAGTAAACATACGCACACGCTCTTTTTCTGTTTCTCAGTCAACTCTGAAGTCAGCAAAAAAGTATCAAGATAAACGATAAACACTGACAAACCGTCCTGACTGCAGCTGTCTTATGGCCTCTTATTACACTCACATACTCAGTGCTCATTAAACCTCTGGTGTCCCCGCCTGCTTTTCCAGAAATGATGAATGGGAACGTATTTGTCCTTGTGTGTAATTAAGTGGCCAATTAACAGATTCAAGGTAGAGGGGGTTCTCATTCTTCCACTCTCCCCCACATCAATACATGTTTGCATGATTCCTCACACACAGTGTCCTTTCACGTCCAGCGCAGTCAGAAATGTGTTCTCAGGCTCAGACCTCACTTTTCCTCGCTTTGTGAGCGCCGCCTTGTCTGTCCGCCTAAACAAGTCAGAGGAGAAGAGAAAAACACCTACCCAGAAGTCCTTGTTGGGCCAGTTCTTCTTCTATAGATATCAGGCGATTGTATTTAGCTATCGTCTCACCGCCACTCAGACCTCCCAGTTTGACATAGTCCAGCCCCAGTCCCACAGCCTGAGGGAGGAGAGAAAGTTTCAATGAGGTGCACAGGTTTTCCCAACCAACCGACAAACAAACAAACAAACAAAAAAAATCAGCTTAGTTTGGGTGGGCCGTCTTCCTGAATGGCTGTTGGCCGTAAAGTGGCGAAAACATTTGCATTACACAATTATAAAAATGAATTGTCTAATGAGGAATATTCTGAGTTTTATTCATTAAACAAACAGTGACAGGAGAATTTATGAGCCTGAGCCCATTAAATGAAGCTGCTGTCCAGCAGAAAGGTCACAGTGACATAATATAAAGGAACATGTGACACTGAATGACAGAGAAGAGAACTCACTAAGTCTGCAAAGAATCCATCACTGCCGGATTCACTGAACATCGTATCCATCACCAGTGAACCTGCAGATCAAAATTTAGAAAATCCTCACAAAAAGGTAAAGAATTATTTTTTTTACAATCCATTAAAAACTTGTAAAGAGGAAAAAAGCAGACAGAAAAAAAAAATAAGTATCGTATCTGGATAATATCCTCTGAATATTATCCGAGGAAGGCCTGTGTGAGTTCTGTTCAAGTCAGTTTTTCTTTTTTCAAATACTAGACCTGTCACGATAACTCATTTTGCTGGACGATAAATAGTCCCAGAACGTATTGCAATAAACGATAATGTTGTTGTTGTGAGACCATTTTCAAGTAATACAATACAGCTCCAATGGCATAATAATGCGAGGACACTTTATGAAGGACCAATAAACTTTAAACTCTAATGAACATTTAAACACTGGAACTGGGAGACATTTGGATTATACAAAATAAATAAAGAAAACAACAGAAACAAAAAATTGAGTTATGAAGTCTGTGCAAACAAAATTATCTTTTAAAACAAGGGATAGTTGAGACCAAAACACCAGACTGAAGACTTTTATCATTCAGTTTTTGGTAAAAAGAGAGAGATAAAAGATAAATGATTGATTACAAATCACGCAATTTATTGATTTTTGCTCATATTTATCTGCACACACATGCACATGCACAGCATGTTATTCTATTGTCATAGGGTCTTTGCCTTGACTTTCATTCATTTTCTACAGTCTAACCATAACCCTACACCCAACCACCACAGACCTTACCTCTAACCCTAAAGCAGCATTTCCACTCGTAGGAATCAAGAAAATGTCCCCAAAGGAACTACAGTTCCCACAACCACACATTGTAGACAGAAGTAGGTTCCCATTAGGATATAAAAACCTGGCATACACGCAACACCTCCCATCTAGTACCTTGGTAGGAGAATGTGGCCTGGATGATGTCGGTGACCGTTGTCTCGTTGGCATATCTGAAGACATAACCATGGACTCCTTGCAGGACTGGAGCCTGTGGTTTGTGTGTGATGTCAGACAGCAGTGAACATGAAATCCCAATCCTATTGCTAAGTTTCTCCCATTGGTCTGCCTCCTAACAGAAGACACATTAAAGCAATCTTAGACAAGAATCCGGTCACATGTTTGAAGAACTGTTCAGAACTGAATGGCAATCGATAAACATAAAAGCCAGATTCGCACATCAAACAGGCATTTTAAAGCGCCCATCAGCAAAAACAGTCACTATGAATGACAGGCAGATTTGTGTGAAACAAATGACCTTCTGAATGTTATTGTGCGTTGTTGATGTTGTGCATGCATTTTCTGTTTCATAAACCCTCTAACAAAAAGCTTGGGACATTGAGCAGAAGTATAAAAACAACATTAGCAAACAAATTAGGACATAACTTCAGATGCCGTGAACTCACTTCTCTCCTAAAAGGATCGATCACGGCCACCACCGCCGGGTATTTGCTGATGAGGTTGTGATACACCTCAATCAATTCATCCGCAGACTTCAGACCTCCTGTTGCCACTTCATACTTTCCCTTAGACTGAAACAGATACAATAAACAGGTCATTTATTTAATTGAGCTGTGTCCACATAATAAATGACAGAAAAAAAAAAAAAGCACCCCCCAACACAACGGTAGCATTACTATTGTAGTTGGAAAATCTTTGGCCGACTTACATAGTCCACAATTTTCGGGCCGGCACAGTTCAGCGCCAAAAAGACATCAACTCCCAGTGGCACTTTAAGGTTCGTGCAGGCGTCAGTGATGAGATCGAGAGGCTGTTCGAGCCGGTCGCAACTCGCTGTCAGCACTCCGTTGTGCGACACCGAGGACAGGGCGATCTTGGAAAAACAGCTTAGCTTAAGCTATCATATGAATGGCAAGTGCAGTTCGCATACATAATAAATTAAATCAAATAATTCCAAGTTTTGCTGAAACTAAGACAGCATCATTCAACCGGGTGAAGTAGAGCTCTTTCATGTGCAAATCCTTTACAGAAACTTCAAGTGAAAAACATACAATTTATGCAGCAGTATCTCTCACCCCGCCTTTTCCTGACAAGCTCATCAGTCTCATCATCTCCTTCTGTAACTCACAGGCCAACGTGACGCTCTGTTGAAGATATTTACAGCTTCATGACTTTTCAAAAATGGTGTTGGGAAATGTGACAAATGTGGTAAAATATAGAACATCCACAGATGTCCCTGTGTAAAATTCTGACAACCAAAATGAAGCAATGGGGCAATCACGAAAAAGTTAGAAACAGAAAACCAGTCCATGACAACTGTTAACTCATTGCTGTCTGTAACAGACAAAAAAGGCAAAATGTGGTAGAGCAGATCAATACCTGTTTGACTGGACGTCCCACTTTGGAGATGAGAATAATTTCTTCCAGTAAGCATAGTTTTCCAGGGGATTTCTTCCCGCAGCTGAGCAGAGTTATCCAGGGTACAGGAACATGAAAATGTGCCGGTTCCTTAGGCGAAATAAAATGTTGCATTTCCACCTTTTGAATGCTTTCAGTATTCTGTAAAAATATCTGTAAAATATTTGGATTTTTGCTTTCAAACCTTTTGATTCTTCAGAGCTGATATATATTTGTAAAGAGGCATTGCCTTTATTTTTGCCCCACATTTAGCTACAGCCAGGGACACTGAGCCAACAGCCATGCCTTCCAGCAGAACCGGCTCTGCAGGCTCTGGTGGAGGAAACAGCTTCTCATCAACAAGGCTCTTTTTGCCTGTAATGTAAGAAAAAAGTGATCTCATATTATGATTCTGGAAAGAGATGGTTTGGACATCCTCTGTTTCTCTATTTGATCATGACGCTTCCTTTGTTACTCATCTGGGATTTGTGGCTGCGGTTGAGTTTTTTCTTTCTTTGTTTGCTTTTTCAGACTGATTCATAAGGAAAATATCAGAGCCACCTTGAGGGGCACAATAGTAGAATTCCAGCAGCACATTTACCTTTACTGCCCTTCTTGTCCTTTGCTGGTGTTACTTGTGGTGTGACTGGTTCGGGCTCGCTGGCTTCAGCCTTCAGCTTGTCACGCCTCACTTTCTCCTCCTCACGGTAGGACGTGAAGAAATCACTGCCAGGAATAACACAAGTTAAAATTTAGCCGTCAATAGAAACACGACATTTCTAAAACATCTCAGGAACTCGGCGTAGGATTTAGCAGCATTAAAGCAGAGAAGTTGTGGAGTGCAATAGACAGAAACCAAATTAGTTTTTAAAATTCCCATTCACTGTTAACAGGACAACATTAAAGACCTCAATCGACCCTCCCTCCTTTCCATCTGGTAATAGACCCCTAAAAAAGCCTCCTGTGTTTGTTACGTTAGCTGTCATTTGTTAACTTGAAAACAGGTGGAGTCATTACCTCAGCATTTGATCAATTTCATATTGATCACAGGGGTTCTGGTCCAGTAGCAGTCCCCTGAACGGTTCCTGTATCCACTGAAGAGCGACGTCCACATACTCAGAGCTCCTCTGACTCTCTTCAGCTCCCACCGGTGCAAAATGACTTACGATGGCTGCTGATGACATGCTCTGAACAAGAGAATGAACTAGTTCATGAACAGAATTCGCTCTGTTTGATGGTTTTTTGGTATTTTAAAAATGGTGTATCAGTGTATCACTTTCAGTGTATCAATCGTGCTGCCCCTAACATCTAGCTATACATAAATACAATTAATTTCACAGTTGTTCTGGAGATTAACTATGCATGCATAGTTTAGTGAAGAAAGTGGAAAAAAGAAAAATAGCAATAAAATGTTATTAGTGCTCAAAGCTTAGAATCACCAATAGTCTCAGCTCTGCTCGACAAGCATCAGGAATGCAAAAACACACCGCAGAGAACAACTTATCTCCTAACTGATCTTCGTGACACAACTCCTTTACTTCTTTTGAGCAGCATGGTTTATGATACTGCTCAAAACATAAGCTGTTGTGGCATTTTGTCGGGCCAGATCAAGAGGGAAGCCTTCGTCGCGGTCACTCTGTGTGCAGCAGCTGGAGAAGGGCTCGGCTTGGCCAGGGCACCATGTGTGGAGCTGTGATTCCTCTGCTCCCAGGACACCTGAAGCCAGCCTCAGACTCATTTTCAGTTGGGATATTAGTCACCAGATGCCCAAAACGGTAGAGTGGTAGATGTAGCTTGGATCCGAAGCTTTTTCAAAGACGAAGTCTTTTACTTGGCGAGTGGGGAAGAGGATTTTAATGTGTCCCCCCAATGAAGTCATGATGCACCAAAGAGGAAGAAAGTATTTTTGATCATAGTCATCTTACACCTTGATTTTGCTTAAAAGAAAAGAAGGTGAATAGAGTGCATTCTGGAATTCAATTTTACCTCTTTTTTTATTTTTTGTTAAAAGTTCTGTCCTTTATGACCGGCCTCAACAATATCCTGCTGTGATTAAAAGATTAGCAGATTTTAACCTAGACAAATTGACTGAATGTATAAAAAAAGGGAAATTAAGACTCCTATTTGGGATTAATGGGATCAATGGAACAAAGAATAGTGAGACATCATAATTTTGTGACATATTAAAATAATCTAACCTTGTGATTATTTGACAACCGCCTTGTTCTTCATCTATGTGGACGTGGTGGATGGCTTCTGAAATACTTTTACCTTTTCTTTGTTACAGACGATGCTGAAAATCTCTGCCTCAACGATAAGCTGTCCATTTCCTGAAAAAACGTCTCTTCCTCTCAGATCACTGATCCTTGGTGGTGTAGACAGTTTCAAAAAGGCATCAGCCTGAAGGAAAGTATTTGTTTTAACAAAAATGTCGCACTCAAAGGCAATCGCTTATTTGTAAAGATTAAAAACACAGAGAAAAAAATAGTTCTCAATTCTAATACTCTCAGACATTGTGTAATACTCACAATGTTTGAACAGCAAAATATGGCTTGGTTTTTTTTTAAGGTTACTAATTCTGGTAATCTGACGAGAGGGTGTTGCATTTCCAAAAATTTTTAAATTACTACTAGTTTTTTTTTCCTAATTACAAAAATTAAAACAATATTTATATAAAGGAATTAAGATTCCAGTTTCATGTAGTAAATATCTTTACTGTTAGTCTGACTATGGCTACATAGTTCTAAAGTCTCTCTTCCTACTGTGGTTTTTGTTTTGATGCTAGCATGACAGCTGTCATAACAAAACAACAACAAAAAACCCCGAGCTCCAATGCATTCCAGATGTGCAGCAATTTTGCCACGCATACTCTTCCCACCGGAATGGCATTTTTAACTAAAACTTTTCTGACGACATTTAAACGGTCCTGCCAACGTGCGCCTGTCGGTTCTGAAGCCAAAAATTAGCATTAATGCTAAGTTTAGCTAGAGTATATTAAGTAGCACGTGTATAATCACAAGCATTCTGATTAGAATGGACTTGCGTCAGCCTGTTAAAATTACTGCATAAGCTAAAATCAGCCAAAATGCTAATGTTGTGGTTAATTTTAGCCAAAAACATTAGCTAAAATTAGCCAAAACTAATTCACTTAAAAAAAAAAAGTCACTTCGTTTCTCTCCCGAACGGAGCGGCGGTTGGTGTCAGTTACAATGGCAGCCGTTCGCTATGTAATTCTATGGCGGGTCCCAATAATAGAAATACTTGATAATGAGACATATTTAGAGTGACTCAAACAGTTGTGGCTTTTATCTCCTATTAACTGGCTTTATAATCGGAGTTGTGAGTTGTGACGGTTTGCCCCCCTCAGCGGGGAGAACAAACTAACCTCCTACCAGGTAGCCATGAACGTCTGCGGGCTGCCGGACGAAGAGCTCGTTCAGAATCCTCTCGATCGTCGCCGGAACTCCGTTCTTCCGGTAAAACTCGGCCGCCGCGAGCCTCAGTTTGTTTATGTCCATCTTCTCCTCCGCCATCTTCTCCGGGCGAGGGGGCTGCTTGACGTTGACGTAGATACTTATTTAATTTTTTGTCCAACCGGCTCTCCCACACACAAATACACACACACACACACACACACACACACACACACACACACACACACACAAATTCGACCGGTTCCAACGGAGTTAATGTTGTGCGTTACCATGGAAACATAATGCACAGGTGAACACGGGCGCATGGGAAGTCAAAGTCGAGTACTGCGATCGTTTTTCTTTTTCTATTTCTTTTTTTTCTGAGTCAGCGGGGTCAATTATCATTCGCAGCAAACTGCAGGTTTTGTTTATGAGCCGCGACAAAACATGAACAGGGACGTTCTTGTGAACAAGTTACACTCATTAATCCTGTCTCACATCCATCCCAGTAAATATTAACACAACAGAACATCAAAAAGCTTCATCCACTGGCCGAGTCTGGTTTTGCTCGTCCGTTTAAATGAGTCGTCCCGGTACATTTGCGTGACAATGCAAAGGTGCCGCGTTAGGGGGAAAACACCATGACAACCGATCACAACAACAACAACAACAACAACAAAGGTGAATGAATATTCCTGGAGTGAGGACGCCCCGCGGCGTGGCTTGGAAGGCCTTAACCCTGACTGCTTTTCATTACGGCCGGTGTCAAACCCATTACTGCGGGCTGTGATTGCTCCGATGCGCATCCAGCCTCATCGCTGATCCCTGCAAGGCCGCGACGGCCGGACAGAATTCCTCCCATTATTAGTGATTGTCAACACGCTGCAGGGCCAATGAAAGAGCGTGTTGACAATGGCGGAAGAAGAATGTTCTGGAAATGTCTTGTTTTCTTCCCTTTCTTGCTGCCAAACGGAGGCTTTACAAGCAAATGTAATAGGAACATTTTAATATTTTACTATTATTATTATTATTATTGTGACACTTATTTGATGGACAACACTGTCTTAAACATGACATAACAACGATCATGAACATGAAGACACGTTTCACTTTTAATACAAAAGTTGTATTAAAGACTATTAAAAGTGTCAACTTTGCATTAAAAGTGTCATTATTTACCTCATGACAACAAACAAACATTCATAAAGGCTCTTTCATCATCATGACAGGTGATGTCATGTTTATGCACACCATTAGTAATCACTATCATTTCTGCTATTATTGTTGTTATTTTTATTATTAACTAAACGCCTGTTCTTGACTTCTTATTCTGTTGAGCTGAAAGGCCTCGGCAGTTTCCTCGCACCCTAAAGTTGTCCAGCGGAAGCGAAAGTGGAAGTCGTTGCTTTTAATTTGACATTTCCTGTCAGGATTCATTTGGACATGTCATCGCGGGACATCCCTTCTGCTTTTCGATCGCAATAAATAAATAAATTTAAAAATTTCTTGTATCTTTTTTTTTTTATTGATATCAGACTTAACTGAAGAGCACATTTATTTTTGTGGAATTCTGTGAATGTTTTTTTGTTTGGTGCGATAATAATAATAATAACTATTATTATTATTATTATTTAGGAGTTTATTCCAAAGATCTCTCATGTAGAAACCCCGAGTCGTGCCGTGAGGTTTGACCAGTTCTCAGCTCTACCTGTTTGTGCCCTCTGACCTCTGGGTGACTCTCAGCCTCAGTTCGTGTCCAGGCTGCTGATGTCTGTCAGCAGTGTGGAAGTGATGACGGCGCCTCGCGTCGTCAGCCTTTTGTTGCGTCTGCCCCTGTTCACTCAGACACACAAACACCCTTCAGATGATCCAGATTGAAGAAGCAAATTACGCAGGGCTTTTTAATGGTTGATATTTAAAGTATAAGAAGGGAATAGAGAGATTTTTTAAATTTTATTTTTACCCTCCTCCTCCCCTTGTTTTTTTTTTAAATTTTGGTAGGCTTTTGGTTCAGCTTGTGTAAATCAATAAATTGTTATAGTAATAATAATAAAAGCTGTTTATTTTATTTATTCATTTTTAGTTTTTTTTTTTTTTTTTTTTTTTTTTACAACATCCACACAGGCACATACAACAAACAAATCATAACCAGCAAACAAATAGATGAAAAGTGAACTTTTCTCCACAAATTGAAGCACACTCCTTTACCGTCTTAACTTTCGCTTTTCATTGAAGACGTTGTTCTGGTTGGGGGGCCTCCGGCTGGTCTGAGGGCCCACAAACCCCCCGAGCTCCAGGGTGGCCCACCGTTCCAGTGCAGGAAATCAAGCATGTGTGAGGGAACTGGTGACCAAATTGGACTCTTTGTGTGTCTGTTGTGTGGCTCAAAAGGAAGAAACAAAGAATAGGATGTGCTACACCGGGGAAAGACAGAAGTGCAGATGTTCACCACAAACTCTTTGTCCGAAGCCCATCATCCCAGACCAAATCTCATCTGAAACCATTTCCATTCATATCTAGCATTCAGAATGTCTGATTGAATACACATGTTTAATGCCATGCTGTTTGTTTCAGAGCATACGCCAACTAAAAGCCCAAAATACCAACATCAAACCGTATTTCCGCACATAGTTTATAGCTCTTGGGTCCATGTGGGATTTGGAGAAGTCACATTACTCTCCTCTCCTCCTCCTTCCAGTCGGACTTTCAGTTTTTCTTTCTGAATCTCTTTCTAAACATGGCACAGACTCACACAGAGGAAGTCAGCAGCTCATGTTCTGACACGGCTCAAATTTTACAACACGCTGCACAGACATGGAGCCCGGCAAGGAGCCGCAACCTCAGGCAGCTCAGAACAGAAAGTAAAATCCACTCAAGAAACTCCACATTCAAGCTGTGATTCTTAAAGAAAGAGTAGCTTTTATTTAAAGCGCAGGTTAGTCCTGTACTTTCTCCTGCAACAGCTGAGGTTATAATAGAGCTGTCATTCCTTTTGCTGTGTGTGTGTGGGTGTGGGTGTGTGTGTGTGCGTGTGTGTGTATGTGTGTGTTTTCCTTCCTCTTTTTTCCTAGGGTGCCTATAGGCTTTTAAAAAAAATGGAGCAGCTGCAAAGAAAATGATTCACGTGTGATGACCAGTTTGGTCTAAGTGACTCAAATGGCATATAAATTGGGCTGTATGAAAAGTGTCTAGAACTAATTTGTCACAGGACGAACTATGAGCATCTTTTTGTTAGAGTGCTGCTGCCCGTTGTAAGGATCCACTAGGAGTCCTTGAGGGTTTTTAGGGATCCTTAAAGAGGCTTTGTGTTGGGTGTCCTGGCTAAATAGGGAACAATTCACTGTTGCTGTTATTCTCTCTTTTCAAATATTTGGATTTGGAGATTGGACTTTTTTTTGTTTGTTTGTTTTTTTTTTTGTCCCCAAAAAAATCTCTCTCAAAGACTCTAGTGTTTTTTTGGGGGGGGGAGGGGGGGTTTGTCAAAAGATTAAAAAAAAAATAACTTAAATGTTTTGGGGTAAGTTAAATGGAAAGAGAAATGCAAGAGAGAGAGCAATTCTTGCACCACAAAAGACAAAAACAAACAAATAATAATAAATAAAAATCCCTGTTCTTTGGGTCACTGTTAATTTGCATGTCTGTGTTTTACCTTATATGTGCAGGGAGATTCTGCTCAATGTTTCTCCTACCAGGCGGATCTCCGGCGGCCACCTGTTGCTGTCTGTCCTTTCACAGAAGCTTTTCAGGGTTTCACCAGGCGACTCGTCCTGGCGCGGCGCGGCACGATGGTGTTTATGTCATTCAAATGAATCCCATTTGCAATTGTTGGGAGTGGTTGACGTTACGCGGCTTGCTCAGGGCCTCCACAGGTCACATGAATAAAAGTAGCCTCTGGCCTAATTGGGACATCTTTTTTTTGTTTTTTTTTTTCCCTTCAGCTGAAAAAGCAGTTGTTGCGTCCAGGTCTCTGCATGGCCACCGCCACCTCTAATTGCATCTAATTAAAATCCCCCTAATCATGTTTTCAAACTTGACCAGGTGTGTTTTGAATGGAAGCGCTGGTGGGCCTTTGGAGCACGGTCCTGCGAGTTTCATCCAGAAACAGAATCGCCTGCGACGATGATGCAGAATGCTTGGAGGAAACCAAACATCTACGCCTCACTGTGTGTGTGTGTGTGTGTGTGTGTGTGTGTGTGTGTGTGTGTGTGGGTGTGTGTGTGTGCGTGTGTGAGTGCGTGTTTAGTTCAGCACTGAACTTATGACTGTGTCACCCAATGTGAAAACATCCTTAACAAGCTGATTAGCTAAATCACATCAATCTAAAACTCTTTTTTAAAAAAAAGTAATTAATTTAATGGATATTTTAACAAAGGTCCATAGAGTTAAAACAGATGACTTTTTGCATTTATTTTATTTAAATAAATATGCTGATGACCAAAGATACTTCAGACATACTCATCTTTATTTTAATCCCGTCTGTTTTACTTCACGATTGAATATTTTAGATTATGACATGTCCAGGGTGACCCCGCCTCTCGCCCATTGGGCCCCAGAACCTCCTGACCCCACAGGGGTGTTAGAAAATGGATGGATGGACATTTCAGATTATACACAGGGAAGATTATTGGTAGAATATCTTTTAAATTTGTTGTAAGAAAAGTAAAATATTTTCTATTTAACATGTGCCTTTAGTGTCGTGTGAAATCATAGTAACCTAATTTTTAAGTTGTCTGAAGTCGCCCAGAAGCGTTTTGTTTCCATATTTCAGCATGTAGTTCAGGAATGTTTTAAATCTCTCCTTCTTCTTCTATTGCTGTGCCTTTAAAATTCATCATGTTAATTAGTAATGGCGTTATTCACATTAGCCAATTATTAGCAATTATTCTGCCCAATATTAACATCGTGTCCATCTTTCAGATTGGAAAGTCATGGAAGTTACTGCTGTTTTACCAGGCTTTCAGTTGGCTGGGAAATCAAACGACCTGTTGATTTCAATCTTTCAACCTATAAACACTTTTTAGGTTTATATTGCACTTAAAAAAATAAAATAATTATATAAAAAAAAATCTCTTCATGAATCCAGACGTTCAAGCTTCATAGCATGGACGTCTACTGAGCTTTCAGTCGACTTTTTTTCTAAGACTTATAAATGGGCAAGCTGCTAGTAACGTCATTCTAAATGTTTTGAGGAATTAAACTGGCTGGTGGCCGAAACTCATCAGATTCTTCCTCTCTACTGGTTAATATATACATCTCTACTGGTATTCTCACAAGAACCTGGAAGTTCTGCAAAACTGAAGGAATTATTACAATCCATGTCAACAAACATGCATGTGTGCATGGAGTACTGAATTTTGCTCTAATGAGAGCAAAATTCAACTTATAGGTTTACAAATGTGTGAAGTGACATGAGGATGTTTGTAGAGACGAAATTATTTCACAACAATACGTGATGATTATTTTCTTTTCTTTTTTTTTTTTTTTTTTTTTTTTTTGGTTACCTGTAAGGATTTCTTTGTCTGAGCTGTAATTTAATAACGGTGGAAGCCTGCAGTTTCTGCATCTGTACTGCCCTCTAGTGGCCTTCGTGGTGTACTTCATTTTTGCTCCTGCAAATATGTAGTCAAAAATCACCTCTTCTAAAAACTTCACAACTACACGAAAAATGATTTTGTAAGAACTTTAAAAAAAAAACAAATAAATAAAAAATGTAGATTTGTATGACTGAGTCACAATGTGGGAAACCATCTAAACTGTTGAATACTGCAGTAATTATTTACATTTCTGCACAATACGCTGTTAATATTTGAAATTCATGAATGAATAAGACCTCAGATTTTTTTTGTTTTGTGATTAAATGAAAGGTATATCAAATTCTAAAATCCTGATTAAAACTGTGTTTCTTTTTTTTATGTTCTCTTCCACAATTACTCAGGTCAAATAACCAATTTCATCTTAGAAAAAGAAAATAACATGTTCACCTCTACATAAGAAAAGCTTTGTGTGTCTTGTGTTCTGGTTGTAACAGCAGATAGAATGTGTAATGCTGACTGGTTATTAGACAGGATGAGTTTTTGTTTTTACAAAGAAAAACCTATGTAGCAAAGGATCTCACTATTACAGATGTTCAAGCCAACAAGAACTACAAATCCAACCCAGTGGCTGGTAAGACAAATATCATAATGTCACCTACTAATTATTTCGATGCAACGATCCAGAAACCCTGAAGCTTTGAAGAGGGAGTGAGAGCAGACCTTCACACCACGCCCACAATTCTCCCTCAACAAGTCGGAGATGTGCCTGTGAACAGCATTCACATCAGTTCTGTGTCACGCTGGCATCAATCATTTATTCTGTGATGCATTAAAAATTATAAATGTGAAGGGAAAAATAAACAGGGCTGCTCATTTGCTCACTTTTCAGCTAATAATTGTAAGAAGGAATGAGTATGAATGCATAACTTTGCTGCAGTCACTGACTCAGTTCAACAATTTTTATTTATTATTTCATTTTTTTCAACCAGTTTGAACAATGAAATGAATTTGACTGCGTTGTTTGATAAAGATCAAATTTGGATTCTAATTTGAATACAATCTGCATGACTGGATTTAACCAATTGATTTTTTTTCTGCGTGTTAATTTATTGTGTACAACAATGTCATAAAACACACAACTTTAAACCAACATTGACCCTATGTGTTGCACATTTCTCAACAATTTAAAGCAAAAATATATTTCTTCAAATTTTAGGTTCTGTGCTAAAAGCTTCACATGCTGATTTATTTTCATGTTAATCAGGAAACTGAAGAAAATGAATACTTTAGTCAACAGATATGAACTATAGATACCTCACATCATCAGACATTTTCACTGAGTTTCTAGGTATGAAACTGGAGGAATTTAAATGTGATGCTTCCCAGCCATAAAAAAGTTGAGGTGTACAGATTCAGTTTTGTCTGTCAAATCAGGACTGAGGATATTACGGTTTCCTGCTGCTTACTCATAAATACCAAAAGTAGCTTTTAACACTCCTTTCTCTCATGTGATTGTATCTCATATTTGACGCTTTAAGCGACGCTTTCTTTGTGTTTTTGATATTGTGTTTTTGTTTTTTTTACATCTCTGTTTTATTTTTTTTCCTTCATAGCATTTTAAATTTAAATGGCTGTGAGAACAGTGCCATAGAGATAAACTTACCTCGCCTCGCCTAATGTCTAAGTGACTTGCACAATGGAGTTCACACTTAACAAGCCCACAACAATTGTTGGTTATAAACCATCTTTAGTTATTACGCTACCTAGACGCTACAAAGTGCTAAAAATAATGGGTTTGATATGGAGAAAATAAAAATGAATAGACGTAAAAATTCAGGCCAAATTTATATAGCTATACATTTGGCTTGAGCTCTGTAGAGCTATAGATCTACAGCTTGATCTATAGCTCAGGCTATAGATATTGTTGCTAATCTGCAACAATATCTATAGCTTGATATTGCAAAATTCCATAGGAGACTAAAAGAGCCACTTCAACCCACGTTTTGAATGACCTTCTGAACCAGGCGCACTCCAAAGCATCCTGTCCATAACTCTTCTACATGCTTTCAACGTCTGGTCAGTGAGATGAATTGAGTTTAGCTGTCATGAAGTGTGGTGGTGGTGAGGTGGTGAGGCAGACGCTGGAGACCCAGGTAGGTGAATGGTGAGTAATTTAATGAAAATTATCCACAAAAACACAGTCAACAATGTAGTCCGCGGCCAGGCAGCACGGCTGAGCGGAAGCCAGGGCTCAACGCCGGTAGCAACTGGTCTTACAGGCGGCTAAACAACACAAAACGGCAGACAAAGGCAAAAGTACGACAAGGACCCGACGAGGAACAAAGGACACAGGAGGGACTAAATACACTGAGGGTAATCAAGGGAACAAGACACACCTGGGAACAATCAAGGGGAAGACAGGACAACGAGGAGACTCAGGACACAGAAACTCGGAATTAAAAACACAGAAAAACACAGAACCTGACATTAGCGAAGGTTCAATGAGGTACTGGTCGGCCCGGAACCCAGACGGGCAGTTCCTGTGGTATGGCAGACTGGGGTGGTGGTCCCTCTATTCAAAACGGGGGACTGCAGAGTGTATTCCAACTACAGGGGGATCACATTCCTAAACCTCCCTAGTAAGGTATATTCAAGAGTTTTGGAGGGGAGGGTTAATCAAAGAGTCAGTGCTCGGATTCAGGAAGAGCAGCGTGGTTTTCGTCCAGGTCACGGAACACCGGATCGGCAGCCAGGATGAGATCAATGCCTCCAACTACGCTCTTTACCCGGAAAAGGATGGAGTGAGTCCCTTATCCGGGTCACAGAAGTCCTGTATTTCAGGGTCTTGTTCACGAATGAGGAAAAAATGAAGCGGGGGATTGATTGGCAAATTGGAGCTGCATTTGCAGTGATGTGGACTCTGCACCTATCTGTTGAAGTAAAGAGAGAGCTGAGGCAAAAGATGAAGCTCTCGATTCACTGGTTGCTCGATGTTCCTACCCTCATCTATCCTACCCAAAGTCGCAAACTTTGGGTAGTTACCAAAAAGATAAGATCACAGACACAAGTGGCTGAAATACGTTTTCTCCTCAGGATGTCTGGGCTCTTGCTTAGAGATAGCGCTGGGAGCTCGGTCATCTGGGAGGAACTGAGAGTAAAACTTCTGCTTCTCCATGACAAAAGTAGCCAGTTGAGGAGGCTTGGGCATCTAGTTAGGATGAATGCCTTCCTGGTGAGGTGTTCCCAGCCTGTATCACTAGGAGGAGACCCAGAGGAAGTCCCAGAAAATGATGGATTGAGTATGTTCCTTGACTGGCCAAGAAATGCCTTAGGATTCCCCTGGAGGAACTGGTCCAAGTGGCTGGAGAGAGGGATATCTGGGTCTCCTTGCTTAGGACATCTGGGTCTCCTTGCTTCCATTTATGCAGGCAGAACCTGCATAAATGGAAGACAATGGATGGATGGATGGATGGATGGATGGATGGATGGATGGATGGATGGATGGATGGATGGATGGATGGATGGATGGATGGATGGACGGATGGATGGACGGATGGATGGATGGATGGATGGATGGATGGATGGATGGATGGATGGATGGATGGATGGAATAACTACCTCAGGTTTCTTTTACTGCCTTTAAATCAACACATCTGTTCAGGGTGAGATATCTAAAGTGTCAAGGGCTTGACTTGACACTTTAGGGATGATGGATGTGCCTTTTCTTCTGGAACAAAACTCATAGCAGCACCATCCAAATGGAGTCTCCTCAGACTGGTCCCTGCTCGGACACGACGGTTTTCCTAAGAACAGAACTTCACTAAACCTGTGATGGGATGCGTTAGAGTCAAGTTTACATTATTAGTCCACCTCGATCACTTGGAAGCACTTTGGGATTTTATTATTATTATTATTATTATTATTATTATTATTATTATTATTATTATTATTATTATTATTATTATTTCTTTTTCCTCTTATGGAAAGTTTCTGTTTACATCATGGGTCTGTGGTGCATTTCTGTCCTAAAGAAAAAGATATAAAACTTCAGATATTTTACAACGAGATGTTAACGTAAATAAAAAAACCTCATGAAAACCTTACAGCAGAAAGTCAGTCGCTGTAAGAAAGGCTCACAGTATTCAGTTGTGAACTGATGAGCAGATTATCGCGAGGTAACGCAAAAGTCCCGCAAAAATAAAAAAAAAGTCTCCATGTCCCCTGTAGGGGCCTCTGTACATTCTTAGCTCTGAATAATAATCATTGAGTTAAACTATTGATCAACTGTTCTGTAGTTTGCCACTTGCTCTGGAAGAGACAACAGCGTGGGGCCTGCAGAGGCGCAGCATTCCTGACCAGGACGGGAGTGAACGGGATGGGCGGGGCGCGCAGCGGCAGCAGCAGCGAGTCTGAGCTCCAACATCCTGTCTGCTGAAGCCCCTTCCTCCTCCTCCTCCTCCTCCTCCTCCTCCTCCTGCTTTACTCTCGCCTCAGACCCGACAGCCTTTCCCCATGTGTTTGAATGCATTTCCCTTGAAAACGAGAAAGCGACGAGAGGCCGAAGCAAACGCCGATTGAACCAAGGCGCGTCTCGGTTGATCTTCAGGTTCTGCGCGTCAGCAAATCCGAGGGGCGGAGGGGGGAGGGGGGAAACAAACCCAAACTGCTCGGTGTCGCTGGAGGGAAGGATCGGGAAGGAACTGCGGGACGCGATGACCGAAACAGACCCGGGAACAGAGAGCATAATAACAGGTGAGTGCTCGGTTTCTGCGGGACATTATTCATCCGTCCGGATCCGCGACGCTCTGGTTGCAGCTGCACGCGCCGGACTGGGAGTTGCGCGTCACACGAGCCCTGCTTTTAACGTGAGGCGAAGTGACGATTTGTAAAAATAAATAAATAAACTGCTCTGAGTTGTGGCGTAGATCCAAGAAGAAGGAAATAAAAAGGACAACAGTGTTTTTCACACGCGGGATGTGAGTTTAGCAAATCCCTGCGACATTTCTGCCGCATTGCAGGACAGGGATGTCGGTGCGGGGCCCTGCCCGGGGCCCGTCCAGGACCTCGCCTCTGTGTGCTTTGCGGTGTTAATGTCTTGTCGTCGAGGCTCATCTCTGTGACTTCATGCTCTGATGTTCAGTCCTCTACTGAGGCCTCTGACTCTCAGCAGGAGATCAGGCGCATCCCTGTAACGGTGCAGAGGCTGGTGATGCGGCCCGTCCCACTGGAGATGTGACTCAGTGCAGCAGAGTCCTGCATCACGTCCTGCGGGTTTGAACGTTTCGACACTTCACGGCGCTGAAGCATGAAACAACTGGTAGTTTAGAAATCCAATGAATTTGATTTATTTATTACAAAATCTGCCTAAACTGTCACCATGTCATGAGAGTGTAATGTAAGAGAAAGTTAATCTGTGTGAAGACAAATCATCCCAGTGCTTCAGTTAGGTCTGCAAAAAAAGTGCACCGCCTTCCTGGTCAGAAACAACCAATCAGAGCAAAGAGGAAGGTCTTAACGCTGCCCATCAAGCTCCTGTACACGACTCTGTAATGTCTGCTGTCATCTGCGGCCCTGGGTGCTTTTCAACTGGCTCATCGCGCCCTCAAATGTTCAATGTGCCGTTTAATCAATGAGCTTCTCCTGTTCCTCGTGCGGGACGTGAGCGCCATGCAGGCGGCTGCGATCGACTCTCCGCTGATGTTTGCAGCGACATTCTGCAACGAAGAACCAAGGTTTCTCCCAGAAAACCAGTTGCGGCGCTCGGGCCGTCATTCGTCCAGCGGCCCATCGTGTCTTTGAGTCAGAAACCGTTGAGAGTTGCCGGGAATTTTGAAAATATCACTTGATAATCAGGTGTTATTGAAAGATTGGAAGATTAATACTTGAACACCAACTATCATTCTGTCCATGGAGGAGGCTGTCTGCACAAAGGTGTGGTGCTAGCTCTGTGTTCGTTTCATAAAGACAAAACAGAGGATGCAGGGAGAGAGGGGGAAGCCCGGCAGGGAGGGCAGCGACGTGTTCTGGAGTGGGAGGACCAGGTCCCAGGTGGTCCGTGTGCGAAAGGTGCGTGCCGAAACCCTGAGAGGACCTACATGCTGTACTGAGACCCGGGCAGATACTCACAAACTCACACAGACACACCACATGCACAATGCATGCCCCTCCCACACACACACAAACAAACAAAAGCCCAAAACTCAAAGTCGCTGGTCAAGTTGCACTGTCCACATTAAAGAGAAACGCAGCGACTCGTCTTTCACGAGTATTTTGTCCAAGCTGGACCTGACTGATTGCCTCCATTCAACTTTATTGAGCTTTCATTTAAGGTTTTTCGTCGATGATGCACAAGATCACTAGACTCTCTAACAATTATGACATTCCTGAGCTTCAGACTCCGATTTGCAAATATTGAAGATATTATTTGCTCCAGTTAGTTTCTACAAGAGGCGACAGCAGAGGCCTTTTGCCTACAAAGGGGGAAACGTGTACACCTAGTTTAATTGGTGAGGCTGGTCTCTCTGGGGGCTTGGCAACCGTCCATTGTTATGTAATGCAAGTCACTGAATGCCCGCTGCAGCTTGATGAGTCGCTGCACAGCAGACCTCGTCTTGCACAAAGTCCTGGGACTATCATGAGACGACTGGACATTTAAAGACTGCTTTAACTGTAGATAAACGATAACATTGTTGTTTCGAGACCATTTTGAAGTAATGTGATGATAATGACAAAATAATAATGCAGGAGCTCATTCTAAAAGATCAGTAAACGTAAAATTATTTGAACATTTGACACTGAAAGTGGACGACATTTTAAAAATCTAAAAACAAATAAAGAAAACAACAAATAAAATTCATTTTGAAGTCTTTGTGAACAAAATTGTCCTTCAAAAAGGTTCAGTTGGGACCAAAACAGCAAACTGAAGACTTATATCTTCCAGTTTTTGGTAGAAAGAGAGAGAGAGAAAATAGAGAAACAATAAATCATGCCAATGGAAATGATAGAGTTTGATTAATTGATTAATTGACTATTGTGACAGGCCTACTGTGGTCCATTATGCTCTAGCCTAAATTAAGGAAGCAGTTGCAGCATCCAGGCAGGGTTAAAACTGGATCTGTTGTTATCAGATGTTTCCATTATAGACAGACAGGAAGGAAAAGCATTGTTCAGCAGAGAGCTCTGAGGCATTTCCTCAGATTGTAACCTCTTCAGGAACCAGCCGTCCACAGACTCTCTCTGACAGTTTTTTCACTTTTTTTCTGAGATTCGTCCCTCCAACGGGCTATTTGACAAACGTGATGTCATTTTCACCGAAAGGCATTGTGTGACCATCTAACTTAGCATGGAGATGTGAAACTACATTCAGAGTACTGGTTGACAGAAGGGAAAAGTTTAGTTGTCAGATATATATCAGCTACAATTCTATCCAGACTAGTTGATAAATATTAGGCATGAGTTATTTTTAGCATTGCAAACTGATTACTTTACCAAAGATATTTCCATAATCATGTGTTTTAGTGAAGCAAATGTGAAAGATTGACTAAAGAAGTAGGTTGAATTTGCTGCGATGGACTGGCAGCCTGGCCAGGGAGAACATAAGCATCAGATAAGCATCAGTACCCCTCAACACTCTGCAAAGGTAATGGATGGATGGTTCAATTTGATCAAAATATTGATTTAATGTTTTTGTGAAACTGTAAATCATATCGATCAGTTTTTTCTTCTAAAGTCTCTGGACATGTTGTTTGTGCTTTTGTCTGACATCTTTTAATCGAAACATCTTTGAAGCGTTCCATGAAACAAATCCTCCAATCCGATCGCACGTCCGGTACCGCTGGAGTTTAACGACGTCAGAGAAAACACTGGACAGTTTGTCCTTTTACATATTTGCAGATTGAAAATTACCAAGCAAATTTTTCACTACAACTGTCTCACTTTTCTGTTTTTGTTTTTTTTAAATGAGCAAGCGTTGTTAAATTGCAAATAAAACACAGATGCAGACTGTACTCTCTCACAATTTTCAGACCGAAAATAGTTTGGACGTATTTTCACGGGCTGGTGAGAAATATGAAATGTGACGGATGGTGTTCAGTAGGTGACATCGATGTAAACTACGTATCGGAGGTGGTCGCGTGTTGGCGCTCATGAAATATTCATGAAGATGCTGCATTTATCGTGATTGGACTGCTGGGTCTATTGGTGAGAATAAAAAGTCCTGGTTTAAAATGAGGTTTTGGGAATGAACCCTGGTGCTGCAGGGAGACAAGCTGGATGGTGGCGAGATAGAGTGTAGCCACAGGTGGTCTGTAATTCTGCGGAGTAATTGCTTGGCAAAGTGTATTACAGATCTTCAGACCACTCATCCTCACTGTAGGGGTGGACCAGAGAAAAGGGTGAGTGAGGCAAAAAATAGGATGGATAACATGATGTCCCGTTGAGAGACAATTCTAAGAGACACTTACAATACCTTGAGGGAGTATTATTATTGTATGTGTTCAAAGAACGCTTTTAGTAAAGGCTATTAAGACAGACTAATGAAAATGATGGTCACAAATGGGGAGACAATCTTCAATTGAATTGAAATGTCACTGTCTTTAAAAGACAGGTGCAACAGGCATTTTCAGCGCTTTAAGTGGAGAGCATGTTGTCATAGTGCTTTAGGAGAGTATGTTTCCTTTTTGTACCCAGTGAGCTTCGCAGACCTCGGTGTCAGTAACAAGAGAGCCGCCCGCTTCTGGTGGTTTTTGTCTGCGCTGGCAGCACCAGCTGTCCGAGAAACTCCTGTCAACAGTCGTCCAGCCTGGCGGCAGGACGGGCCCGACAAAGCGTTTCTGAAATGCCCTCCTGAGAGTTCAGAGATCAAACTGATCTCTGAACTCCCCCGACTCCAGCTTGTGTCTACTTGGCCGTGTTAAAAACAGATTCGAGTTTCTGGAAAGTGCATCATGAGGTGAATCACAATGTGTGGTGCCGTGTTTAATTTAAGATTCAACTATTGTAAGACAAAAAAAAAGAAAAATCCAAGTGTGTGCTCATTGTAATACCTATATCCATCTTCTGTCACCACTAACTTACCGTGTAACAGCTTAATCTTTTCATTTTAAATTGACTCGCTCCTCTCCTCTTTGATTACTGTTCCAGTTTTAAGCCTGGTGGCCCGCCAGGCTTATAGTACACTGGGGGAAACTCTGATAGATACATTTGAGAACGTATCTCTAAATGTGCCTAGAGATGGTTAGCATTTTGTACACATTTTAAAACATTTTCAATGTTGCCATTA
The DNA here is from genome assembly GCF_027474105.1 of Poeciliopsis prolifica. Taxonomy (NCBI): domain Eukaryota; kingdom Metazoa; phylum Chordata; class Actinopteri; order Cyprinodontiformes; family Poeciliidae; genus Poeciliopsis; species Poeciliopsis prolifica. Next base: position 19,048,521 of record NW_026562380.1, on the reverse strand, counting down.
AAACATTCTAATTAAAAATAGATATAAATCCTGAATGCAGACTCTAATGTTCTGAGTCTGCTTGCAACCAGAGAATGAACGACCTCATGACTGGCACTCGGAGCTTTGATGGCGTTTGCAGAAGGAATGCGGATATTTAAGCACAGCAATAAATAAATAAATTAAAAAATATCACACTCTCGCAACCCATTTCTCTTCATTCTTATGCAATCCAATTTGAAAATAAAAGCAGCCTCTTTTTTTTTTTTTTTTTTTTAGCAAATTGCACTGTGTGTGTGTGTGTGTGTGTGTGTGTGTGTGTGTGTGTGTGTGTGTGTGTGCAATCTTTTCTCCTTTTCCATGTGTCGTGATGGAGGGTCTTACTCTTCCAAATCAATCTTCGTGGGTCAAAAAGCGCCGTGACCACAAAATGTTGGAACAGCACTCCAGAAACAAAAATCCATTCTGTCTCAATCAGACATGTGGTGCTAAAACTAAGATGGAAGCAAGACTGTAAATGGTTTTGCAGAAAGGATGCACACTCTGATGGACATCTATGGAAACTCCATGTCCAGCAGCCATGGACCGACACGGAGCGCAGTGAACGACTGTAGACAAGATAAACCAGTTTAAAGCATCGTGTTATGACTTTTTACAAATGAACCAGGTTTGAAAGGAACGACGAAGGTGCGGTATAATCATGGAATAAATCTGCTTTGTTTGCCTTCACAGATGAGATGGCGAATCCTTCTTTGTCAAAGAGTGGAGGCGACCCGGGAATCACCCCTCTATCGCCTTCACATATCCAGGTGAATTTTATGCATCTGTTTGTTTTTGTATGTGTCATTGCAGGACACCGCGAGGCAAGTCGCTTTTATTAACGTTCCTTTCAATTGCCGGTGATCAAGAGGTGTAAAAACGGCCCAGTTGGCCTGGTTCTGGCTGACAGGACAAAGAGAAGCCAAATGTGTTCAAATAAGACGAAGTTTGAGATTCTGGTAAATGATGTCGTGCCTGCCGACATTTCAATTTGCACTTAGGTGCCTCAGTGATTTTCAGAGGGACTATCAAGACTTTCAAGACAAAATAAATAAATACAATCAGGATCGGCCTCCTGTGGCTCAGAGAAAACTAAACATGAACGCCCAATATAACCTTAACATTGTGTGAATCTGTTTCTTAGAGGAGCACCTAATAAGTAGTAGTTGTTGAGGAAAGAAAGAATGAAAAAAAAATTAGCAGCATTTAATTAAACTGCAACGAGCCTCACACACTAATGTGCACAACTCATGCATGTGTGGCCCCATTCTGCTCCACTCCTATCTGTCTCACATCCCAGAACATTTGCCCTTCACTCACCCTGTGGTTAAAAAAGTGACAAAATGGAGCTGGAAGATGTTAAAACTAAAGCTAAAAACAGGACAGGTTATCATGTATTATTTATCTTCTTTGTGTTTATTTCTTAGTTCCTGCATGTTCTTGCTTCTCATCTGTCTAGTTATCTGTGTATTGTGCAAATTTTGTTGTGCAGCAAAGTGACACAGACCAGGTGCAGTCCGGACCGTCCTTCGTGGTGGTGGTCGCCATCGACTTCGGCACGACATCCAGCGGTTATGCTTACGCTTTCACAAAGGAGCCTGAGTGCATTCACACCATGAGGTGGGCCAACACTGCAATGCAGACAGTCAGTGGGGTAAAGAGAGGGGGCGGGATGAATCAACAAGACACAACTCACTGGCAAGGACCACGGCACAAAGACGCACGTTTAAAGATTTCTTGATGAAGGGATGAAAGGATGAGCTTTGAAGGAATGAATGATCTTGATTTGGTTTTCTGGAGAGAATGATGGAGGGCTTGATGGAGCTGAAGACTCTGCGTGGGGGTTTGGTCTTCAGGAATCGGACCTTCTCATTATCCTGACCCCCCCAGACGAAACCTGCAGCACAAAGATCATGAGTGAAGGAGGATGAAATGAAAGAGCCAAAGGCTAAGGGAATGTGGGGTTGATGAAACGTAACAGACTGAGATGAGCATCAATAGGCCACCTGGAGAATTAGAGGTGTGGTTTGAACGTGGTCCTGCTTCCGAACTGAAGTCCGGGACATATAGAAAGCGACCGAAGCATCCAACAGTACCTCATTTTGTCCGCAGCAGGCTGCACTTTAGTTTGCTGTGGATGCATTTTTTAAATTAGATGCATTTCTTTAAGCAAAGTATAGATCCGTCTAGATTTCCTGTCTGACATCTGAATGTTGGTGTGTGAAATCTGTCTGTGGCTGGACACCACACACTGCAGATATCTGTCTTTTTTTTATCACTGTGTGTTTTGAAAATCAGCCTATAAAGTTAAAACCTTACTATTTGAACCAGACATTAAACACGCCACAACTCTGTACCACTGTCAGTGTTACATGTCTTAACAAATATCAGTTATTTCTAGGTTTTTTCTGCCAATTCTTTTTTTTTTTTTTTTTTTACTTTTCTGCAATAGCTAAATAAAGTCTTAATTCCAGGTGCTATTGTGCTGGAACATGCTGGATTATGTCCTTTCAACACAGTAAATTGATGTCATAAATATGTCTATGACATTACCTGTCTCACCCCCCTTTTCAGGCGCTGGGAGGGCGGAGACCCTGGTGTTTCCAATCAGAAGACTCCGACCACCATCCTGCTGACTCCGGACAGAAAGTTTCACAGCTTCGGATACGCAGCCCGTGATTTCTACCACGATCTGGATCCTAGCGAGTCCAAACACTGGCTGTACCTGGAGAAATTCAAAATGAAGCTTCACACCACTGCGGTAAGGCTGAGAACACGCTGGATATCTGCAGCAGCTGATCAATAAATGCTGATCAGCTCAGCCGCTCGTGTTTCAAGCTGTGCCGGTTGAGTTATTCAGTGACTTGCTGACCTTGGCTAGTCGGGCGCGTTATGTTTTTCGCACAGTCTTTTGCCACGGGTGACAATTCTGCTGTTGTCCTGCTGTTGCGACCGGTTCGTTGCCTGGAGGGGTCGTAGGTTTGAACCTGGAAACCAGATTAGTTCAAGCTGCTTGTTGACACATTTCAGTCAGCGTATGATTGAACTGTTTTCCAAGCAGCCTAACCATACACTAACCCTAACTCTAACCCTCCAACCCTTTTCCCATATGTGCTGAAACATTTTGGATTGTCACTTAAATTTACTTGCAGTATACTGCACCAAGTCTAACTGTGTATAAAGTAGGTGTTTGCAAAGCTCATGTACAAGTGTAAAATTGTCATTGGATGAATCTTTATTTAAAATAAACCAGCTCACCATGGTGCAGTCCGTTATTCCTCATGTAGAGACAGATTTAAACACGGTTACCATCTCTCTCTGGTTTGTCAGTTCTTAACAGACGCAGCTGTTTATTCAACATTTAGATTTGACTGTAAATGATTCTTCATATTGTTTCCATCGCTTACTTTGTCAATTTCACTTTATAGATCGTCAGCTAATCTCGTACCTGGCAAACAGTAGCGCTAGAAGAGCACCTTATGAATTTTTATTGCGTTGAAAGACGATACATGACCTCGTCAGAAAACGTGCTGAGAATCGGCTGCAGACTGAGGCCCATCTCTTTCTTTTGTGTTTATCAGAATCTGTCCATTGACACTGAGATCCACGCAGCAAACGGAAAGCGAGTGAAAGCCCTGGACATCTTCGCCTATGCGCTCGCATTCTTTAAGGAGCAAGCGTTAAAGGTAAAACACATCATCAATGCAATATTTTATTGGTTTCTTTTTCTTGGACATGCAGTATTTTTGGGGACTGTTTAAACAATTTGCCTATGGGGGAATTTTTCTGCCATAATTTGAAAGCACACATTTTCATTCTGAAAGCGGGATTTAATGTTTTGTTCTCAAAACTTTTGATACTTCTGCTCAAAACTTCTCCTTGCGCTCAGAGTGTGTGTGTCGTGTGTGTGTGTGTGTGTGTGTGTGTGTGTGTGTGTGTGTGTGTGTGTGTGTGTGTGTGTGTGTGTGTGTGTGTTGTGTGTGTGGTGTGTGTGTGTGTGTGTGTCTGACCGAAGCAAATCTCTGCTTGCAGAACTCTCAGCTCGCTTGCGAAGCGTTCTCTGCTTGCTTTTGGAACAAAAATGCATCATCGCCTGGCAGCCTCTCAGCCAGTAGAATGAAGGTGTTGTACTGGGTGCGTTTGTTTCCTTCTAGCGCCTGTGCCTTTGTGGCGCAAGAAGTTTTGAGTGCAAGCAGAACAAGTTTTGGGAAGAAAGACATGAAGTCCTGCTTTCAAAATGAAAATGTAACCACAAGTATGAAACGTTTTGAGAACAAAAGACATAATCCTGCTCTCAGACTGAAAATGTGTGCTCTCGAATTATGGCAGGAAAAATTCCCCCACATTTATAGATGTAAATATTTTGTAAAGAGAGAATTTCGCCGGCCTCTGCTCTGAGCTCTGAGTAGTAGCGGTGCCTCTGCTGCAACATGCAGAACACCAAATATAAAACAGGAGCAGTAAAACTCCACTTTCTCAAATACAGAACTGTTGTCTGTATTTAATCTCTGCCTGGCGTTTCTCCTGCAGGAGCTCAGTGATCAAACCGGCAGTGAGTTTGACAACAGCAACGTGAGATGGGTAATCACCGTACCAGCAATCTGGAAAATGCCTGCAAAGCAGTTCATGAGAGAAGCAGCCTATAAGGTGGGTTGAGTGTCTGTTTATATATTTTTTTCTGCTTCTATACTTTTTATACATAATTTGACTCATTAGCTCTAAGACAATTTGGCAGAAAAGATGAGTTTCCCTTTCATGTCCTCAAAGTGGCTAAACAGGCTAAAAAGCCATGTGATAATATTTTACTGAAACCATCATCCTAATGTTTTCAGTAAGAAAACGATATCTTAATGTTTTCTTCACGCTCTGTGAAAAAATGTTCTGTTGTTGAAGTCCAGACTCATCTGAATTGACTCTCAAAGGTTTTTTTTTTTTTTAGGTCAAATTCAGACATATATTAAGAAAAGTTAGCTTCTAGGAAAACATGCTTATTTTCCTTACTATGTTCACGGCATTAATGAGGCGTGCCACTGTCTTGTTTATATGTTTATTTATTTACTCGAAAGGATCAATATATTAACCGGAATATAAATTTTAATGTCCCATGAATGCCCCAAATGGAGCACACAGTACCACTAAGCAATCAGACAGGAAGTGCTGACATGTTTCAGTTTCCACCAGCCACCATCAAGTTGGACTTTTATGAGTTAGAGATGCAGCATTCTTTTGTCTTTTATCATTTTTTTCCTCTGAAACAATTATTGCCAACCAGAAAGACCCCCCCAAAAAAAACCTTCTCACTTTTATAAATGGGTTTTATTGAAAAGATGAGGAAGCTGATCCTCATCCTGTCTCGTTCTGGTCCATTCCAGATTTGGGATGTCAGGTCGATGAACAGATCAGAAAGGTGTTAGAGCGAAGCTTCAGCTTGCGCACTGACTCGGCATCTTGCAGGAAGGTTTAGTTGATTGTCTCTTCACAGAAGGCAAATGGAGAAATAATAGAGTCAGTACAAGACTTTCTGATACTTCCTCTTCTAAAGAGTGATCACTGCAGCTGAAGAAGCAAAAATCTGGAAGAAAAAGCACAGCAAGAAAATGATTTACATGTTAAATCATCTCAATTTATGGAGCACTTTTTGCTATTCTGTCCACTGAAAACGTGATAGTCACATTCACGTAGGACAACACAGGCAGGTAAGACGAGACATAAACTTGTGACTGGAGAAAGTAAAACCTACAACTTCATAGTCACAGGACAACAACTCTACCCAGTCAGCTGCATTTCCTCACTTCCTTTGGTTTCTGAAATCCGCAAGGTTTCCCTCCATGTATTTTAAGCCTGGTGGGCCACCAGGCTTTATTTGTTACCCCGCCAGGCCTACCATTGTTAAATTGTTGGGTTTTTTTTTTAAGTGATTGCCCTTTTTATAAGACTTTATTTGTGTTTAGTTATGAATCTCCTAGTCATCCAAAAAGACAGGACAGATTTAAAAGAGGGAAAGCTAAGCTAACTGTTTATGTGTTCAGAGTTTTTCTTTTCGTTGTAACGACTCTTTGAGTGGACTAAAAAAACTATATATAAGTTTGATGTATTATTACTATCATTATTATTATTATTGGTGGTGGTAGTTGTAGTATTGAGTTTAATTAAGTAAATATTGGAACGAACTCCATCAAATCTTGTAAGAGTGAGTGAAAAGATGGGGGGAAAATAACATGCATTCAACAAAAATAATCAGCGAAATTTTAAATATGAATCAGATTCACTAGTACAAAATATTTTTTAAGCATAAGATAAATCTGAAATGGGACATTTGTGGCACACATTCAAATATGTTCTTTCCTTTTTTGTTGTCTTTAAGCTTGAAAAAGCTGACTAACAGCAGCAACACTATGTCCATAAAGGAAAAACAAGCCTCTGCAGGATGTTGTAGAAGACAGAAGGTTTTTTTTTTCTGACCATTATAAATGACATTTTGTTTTCTCTGCCTCTCTGCAGTCTGCTCTGGTGTCACGTGAAAACCCAGAGCAGTTGATCATCGCTCTAGAGCCCGAGGCGGCCTCCATCTATTGCCGTAAGCTGCGCCTCCATCAGATGGTGGACCTGGGCACACAAACCACCCAGAACGGCTTCAGCCCCAACGACAATGTGGGGAGTGGAATGACCCAAGGTACTTTTGGTCCACATTCACATTAAATCTTTTCAACTAATGGCTTTTACGCTGTGCATGCCACGACTAGCACCATGCTGCTTATTTCTGGGCTCCTGTTCTTTTTAACATACAACGCAGAAAACTCTGACTTACTACAGCAACATAAGAGCTGACTTTGTAACTTACTGTTTTCTCCCCATTTCTCACCATTCGCCTCTGCAGTGTCTCCAGGTAAACGACACAAACTGCATGAACACGCATCATATTCATTAAGTTGAATGCATCACAGCGAAGCTTGCTGTTGCTTCTTTTCTCAAAACTTAGTAGCAAGAGATTGTGCTTCGCAATACAAGCATCAACACCAATTAAACAATCGCATTCAAGCAATAAAATTGAAATACTACATTATCAGTGAGCTCTTTGTATTTTGTAATTATTGAAGGAAATATTGATATGAACTAGGCACCCTCATCGCCCATTGAATCAATGGAAGCCATTGGCTGCTGCAGTCGTTAAAGTCGGGGGTTTGATTCCCTACCCAGGCTGCATGTCGTTCTTCGTTCGCTCGCTGACTTTTTCCTGTATGATTGGCCTCTGGCACAAAAGTCTTAAAGAAACAGAAACACATTACAGAAGGAATAAATGTACCAATCTTAACTCATATTTCAAAGCTCTTCTGTTAGTAGCACCTGCACTGTGTGGCGTTAAGAGTCAGCAAGAGATCTGGGAGGATAGGTACACTCCAAACATTGCAGTATCAATGTGTGTGTGTGTGTGTGTGTGTGTGGTGTGTGTGTGTGTGTGTGTGTGTGTGTGTGTGTGTGTGTGTGTGTGTGTGTGTGTTGCAGAGAAACAACTACTCTACCATTACCAAGTTAATGAACTGGTTTCGTGCTGAATTTTATGGCGCGTTTGTGGGTCAGCAGAGTGAGGAGCAAAGGGCTTAGCAGGCGTCTTTTGAGGTTCCCTTTACTCGGCGTGGTAAAGGGACAATGCTCCGCGTTGTCAAGCTGTTGTCTTTCTAATCAAGTCAGGCTGGCTTGGTGTTCAGTGAGTTTATATCACCAGACATCAAAGGCTCATCCATAGTTATTATTTCATTTAAGGATTGCGTTTAAGACTAAATGTGCCTCAAAAATTTACCCCCAGAATGCTGCAAAACGGCCAGATTGAAGGATCAGGTCAACATGTTTTATTTTTACCATGAATATGTAGTGATTTTGCTAGTGTCAAATAAAGAGACTTTTCTTATCTCAAGATTAAAAGGAGACCTGAATTTTTTTTATATAAGCTCAAGTAAGAGAAAATCATAAAACATGCTTTTGGTGTTTTTTGCATATTTCATGGCCGCCCCAGATGTGTGACCGAAACGGTTCCACCGAGAATTATGAGCATTAAGCATTTCGACAGTGGATGAAAATGGTCACGAAATGATTCACTATGTTGTGATTGATTGTTCAAACCAGCCAAAAAAAAAAAAAAATAATAATAAAAATAATACAGAATAGAGAGCATTTGAATGGTAATCCGTTCTCATCATCCCACGTTCCCGGCTCGGTTGCTATGTGTGTCGTCCCGTCAGCCATGATGGTTCTGATCATCAGAATCCGATTCTGAAGAGTTTTCTCTCGATCCAGTTGTCAGCTCAGGTTCATACTGGTGTGATTGTTCATCATTTACTCCCAGGAAGTCTCCTGGATTCATTTTGTTGTTTTTACATTTTCACTAATAAACAGCCAGACAGTTCGAGTTGGAGAAATGAGTCCCTCGTATGAAGTGTTTCAATAAATGATGTTCATGCAATATCAATATTTCAAGAAGGAATTTCAGTTCTCATTTGAAACAAAATGAAGTGAAGCAGCAACTGCAAATACCTTCCTCTTCCTTTCACATTGACACTGTTCACTTCTCACTAACGCTCCCCACACCACTCCTATATGGAGAACCAATACTGGCATGATTAAAAATAAAATCAGAACTCTATATTTTTTGTTTTGCCTTTTCCTTATACAAGCATTCTTTTGTCAGTGCCTTGACTTATTTTTTCTTATTTTTTTTCCCTTTTGCATGTCGTGTTATCATCGTGGAATGTCTAAATGCAAATGAGGGGCGGAGTTGTCAGGCTTTAGCTTCTGCTGATTGGTTGGTCAGCATCACATTGGACTTAGCTGGAGCTTAGCCACATTTTTAGAAAACAGTGTTATAACTCCAGCATGTTTGAAAAAACTGAAGCACATTTAAAAATAAATTTCGAAAGAAAGTATATAAATTTCTTGACAAAAACGCATTTATAAGGAAAAGGAGAAACAGCACATATACATTTATTGATGAGAACGCAGGTGTCGGGAAAAGGAAAACCAAAAAAATATAGATTTCTGCTTTCATTTCTAATTATGTCAGTTATGGTCCTCCATACTCCTCTGCCAAAAGTACACAGTGATAAAAGTCATTACTTTATTACTCTGGCAAATATTTTTGTGTGACCAGAAACTTGTGGTGAGTTCTCTATGAATTAGTATAACTAAATGCAAATGTGCAAACAAGAGTGACATTTATTTTTTGGTGACGGATGATGCCTCCTCCTTCTCTAAAATGATCTGCCGCTGGTTGTTTTAGTCACAGGAACTGAATTGGCATTTTACGTCCAATTTGGTGATTCAAACAAAGGATTAAATATTCAACAATTACTTTATTTCAAACAGTGGGGAGGGGACAGCATCCACATGCAGTATGTTTTTTTTTTACATTGTGTTGTAAAAAAAAAAGGGGGGGGGGGGGGGGGGGGGGAAGCCCTGCATGCTGGTATTGCATGTTCTGACCACATAGCGTCATGCCAGAGCCAAAATGTGATCCCATCAAACTTTGTCAGGTTCTGGTCACATTGCATTGTTTCATTTGGTGATACATACTTGCTGTTTTGAGTGTTGGATGCTTTGTCAACTGCCTGATATCACTATGAGATGTCTTCTGGTTTTGGCATAGAAGATGTTCCGGTTCCAGCACTTTCATTTGCACAACCGTCTGCATGCATAAGAAGTCATTTCAACACTTACTGCTTAATTTTGTAAATGTAAAGTATGTTTGATTCTAAGGAGTTTAAGTTGAGCATTAAATGCATTTCTATTGCAAGTAACTTTAATATGCTGTTTGTTTTTATACCGGGGGAGAACTACAGTGTTTATAATTATATACATGAAATCCTTCTTCGCTAACGGGGAGATAAACATCGCTTTAAAAGCACATTCTGCTGGATGTTGAAACCCGTACTTACAGTGATGGACATCATCTCACACTGTGGATTTTTTTTTTTTTCATATTTCCTGATCTCAGATATATCCAGACTTGTTTTCTACCCAAAGCACAAGAATGGCTGAATGAGTCCAAGAATGAATGCTGTTTTGTCCCTTGGATTTGGAGAATATCAATGCACAAAGTTGCTTGTCATCTTAATTGCTGTTGCAATCAAATGTGTTTCAGTGCTATACAAAAAAAAAGAGAGACTCCTTTGTGTGATCCGTGCTGTTTTAACATTTAGTCACACAGATACACTTCTGAGATCATCCAAAACTTGCAATACCAAAGATAACACGCTAAAATATGTATATTTTAAATTGTATCTAGAGAAAACCACTATAACAAAAATAATAATAATAATAATCAAATGAAGCACTGTCACATTTGTCCAAAACCATGTCAACTATTGGGATTGTGACCATTCTACTACATCTGGTGTGACGATGTAATAAAATGCTGGTTTTGTGTGACACGATGTGGTTGTGCTCTTGCGGGTCAGATGCAGTGACGGCGTTGTGCGTACCCTCTGATAACATCTTGCAGGCGCCCCTGCAGAAACCACACAGTGAACCCCAAGTGTATTCACAACGCAGACAGACTTAGAGATTAAACCGTTTTTAGAGACGAAAAGGTTTGTGTTTTGCAAAGTATCAAATAGGTGAGTCTTAAAAGATAAAATGATGTAAAAGGAATGCTAATGTTGAAAAAAACAACAACTTGATATTCTCATATTCTTCTTTTCTAAATTCGCAGGTAATTATTCTAGTCTATTTCTCCCACATTGTGTTATATTGTTAGATAAATGAACATTTCATTTGCCTAAAACATTTGTTCTGGATTTGATCATAATCATAATCAACCGGCTGATTGTCACCAAAATATTCAACATTAATGACATTTCAAGAAAAAGCACTGCAGGGCGAATATCGTATCGATACTCACCTTGCATTTACTTGATATCGGATTGATACCAAAATATTCAGGTTTCTGACAGACAATGCACTTTTACTTCTCAGTTAGAGAACAAAATAAATGTTCTGGTTGTTTTACTAGTGAAATTCTTTTTTTTTTTTTAGTAACTTACTAAGTCCGAAATTGAGTTGTTGTTTTTTTTTTTTGTTGTCCTTGTTTTATTGTTTGACCTCAACCCCTTTACGTCACTCAGGGCATGGATGCACATCGAATGGAATAATATAGGAAACTGGATGTACCTGAGCAGCATGTTTTTCTTGTGCATTATTGTCTGCAGAACAAACAACAAAAATACTGATTTATATGCTTAAAATAAAATCTAAATACAAAAGAAAGGGATTTTAGGATAACACTGTAAAGCAAATGTGCTGGTTCTGAGTTAAATGATAATCCATTTTTCATCATATAATAATAGAAAATAATATCTAGATATTGTTAAATCCTATAAAGTGTTCTCCTGAGCTTGCTGCTTTCCTTTTACACTGTACGCATCACTTCCTCACACAGCAGAGCTTCCTGCCTTCCTGACACTCATTGCAAAATGTTCTTTCTGTTAACAACCAGCTAAGGAGCATGCACGGCGCAACCGACAGAGCCGCACCTTTTTGGTGGAAAATGTCATAGGGGAGCTTTGGTCGGAACTGGAAGAAGGTAGTGTCTTTCTCTTCTTCCTCTTAACTTTTTCTTTCTGGGACAGTGTGCTTGACTGAGTTTCTGCTGCACAATTCAGTTCAGAAAGGCATGTTGATTATTCTGTGAAACTAACATCCATTTCAATACCATGTTATTTGTTTGCGTTTTTCCGTATTTTTACCCTCTTTCTGGCATATTTTCTCTGTCTTCAGTGAGCAGCATGTGGTATGACTCAGATGAGACGACACTATTGAAGACTGAGAGTCACATATTTACCCCTTCAGAGATCTTATTCTTTTCTTCTTTCTTTGATGGAAATGTTAAATAAAGTTACAATTTATTTCATCTTTAGCCGGCAAACACACTGCCTCCGCCAGATACGATTTACCTAAAGTTTTTCATGTGAACCACCCAAGCACAAATATACTCACTCTTTATACCAAATGTCTGAGCTTTTATAAAAAATAAAAAAAATAAAAGTTTCAAGTTAAAAGTATCCCTGTAATTGTAGCTGGAACCTATTTCACAAGAGCAGGGTGAACTTGGATGGTGTGGAGCCGTCTTTTTCGGTGTTCGAGGTTTCCCCCAGAAAAATCCCTGAGCCCGATGGCCGGGGACGAGGGCAGTCAATCATCCACCTAAAACAGACAGAGCAGTGTGTCTTCAGGACCAGTGTTGGGGGACTAAAGCATAGAGACGTCAGCTGGAGAACAAGGCATTTTGAATGAATGAAAAAGAAACTCTTACACTGAGAGGTGACCAAAGAACTTGGAGTGGCCACTGTCCAAACAAAGCTCAAACATGAACATGGAAAACGCCCAGAAACCTGGCCAGAGACCCCTGAGTAACAGTGAGTTACAGTGAGTTACAGTGAGTTACAGTGAGTTACAGTGAGTTGCAGTGAGTTACAGTGAGTTGCAGTGAGTTACAGTGAGTTACAGTGAGTTACAGTGAGTTACAGTGAGTTACAGTGAGTTGCAGTGAGTTACAGTGAGTTACAGTGAGTTACAGTGAGTTGCAGTGAGTTGCAGTGAGTTACAGTGAGTTGCAGTGAGTTACAGTGAGTTGCAGTGAGTTGCAGTGAGTTACAGTGAGTTTGCAGTGAGTTACAGTGAGTTGCAGTGAGTTACAGTGAGTTGCAGTGAGTTACAGTGAGTTGCAGTGAGTTACAGTGAGTTGCAGTGAGTTACAGTGAGTTACAGTGAGTTACAGTGAGTTGCAGTGAGTTACAGTGAGTTGCAGTGAGTTACAGTGAGTTACAGTGAGTTGCAGTGAGTTACAGTGAGTTGCAGTGAGTTACAGTGAGTTGCAGTGAGTTACAGTGAGTTGCAGTGAGTTGCAGTGAGTTACAGTGAGTTGCAGTGAGTTACAGTGAGTTACAGTGAGTTGCAGTGAGTTACAGTGAGTTGCAGTGAGTTGCAGTGAGTTACAGTGAGTTGCAGTGAGTTACAGTGAGTTGCAGTGAGTTACAGTGAGTTACAGTGAGTTACAGTGAGTTGCAGTGAGTTACAGTGAGTTGCAGTGAGTTACAGTGAGTTGCAGTGAGTTACAGTGAGTTACAGTGAGTTACAGTGAGTTACAGGGAGTTACAGGGAGTTGCCAGGCAGAATGAAAGGCTTAAACACACAGAGGAACGATTGGAAATGAGGGGGAACCAGCAGAGCCGATCAGATGAGAATGGAAAGCAGCTGAATGAACGTGGAGGCAGAGGACAATGGAGACATGACATGCAGCTGGGCAGGGGAGCACAGAGCAGGCTGAGGGAGAGGTGATAAACAAAGTAGAGACAACTAAAAAAAAAGAAAGAAAAGAAAAAAAACTGCAAATAAAAATCAACAGAAACACTGATTTAAAGAAATGGGTCCAAAGCACAATCAATGAGATTAAATGAACAAACGAAATTAACTAAAATAGTGAGATCTAAGCACAAAAATAAATAAAAAATTAGTAAAAAAAAATTAAAAAATTGCATGTCGGGTCCAGGAATTGGAAACAATGAACGATATTATTCCTTTGCATTCACAGCAAACATCCCATGTGCAAGGCTCTGGGTCCAGAATCCTCACAAGAGCTTGAGCTCGGTGAGGATAGTAAAGAAATGTACAAGCATTTTGACTTGAAAGATGTTGAACAGAAAATATGCCCTAAATTTAACGTCCAGTGAAAAAGGGTAGTTCTAACTAAGACTAATGCAAGATGTCTTGATAATTATTTGCTGAACTGGTTCCATTCATGCTTCATGGATGGAACTAATGAAAAGGTTGATGACAAAACGTATTTTCTCAAAGCACATCTAAAATGGAGGCTGATTAAGTAAGAATGTCATCAAATTGAATAAACTCAAAAGCAGTCACTGTATGTTGGAGCAAACCTTTGAGGAAGTATGTTGATAGAGAACATCCAAGTTGAATGCCTTTGGTTTACTTAACAATTGCTGCTTGTTCTCTTTGCAGGTGATCGTTATGTGGTAATGGACTGTGGGGGAGGAACAGTGGACCTGACTGTCCATCAAATCCGTCTCCCAGAAGGACATCTAAAGGAACTCTACAAGGCCTCGGGTAAATCGGAGCTACTTTTAAAGCCAGTCATCACATTTATAGTTGTGTGATTCCTTATGTTAGCCCGTGTTTTTCTTTAGGTGGACCTTATGGCTCTATCGGGGTTGATTATGAATTTGAGAAGTTGCTTTGTAAGATCTTTGGCCAGGATTTTATCGACCAGTTTAAAATTAAGAGGCCGGCCGCCTGGGTGGACCTGATGATTGCGTTTGAGTCTCGGAAGAGAGCGGCAGCTCCGGAGAGGACCAACCCGCTCAACATCAACCTGCCTTTCTCCTTCATTGACTACTACAAGAAGTTCCGGGGTCACAGCGTCGACCACGCTCTGCGCAAAAGCAAGTGAGTGCGAACTGAAACGCTGCAGGAGTCACAGACGACGCTGATCAGATGCTGGCAAGCTTTCATTGTGGGCATAAATTTCACATAAATTTGGGTGTTTAATGAAACATTTGTCTGGAATGGAGACCTCACACGACACATGACTTCAATAGATCTCAAACACCAGAAAAGGATGGCACAGGTGAATGGAACTTATTGTGGCTTTCATAATCCACACATTGTCTAAATTATACCTGCAGGGTCAGCTATGAATCACCAACGTTTGGACAATAACTGTTTGCAAGCAGTAGAGAAACCACACATTCAAGAACACCAGTAGTTTACCTGAAGTGATTCAACTTAGAGATATAGTTCACAGATTTATAAAAGTCTTGCTTCTATTTTGGAAACGAGAATTATCTTCAATGGTAGATTTTAGCATCCTCCCAAAAGACTTGAAAGCAATAGCTTGAAGGGTAAAAAGAAATATGTTTAAATAGCTCCGCTATTGTTTCATTGTCGTTTCATTGCTGTACCTTTTTCATTTTTCGCCAGAACAAACGTCTTTGTGGAAAGAAAGTGGGTTCAAGTGAAAAACTGTGAGAGTCTCTGAAGAACTTTGTACATGACTTTAAATATTAACTAAAATAGTTTTCCAGCTCAATTGCTGCCTCTTTACTATTATTGGAGGCATTATGACTATGGTTATACTTCACCTCAGCCACTCAAAATCAACACCAGCTTTATTCTGTGTGATTTGACGGGACAGTTGACCCGCATCCCCTGCCGGCCGACCGTGACATCTGCCGCGCTCCGCCTGAGGGAAGATTTATTTGACTCAACTATGCTGTGGACTTTGCACTAAGCAGATTTTTCTTCTCCTCCTTAGTGTGGACTTTGTTAAATGGTCATCTCAAGGGATGCTGAGGATGAGTCCAGATGCAATGAATACCCTCTTCAAACCGACCATAGACCACATCATCCAGCATCTCAGTAAGCTCCACTTATGAGATCAAACATTAAAACACATGTTGCTGCCTAGGAACCCTATTATTTCTAGACAGAGCAGCTCTTGTGAGAATTGTTCTGCGTATTATGAAATAATTCTTGAAACAAAATTATTCTCTTGAGTAGTTTTTGTTCAGTAGGCCAGTTTTCTTACAGTAGGACGGATAAGTGCCACCTAACGAGAGCGTACGCCCTAAAGCCGCTGTGCCGGGATCATTGGTAGATTCCTTAGCCAAGGTAAACATGAGCTGCATTTCCATTAGCCGTAGGATTGTGCAAATTGAAAATACAAAAATAAATTTGTATAATGGAAACACAGGAATTTAAAAAAAAAAAATCCAAAAACATAAAAGAACTTGTTTTTTTACAGGAGTCACATGCTCAACAACCAGATATTACTTCTGATGAAAACCAGAACGTCTCAGGGGCTTGTTGCCAATGTCTCCTCTGATGGCTGAAAAAACGTATTCATGTGTGATTTTAATTTAATTTCTTATTTAATGGAAACA
The DNA here is from genome assembly GCF_027474105.1 of Poeciliopsis prolifica. Lineage (NCBI taxonomy): Eukaryota > Metazoa > Chordata > Actinopteri > Cyprinodontiformes > Poeciliidae > Poeciliopsis > Poeciliopsis prolifica. Next base: position 19,032,556 of record NW_026562380.1, on the reverse strand, counting down.
GCAATTGTGGGGGTTTTTGACATTAGCAGGCAGGGGCGCCGTATTGGGGGGGGGAGACGTTCCGACAATTCCTAAAGCACTTCAGGCTGCAGTGTGAAGCCTGACTGTGCCACCGTTCATTTACTTTAAAAACCTGCTTTCCCCACTGAATCAATTAACTCAACATCATCACAGTAATGAGTTGACTTTGTTTTTTGATCATTTCGCTCATTGTTCTTGCCTTCTCTAGCTGAACTCTTTGAGAAGCCAGAAGTTAGTGACATTAAGTTCCTGTTCCTGGTTGGAGGTTTTGCTGAGTCCGCCCTGCTGCAACAGGCTGTCCAGAACATGCTTCAGGGCCGCTCCAGAATCATCATCCCGCACGACGTTGGTCTAACCATCCTGAAAGGTGCCGTGCTGTTCGGCCTGGACCCCAGTGTCATCAAAGTGCGTCGTTCACCCCTGACCTACGGGGTAGGTGTCCTTAATCGATTCGTGGAGGGCAAGCACCCGCCGGAGAAACTTCTGATAAAGGACGGAACCCGCTGGTGCACCGACGTCTTCGACACTTTCATTGCTGCTGACCAATCTGTGGCACTGGGTGAGATGGTGAAGCGCAGCTATACGCCAGCCAAGCCTTCCCAGCAGGTGATCGTGATCCATGTTTATTGCTCGGAGAAGGAGAGCGCAGGGTTTATCAGCGAGCCCGGGGTCAGGAAGTGTGGGACGCTTCGCTTAGATGTCAGTGGAACAGAAAGTTCAGCGCCACGCCGCGAGATCCAGACCCTCATGCAGTTCGGTGACACAGAGATTCGAGCCATGGCTATAGACGTGTCCACAGGACGCACCGTCAAAGCTAGCATCGACTTCCTAAGCCACTAAGGCTCGCACGAGAGCCTCGCTTTCACAATTCCCAGAAGCAATAGTCATGAAAATGCAGCTTCCACATAACTACTATAAATAGTACTAGAAATTTGCAAAGTATAAAATTCCAGGCTCAGATACTTTTGGTTGAAGAACGCTGATAGGCTTTGACGTGATAACTCGCGAAAATGTTGGACTGTAGCATTTATGGTAAAGGGATCAAATAGACAGTTTGCTTCAGCTGTCGCTGGTTTCCATGTTTTCACTTTCTTTACTGAAGAGCTCCGTTCTGCTAAAAGGCTTAAAGCAAACACGGTTCTGAGAGCCCGGCGCTGAGGCAGGAGCTCTGCGTTGTCAGGTTTAAAAGGGAACACCGCGCGTCAACACTTGTTCAGGTCTGATTTCTGTTCTTTGAATTCTTAGTCATTAGTATCATTGCACGTCATCTCGCAGTGCACCGCAGAGGCGATCCACACACTTTTACATCACAGTATCTCATAGTCCAGTCTTCAAGACACATTGTGCAAAAAAAAACAAACAAAAAAAACTACTGTAGGTCAGTATGATAACTTGCCCTGTGGAAAATGTGCTGGTAAGTTTTCCATACTTTCCAAACTTTGAGCAGTATTTGCTTTCCATATGCTTTTCTGCTTCCTGGTATCATTTAGCATCAGGTGTCAAATAAACACTTTTACAACTTTTCCCAGGTGCAATTTAATCCACTTAAGACTATTTAGTGCAAGTAACATTTATCCCAAGTTATTTCCAGGAAATATCAATGGAAGCAGAATTTTTTTTCAAGATATCAGTGGATCAGAATGGCTCGTCAATCTGTCTTCATGGAGTCAGAGTGCTAAAGCTACGTTAGCAGTTTGCCTTCAATGAATTATGTTAGTTAGTGTCTGTAATTATCTCGTTCTTGAAAGTCACACTTTTGCCAACAGTGTTCTCGTGACTAAGCAGCATGAAGCAGGTAAGGCCGACGTCTGACAGACTGAAGTCATTTCTTACAAAAAGCTTCTTCATTTCAACGCACCGGCCGCTGGGATTCTCGGCCAAATGTCTGAGGAAACAGATTCTCAGCCTGGTTCGTTTTCAGCCAGCGTGTGTAAAATGAGTTCCTTAGAATGCTGATGACACTGTCAATTATTTTCTATATTAACCAACTATTATCCACTATTAATCAATGAATTATTCCTATCTAAGAGGAAATAGACAGAGCTTTCACTAACATTGTTGTACTGAACCCAGCAGCAAGCAGCTGCAGTTTACTGTTTGAAAAAAATATGTTAGTGACATAATTAACCAGAATGAACAAAGTTGCAAAATTATGACTCACATATATATATTTACTTTCATGTGGACCAGTTTCACTGCAAATAGTTTCAGAGTTAGACAATGCCAAAACTAGGTTAATAAAACTGATGTTTGTCATTGCAGATGTATTTTGCACATGAATCGGCCGTTTGCTCTTTGGCTTCCTAACTGTGTTTGCAGGATTTTTGTGACCTTGATTATTTACCTTAGTTCACGCTCCTCCACTTTGAATCCGACGGAGCGCCGCCTTCTGTGAGGAGAAATAAACTCGAAAGGGAAACTGCAAACTGAGCTCCAAAGTCAATCTGAAACACAAGAGCAGCCTTGACCGACTCTCTTCTGTTTGCAAACTCCGAGCAGCTTTTGGACGCGGCGCTTCCTGCTTGGCAGGGCTTTCATTCAGGTAGAATAAAAACATGCAGGCCAGATCATGTCACTTTTATGTATAGAAATGCACTACTTAAATATTGTACAGATTCTTCTGGCGCTGTCATAGCAGCTTTTGAATTATAAGAGCGTGCGCACGTGTGGGAATGAGCGCATGCGTGTGTGCACGTCGGCTTTTCTAGAAAACATATTTTCCTCCCCTCTCATGCTTGTGTGACCAACGCGGCTTTCTGTTTGTGTTCCGAAATTTTAAATGCCATCTTAATCTCTGCAAGCGTAAACAAAACTTGGAAACGTGAATCGTTTAAAATTGTGGCAATGAACAGATCTGTGCTTATGATCAATAGCAGAATATTTTTTTGTTGTGTATTAAAATAATTCTTCTTTCTTTTCCTTCTTATGGAAAGTTTACATCATAGGTATGTGGTACATTTCTGTCCTAAAGAAAAAGATATATAACTTCAGATATTTCACAATGAGATGTTAACATGCACGGAAAAACTTTATGAAAACCCTATCTGATAGCAAAAAGTGTGATGGGAAGAAAGGCTTACAGTATGAACTGATGAGTAGATTATTGCAAAAGAAAAAAATCCTCCATGTCCCCTGGAGGCCTCCGTAGATGTGCATCATGTCAGAGGGGATATTTTCTTGATCCAGTTTCTTCTTCTGTGGTACTGATTCACATTTGGATCTCCACTTTGTCGTGGGTTTTTACACAGACTTCATTCACAACAGCTGGCATGCGCAGTGTCTAGACAGTAATAAAGTGTTATCTTGACAACACAACCATGTTTTTATGAGGCTTTCGCACCCCGTATCGAAACTTCTCAAGTTCCTCCTCAGACAGAGCGCCAGGGTGGATTCTTTGCACATTAGAGAGACATGACTGTAGAAAAAAACCATCATTAGGCAACGTTTTGTCTATTGAAGCAACAAATCTTATTTCTAGATAGAAAAGAATGTGCATTCTTAATTTGAAGTCAAATTAGTAAATCGTTTGAGTGCTACAACGTTCTTTTGGCACTCATAAATAATCACATTTCATGAAGCTGTTAGTCTGCTTGTTTTTCTTGCACAAGGACTGAGGCGTCATTAGCAATAACTTCTTATGCAACTTTCTCCAGATCCTTTTATTTTTTTTTCAGAGAACTTCCTCCTAGTCAAAAGTGATATTTGGAAAATGTTAGGACAGAAAATGCAGAGAATTACTTTACCTTCTGATCCATGCACTTAGAAAACCAACATGCACGGAAAAACTATGAAAACCCTATATATGATAGCCTTAAAGACAAAGTATGTACTCATCGCTGACATGTAAACCTCCTTCTGTCACATAAGCACCATCGGCTTAATTTAATCAAACGTTTGTATTTATTTTTATCAAATCAAATCCAACATTTCTTTTCGTTCCCATTGTGCTGTTTGCCTCTGAACAGCATGCTATATCTATGTGCCTTTATGCTGCTAACATCGCTGTTTTTCACAGAACCTCTTCCTAAATTTAGCTCGGTTTCCTAATGTCGCTCCAACTCCGAACAAAACGTCATCCGAGGGCCTCTTTATTAGGCATCATACAATCAACTCAATCGATATTCAACCCAATTGATCCGACTGGAACACAAGCGATTGTCACTGCGTGCCGGTCCAGCAGGAGGAGTGAATGCTGCAAAACAACGACTCGCTGCAATCTGATGGGTTTCCTGAGACACTTTTGAAACTAAATCGAAGAATTCTCTTAGTTTAACGCGCTGTTTCATAACGATGGTGAATTGGATTTGATGTGTGATTTATTTGAAAGGATTTCCTTTGTAAAGTGCCTCGAGGCGACGTTTGTCGTGAATTGGAACTACATGAACTGAGTTCAGTTCGGTTCGAGGGAGGACAGCTGGGTGTCCAATCAAACAGCTCAACACATCTGTGTCCGTGTCATCATGTATGAGCTGGTGCCATAATTTTGGCTTTTGTAATCTAACGATAGATCTTTCACAGACTCACTTATCAGAGTTTGATTGATGGCGATGTTTACAAAGGAATTAAATGCAGGGAAGAAATTAGCAGTGAAACTTGCGTGAACACTTTTGATACCGTGGATGTGACACACACACACATATATATATATATATATATATATATATATATATATATATATATATATATATATATATATATATATATATATATATATATATATATATATATATATATATATATATATATATACACACACTGAAGTCAAAGCAAATTAGTCCACTGATTATATTGTGGGTCAGAAAATTGGAATGGCACTGAATTAGTTTTACATGTTTGATGCATAGAAAGTGCAGGCAACAAAACAAGACAGTTTATAGTTACTTTGAAATTAATATCAGCTTGTTTAGTACTAACTGATAGAGGTTTTACATGACTGAAGTATTACACAGTGTGAAAAGGAGGATAGAAGCAAAGAGAGCTTTAAAGAAGCTAAAAGTCATTGCTACAGATGCATTTTCTAAACCACTGAATTGTGCAGGGAGTGCTGCTGAGTTACAATCAGGAAGTGAAAAGAACATCATTTCATTTCATACTCCAGTCACAGCCAAGTTCCCTGCATAGCGTCTTTGGCAGAGCAGTCAAAAGAACGATCCGGTGTCAAAGTTTGAAGAGGCCACTCGTCCAGAGCTTCGGGATAATTTGCAGGTGCAGGTTTTTTTTTTTTTGTTAAAAACAATAAGTTTTTAACAGATCACAATGACATCTGTGAAAACTGCATAAACATAAAAAGAGAGACACACATTGAGAATCGCATAGCGTTTGTTAAGTAAAATCTGAACATGTCAGCTAAGGGCAAGTAAAGAAAATGTGCCTGAATATCTTGACAAAAGTCCAAAGATCCAAATGTGAAGTAAGTGCAGCTTTCCCAGAATGACACCAGAACAAACACTCAGCCCAGGAAACGCTTTAGTGGTTTCAGAGAAAGAAGGTGAAAATCACTGGAATGGCCCATAGGGTCACCAGACCTTTATTTATTTGAACACGTATGAGAAGAACTGAAAGTCGAAACACTAGGAAGAAGATTCAGAGGTTTATGTGTAGGAAGAGGTTAACATTGTACCTGAGCAATGAGTATGGCTTATTTTTATTCTTTTTCCAACAAAGAATAAAAATAGACTTTGAAAAGACTATTTCCTCAGTTTTCACAAACATGAAAATAATTTTTTCAAGGTCATTTTAACATTTCATGAACATTTAATAATTAGCCATGTGCTACTCCAATGTTTCTCCCCCACTGCTTCATTTGTGGGGCTGATTTGCTTTGGTCCGCTTGTGTGCGTGTCTGTATTCGCGTAAAAAAAAAAAACACTTGCAACAATCTTTTCTTAACATTTAGCTCTTTATTCACTCAAGTCAAGTCTGTGACGTGGAAACGCCAAAACCGTCCTCTTGAGATGTGATCTGTCAGAGGAAAAGTAAAGCTGTTAGGTTTCGTGTGCAAGTTGAACAACCTTTCAGGAGCCTCCACTCGCTTCGGCGCTCTTTCTGCACTGCATGATTTGCATGAGCCTCACTCGGCATGGCCAAACAGGAAGCTAATTAGCTCTACAGATTCACAAATGTGCTGTCTACTCCAGGTCGGCCCTCCCACACGTCTCTATGCCCGCAGCGTATAGCCTTACTTTTGAGGAACCAAATGAAGCCATTGTTTGTATTGTGTCATTAAATGAATAATTGCTGTATATTTTTTCATTGTTACGTGATGCACAAGTTACTACAGTGTAGCAGCTTTAATCCTGGTCTGTGACGGATCTATTCTTGTTTAGTGAAGGGCGTCTTTGGTTCGGCCAGTCTTGAAGTCCGGTGGTTCAGTGGATGTATTTCTGAGGGGGCAGTCTAGAAAGCCTGCGTCTCATGCCTCAGGTTTTCTGCTTATCAACATCTAGAAACATTTCTGCAATGAAAAGATCTTTAACCAGAAGGAGTGAGCGGCATCACTCAGCCACACCAACGAGCTTCATTATTTACACAAACTTTTAGTGCCATTCGTGAATGCACAAAGGTCTTAGCTATTTTTCGTATGTGTCTTGTCTTATTTGTTCAATTGCAGTTTTGCGGCGTCGGTTATACTTTGCATTAATGCCCCATCACCAGCCTGTCACCAATAAAACAAATATGTATTTCAAAATGTTGTGCTTGGTCTCTTTTCAGCCGGTTTGTGTTTGTGAATAAGGAGACACATAATGTTTCTCACCTTCTTAACATTAAACTGGACCAAACTTTTCTTATTTTAGGTCAGGTAGGATGACCCACGTTATGTCTTCTTGCCAAATGCCACAATGATGAGAAAGAGATCATGTCATATATTTATTTATTAATATCTTCAAAATCAGATACAGAAATTAACATTTAATGGAGTGACCCTTTTGAAGGAATCTTAGAACCTTGTAAAGAGTAAAGGTCAGAAAATCTTTCATTTACTCATATGGACTTCATGCGTCTTCAGCCGTCAGCATTTGGACATGAACAGATGTCCAAGTTCACAGAGTAGTGACTGACAAGCTCTCGCTTAAAAATGCTGCTGTTGTTTGTGCAACACCTTATTAAAAACTGTCATCGAAAGATTAAAGAGTGGAGCATAGCTTGATTCTATTTAAGACAACACTGCCATCATGTGGCTATAAGGAGGAATGCATCCTGAAATAGTTCACAGATGCACACAAAATAGAGTGACCCCTCAAAGAAAATGGGAAAAGTGGGGATTCATTTTTGTTCTTCAGTTAATTTATACTTTGCACAACTTGAAACTCAAGAAAAATTCATCTTACAATATGTTTAACTTACTGTTGCATACTGAAGTGTTAAAGTGGTTAGTAACTGAAGTATAATTTATGTAATCCTTCACATATTTCATCACTATGGTAAAAAAAAAGAGTCAATTTTGTTTGCCCTTTTTATATATTTAAGCCATATAGATCTTATAAATATTCCATTAATGTGTCAATCAGGTTTACTAAGATATAAGACATTCCCAGTACATTAAGGAGCAATTAAGGGACATTTTTCTGGATGTGCTAAATGGGATTATTACATAGAACATGAAGACAAACGACATCCGGAGAACCAGACAACTGGGATAGACACGTTACCTCTTTAGATCAAGGTGTGTCATTTATGCTTCACCCATAACAGCAATAAAAAAAATTAAAAAAAAGTAAACCGGTCCATTGGACAATGCAACAATAAGTCAAAAGGATCAAATCTGAAAACACAACTGCATGGAGGACAGTTAATATTTTTAACTGCAAGTGACGGTAAGTTAAGTCTATAGCATTCTCTATAACAGAGGTCGCTGGTCCCTGGGCCCCCAGGGTGTTTCACACGTTGACCTGGCGCACCGTTCTGACTAAAACCAGCAAGCGAGGTGGGTGAAAAGGAAAAACAAACAGAAAAAAAAGGTATGAAATTCCAGTGGCACTTTAGCTGCTTAATTCCTTAATGCAGTTTTTTTTTTTTTTTTCAAAATATCTGCTTTGATAAGATCAGGAATGAGTGAAGAAAGGCTGGCGGCTGCAGGTCAGGTCTATTGAGCCTGAAGCTTCAGGGTATAAAAGTTTCTTTTCACACAGGCAAAGAAACGGGTCAAGGATCTATGGTTCATATTTGTCATTATGTTCATGTTATAAAACTTTTATTGGCACTCAACAAAAGACAAAACGACGACGATGAGGAAAATATTCTGTTCCACTTTGATGACACGTGGATCCTTACATTAGCGCTCTCTGTTGCATGACTTGCCATTGTTTGATTTTAGGAATCAAACTCAACTTTCAGTCAGGCTTTGGCTGAAATCTGATATTCAAGAAAAACGAAAAAGACTAAATTAGGGCAATTTTTTTGTGTCATACTAAACCAGCCACAATACAGGAAAACTGTTTCTGTGAAGTTGGAAAAAAAATACCGTAAAGCAGGATTTTTGAAACAGAATGATGATCTCCTACAAACACTCTGTAGAGTGATTCACCCAGGTAGGATATGAAACTACAGAGGCACTTATTCCGTAACCAGAATACATTTAGGCGGTAAGTGTATTATTCTTACAGAAATGGAAGTAGAGAGCCACTCAACCCTTTCCGGGTCAAAGTTGTTTTTTTAGCTGGGATTGGGTGTGTTAGCGCGCGTGTGCAGGGCGAGAGAGCTTGCAAAGATGTGGCTTATTTTCCTCGAATGGCTGTTAGGGGGAACAGTTGTTTCAGCGATCTGGAGGGACCCAAACTCTCAAAGAGGCTCTTCAGCTGTCAGATGTACTGCCCTCCCACATGTGCACTCTCTTCTAGTTAATGGCAGTAATGTTCACAGCTCCATAATGAACCAATAAAATGATGGAATCCTAACAGGGTCCTTGACACACTTTGTGCCTGTTTAAAGCTTCTCTCGCCAATAATAATAATAATAATAATAATAATAAAAAGTTGCAACGTATATTGATTGGGATCATTTGTTGAATTTAATGCTTCTAAGCTCTCACGTTCTGGAGCTTAGGGCCACTGACCACTGCAGAACTCGTTTTACACACCAATCAGTTTTATACTTTCCAGCTTGCAAGGATTATTTTTGTATATTAAGGCACATAGCTTAGGTTTTGCAAAAAAAATAATTGTAATAATTAAAAAAAGCTGTTGAAGTCCTTGCTTTATGAATGACAAACATGACAATTGAGAAATCTAGAAAGTTAAATCATTCTCTCATCATTTTATAGCTTTTCTTACTACTAGCGTAGCAACATTTTTATGTTGAAAATATGTCCAACAACGTTAAATTGTTTCTAGAAGTGTTCTAAATTTGCAAAATATTTGTTTCAGCAGTGGAAGGGCTTTATTATTGACACAACAGGTTTATTAGGAATCTGAAACTCTCGTATTATTGACCTGCACAAAGTGTCTGCCGCGTCGACATCCTGTCACTACGGAATCCTTTCTGGTGTTCTGCTCAGAAATTAGGATTCTTGCTACACAACTACAGTTTTTCAGTAACACTTTATTTGACAGGGTGTGCATAAGATTGACATAACATCTGTGATGAAGAAGAAGGAGTTTTCATGAATGTCCATGACTTCATGAAGTGCAATTCAGCAAATAATGACACTTTAATGCAAAGCTGGCGCTTTCAATGGACTTTTAATGCAACTTTTAGAGCAACTTTGTGTTAAAGGAGTCCTAATTTACCAAATAATACTTCAGGACAACAGTCATAAACATTTATGAAGACTCCTTCATGTTCATGTATGACAGTGTCAATATCTAAACGCAGTTTAAATCATTTTTACTGCTTTCTAGGGCTTTGCAGAATAGAGGGAAGCCCGAATGCAGGAAGAATGCAAAACAGAGACAGCTATTTATTCAAGTTTTAAAAGTTTGTAAGCTGGTAGCATTACCAATACATCCTGCTTCAGCCAGGACATTGCTGATCTTGACACGGCCCAAAACGAAAATAGGTTTGACGCTCCTGGTTCTCAGGACTTGAGCCAGGTCCTGCTGTGGAACAGTTGTGAGAAAGATCAGGTCTTCCATCCGCTTTGTTGCGATCAGTCCCTCTTCCTTAAACGAACAAAGCCACTTTTCTTCCCATATCTTCCTTTACAGCCTGCATGTGTTTAGAATAGCTACTGAGAACAACCTTCTCCTCCTTCCCGGTGCTGCTTTCTGCCGAATCAGTTTATTTATAAAGGTGGACCTCTTTTGTAGTTTTAAAATGTTTTACTACAAGAAGACTAAATTAGAATTGGCTGACTTTTTTAACGCCTCATTAAGCTGTCAAAGTCCCTGAAAACATTTTTCCGAGTGACAAACGTACAGTATGTACAGTGCATGTGTCCCCAACCACCGTGCTTTATGTTGGTCATCCTGGTGCTTTTTCCTCAGCAGTATGTTTTTCTGGAGCCTTCTCAACTCATACTGAATTGTTCTTAGCACACACACACACACACACACACACACACGCAAAATAAATAAATAAACATTCCAGCTTAGTGCTGGGGGTCACGTTTGTTGTATAAGCATTCCTCAGGGGAGCCATTTTTCTGTTGCCAACCACATTTATGCATCCCTAATTCATGACCTGTCTGCGAAGGCTTTGTTGGTAACAATGCCACCTCCGAAGCCACCGGCTTAAAGATCGGAGAAAGAAGCTCTGTCATTCGCAAATTTCCACTGACAAACACGGATAATTACAGGAATTAGCCTGCTATTTTGTCATTAGCCTTCACTTTCAATGAGTCATCATGAAAAAGAAGCAAGAGTCAGGAACAAAGACGGATGTCTTTGGAGGATTTCAAGACACTCGTTCTCCACACCCCTTCGCCCACACATTCAATTTGCTGTTTTATTATATTATTAATGTAGTCAAGCTTCAGGCTTTGAAGCTGACAGTTTTTCTTCTGATTGGTATTGTGTGAGCTCTGATGGCTAAGCTCAGGGGAAGTCAGAATGATTTCAAATGCACTTTGTTAGTGCCATGATGAAAATGGCAGCTCGTTTTTTTTTTTTTTTAAATCTATATATTTGCGAGCATGATTACAGGGTGTGTGTTCAAACAAATGAAGCCCAAACAATGACACACAATCAGGAATTTATAAGACAGTGAAAGGCCATGAAGAGATTAATAAGTGCTTTCAAAACACACACAGCAGCACACGCATGCATGCAGATGGACCGGAAGACCAAAATTATACATATGAAGATTTTGACCACAGTCATTTTCTGTTCCAATGAACAGGCAAAAGTAGACTTTCCACAATGCATTTTGTTATGTGCACACATTGAATCTGATGTTTTACAAACTACATAACAGTGACAGATTCATGCAGTGGTTAAGGTGCAGAAAATTAATACTTATTAACAAGAACTACAATGGATTGTGAATGTCAGCGCCAGTGGCGTAACGCAAAAAATATTGAGGTGCAAAAACAGACTCAGAAGTGCGTGAGGAGGGAAGCTGAGGCCTGGCGGCAGAGCGCCGCGCGGGTCAGGAGGCAGAGCGGACACTGAGGGCGACCCAGAAGGTGGAAGACGGCCGGATTGAAATGTTCTGTGCTTCAAAGGAACAGATCAGCAACAGATCCTGTAAAGAGCAGGAGCCATTTGCAGACACCCAAAAACACCTGCAGCCCGGCTCACAAGGCCCAGGGCCGTAACAGAAACTTTGCAAATCAGGAAAGAGAACAGCTTTGTTAACGTCAAGTGGTTCTTTATGTGAAGGTCAACTTACAACCTACAGAGAGTTGTGCATTTTCAAGATGTATTGCAACAATGTGTTCAGAACTTTACAGAGTAGGTTGGTTTATTTCCTCAAACTTTAAATGTACCATTTTTGCAATGTTTTTGCTAACAGTGCCATATGTCCATTAAGTCTCTAATGGACTTTGTGTTTACACTGACATTAACACAACCAAAGAAAATCTCCTTACACATAATGATAGCTTGTTGGCCTGTATATATATATATATATATATATATATATATATATTATATATATATATATATATATATATATATATTATATATATATATATAGATAGATAGATAGATAGATAGATAGATAGATAATAGATAGATAGAGATAGATAGATAGATCTATATATATATATATAGATCTATATCTCTATATAGATCTATATCTCTCTATATATGTACCATAAGTTATAGTTCCCATAAGCTTCCATACAAAGGTATGGAAGCTTATTTCCCATCCCACCATGTGTCATGTGACCAGAATCACATGACACTGACCGCCTTGTCATCGGCGGTCAAACGAGTCTTTCATGACCCGACATTTCTCTTGAACCATGCATAGCTTGTAAACTGAAGAAAGGATCAACCAATCTTAAAGCCCATTAAGTCTCTAATTAGGCCGAGCAGCTAAGCGCTGCGAAGGCCTATTGTTTTCCTGTTGTTTATTATTATTATTATTATTATTCTTCCACCCAAATGAATTGCCTTTTTGGGGGCTTTATCATATTCAAAAACTCACCAAACTTGGCGGAGGCCTTAAGCCTGTTTAAAATTTACGTATTATAAAGTCGTCGCAACAATTGCAACAGAAATGTCTCTACGGCGCCACCTAGAAATTGGCAAAACACCCTTTTTTACCCTCTGCTATTCACTTACTTTATCGTAGAGACATGAAATTTGGTACACTTGTAGAGCCCCCCAAGACGCTCAAAATTTATAATTAATGTCATAGTGCAAGTATCACAGGAAGTCAACCATTTTTGATTGAAGTTCCCATTTGACCCCATTTTTGCCGATTTTTGCCTTTTACAGCCTTTGTATTTGATCTATCTCCTCCTACGGATTTTGATTGATCGACGTCAAACTTGGTCAGTCTGTTCATAAGGCATGTCCCATCTAAAGTTATCTAAACGGTGAGTTTTTGAGTATGCTGAAGGGGGTTAGCAGGGGTCAAAGTTCACCTACTCGCCGTAAAAAAATAAACTGCTATATCTCCTACACAGAAACTCACAGAAGCATCAAAGTTGCTGTGATTGATCATCATCGGGTCTCCTACATTACCCTATGGTCGAATGATGACATCACTTAGGCCACGCCCCCTGAGAACAGGAAGTAATGTTTTACTGTGAACTCGCTATCTGACCCCTTTGACCTCATCAACATGAAACTGTGCCCAGACACAGAAAACATGTTGGTGTATTGAGGATTCCAACCCCGACCAGCTACGATAGAGCAGGTGGGCATGGTGGCCTGGCGAAGTGACCTGTAACGCCATCGCCATACGTTTGGCTCTCAATTCCACATTTTCAGGCCCAGCTGCTGCAAACTCATAAGGATGTACCCTCATCCACTCCCCAACAGGAATCCATCACAATATTTGGTGCGTAGCCTAATTTCTCTATAGCGCCCCCTAGAAAACTTTAAATGATCAGCCCCAAGCCATGCTTTAACCTACAAATACGAAACTTTGTACACATGTGTATCTTGTCAGGACGTACAAAAAAGTCTCTTGGAGCCATGGTCTAAACCCCACAGGAAGTCAGCCATTTTGGATTCAAGTTCGGTTTTTGACCCCATTTTTGCCGTTTACAGCCTTCATATTTGATCTATCTCCTCCTAGGGATTTTGATTGATCGGCTTCAAACTCGGTCAGTCTGTTCATAAGGCATGTCTCATCTAAAGTTTATCTAAACGGTGAGTTTTTGAGTATGCTGAAGGGGGGTTAGCAGGGGTCAAAGTTCACCTACTCGCCGTAAAAAAATAACTGTTATATCTCCTACACAGAAACACACACAGGTACCAAAATTACTGTTGTTGATCATCATCGGGTCTACTACAATACCCTATGGTCAAATGATGACATCACTTAGGCCACGCCCCCTGAGAACAGGAAGTGTCATGTTTTACTGTCAATGGTGGCTATCTGACCCCTTTGACCTCATCAACATGAAACTGTGCCCAGTCACAGAAGACATGTTGGTGTATTGAGGATTCCAACCCCGACCAGCTTCGATGGAGCAGGTGGCGTGGCGGCGTGGCGAAGTGACCTGTAACGCCATTGCCATACGTTTGGCTCTCAATTTTATTTTTAAAGTTTTATTTTTTTTAATTATTTTGTTTTGTGGGTTAGAGTACAAAATTCATTAATTTTGGCTAGAATAATACAAACATCGTCATTCAGCAAAACCTTTATTGTGTTACTCAGCTGTGCTGAGTAACACATTCTGGTCAGTGTTGATGGAGTACGACTGGCCCCTGGTGGCGCAATACTGGTACTGCTGGCGCAATACCATTATTGCGCCAGCAGGAGTCACTGGTACTCCATCAATGAGAAAACAAATCAAGTTCGGTTTTTTTCGGACGGCCGTGAAAACGTTTCCAGCGCGTCTGCCGTGAGATTTCCAAAAGGACAGCGATTACATTTAACCTGAAATGTTATATGTAAGCCCTAAGATAATTTTTGTTGGCTTAAAACACGGAGTAAATGTAGCGTTTGTTAATGACTGTTATTTCCTACCGCAAGTAAATGCATCATTTCCCTCGTCTCTGCCTTAATGGCCAGTCAAGGGCAAAACAAATTTAAACAATTTGATTGGTTGAGAAGGACTGCACGTACTGTAGCTGTGCTAATACTTACTGTAAGTACTGGCAGTCCGCAGGAGATCGTACATGGTTGAGGTTCGGCGCATTACGCTGTGGACTGTACATTTTTTTTGCTAAACTGTTGGAGCAGCTAAGTTTTCCTGAACATTATGCCTGGTTTATGGAGCCACAGAACCGGACCACGCTAACGTTTGCTTCGGTTTTGGAGCTGCAGACCCGAATGACGCTCATGAGCCGGAACGGTCTGTTGGAGAGGAGTTTTATTGCCGTTCGTCTTAAAAGTGGTAACTGGAGATTCGGTGAGTGAAGCTCAGTTCACACTACACGATTTTAGAAAAGTCGGCCAATTCTGAAAACGTGAGAGAACACACACTAGCCTATTTAAAATCGTAGGTGTAACGGGTTCGTTCTAAGAGTGTGAGGTTTCACTCGAACACATTCTAATACCAGCTACGAAATACCTTCAAATTAAAATTCTGCACTACCACAGCTGAATTTGGAGTAAACAAACAAACATGGACAACGACGTTGAATTGGTAACTTTAGTTTGCGGACTTATTTTAACCCAAAAAAGACGTAACCAAAAATCAAAGCTTTGGATTAAGAACTGGAGATATCGTAAGCAAGGATTATATTTGTTGCATCGCAACATGGAGGTGAGTTTTTTTTTTTCATAAAAAATACTGTTTTCAATGTTTTTAGAAAATCAAATGGGAGTTATCCTTTCTCCCCAACTGACCGCGAAAGCTTAACGTAGCCTATTCCAGCTCCTTTCATTGAAACTTATTATATTGTTTAAAATTGTATTATGACTGCAGAATAAAATCAAATGCGCCATTTCAACCAAAGATTGGAATGTGCTTCTCAACCAGATGTACTCTGTGCAATAATTTTATAATTATCTTTCATTAAAGATAAAAAAAAAAAAAGTCGGGAACACCACAGAGATTGGATGAATGAGCAAAGATGATTAAGACAGTAAAGATCAAGATGACCACCGACTGGACCCAATCGGTCAAACACACCACACACTACAGGATGATCGGTTACGATTGTTGAGAGCGACAATCTTACAACGTTCTGAGTTCTTAAGACTGATCCATTGGGGTTGTAATATTTACTTGGACCACTTGCTGTGATTAATACCTAATTATTGAGAGAGATTAAACCTGTGCTTTTGTTCTAATGTACTGAAAGTTAACTGTGCTCTCTGAATGTGCATTGCCCTTGGTTTATTACTGATCAGAAGGGTTTTTAAACTGATACATCTTAACCTTTACCATTTTCCTGACTCATTTTAGGAAAATGTTAAAGTTGCACTGCATTTCAGTTGCAGTTAACATCAAAGCATGTGGGTGTGGCTTAGTGTAAAACTTTCACTATTTGCCATGAAACATAAACATTAAAAAACTTCCAAATGCAAGATCACAGCTGCATCACACTTCCTGTGTTTCTCTATAGAACAATCCTGAACACATTTCCATGGTCACTTGATGAAATCACCCTAGCCCCGCCCACTTTTCAAAGGCAATCACCAGTTTTTTTCTCCTGTGAGTTTTACTGTTATTCTATCATATATATGGGTTTCATCATGTGAATACTGACTTAAAACGACAAGATGATGAACTCTGTGAATGCTGGCTGCTGACCAAACTGCATTGGGGTGTAGAAATGGCGAACTGCAGTTCTTCACCATGTGCATATGATAGGCTCTAAATGATACGTTGATCATCCGACTGGCGCCAAATTGGATATGTATGACCTTTGTTGACCTCTAAACACCCCAACAACATTGAAATGTATTTTGACTCCACTGCGCCAACTACATTAATACGCCAGCTATATCTCCTCGCTATATCAACGAATCTGCACCACATTTTTTGTGCGTCGTCAGGAAGTGCCGCCGAACGCATCGATGCGTACCGCCTGGTGGACGGGCGCGGAAACCGCGCAACGACTTCTGTGTTAGAACGTGGGGAGCGTTGATGGAAACGGAGCAACAGTTTCCGCGGTGCGGGCGGAGGTGCTGAAAACTGCTGAGAGTATCTGTGGTGGCTGGCGTCGGTTGCTAGTACCCTGCGGTGGCAATAGGCCGGAGCGGCGCTTGGCTGCGAGGCCGCTCGAGGCTGCTTGCAGCTTTAATGGGCTTTGTGTTTGCAAGCATTTACTGCAAGGCAAGAGAAGTGATTTGTGACCAAATGATCGCAGATGGCCAACATTCAAAGGCTCTGCTTCTGCTGGTCATTGACGTCAATCTATGACGTCAGATTCGGAGTTTGAATGCGACAGAGAAGTGTCACGTGACCAATGAGCTATGGCAAGCCGTTTTAACATAAATTCGGTTTCGTCTGACTATCCGTAATTACGTTCCAGATATCTGAAAATGCATTTTGACTAGACAAAACTACATTTTGACTATCCGGAATGGTAATTTAAGATATCTGCATTTACATTCTGACTAGTAAGAATAATAATTCAAGATATCTTCAATTACATTTTGATTAGTCAAAATTTCTTTCAAGATATCTCAAATGACGTCACTGGATTTGTAATTTGACGAGACACGTATCCGGAATTAAAATTTGAGATATCTTGAACGTAATTATCAATAGTCAAAATTACAATTTCAGATATCCGAATTAAGAATGACGTTGAAGCCCCTTTGTGCCGCCCAAACTGTTGCCTGTAGAATTTTATGTTTCCTGCACAAAATTGTCCATAAATGCCACAAATTAGAAAGAGCTCGGCAATAATGGACTTTATAAACTATAAGACTGCTAATGATGTCTGCAAAAAATGTCCTGTTTATTCATTTCTGACAAACTGAATGCACTTAAAACAACTTTGAAAAGCTAAAACTGCTTTGTCAATTCCATTTTCAACATGAAAGTTGTGCATTTTTAAACATCTTTTTTCGTTTTTTCATTGTTTTATTAAACTTTCAAATTGCCACGTAAATCAGTGACGCTTTGACTAGACAGAATGCCAATTCAAGATATCAGTAATGTCATTTTGACTCGTCATGTTGATTTAAGATATCTTAAATAGAAAAGTTGAATAATTTATGATATCTCTAATTCATTTAGAGATATCGTAAAAGGAATTTTGACTAGTCAAAATTATAATTCTAGATATCTCTAATTTAGTTTTGTCTAGTCATTATTTGCTTTTAAGATATCTATAATTTAATTTCCACTAGTCAAAACTACATTTCTCCTATCCAAAAATAAATTTAAGATATCTTGAATTATGGACTAATTAGAGATATCTTGAATTATAATTTTGACTAGTCATAATTTAATTGTAGATATCTGAAATGTGTATTTCACATAGTCAGTAATTCATTGTAGATATCTTGAATTGAAGTCCCCATACAAATCAATGGTAAATCTGACGTCATTTTGACTGGTCAGAATGTAATTGGAGATATCTTAAATTGCTAAAACGTCTAGTCATAAAACAATTTGAGATATCTGGAACGTAATTACGGATAGTCAGGCAAAACCGAATTTATGTTAAAACGGCTTGCCGTAAATGACCAGCTAAGCCAATCAGGTATTGGTCACGTATTGGTCACGTGATCTTCCTGAGGCAAACTCGAAGCCCGAATCAAACGTCATAGATTGACGTCTTGATAATGTAATCACAAATCATGTTCTTTTGCAGATAATGTGGACAATACCTATCAAATATAAATTATATATAGATACCTATAGAGAAATAGATATCTGTATCTATCAACATATTTGTATTTTCATATAGCAAGATATATATTTATAATTTACATATATTTCATATATAATTTATATTTGATGGTTAATAAAATAATTAATGTCTAAATGATGGTGGAGCGGCTACAGGACTATTACGTCAATCTATGACGTTTGATTCGAGCTTTGAGTTTGCCACAGGAAGATCACGTGACCAATACGTGACCGATACCTGATTGGCTTAGCTGGTCATTGGTGACGTCACACTTCTCTGTCGCATTCAAACTCCGAATCTGACGTCATAGATTGACGTCAATGATCAGCAGAAGCAGAGCCTTTGAATGTTGGGCATCTGCGATCATTTGGTCACAAATCACTTCTCTTGCCTTGCAGTAAATGCTTGCAAACACAAAGCCCATTAGAGACTTAATGGGCTTTAAGATTGGTTGATCCTTTCTTCAGTTTACAAGCTATGCATGGTTCAAGAGAAATGTCGGGTCATGAAAGACTCGTTTGACCGCCGATGACAAGGCGGTCAGTGTCATGTGATTCTGGTCACATGACACATGGTGGGCTGGGAAATAAGCTTCCATACCTTTGTATGGAAGCTTATGGGAACTATAACTTATGGTACATATATATAGAGATATAGATCTATATATATATAGATCTATATCTATATATATGTGTGTGTGTGTGTGTGTGGGGGGGGGGGGTGTGCGTGTGTGTGTGTTTGTGTGTGTGTGTGTGCGTGTGTGTTTGTGTGTGTGTGTGTGTGTGTGTCGTGCTTTCTATGTGAACGCTGATGTTTTCTTGGGGTCTTTAGTCCAAAGACCAAAGCCATGAGCTCTGTAAGTTTGTAACTTAAACAGTGACTGCATAAAGGTGTGCATCAAAAGGTTACTGTTTCCAAAAAATTGTAATATTTCTCATCACTCATATCTGAAAGCGAACAGTAAAATTAGAATATTACATCTGATCCAAAAGGACATTTCATGTCGTCTGTCCACAGAGCCACAGGCTGTCTGTGATCAGCCACTTTTTAAGAATAAGCGTCAGGTTTAGTGTCACTTTGACGGTCGGAGGCCCAATGTTAAAAAAAAACAAACAAAAAAAACAAGAGACATAACAACAAAATGCAGTTGAGGTGGGTTTATTCGGTACCGGTCACATTTGGACCGACACCAACATACAGTGAGACACAGAAGTTGCTATTTATACCTTGAGCAATTTGACCATACATGCCAAGTAAAGAAGTAATCAAAACAAAATAAGACATAAACATTATTTACTAACACAAAAAATAATTAATGGTGCTAGTAAATATTTATATAAATGCAAAGCATTAAAACTAAACTAATCAAATAATAAATTTTACTTAGTAGTAATTTGTGCCTAATGCAGTGTATTTCTTGCTCTCCGTCTGCAGATGTATAAAAGATTGTTTTTGTTCCCTGACTTTTGTCTGGACCTCTCTCTGAATTGTGGACTTCACAATTTGGTGCATTGGCCGGGAACCTTCGCTGGTTCATCCAAGTCGGTGGACCTCAGGAGAGGGCTGATCACCAAACCTTCAAACTGGTTTTCCTCCAAACCTTCACCAGGTCTGTCTGAGAAAAAGAGGACTCTTCTGGTGCTCCACCGGGTTGGATCAGCCACGACAGGATAAAGACAGAGCTGAGAGGGGCTTCAAAACATCTTAAGGTTTGTAGGTCTATTAATTTAGACTGAGTTTGTAGGTCTATCAAATTAGACTGAGGATTGGAATAATCGTTTCAAATAAATGTTTTAAATTGTAGGAGGTTTGCAGAATAACAATTAGAGAATGGGGAATCATGTGTTCAATATTTGTCACAATGGCGTAAATTTGGATTTCCTAATCATGGGTTATTTGAACCTGAGTTTTAGATAGTAATTTACTGCTACAGAAACAACAGATGCTGAGAAAAAAATAAATAAATAAAAATAAAAAAAATCTCACTTTTACAAATAATGCAAGAACACACAGATACACTCAGAGTCTGGAAATAGGAATAAAAAAATTTAAAAAACCCACGCACAACATAGATTTCAGATGGTTCAGAAAGCTGAAGAAAGAAAAAGAATCATGAGAAATCAGCTGAACAACATAAGAAAAATAAGAAAACTAATGACTGTTTTTCTCTCTTCCCAACATGTCAACCTGCTGCGATGAGCTTGCATCCAGCGGCACCAACGGGTTCACCTGGCATCGCTAGACTCTATCCAGCTCTTCCTCCTTACCAACCATCAGCCTCACTGAGGAAAGACCCTTTTTTTTTTTTGGGACATTGATGACCATTATCCCTACGGCCCGAAGACTGAGGAGGAACACATTATGCCGCCCCTGGAAGAGTGAGGAGGACAAGGATGTTTTTTACCCTGGATTCTGAAAACAACAGAATATTCTACAAAACCTGTTTCGTCTGATCTTCAGTGTCCCATGTATGAACCGTGAGTTGAAGAGGCCCAACTGCACAATTCTGCTTGGGTCATGTGATTTCCCCCAAGGGCAGAGCTTTATCCAGGATTAAACTAATATGGCTTTACCTCTCCCTTAAAAAAAAAACAACTATTTTAGGCATTTCATTCCAAGTTATGCTAAGATTGAGAAACCTCAGAGAAGTATGACAAGGAATTATTGGATTATTAATGAGCTCACATTTTACATAGGATTGAAGTAAAATGTGAATTGAAGTTGGTTTGACGTCATTCAGAGCGCTGAAAAAAACACCTGCAGACACCTCCAACTCTGGGATTTTTCCCGATCTGTCCTGAATGTTTTATACATGGTTAGATGAGAAGGGTATTTTTTGATTGTTTGTTTTGCTCCAAAAACATGGTGATAAATTGAAACTGGTTGCCTATTTTCCAAATTAGATCATCTAGCAGCCGCATTGCTACGATGTTTGCACGCAGTGGCAAGTGCAGAAAGGGCTGTTATGGCATCTCGAGACATCGTGGTATTCTAATCTGATTTTGTACGCTTCCCACAGAGTCACACTAATTTTGAGCACCTATCTGCTGTCAGATAGGTTGCGTTATATACGCGTGGGTATACTATATCATATTTTGGTTACATTTCAAATGAACAGAGGGAAATTCCTATAACATACAGCTGTAATAAATTTGAACTTAGACAGGTTAAAATACCTTTAGTTGTCCAGGGATTATTATTTATGACAAAGCTATTTTTTTTTATTAATGAAACGCTTCAGTATAAACATAAATTAGTTGCTGTAATTCTAAATTATTTTGAGATCTCTTCTGTATGTGTCGATAAAGCTAAACTTTAAAACAGGATCCTGTACATTAGAGTTGAATTTAAACATTAATATATGTTGTTAAAAATAATTTTCTCTATTTGAAGCTTCACATAAATTTGGCCATTTCAATGTAAGAAAATATGTATATCAAATGAGGACTGGCTGTAAATATTTGACTGTAATGCAAATTTGACTGACTGACTGACTTCTGATGGCGTTCAACGTTTGTTTGTGTCTGTTTCATGTTGGAGTGAATGTTTGTTGACATATAATGTTTGTCTACATGTTCTGTGTTTAATAAATATTGAACTAACATGCGCATGCGAAGAAGATAAAAACACAATCTTGTTTGCAGGATTTTCCAAACACCGGAATGGGACCACCGATGAAACCTGGAATTATTTTAATAACATGTAATGACAACATGATTAACTACTGAATTTCTCTAACAGATCAATTAAAGACGACAGGCCCAAGGAGGGCAACCTGCAGCCGCGAGCAAACCATTACATAATTTCCAGCCCGGAGATTTTGTGTTTTTTAGAAAATTTCTGGAGGAAGAACTGGCTGGCTGGGACCGTTTCAAGTGCTTTTGACGACACACACCGCTGTTAAGGTCGCGGAGAGGTCCACCTGAGTTCACGCCAGCCACTGTAAGAAGTTCACGGGGGTTTCCATCGTCACATCCTGCGGGACCAATCCACACTGACATTAACACAACCAAAGAAAATCTCTATACACATAATGATAGCTTCTTGGCCTGTAGCACCTTTTTGAGGCTTTAAAGAAACAATTCTGCAACAAGCAGAAAAATAAAGCAAATAAAGTTGCTCAGGGCAGCAACACAAATTCAGACAGATTTAAAAGCAAACAAAAGACAACAGGCTTTTACAGCAGTTTAAACTTTTTGGACTTTATGAAGCTCTATAAGAACACAACTTTTAGCTCCATGCTGATGAAATGTTATTTTCTTTGGAGTGGGGGGATAACTTCAGAAATGTAGTACCTTGTGTGACATTAAAGGTCCAAATATATATATAGATATATCTATATAGATATATCTATATAGATATATCGATATATCTGTATAGATACATCGATATATCTATACAAATATATCGATGTATCTATCTAGATAGATCGATATATCTATATAGATATATCGATCTATCTAGATAGATACATCGATATATCTATATAGCTCTATATATATATAGATCTATATCTATATATATATGTACCATAAGTTATAGTTCCCATAAGCTTCCATACAAAGGTATGGAAGCTTATTTCCCAGCCCACCATGTGTCATGTGACCAGAATCACATGACACTGACCGCCTTGTCATCGGCGGTCAAACGAGTCTTTCATGACCCGACATTTCTCTTGAACCATGCATAGCTTGTAAACTGAAGAAAGGATCAACCAATCTTAAAGCCCATTAAGTCTCTAATGGGCTTTGTGTTTGCAAGCATTTACTGCAAGGCAAGAGAAGTGATTTGTGACCAAATGATCGCAGATGCCCAACATTCAAAGGCTCTGCTTCTGCTGGTCATTGACGTCAATCTATGACGTCAGATTCGGAGTTTGAATGCGACGGAGAAGTGTCACGTCACCAATGACCAGCTAAGCCAATCAGGTATTGGTCACGTGATCTTCCTGCGGCAAACTCGAAGCCCGAATCAAACGTCATAGATTGACGTAATAGTCCTGTAGCCGCTCCACCATCATTTAGACATTAATTATTTTATTAACCATCAAATATAAATTATATATGAAATATATGTAAATTATAAATATATATCTAGCTATATGAAAATATAAATATGTTGATATAGATATAGATATCTATTTCTCTATAGGTATCTATATATAATTTATATTTGATAGGTATTGTCCACATTATCTGCAAAAGAACATGATTTGTGATTACATTATCAAGACGTCAATCTATGACGTTTGATTCGGGCTTCGAGTTTGCCTCAGGAAGATCACGTGACCAATACGTGACCAATACCTGATTGGCTTAGCTGGTCATTTACGGCAAGCCGTTTTAACATCAATTCGGTTTTGCCTGACTATCCGTAATTACGTTCCAGATATCTCAAATTGTTTATGACTAGACGTTTTAGCAATTTAAGATATCTCCAATTACATTCTGACTAGTCAAAATGACGTCAGATTTACCATTGATTTGTATGGGGACTTCAATTCAAGATATCTACAATGAATTACTGACTATGTGAAATACACATTTCAGATATCTACAATTAAATTATGACTAGTCAAAATTATAATTCAAGATATCTCTAATTAGTCCATAATTCAAGATATCTTAAATGTATTTTTGGATAGAAGAAATGTAGTTTTGACTAGTGGAAATTAAATTATAGATATCTTAAAAGCAAATAATGACTAGACAAAACTAAATTAGAGATATCTAGAATTATAATTTTGACTAGTCAAAATTCCTTTTACGATATCTCTAAATGAATTAGAGATATCATGAATTATTCAACTTTTCTATTTAAGATATCTTAAATCAACATCCTGACGAGTCAAAATGACATTACTGATATCTTGAATTGGCATTCTGTCTAGTCAAAGCGTCACTGATTTACGTGGCAATTTGAAAGTTTAATAAAACAATGAAAAATAGAAAAATCGAAAAAAGATGTTTAAAAATGCACAACTTTCATGTTGAAAATGGAATTGACAAAGCAGTTTTAGCTTTTCAAAGTTGTTTTTAAGTGCATTCAGTTCGTCAGAAATGAATAAACAGGACATTTTTTGCAGACATCATTAGCAGTCTTATAGTTTATAAAGTTTATAAAGGAGGTTTGCAGAATAACAATTAGAGAATGGGGAATCATGTGTTCAATATTTGTCACAATGGCGTAAATTTGGATTTCCTAATCATGGGTTATTTGAACCCGAGTTTTAGATAGTAATTCACTGCTACAGAAACAACAGCTGCTGGGAAAAAAATAAATAAATAAAAATAAAAAAAATCTCACTTTTACAAATAATGCAAGAACACACAGATACACTCAGAGTCTGGAAATAGGAATAAAAAAATTTAAAAAACCCATGCACAACATAGATTTCAGATGGTTCAGAAAGCTGAAAAAGAAAAAGAATCATGAGAAATCAGCTGAACAACATAAGAAAAATAAGAAAACTAATGACTGTTTTTCTCTCTTCCCAACATGTCAACCTGCTGCGATGAGCTTGCATCCAGCGGCACCAACGGGTTCACCTGGCATCGCTAGACTCTATCCAGCTCTTCCTCCTTACCAACCATCAGCCTCACTGAGGAAAGACCCTTTTTTTTTTTTTTGGGACATTGATGACCATTATCCCTACGGCCCGAAGACCGAGGAGGAAGACGCTATGTCGCCCCTGGAAGAGTGAGGAGGACAAGGATGTTTTTACCCTGGATTCTGAAAACAACAGAATATTCTACAAAACCTGTTTCGTCTGATCTTCAGTGTCCCATGTATGAATCGTGAGGTTGAAGAGGCCCAACTGCACAATTCTGCTTGGGTCATGTGATTTCCCCCAAGGGCAGAGCTTTATCCAGGATTGAAACTAATATGGCTTTACCTCTCCCTTAAAAAAAACAACTATTTTAGGCATTTCATTCCAAGTTATGCTAAGATTGAGAAACCTCAGAGAAGTATGACAAGGGATTAGTGGATTATTAATGAGCTCACACATTTTACATAGGATTGAAGTAAAATGTGAATTGAAGTTGGTTTGACGTCATTCAGAGCGCTGAAAAAAATACCTGCAGACACCTCCAACTATGGGATTTTTCCCGATCTGTCCTGAATGTTTTATAGATGGTTAGATGAGAAGGGTATTTTTTGTTTGTTTGTTTTGCTCCAAAAACATGGTGATAAATTGAAACTGGTTGCCTATTTTCCAAATTAGATCATCTAGCAGCCGCATTGCTACTATGTTTGCACGCAGTTGCAAGTGCAGAAAGGGCTGTTATGGCATCTCAAGACATCGTGGTATTCTAATCTGATTTTGTACGCTTCCCATGATGTCACACTAATTTTGAGCACTTATCTGCTGTCAGATAGGTTGCGTTATATACGCGTTGGTATACTATATCATATTTTGGTTGCATTTCAAATGAACAGAGGGAAATTCCTATAACATACAGCTGTAATAAATTTGAACTTAGACAGGTTAAAATACCTTTAGTTGTCCAGGGATTATTATTTATGACAAAGCTATTTTTTTTTATTAATGAAGCGCTTCAGTATAAACATAAATTAGTTGCTGTAATTCTAAATTATATTGAGATCTCTTCTGTATGTGTCGATAAAGCTAAACTTTAAAACAGGATCCTGTACATTAGAGTTGAATTTAAACATTAATATATGTTGTTAAAAATAATTTTCTCTATTTGAAGCTTCACATAAATTTGGCCATTTCAATGTAAGAAAATATGTATATCAAATGAGGACTGGCTGTAAATATTTGACTGTAATGCAAATTTGACTGACTGACTGACTTCTGATGGCGTTCAACGTTTGTTTGTGTCTGTTTCATGTTGGAGTGAATGTTTGTTGACATATAATGTTTGTCTACATGTTCTGTGTTTAATAAATATTGAACTATGCGCATGCGAAGAAGATAAAAACACAATCTTGTTTGCAGGATTTTCCAAACACGGAATGGGACCGCCGATGAAACCTGGAATTATTTTAATAACATGTAATGACAACATGATTAACTACTGAATTTCTCTAACAGATCAATTAAAGACGACAGGCCCAAGGAGGGCAACCTGCAGCCGCAAGCAAACCATTACATAATTTCCAGCCCGGAGATTTTGTGTTTTTTAGAAATTTCTGGAGGAAGAACTGGCTGGCTGGGACCGTTTCAAGTGCTTTTGACGACACACACCGCTGTTAAGGTCGCGGAGAGGTCCACCTGAGTTCACGCCAGCCACTGTAAGAAGTTCACGGGGGTTTCCATCGTCACATCCTGCGGGACCAATCCACACTGACATTAACACAACCAAAGAAAATCTCTATACACATAATGATAGCTTCTTGGCCTGTAGCACCTTTTTGAGGCTTTAAAGAAACAATTCTGCAACAAGCAGAAAATAAAGTAAATAAAGTTGCTCAGGGCAGCAACACAAATTCAGACAGATTTAAAAGCAAACAAAAGACAACAGGCTTTTACAGCAGTTTAAAACTTTTTGGACTTTATGAAGCTCTATAAGAACACAACTTTTAGCTCCATGCTGATGAAATGTTATTTTCTTTGGAGTGGGGGGATAACTTCAGAAATGTAGTACCTTGTGTGACATTAAAGGTCCAAATATATATATAGATATATCTATATAGATATATCTATATAGATATATCGATATATCTGTATAGATACATCGATATATCTATACAAATATATCGATGTATCTATCTAGATAGATCGATATATCTATATAGATATATCGATCTATCTAGATAGATACATCGATATATCTATATAGCTCTATATATATATAGATCTATATCTCTATATATATGTACCATAAGTTATAGTTCCCATAAGCTTCCATACAAAGGTATGGAAGCTTATTTCCCATCCCACCATGTGTCATGTGACCAGAATCACATGACACTGACCGCCTTGTCATCGGCGGTCAAACGAGTCTTTCATGACCCGACATTTCTCTTGAACCATGCATAGCTTGTAAACTGAAGAAAGGATCAACCAATCTTAAAGCCCATTAAGTCTCTAATGGGCTTTGTGTTTGCAAGCATTTACTGCAAGGCAAGAGAAGTGATTTGTGACCAAATGATCGCAGATGCCCAACATTCAAAGGCTCTGCTTCTGCTGGTCATTGACGTCAATCTATGACGTCAGATTCGGAGTTTGAATGCGACGGAGAAGTGTCACGTCACCAATGACCAGCTAAGCCAATCAGGTATTGGTCACGTGATCTTCCTGCGGCAAACTCGAAGCCCGAATCAAACGTCATAGATTGACGTAATAGTCCTGTAGCCCCTCCACCATCATTTAGACATTAATTATTTTATTAACCATCAAATATAAATTATATATGAAATATATGTAAATTATAAATATATATCTAGCTATATGAAAATATAAATATGTTGATATAGATATAGATATCTATTTCTCTATAGGTATCTATATATAATTTATATTTGATAGGTATTGTCCACATTATCTGCAAAAGAACATGATTTGTGATTACATTATCAAGACGTCAATCTATGACGTTTGATTCGGGCTTCGAGTTTGCCTCAGGAAGATCACGTGACCAATACGTGACCAATACCTGATTGGCTTAGCTGGTCATTTACGGCAAGCCGTTTTAACATCAATTCGGTTTTGCCTGACTATCCGTAATTACGTTCCAGATATCTCAAATTGTTTTATGACTAGACGTTTTAGCAATTTAAGATATCTCCAATTACATTCTGACTAGTCAAAATGACGTCAGATTTACCATTGATTTGTATGGGGACTTCAATTCAAGATATCTACAATGAATTACTGACTATGTGAAATACACATTTCAGATATCTACAATTAAATTATGACTAGTCAAAATTATAATTCAAGATATCTCTAATTAGTCCATAATTCAAGATATCTTAAATGTATTTTTGGATAGAAGAAATGTAGTTTTGACTAGTGGAAATTAAATTATAGATATCTTAAAAGCAAATAATGACTAGACAAAACTAAATTAGAGATATCTAGAATTATAATTTTGACTAGTCAAAATTCCTTTTACGATATCTCTAAATGAATTAGAGATATCATGAATTATTCAACTTTTCTATTTAAGATATCTTAAATCAACATCCTGACGAGTCAAAATGGCATTACTGATATCTTGAATTGGCATTCTGTCTAGTCAAAGCGTCACTGATTTACGTGGCAATTTGAAAGTTTAATAAAACAATGAAAAATAGAAAAATCGAAAAAAGATGTTTAAAAATGCACAACTTTCATGTTGAAAATGGAATTGACAAAGCAGTTTTAGCTTTTCAAAGTTGTTTTTAAGTGCATTCAGTTCGTCAGAAATGAATAAACAGGACATTTTTTGCAGACATCATTAGCAGTCTTATAGTTTATAAAGTTTATAAAGGAGGTTTGCAGAATAACAATTAGAGAATGGGGAATCATGTGTTCAATATTTGTCACAATGGCGTAAATTTGGATTTCCTAATCATGGGTTATTTGAACCCGAGTTTTAGATAGTAATTCACTGCTACAGAAACAACAGCTGCTGGGAAAAAAATAAATAAATAAAAATAAAAAAAATCTCACTTTTACAAATAATGCAAGAACACACAGATACACTCAGAGTCTGGAAATAGGAATAAAAAAATTTAAAAACCCACGCACAACATAGATTTCAGATGGTTCAGAAAGCTGAAAAAGAAAAAGAATCATGAGAAATCAGCTGAACAACATAAGAAAAATAAGAAAACTAATGACTGTTTTTCTCTCTTCCCAACATGTCAACCTGCTGCGATGAGCTTGCATCCAGCGGCACCAACGGGTTCACCTGGCATCGCTAGACTCTATCCAGCTCTTCCTCCTTACCAACCATCAGCCTCACTGAGGAAAGACCCTTTTTTTTTTTTTTGGACATTGATGACCCTACGGCCCGAAGACTGAGGAGGAACACATTATGCCGCCCCTGGAAGAGTGAGGAGGACAAGGATGTTTTTACCCTGGATTCTGAAAACAACAGAATATTCTACAAAACCTGTTTCGTCTGATCTTCAGTGTCCCATGTATGAACCGTGAGGTTGAAGAGGCCCAACTGCACAATTCTGCCAACTCGCCCTGCTTCATCAGGCTGCTCTGAACAGCCACAGCAAGGACAGTATGAACAGTATGGACAGTATGGACACCAAGGACAGTATTGGCAGTCACAAAGCAACACACTGCCTGATGTTTGTTTTATCTGCGGACAATTAGGACATTGGGCCAGAGACTGCTTCCAGAGACGATTCAGAAACAACAAGGAGGCCGTAGGTTGCACAGAGGCAGAGAAGGAAGATTTGATGGTAACCAAAGAGGTTTCCCCAGATGGGTCAAGTTTTTCCTTTGAGAGGTGGATTTACAGGACATCGTGGATGGTATTCCAGCTAACTAGACCCGCTGCCGTTGGAGCAACCTCTGGTTCAGCAAATCGCAAGTACCAACACACACAACACATATGTAAAATATACAACTGAAATACACCAAGTCCTCCCCATGCTCACTATTTCTGTCTATTGAATGTTCAGACACGGGGCTCCGTGTCCAAAAAACAAACTCCAACTGACTTAATTTGTTCAAAACACCAAGTCTGCTCTACATTTTTAAATGGTTGATTACAGACTGACAATCTGGCGCCATTTCACTTCCACTGTGATGTCAGTAAAATGCCTTCATTGCACAGCTCACATGTCCATAGATCCAGTGGATGAGCTGAGTGACTCCTCCCTTCTGACACGCCCATCTTTGCTGCATGCAACTCACATATGCTGGTCCGCTGAGACTTGCTTTTTGCTGATTGTCACCTGAGCAACTGAGTTTCTTCACACTGACTGATTTTTTTTTTTCCCTCATGTCTCTTTGCCAAAACATTCAGGAGACGGATGGAAAACTTTTTGCCCTCTAGCAAAAGCAACAAATGAAACAACTGATTGTATATGTCTCTCAGAAAGTATTTATTTTTTGCCATCAACATGATTTGTTATCCCTTTCATCTGACCCTATTTTGAGCTGCCCATTTATGGGCTTCTTACAAATATGATGTGGGCTTAATAAAAAAAAACAAAAAAAAAAAAAACAATTCCCATAATGCCCAAATCAAATTGTCACTATCCCAATCAAAAACAATACCCTTTGAAACCAGAAGCAGTGCTTGGAATAACTCCAGTGCTTCAATCACTGCTGGAAGCAGGTATCATTGTACCTTCTTCAAATTCACCTGTCAGGACACCTATTTTTTCTGTGAAGAAACTCAGAGCTCCTGATCAACCTGTTGAGTGGAGGTTTGTTCAAGATCTTAGAGAAGTTAACAGGTCTGTCATTGCCAAAGCAGCTATTGTTCCAAATCCACACACTATTTTGTTACAAATTCCAACCGGCAGCATGTTTTTCACAGTCATTTATTTAGCAAGTGTTTTTTTCAGTGTTCTAATTTACCCAGAAAGCCGGTTCTGGTTCACTTTTCAATTTAACGATAAGCTCTACACATTTACAAGACTTTGTCAGGGCTACTATGAGAGTCCAACCATTTTTCACCAAGCATTGAATGAAAATCTTTCACATTTGAAACTTGCAGCACAAACAGCTCTTTTGTAGTATGTTGATGATTTATCAATGGCAGCTTCCAATCATGATCTGTGTCTTTCTAAAAGCATAAAGTTACTTGATTTTTATTTTTTATTTTTGGCATAAACTGGCTATAAAAAGAAAAAAAAATTAAAAGAAAAAAAAAAATTCAGAAAAAGCAAATTGCAGTTTGTGCAGCCGTCTGTGACTTTCTTGGGTCATGTGATTTCCCCCAAGGGCAGAGCTTTATCCAGGATTGAAACTAATATGGCGTTACCTCTCCCTTAAAAAAAAAACAACTATTTTAGGCATTTCATTCCAAGTTATGCTAAGATTGAGAAACCTCAGAGAAGTATGACAAGGAATTATTGGATTATTAATGAGCTCACACATTTTACATAGGATTGAAGTAAAATGTGAATTGAAGTTGGTTTGACGTCATTCAGAGCGCTGAAAAAAATACCTGCAGACACCTCCAACTATGGGATTTTTCCCGATCTGTCCTGAATGTTTTATAGAGATGGTTAGATGAGAAGGGTATTTTTTGTTTGTTTGTTTTGCTCCAAAAACATGGTGATAAATTGAAACTGGTTGCCTATTTTCCAAATTAGATCATCTAGCAGCCGCATTGCTACTATGTTTGCACGCAGTGGCAAGTGCAGAAAGGGCTGTTATGGCATCTTGAGACATCGTGGTATTCTAATCTGATTTTGTACGCTTCCCACAGAGTCACACTAATTTTGAGCACTTATCTGCTGTCAGATAGGTTGTGTTATATACGCGTTGGTATACTATATCATATTTTGGTTACATTTCAAATGAACAGAGGGAAATTCCTATAACATACAGCTGTAATAAATTTGAACTTAGACAGGTTAAAATACCTTTAGTTGTCCAGGAATTATTATTTATGACAAAGCTATTTTTTTTTATTAATGAAGCGCTTCAGTATAAACATAAATTAGTTGCTGTAATTCTAAATTATTTTGAGATCTCTTCTGTATGTGTCGATAAAGCTAAACTTTAAAACAGGATCCTGTACATTAGAGTTGAATTTAAACATTAATATATGTTGTTAAAAATAATTTTCTCTATTTGAAGCTTCACATAAATTTGGCCATTTCAATGTAAGAAAATATGTATATCAAATGAGGACTGGCTGTAAATATTTGACTGTAATGCAAATTTGACTGACTGACTGACTTCTGATGGCGTTCAACGTTTGTTTGTGTCTGTTTCATGTTGGAGTGAATGTTTGTTGACATATAATGTTTGTCTACATGTTCTGTGTTTAATAAATATTGAACTAACATGCGCATGCGAAGAAGATAAAAACACAATCTTGTTTGCAGGATTTTCCAAACACCGGAATGGGACCGCCGATGAAACCTGGAATTATTTTAATAACATGTAATGACAACATGATTAACTACTGAATTTCTCTAACAGATCAATTAAAGACGACAGGCCCAAGGAGGGCAACCTGCAGCCGCGAGCAAACCATTACATAATTTCCAGCCCGGAGATTTTGTGTTTTTTAGAAAATTTCTGGAGGAAGAACTGGCTGGCTGGGACCGTTTCAAGTGCTTTTGACGACACACACCGCTGTTAAGGTCGCGGAGAGGTCCACCTGAGTTCACGCCAGCCACTGTAAGAAGTTCACGGGGGTTTCCATCGTCACATCCTGCGGGACCAATCCACACTGACATTAACACAACCAAAGAAAATCTCTTTACACATAATGATAGCTTGTTGGCCTGTAGCACCTTTTTGAGGCTTTAAAGAAACAATTCTGCAACAAGCAGAAAAATAAAGCAAATAAAGTTGCTCAGGGCAGCAACACAAATTCAGACAGATTTAAAAGCAAACAAAAGACAACAGGCTTTTACAGCAGTTTAAAACTTTTTGGACTTTATGAAGCTCTATAAGAACACAACTTTTAGCTCCATGTTGATAAAATGTTATTTTCTTTGGAGTGGGGGGATAACTTCAGAAATGTAGTACCTTGTGTGACATTAAAGGTCCAAATATATATAGATATATCTATATAGATATATCGATATATCTGTATAGATACATCGATATATCTATACAAATATATCGATGTATCTATCTAGATAGATCGATATATCTATATAGATATATCGATCTATCTAGATAGATACATCGATATATATAGATCGATATATCTATATAGATATATCGATTTATCTAGATAGATACATCGATATATCTATATAGCTCTATATATATATAGATCTATATCTATATATATATGTACCATAAGTTATAGTTCCCATAAGCTTCCATACAAAAGTATGGAAGCTTATTTCCCAGCCCACCATGTGTCATGTGACCAGAATCACATGACACTGACCGCCTTGTCATCGGCGGTCAAACGAGTCTTTCATGACCCGACATTTCTCTTGAACCATGCATAGCTTGTAAACTGAAGAAAGGATCAACCAATCTTAAAGCCCATTAAGTCTCTAATGGGTTTTGTGTTTGCAAGCATTTACTGCAAGGCAAGAGAAGTGATTTGTGACCAAATGATCGCAGATGCCCAACATTCAAAGGCTCTGCTTCTGCTGATCATTGACGTCAATCTATGACGTCAGATTCGGAGTTTGAATGCGACGGAGAAGTGTGACGTGACCAGCTAAGCCAATCAGGTATCGGTCACGTGATCTTCCTGAGGCAAACTCAAAGCTCGAATCAAACGTCATAGATTGACGTAATAGTCCTGTAGCCTCTCCACCATCATTTAGACATTAATTATTTTATTAACCATCAAATATAAATTATATATGAAATATATGTAAATTATAAATATATATCTAGCTATATGAAAATATAAATATGTTGATATAGATATAGATATCTATTTCTCTATAGGTATCTATATATAATTTATATTTGATAGGTATTGTCCACATTATCTGCAAAAGAACATGATTTGTGATTACATTATCAAGACGTCAATCTATGACATTTGATTCGGGCTTCGAGTTTGCCTCAGGAAGATCACGTGACCAATACGTGACCAATACCTGATTGGCTTAGCTGGTCATTTACGGCAAGCCGTTTTAACATCAATTCGGTTTTGCCTGACTATCCGTAATTACGTTCCAGATATCTCAAATTGTTTTATGACTAGACGTTTTAGCAATTTAAGATATCTCCAATTACATTCTGACTAGTCAAAATGACGTCAGATTTACCATTGATTTGTATGGGGACTTCAATTCAAGATATCTACAATGAATTACTGACTATGTGAAATACACATTTCAGATATCTACAATTAAATTATGACTAGTCAAAATTATAATTCAAGATATCTCTAATTAGTCCATAATTCAAGATATCTTAAATGTATTTTTGGATAGAAGAAATGTAGTTTTGACTAGTGGAAATTAAATTATAGATATCTTAAAAGCAAATAATGACTAGACAAAACTAAATTAGAGATATCTAGAATTATAATTTTGACTAGTCAAAATTCCTTTTACGATATCTCTAAATGAATTAGAGATATCTGGAATTATTCAACTTTTCTATTTAAGATATCTTAAATCAACATCCTGACGAGTCAAAATGACATTACTGATATCTTGAATTGGCATTCTGTCTAGTCAAAGCGTCACTGATTTACGTGGCAATTTGAAAGTTTAATAAAACAATGAAAAAACGAAAAAAGATGTTTAAAAATGCACAACTTTCATGTTGAAAATAGAATTGACAAAGCAGTTTTAGCTTTTCAAAGTTGTTTTTAAGTGCATTCAGTTTGTCAGAAATGAATGAACAGGACATTTTTTGCAGACATCATTAGCAGTCTTATAGTTTATAAAGTTTTGCATTCTGCGCATGTCCATTATTGCCGAGCTCTTTCTAATTTGTGGCATTCATGGACAATTTTGTGCAGGAAACATAAAATTCTACAGGCAACAGTTTGGCGGCACAAAGGGGCTTCAACGTCATTCTTAATTCGGATATCTGAAATTGTAATTTTGACTAGTGATAATTACGTTCAAGATATCTCAAATCGTAATTCCGGATACGTGTCTCGTCAAATTGCAAATCCTGTGACGTTTTGAGATATCTTGAAAGAAATTTTGACTAATCAAAATGTAATTGAAGATATCTTGAATTATTATTCTTACTAGTCAGAATGTAATGCAGATATCTTAAATTACCATTCCGGATAGTCAACATGTAGTTTTGTCTAGTCAAAATGCATTTTCAGATATCTGGAACGTAATTACGGATAGTCAGACGAAACCGAAATTATGTTAAAACGGCTTGCCATAGCTCATTGGTCACGTGACACTTCTCTGTCGCATTCAAACTCCGAATCTGACGTCATAGATTGACGTCAATGACCAGCAAAGCAGAGCCTTTGAATGTTGGCCATCTGCGATCATTTGGTCACAAATCACTTCTCTTGCCTTGCAGTAAATGCTTGCAAACACAAAGCCCATTAGAGACTTAATGGCTTTAAGATTGGTTGATCCTTTCTTCAGTTTACAAGCTATGCATGGTTCAAGAGAAATGTCGGGTCATGAAAGACTCGTTTGACCGCCGATGACAAGGCGGTCAGTGTCATGTGATTCTGGTCACATGACACATGGTGGGCTGGGAAATAAGCTTCCATACCTTTGTATGGAAGCTTATGGGAACTATAACTTATGGTACATATATATAGATCTATATAGATCTATATATATAGAGCTATCTAGATATATTGATGTATCTATCTAGATAGATCGATATCTATATAGATACATCGATATATCTATATAGATATATCGATGTATCTATACAGATATCGATATATATTTATATATATATATATATTGTAATATATTGTAATAGTTTCTCATCACTCATATCTGAAAGCGAACAGTAAAATTAGAATATTACATCTGATCCAAAAGGACATTTCATGTCGTCTGTCCACAGAGCCACAGGCTGTCTGTGATCAGCCACTTTTTAAGAATAAGCGTCAGGTTTAGTGTCACTTTGACGGTCGGAGGCCCAATGTTAAAAAAAAACAAACAAAAAAAACAAGAGACATAACAACAAAATGCAGTTGAGGTGGGTTTATTCGGTACCGCAGGTCACATTTGGACCGACACCAACAGCCAGAGCAGATCCAGTCGGGACCCTGAAATCCAAAGGGCACGCCACCCCTCAGGAGAGTCCCAGCAGAGCCAGGTTCAGGACCCGAGAGCCATCACCCCTCTGTACACCCAGCTCTGGAGACCACGAACCAACAACACTCCAGTGGGCAGAGGCACCCACCAGTCACCAAATGACAAGCAGCTACTTAAAAAGAAATCTGGTATGCAATCTATGAGGTTTGGCATGTTGTTTGTCTGCTGCATTTTACATTTGATAGGTAAATGAAAATAGAATCACATTTTTATTGATGAACTGTGCGTGCGTGCGTGTGTGTGTGCGTGTGTGTTCGTGCGTGCGTGTGTGCGTGCGTGTGTGTGTGCGTGCGTGTGTGTGTGTGTGTGTGTGTGTGCGTGCGTGTGTGCGTGCGTGTGCGTGCGTGTGTGTGTGTGTGTGTTCATGGTCAGACTTTATGTGCAGGTTGCCATATCCCAGTGACTTCATTCTGTTTTTTCTCGCATTTTAGGAAGACAAATAACAGACGAGACACACTGAAAATACCAAATACACCAAAATAACCTAATAACGTTGAACCAAAGACTGTTAATTTACCTGTTTTGTTTTGAGCCCTCTGGTTCAGCCTTCCTTCATCCAATGTGTTTGCATGTAGTTTGTGTTTTCGCCACTAGGTGGCCACCTGAGCACGTCGATACACGACGGCGGTCGGATCGGGAGAGAAGCGCGTCGCTGGAAGAAAGTAAAACCATTTGTGCTTCGTCCTTGTTTTTTGGATGCAGAAAAGCTCCAGCTGCACTCGGTATGGTAAAGCACTGAGACTCTTTGAGACGCTTCTCTGTATAATGTAATGAGTTGTGTTTCTGAGGTGTTTACGTCTTGATGAGGTCATCCTTGCTGTCAGGACTTCAGGATTCAAGATGATTTTATTGATCAGGGAAATTGTTTTGTTCAAGTAGCACAAAAATAAATAAACGAATAAATAAATAAAAATAAACAGAGGAAGAACAAATTAAAAGCAAATACTATAAGTATGTATACACAACGGGAGCAGTGATTGTTATCAATTATTCAAATGCATTTATATCGTGCATTTTTAGAACAAGGCTTTTGGCCAGGTGTTTAAGACCTTGTGGACGTTTGTTTTCTGCGTGTGTTTGTAGTGAGAGTATTCACACACCAGAAGTTGATTTTCTCCAAGCAGAAAGCACTTTTGCAGGTCGACGCCTGTATGGAAAAATGTTGGAAATAAGGAGGGCAGAAGGAGGTTGCTGCATGCAGGGCAGTGTGCTTTGAGGTCGAACCGTTGGAGAACACCGCTCACTGCCAATCGACTCTAAATTGGGGGGAAGAGTTGGACTTGACCCTCAAAAAGACTCGAGAAAGGCTGCCTCAATTTGTGTACGCCAGAAGACACAGTTCAGTACCCTTCACTAAAGCACCTGGAGAACTCTACAGCGTATGCTGGATTTCTTTTTGTCAGTTTTAGTTCATTGTTTAATTCTGTTCAGATAAACTTCCTCCTCAGTTGGAAGATTAACCCATTTTAATTGAGCAGTATTACTCTTTTTTTTGTATTATCAAAACTATCTCAGCAAGTAAAGTACAACTTTGATCCCAAGTTAAGTATCACAGGCCCACCCAAGGCAGCGTTAGTCCGCCCTACAGTTTCATTTTGTACACAGATGAATGTGTTAGTTGTCAACCCAATCAGAATATAATTACATTTTCAGATGGCACAGTCATCCAACAGACAATCCCGACAGTCACAAATCTGCAGCAACCGCGTGTGATGCTATCACGTCAATGTGGACCAGACCCTCTGAGGAATGTTTCCAGCACTTTGTTGAATCTATACCACCAACAGGATTACGGCAGTTCTGACGGCGAATGGGGGTCCAACCCGGTCCTAGCAAGGTGTATCTAATAAAGTGGCCAGTGAGTGTATAAAGTCCAGAAAGCTATAGAGAACACTGTGAGAACGAGCACTAAAACTCTCGTCATGACATGCAAAATGTTC
This sequence comes from Poeciliopsis prolifica, assembly GCF_027474105.1. Taxonomy (NCBI): domain Eukaryota; kingdom Metazoa; phylum Chordata; class Actinopteri; order Cyprinodontiformes; family Poeciliidae; genus Poeciliopsis; species Poeciliopsis prolifica. The sequence goes on along the minus strand of NW_026562380.1, from coordinate 18,994,431 downwards.
ACTTTTTGGTAAATGTTCCAAAAAAAAAAAAAAAAAAAAAAAAATCAATAAAAATTCATTTTCCAGGGAAGTAATAATAAATACTTGCATTTTAATAGGACTTTACAGGACCTTTTTGCCTGGACATAGAGATTCTTTTTTTTTTTTTAACCAATGTTTATTTCTGTGATTTCATAAGATGCACATCCACCCCCCAAAAAAGAACAACAAAAAACATACCAAAGGGTAAGTACATTGGTAAGGAATGATAAGTACAAGGATAAAATGGTAACAGTGCAATGTAGAGAGACAAAGGGGTGAAGGAACATAGTAACCTGGAGCTGTCTAGAGTTTTAAGCTGTTATGGGACACTCTGTTTAATTGTAGTTCATGGAAACATTTCCTTTACTTCTTTTTGATGAGACAAAGCAAGCAACACCAGAATAAAAGCTTGTATTTTTAAATGTTTTCTTTCTTACATACACTTTTACTGTCATGGACCAGGAACAAACTTCTATACTAAATGGCTTTTCAGAGTTTTGCTTGAAAATTTTGCTTGTGTACTAAATGTAGCGTGTATTTAAATAGATAACTTTCTACTTAAAATTACAGAGTAGTGTTCACTTCCAAGACTTCTCAAACTCCAGAGTTCCCCATGAGGACCTGCAGGGTAAAACCATTTATTATTATTATTTTTTATTTTGCAGTTCTAGTTTCTAAACACTGTGCACATAGAATGTTTATCTATGGTCCTTACTAGGTAGTTGTCATACGACATCATATTCATACCCCGGACAGATTTAGCGTTAAAGTAATATTCCAAGTAATATTTAGCCAACGTGTTTTTCTGACTCAAAATAATATTAGTCATAAAACTAGACTGTTATTTTGTTTTCTACCCAGAAATCCCATCTTGAATCTGAGGAGAGAGCTAAAAAAATTTTTGGTGATGGCATGGTGACTTTCCCGCTTCAAAGACTTGGAGCTCTTTGCTACAGATAAATTATCCAAATACCTGAATACATGAAAAACTGCTGGTCAGATATCACTGGAGAAAGTTAGACTGCTGTATTGCCAACTATATATATTTTTCTTCAGTCATTAAAAAGCAGAAATAATTTTGGAAATGCCTTTTTAATATAATTTAAACAAAAACAGATGACATTTTAATATTCATGGTCCTTTCATATTTTCTTATTACATTTGGACAGATGTAAGGTTCTTGGTTGAATAAAACACTTATATCTAATTTTGCCAGGGGTATGAATAACTTGGGGCTCATTATATATATTCACCGAAAGCAGAAAAAAAAGAACATTTTTAGCTGGCTTTGAAACCACAAGCCCACTTTCTGTGAGAGCTCTGTTTCATGTTTCTCACCCAAGATGCTAACAACCAGTCCAACAGTTCACTTCTCCGTGATTTCTGTTATTTCTCTCATCATGCAGTTCAAAAGAAGGAAAAGCAAACCCTCCTCTTTAAAACTAGCTTGAAAATGCTTGATCAGTTCTGCAACTGTGGTCGTTTCGTAGGGGAAACAATCTGTGGAGTCCCATTTGTTGGTGTTGACGGTGACCCGGTTGATGGTTAACCATCAGGACACAAACTGATCTGCTGCACCACCAGCAGTTTAGAGATGGACCTGAAGAGATGAGAATTCGGAGTGGCGGTGGGCTTCACAGCTGCCATATAAAGTCATATGTGGAGTTCATACAGGCCGATCCACAGCATACTGGCAGGGGCTTAGGTTGGACACGGTATTCTGCACCGCTGGATAGGCGAAGTTGGTGTGCTGCTTTGCTTTAAGCCGTAGGCTTGCCAAGCTGGAATTGCAGGTGTCTCTGTACATGTAGGGGCTGGCTGTGGTGGCGTAGGGGCATGTGGCTGCAGTCACCGCTACAGAGTTGAGCGCTGTCGGGCTGTTGAGGTTATTGATGTTCCCCAGGTTGTTCAGCCCCGCTGCAGGGACTCCAGTTACAGCCGAGGGCACCATGCTAGAGGGCATGTTCATGGAGGGGATGGAACTTGAAGGCGAGAACATAGGCTGGGTTGACAGGGGAGTTACATTCATTGAATTAAAGAATGGGAAGCTTTTGGCAGACAGCGGGCTGCTTGCGAGCCCTTTGGTTGCCCAGTTATTGTAGGAGTAGCCTGTGTACATTTCATCATACGGCTGCATGAGTCCATTGAACTGGGCGCCAAAGCCATTTTTACATAACTCTGCCTGCTGGTTCCTTTCCCTTTTTCTCCACTTTGCACGGCGGTTTTTAAACCATACCTGAAGCATAGGAAGAAAGACAATCATATGTTTGTGCAAACAATTTAGTTGTACTAAACTGTGAACAGCAGAGTAAATGTGGTATCAAAACATCAAGTTCCATTGTCTCATGAGAAGGGAAACAAACTCAAATCAAAGGTCACTACATTACATTACAGCGCTGTGTTTTCTGGCAGTTTTATTTACACTGTTCCTTACTTTAGCAAAGAGATGACTTTGTGATCATATTTACTGAGGAAAGGAATTCAATCCCTGAACAACAAGCTTGAATACAAGTTGCAAAGAGAGCCATGAAATAAAACAAGTGTTTTCGTCCTGCTTTTACTCAACAGTGTGATTTATAACCTTCTAAAAAAGCACGCTTGATTTTATGTAAACTGAAGCTTTTTAATGTTCTTTGAAAGGTACTTTTTTCTATGCAAACATGCAGGTAACCAAATATGATAATATGGTAAAAAAAAAAAAAAAGTTATACTGGATTTAACAGTGAAGACTTTTTGGCCTGGGTGAAAGGTTCCCTCACCTTCATCCACTTTATGAATTTGATGTTTGCACGTGAGACAAAATTTCAGGAAAAAATGAACAAGTTTCTTCCAATTATTTCCTTCTTGAAACAGTCTGAAGTCAATAAAGTCTAATTCTAAAAAAAGATCCAGCCAGAGTAACTTAAGCCCACTCTCGTGATTTCAGTATTACTGTGTGCACACGGGTAAAGACATAATGATCCCACAAATTAAGATGAAGTGTATGATCAAACAGTATTAATCAGACCTTATTGAAACTAATCTGTCACTTATTTAAATAGTGAAATCTAAATGAAAGTCATGTCAGGGAAGGGCAATCTTCAAATTTGTAATTTTATGGTCTATTTTCTACGGGATATTAATTTCATTAAGCCTTTGGTTAAAATTTCAAAGGAAGAAAATAATTCTTAGGGAAAGTTCATCTGTGGGTAAATTCATGGAAAACTTTGCTCTAACTTTTATATCGAAGATAAATAAGATTAAATGTTTTGCATTTGGAGACATGCCAATCATTTATTTTAATTTAAAAAGGTAAAAAAAAAAAAGTAGGCATACTTATCATGCACACTTATCCCTTTGGGGTGCTGGTGCCTATTTCCAGCGGTCAGTGGGAGAGAGGCAGGGTCACCCTGGACAGATCGCCAGTCCATGTGCAGCAGCATGTGTCCATGTGTGTCTGAACCAGGTCTTTATCTCCTTGTGGGAACCTATTTCTGTCTACAATGTGGGGTTTTGTGGACACTGCTTCTTGTGGGGACAAATCTTGGTCCCCAAACCCTAAAATCTGATTTTAGGGTTTGGAGGTATTTGATGGTTAGGGTTTATGTGTGTGAGTGTGAGTGAGTGTGTGTGTGTAAATGAGAAGAACAAAGCTGGAATCAAAAGGTGCATTTGTCCAAGAATGCATCATGGCACTGTGTTCTCTACAATACTTTGCATTTGATTTTAGTAGCAAATCATTGCCTGGAGGTGTACTCATTTTGACTCAGAATAATGTTTGCATGTTAATGTTGACAAAGTCCAAAGCACTTTCCATCTTGGGAATAGATGAGAAACCAAATGTATTCACATTTCTCAATGTTGGATTATAACCAGGCGGTAATTAGAACTTAACTATGCTGTTTTACCAGCTGGTCAGAAGTTTAAAGGCTAAAGCCCACAAAACCCTAACAGTGTCAAAAAAAAATTAATAGTAAGCAGGCACTGTTCTTGTTTATCTGTTCAAAAATTCATGACGGATGCACGTGTTTCCAGTAGTCTGGAGGGAATGCTGCTTCATGGCTTTAGGAAGAGCTGCTTAGTGTAGAATTCATCCCATCCACCTCTATTACGCACTTATCCCTAGTGAGGTTGCCAGGTGTTCTGGTGCTTATCTCCAGCGGTAAACAGGCAAGAGGCGGGGTCACCATGGATAGACAGGACAAACAACCATGCACACACACACACACACACACACACACACACACACACACACACACACACACACACACACACACACACACACACACACACACACACACACACACACACACACACACACACACACCTAAGGAGAATTTAGACAGACCAGTCAACCTAACAGACATATTTCTGGACTGTGGGAGGAAGCCGGAGTACCCGGAGAGAACCCACTCCTGCACAGGAGAAAATGCAAACTCCGTGCAGAAAGACCCCAGGCTGGGTTTTGAACCCAGGAGGAACTTTTGTAAATCTCTTATGTTTATCCTTCCTTAAACATTTTCCACAGGATTTAAACCAGGAGAACATGTAGGGTGGTACATAAGAAGAAAATAGTTTCCCTGGATAAAGTTGTTATGAACTTCTGCGTTCATGACACAGTAGTCAAGCAAAGTTAATGTTTTTCACAGGGAGGCCTGCTGCAACATCTCCCCATAGTCTATCTGGATGTCCCTGCACAACCTGAATCAAAAAGCTCTCCAGATCATGACAAAGCACCCTCCACTGTGTCTTGTACAAAATCTATCTACTGGGACTTTCTTATTTTGCCAGTAACATTGCAAGCCATCAGGACCGTCCAGATTCTACCTTTCACTGTCCCATATTTGGTAGTCCCTTACAGTTCAAACACAGTGAAGTCTTCAAAATTTGCTCAAAATTTGACAATGGGATGGAAACATAGCTACTGACTGTATGTGTTATGTAAACAGGCTTCCTCATGATCAGAACATTTCTCCATTTAATCAATTATATAGGTCTGAGGATTGAGGGTTTTCATTATCTCAAATTTATAACTGACAACGTTAGCTATGAAATTATTCTGAGAAACTCTCAATCTCAGAGATTTACTTCAAACTCTGAGTAGTGAATGAGTCTAACTTTTAGATTTCAGTTACTAAAATAAAGGAACTGTTCAATTTTATTCTAATTTCCAGAGATGGACCTGTATGTTTTTAGAATGAATCAGGAAACAATCCAGAATACCACAAAGAGGGGGATACACTCTTTTTGTACATTCCCCGAGGACAACCAACTACCCTCAGTGAATCTAGATTTTGTGATATAAGCTTTGGTTGAAGTTAAATCTCCCACTGCAACTACGCCATATTTTCAGAGGAGAAAAATTAGTCTGCCTCAGAACACGACTGCAAAACAATCAACAAAATCGAGAGTCATGTTGAAAGCACCATGTCTTTTTAATTAAATGTCCTGCGGTTTAAATTGACCCTGTGTGTGTGTGTGTGTGTGTGTGTGTGTGTGTGTGTGTGTGTGTGTGTGTGTGTGTGTGTGTGTGTGTGTGTGTGTGTGTGTGTGTGTGTGTGTGTGTGTGTGTGTGTGTACCCACCCTGACCCGAGCCTCAGTGAGGTTGGTCCACACAGCGATCTCTTCTCTTGTGCTCATGTCTGGGTAGCGGTTTCTCTGGAAGGTGGCTTCCAGCTCCTGGAGCTGCTGGCTGGTGAAGTGAGTCCGTTGCCGCCGCTGCTTCTTCTTCAGAGAGCCGTCTTCAACACCTGACTCATCCAACTTGTTCTGCTGGGATTTCTCGGTGTCTGCAGATAAACAGGAGCTATCATTATTATCAGTTTCTTTCGCTCTCTCTGTTTTTCTTTACATTTTATTTATTGTTATACAACACATATTAAATGTACATTGGCAAGGAGTTAGGAATTATTCTGGTGCTGCATGTTCAGTTATTTATGATTGTCGTTACTATTACAATGCTTAGCCTGGTGTAATCTCTCGATTTTCTTGTCTTATAAGTTGGTTTGATTAAATGAGTGTTCACTTCTTCCTACGCCTTCTCAAGCAGAAAAGTCGTGGTAAGCTAATTATTTTTGTTCTTGGTGATGCACACAGATCCATACTGACCTCTTGTTTTTAAAAACCTGTTTGAAATAAATCAGACAATTGCTGTCTGATTTATTTCAGACAGCAATAAATCAGACATTGCTCTCTTTTGTTAATGTAATAACCCTCGAAGTTCTTTTTTTTTTAAATTGATCTGTGTGTTTTTCTGACATGATTTTATCACTTTTGCTTTTGAAACATAAAATTATTTTGTTAAAACAACATGTTATTTGTTTGGAAATGCAATGACCACCTCAATTCAATTTTTTGACACAAGCATGCAACAAGCTGAAAATGGTGCAAATGGTAAAGAAACGCTGATTAATTAGCAAAACAATTATCTCGCATATCCTTGTGTGATTTCCCATAATCTCACTCGTCGTCTTCAGCACAATATCAGTCTGACTGTAATGAATCACGTCATCGCAACATGATAACATTTCATGAATGTTAAGTTATTGAATTTCTTGTTTATCCAAGATGATTTTATCACATTTTCGTTTGAAACATGAAATTATTGTGTTAAAAGTACATGATATTCTTTTGTTAATGTAATAACCCCCAAAGTTCTTTTTTTTTTTTTTTGAGCGCATGATTAACCCTCCGAGTATATTATAAGCCTGGCAGACCACCAGGCTTTACTTCTGCCCACACCAGACTAAACATTGTTTATTTATTTAAATCTTTTTAAAATGTTGGCATTTCTTTAAGACTTGACAGTTGGTGTTCAGGTATTTATTTTCCAATCTTTGAATAACAAGTAATTATCAAGTAATATTTTCAAATTGCCAGTCAACTTTAAACATTTTTTGACTGAAAAACACGGCAGGCTGCTGGATGAATGACTGACCGAAAGTTTCTGGGGAAATCTTGTATTAATATGTTTAAATACAGAAAGACTGTCGTTAGAAAAGCAGTCAACACTTTAGTGAAAAACATGAAACAAATAAGGTTCAACTGATAATCAAGATGAAACTAATAAGTATAGAACTGCTGTTCTATAAATAGCAAAAGCAATCTTACTCAAGTCAATTGGGTTGTAACACTACTACATAAAAAAGACTAATAAGAACAAATCCAATCTCTAATGGCCTGAAGAAAAAATAAATAAAAGCACTCGGTGTCACTGCACTTCAAGAGGATGTGCTTAAAGATTAGTGCAAAATTCAAATGATCAAGTCAAAGTTCTTTGTATCTATACGCGCCACACCGCCATATAAATTTGCATGAAGCTCATAATCAACACAGCCCAACCTCAGACGAATGAAAATATAATCTCTGTTCAAATAGCAACTCAAGTCCCTTCAGGCGAGAAACCGACGACCGTGATTGTGCTACAATGCCAGGAAAACAAATGCAAACAATTATTACATGCAAAGCGGATCTGATGCTGTGTCTGTCTTCTCCCCAGCAGAGTTGGTTTAAAGGTCTGCTGGATGTTATGTCTGCCTGGGCTCCTCGCTGCCAGATCGAGCTCATGCAATTTGAGGACCTTACAGAAAGACGTGAATTTAGCTGGCGAGCTAATCCCGTGGATCAGGCCTTTGTGACCGGGCCAGGTTGGGTTCTGTTTGGTGAGGGCTTAGGTCTCTGGGAGCAGTTCAAAATGATCAACTGGGTTTAAAAGGAAGCTCCACGGGGCCACCAGCAAAACCAATAAGGGCCAGGCTGAGGCTGTTATCTGGCAGTAAACTGACACTGGTAAGCTGTCACTTAAGTCTATAACACAGCACAGAGGAAAGGACTGGCCTTTCAGAGTGATCTCCTAATGAACAATGGGACCAGTTTGACTAACAATGTGCCAGAAGGAGAGAGCTATATGCTCCAGCTTTGTGCATCAGATTATTTTAAGCAGAAGAAATCACTTCAGCAAAGTATTAAAATCATCGCCTTTCAACACCTGGGAAGACAGAAAAGATCCCAAACTAACAAAAATGCTGCAAATAAAAGTTTATTTTTATTTCACATGTCAGATGATTCAGTCAAGGCTTAGCAGCTGTAGCACTCCTATGAGAAATATTCTTCCCATAAATGAATGTCTCTTAACCGGAGTGCCTGAGTTCAGTCATTCATTTCATTAGAATAATTTTTTTGTCTTGCAAAAGCAAACAAACAAATGAATAGGTTACAAAAATCTTGTGAAACACAAATTAGTTCAAATAAAACACTGCAGACATTTATATTTATTCCTCCTCCACTTTAGAAAAAGAAAAGAAAAAAAAAACAGAAACCAACTTTTAACGCGCGCGGTCTACAAAGCCTGAATTTAAATCATAAAATATAGCCTATTTTAGTTCAACATTTTTAAAAAACGTTGTTAAACGTTAAAGTGAATCACGGAATCGTTTCTATGAAATAAATTAATAATAATAATAATAATAATAATAATAATAATAATAATAATAATAATAATAATAATAATAATAAACTTCTGGTTCGCAAAATATAGTTACGAACCGATCATTTAAAATGTGTCACGTAAGAAAGTATTTAATTCGGGGCTAAACTACATGATAAGTACATTGGAATCAGAATATATATATGAAAAATTAAAATAGGAGACTTCATGTCTCCTTTCTTTTCTGTTTGTACGATCCACGTGGATCACGTCGGTTCTCGCTGATCGGTTCAGCGCCACCGATACGAGCCGTCGGTTGATTAATCAGCGCACCGTGAAGGGTCCGGGAAACCGGGGGCGGGGGGAGGTGGGCGCTGCCGCCGCGGGCACAGTGAACTATGACATTATAAAAATTAAAACATGTAAAAAATCACAAAAACATGCTTATTGACACATTTAAAAACTATTTAGAGCAAGGAGGTTAAAAATGAAACGGTTTCGCTCAAAGCAATCAAGAAAAAAAAAAAAAAAAAGGAGAAATGTTCTGATCCACATGCAGAGGAAGAGACAGGCAGATGTGCTGACTGACCGCTTTGGTCCTGGCCTTTACATCCCGACTCATGCTGCGGTGTTCCGGAGTCAGACAGAGACAGCGCCGGGCTGCGGGTCTCACTGTCTGTCAGCAGGTTAAAATCCATCACCAGGCTGTATGCGCAAACACACACACACACACACACACACACACACACACACACACACACACACACACACACACACACACACACACACACACACACACACACACACACACACACACACACACACACACACACACACACACACACACACACACACACACACACACACACACGGAGGAGAGACATGTTATAAATAGGTTAATATTCCCAGGTCACATTTAACGTGGGCACTGTGATCCTCAAATCAGAGACAAACTCACTTCATTATTAAACATTTAGTACCATTTTGTGTGGTTTTTTTTTTTAACAGACTATTTTCTTGCAGTCCAAGCTTTCCTGCTTTGAAGATGTGACTGATGTTTCAGCTCACTGTTCCCTGGTGAGCATTGTAGAAATTCTGACCTTTACATAAAAATCAGACGAGGCTTTACAGCAAACTGTCGCAATTAGACTGTTGTTGTTGTTGTTGTTACAGATCAACATAGAAACTCAGCAGAATTGCATCTATTTCCACGTCTCTCAAATGCAATAAAAGTCAGTACCGTGCATTTTATACGCTGTTGCCATAAAAATCACATAAATCAACAATGTCTCCATTTTGTGTTTCGCTTCATCTGTCAGTAGCTTACATCATGTGTCTATTTCTTTCTCTGTTTGCTCCGTGTGTGTGGCGGTTGTGAGCCTTTACAAGAGGTTGACACAAGCAGCTGTAGGAAGCCCTGTCCTGTGGACTCGGTCTATTTTGGAACATGAGACGAGCCACAAAAAAGCCTCACAATGACATTTCGCTCTCATTTCATACTTGCGGGGACGAAGCATTGTCTCCCAGGCCGCGGCTGATTGCCCCGTGATCAGTTAACGCTTTGACAACGTCGATGGAAAGCAGAGCCATCCGGGTCTGCCAAAGCCACAAGAGGTTTGGGAATGACACGCAAATAAAGCCAACATGTTGACAGCAGAAACAGATTTAACCAGAGGCGTGGGCACGCTTGGGCAACTTCACAAGTCCAACTGGCAAAATAGATGATGAACAAACCCAGAATGATAAAAGTCAGAAAGGGCATCCGGCTGCTTGGCCTTTTTTTCATTATATTCTTTTGCAATTGCAGTGGCATCAGCATGCAAGCTGAAGTAATGCTGTCAGTCTCTGTCTGGTGAGAGCTGGACAGTCAGCTGCCCGGTGTGTATTGTTTTGCTACATATGTTATAGATTTTATGTGTGCCAATATATTTTCTGAGAAACCTGTTTTAGGCGTACACACACACCTACCCTGTTCATGTCTCCCTGCCATCTCTCATCTCTCATGCCAGCTCTTTGTATTTTGGTTACATGAGCCTTTGTGATGCTTTGCACACAAACACACAACAGCAACACACTGACTCGAGTACTTGAGTAAGGCTGAAGCAGAGGATGGAGAAACTACATCCTCTGACACCCTTTTCCCTAATGAGCCACTATCAAACTGATGAGTATGTATTGTTATACATGTGTAAAAAATAAATAAATAAGCAATGCATAATGCTTAATTGATTGTCATCAAGACATTAAGAGCTGAATTTACAGATAGTCATGTTTTTATTATTTCTTTTTAAATGAAAATCAGACAAAGTAAATCAGTCTCCATTAGATCAGCATCATGATACTGAGATCTTAAACAGAAGCTCCAAAGGCCTCAGCCTATAGACTCCAGGATTTCCCTCAGTGTATTATAAGCCTGGCGGCCCACCAGGCTTTACACTGTTAATTTCTTCTTCTTTTTTTTTTAATGATTGCTTTTTTAAATTACTTTATAGTTGGTGTTCAGGCATTAATCTTCCAGTCTTCCAAAAATGCAAAACTGTCAAATGATATTTTCAAATTTCCTGGCAGCTGTAAAAAAACAGTTTTGAACTCAAAAACACGGCGGGTGTCTGGATGACTGCCGTAGCGCCCTGAGCACCGGGCTTAGCAAGTTTTCTGGGGGAAACCCTGGACTCTGTGACCACATGGCTAACACTGACAATGTCCTCTTTCTGGAGAGACATGTAATACTGTTTTCTTAATGTACCTACATTTTATTATCATACAACGGAAACTATGAAGTCTCTAAACCAGGCAGGTGGTTTAGAAAGGCGGTAAATAAAGTGAGGATGCCAAACTCCAGATCGGCTGTCTGTGTTTTTTTTTTCTTTTTTTTATTGTACTGATAAGACGGTGAGGGTAGTTACTGACTTTAAATTTGGTTACTCTTTAAAATATAAAACATCTTCAAATACATAACAATTAAAGGGGGCATATGATAAACTATGGAAATCCTCAAGATTTCCATAGTATCGATCCCACAGGAAAATGAATGGTTGTTGTAACTCATATTAATTTAAGATTATTCAAAAAGTCATTGTAGATGGTGATGGCTACTGGCAGGTTGGATCTCCTGTAGAGGTCTGCATTACAGCGAATTTGGAGAAATTGCCAGCTGAAGATTTGATGTGCAGTTGGCAAAGGTTTTCCACTTGAACTCCTCTCCACTCCCACTTTATGCAAATCCCCCCCAAAAAATGACTTCCACTGAAGCACTGGTACACCTTCTAACTTCTACCTACTGACTCTAAACTCAAAAATTATTTTAGTATGTCATAAAGTCACTAATTTGAATGAATTCAAATTGGTTTATTTGAAGCAAAAATTAGTTCAATGGGTTTTTTTTATGAGACAAACAGATCCAATTCACACACACACACACACACACACACACACACACACACACACACACACACACACACACACACACACACACACACACACACACACACACACACACACATATATATATATTATATTTAACTACATTACTTTAACTACATTAATTCCAATTCCACTACAATATTGTCAGGTTTAGTTTGTTATTATCCCAATTAATCAATAAAGTTTTCTTTAGGAGGAATCCTGTTAAAACTGTATCATATGGATGGAGGTTTTTGTTGTATCTTTTTGGGAGGGAGGGGGGTAAAGAAAGTAAGATTGCTGAAAGGAAAACCACTGGAATAAGACTGAAAAAATTCTAGTTCAGAAACATGTACCTTCCTGCCTCCTAATAGCAAATATGTCAATTAAAAGGGCTCAGTGACTCATGTTTACATAATATATTTAAAGAGCTACCCTTTGTCTCACTTCAGATTTTGTTCTTGGTGTCTGTGGATGAAGCAAGGTTTTCTGTTTGGACTCAATTTTACTTCTAAAATAAAAGTGCTGCTGTTAGAGGGTTGCCTGTTTTTGGTGGGGTTGGGGGTTGGATTTCATAACTGAATAAAAAAAATCAGTCCACAGGTTTATTGTGAAACCGTGCTTCTTTTTTTTTTTTTTTTTTTTTTTTTTGGCATCACAGAGGGGTTTGGGGGGCCCAGCCCCTTTCAACCTGACACACTCCTCAGGAGACAACGTCAGGCCCGGTCTGTGGAGAGGAGTGCGCTTTTACAGGGCCCCGGCTATTTCCTGGGGCTGGGGGCCACTATATGAGGCCCTGGAAAAACAACCCCTCTCCTGCCCCCTGCAGCCCCCCCTCTACCCTCTACCCCACAACCTGACGCGTTTTAATTCACTCACATCATGAGGCGTGGACTGCGTGTCTAACTTCGATGTTGAGGTGCAGCGGAGGCTTTCATTTAAATACCGCCTGTGATAATAACAAATAAATAGTAATGAGAAGCAGAAATCCTCCTTTTTTTTTTTTTTTTTTTTTTTCCAGGAAATTGCCGGATCCATCTGGCGGCGCGGCGCATTCCGCTCGGCCCCGCACGCATTGCTCTGGGAATTATTCATAAACGCGTCGAGAATTAATTCCCGGGATTAGGAGTTGATTAAGATGTGTGTCACTTTGCTGTCTGAGAACTTATTAAGGGCCACCTCCAAGAGGCGGCAGATGGAATTCCAGACCAATGTTTGTAGATGTTAATTTCCACTCTGGTATAACATCTATTTGCATATGACTGAGGGACTGAGAGGCCGAGGCAGTCCTGCGGCACAATCACCAGAAAATAATTGTCTGTTCCGGGTAATAGGAGTCCTCTGCGGCGATTAACATGGAGCTCATCGATATCTAGAATTTAGGACGATTTATCGAATTGAAACGAACACTCATGTTGTTCCTTTTGAAAGTGTAAAAACTTGAATAATTCAGCCTCAACTCATTAAGAGCATTTTTTTTTTTGCCAGGGTAGCCTACAAACAATAAGGCTGTGATGATTTTTCTTTCTATATTTAAAAAAACAACAATAACAACAACAAAAAACATTGATTTAATTCAGAGTAGTTTCTATTAAATTAAGGGACTTCAAAAAAAAAAAAAGGATCTCAGGGGCCACAGCAGACAGGAGAAATCCGTGTTCGACCTAAACTGCAGCTCAATTTGGAATTTATGCGTTCATTTCCACCAACAGGGTTTCTGCAGTCAGCGTACAATTTGTCATTTTGGTGAAGGGATTTCAAGCCGACTAATAATACTGGCCTACCTGGATGTTCGCAGCATCCCGGTCGGCCTTCAGGACAGGCTGGTAACCAGAGGGAACATTTACATCCATCCCCTCAGGCCAAACTCTGACATGGATTAAACAAATCTGTCTCAAACGTCCGGATTTGCTATTGGGCCTAAAGAGACCATAAACTGAAGGTCTCCAGAACCATGCAAATTACTAAAATAACTTGACATTTTTGTTGTTGTTGTTTTACCATTTTTTTATAGGTTACCCAGATTAAATGAATCAAACAACAGCCAGCTAAATATCTAAATAAATAAATACATATCTAGATCAATTAGCAAGGCTGTTGCATTGAACTTCAGGTTCAATGCAAACTGCGCTTTTCACATCCATTCACAAAAAATCGTGGAGCTATTTATTAGATAGGAGTAGAAAAAAAATGTTTATCTGACGTCAGACTGCGAGATTTAGCATATCCCAATTATTATTATTATTATTATTATTATTATTATTATTATTATTATTATTATTATTATTATTATTATCAGTAGTAGTAGTATTGTTGTTGTTGTAGTTGTAATTATCATTACTATTATTGTTATTATTATAATAATATTAATTATTATTTAGTATTTTATGTATTAATTAAAGTAATTATTATTGATATTAATAATAATAATTAGTAATAATGTTGTTATTATTATTACTGTTAACCAATTAAAATGATCTGATATTTTGTGCCGCGTTAATTTGTTCCGTAGCATATAATAAATGTAAGAGTTAAGGTGTGTGTGCGTGTGTGTGTGTGTGTATGTGTGTGTGTGTATTTTGTCAACACAAACAACGGAAGCATAAATGAGAACGTTCTCCTCACATCAAAATATTTTTTCACCTTCTAAAATACTTGTCTTTCTGCGCAAAACACAACAGTTCTGCCAGGCGCACAGCTTGCTAAAATACAAAAAAAAAAAAAAAAAAAAAAAAACATTCTGACTGCAATATGTATTTCCAGAGGACAGGAAAGCAGCTATTGAGTTTGCTCTTATTTTGGTTTTTTTGTTTGTTTTTTTTGCCAACAGTGAAAAGGAGAAATGACTTGGCAAACAGACGCGCAGCCTGACGCAGACTGAACGAACTGACCGTTCAGATGAGAGAAAACACTGGTGTCAGCTCAGACACGTAAACACAAACACATGCTGGTGAACAAAGTGACAGACATGAAAAAAAAAAGGAGGGAAAGTGAGCTCGTGCACTTACGTGAACTGCGGGTCTGGCTAAACGAATCCGTGTAATAAGAGCAAAGGAGTTTGCTGGGCGCTGCTGGGTCTCCTGGCCTCGGCTGCGCTGGTGACATGGACAAAAAGTTCCAAGGTGCGGCGAAATGTCAGGGAAAAGCGCCTGACAGCCAGCGACGATCCTCTCCTCGTTGTTCCCTCAGTGCTGATCAACATGAAGCTGCGCAGGAGTGAGGCTGGATCCCCTCTCAGAGCAGAGGGACGGAGGTGGGCGGGGGTTCGCCTCATGTTAAATACTGTGTGTGGCGTGCAGGTCCTACTGAAGAAGGGACAGTCTGCCTTTCTCTCGCCCTCTTCCTTGTCTTTGTCTCTCTTCGAGCTCGTGAGGTCCAGACTAACACTACCCCCCATTACCTGTCCACAGCCTTCTCCCCCTTCTCTTCTTCTATCAACCCCTCCATTTATTCATAGATGGTTGGTTAAATTGGGGCCTTAAATAAAATCTAAAAACAACAACAACAACACGGTTAATGCACCTCACTAGGCCGCTTCACACTCAGAACCGCTCCACTGACCACAGTATGTGTAGCCTATCTGATTAACAAATGTCACATATTAATGCACGATCAAAACAACAATAATGTTAGCAAAATTTACTCAAATTTGATCATAAACTAATAAAATAGAGAAAACTGATGGATCGTACTGCTAATTCAAAAATCCTTTGGTTTCCAGAGATAAATAAATGCATTCACATTCCCGTTAGTGCTTAAAGCAGCAGAAGTGTCACATTTTATCCCTCAGTGTGCCAGACATTCCCTCCCCAACCCAACATGGGCCCCATTGATGGCGAGTCCCAGTTTTAGTGAGAAAAAAAAATGATTTAGTGGGAAAGTTTCTTGTTTTTTTTACAGGTAACTTTTGCTTGATACGTCCACAGTTACAGCTAGAATCACATGACTAATGTCATTTGAAAATGTAGCTTATTAAACTAAATGTGTTGCATGTTTCTTCAACTAATTTCGAAGCACAACATTAACACCATTAGCTAAACACCATGGTGACAGGTGTCACAGCCCATTCGTTGTGCATTTAAAAATGCAAAACAATTTTACTTTTCAATTTATTAATTCAAAAAAGTATGGCATTAGTCAAAAAAGTGATAGATGCCATTCATCCATCCATCTTATAAGCAGCCTTACTTTTAGCAGCCTAAGTCAGGAGGCCCAGCTTCCTGGAGGGCCAGCTCCTGTAGGAAGAGGCTGGGTGTTCTCAGTACAGCCGAGAAACAATCATCCCTCCAATGTGTCTTTCCCTGGGAATCCTGCTGGTTGGACGTGCCCAGAACACCTCACTAGGGAGGCGTCCAGGAGGCATCCTGACCAGATGCCCGAGCCACCTCAACTGGCTCCTCTGGACGTGAAGGAGCAGCTGCTGTATTCTGAGACCCTCTTGGATGACTGAGCTTATGACCTTATCTCTAAGCGAAAGCCCAGACACCCTGCGGAGAAAACCCATTTGGGTATCCATGACCTCATTCTTTCAGTCATGACCCAAAGTTCATGACCAAAGAAAGATGAATCGAATAGACGAGGGTAGGAACATAGAAGTCTTTCTCCATGGCCTCTCCGAACTCCCGACTTTTAGCCTCAATAACCATTTGAGCTGCATGCCGCTTGGTTTGCTTCTGGAGTCCCAGCCAAGAAGGCCTGATAGGACTCCTTCAGCCTAACAGCATACCTCACCAAAGGTGTCCACCAGTGGGTTTCAGGATTGCTGCAGCAACATGCACTGACAACCTTACGCCCACAGCTCCAACAGGCTGCCTCAACAATGGAGGCATGGACCATGGTCTACTCATATTCAGTGTTCCCCACCTTCTCTGGAACATGTTCAAAGTCCTCCTGGAGGTGGGAGTTAAAGCTCCATCTCAACAGCAGACTCTTATAATACATTTGGACCTGCCATGTCTGACCAGGACCACCAGCGCCAACTCACCACAGGGTAGAGGTTAGTGGACAGCGCTTCACCTCTCTTCACCTGCATGCCCAAGACATGTGGCTGCAGATCAGTCGAGGAGACAACAAAGTCAATCATTGAACTGCGGCCGAGGATGTCCTGGTGCCAAGAGGACATATGAACACCGTTATGATTCCACATGGTGTTCGTTATGGACAATCCATGACGAGCACAGAAGTCCAAACAACAAAACACCACTCGAGTTCCCAACCAAACCCCTCACTGTCATTGCCCACATGAGCATTGAAGTCCCCCTGCAGAACAAGTCACATCAAATATGATTCCTGAACTAATCTATCCAGACATGGACCCTTTAGTCCTACCTGAAGGGTCAAAATCAGTCAAAGGATTGTGGTATTTTTTTTCTTAAGAAACTGATCATTATTCTTTCATCCAAAGATATTGAGGGGATTCAAAGAATGATCACTTCAAACCCCATTCTTGTGAAATTATACTCATAAGAACATGATATTCTTTCAGAATGCAACTAAAGATCAAC
The DNA here is from genome assembly GCF_027474105.1 of Poeciliopsis prolifica. NCBI lineage: Eukaryota > Metazoa > Chordata > Actinopteri > Cyprinodontiformes > Poeciliidae > Poeciliopsis > Poeciliopsis prolifica. The sequence continues at coordinate 18,977,099 of NW_026562380.1, read as the reverse complement.
CCTTGACGATCCAAAGATAAAAAAAATCTTACTGATCCAGAGAATATCATTTCCAAATGGGAACTGTTAAAGTTCTACCATAGCATAGTTTTCTTGAAGATCTGATCTACACTTGCTAATTGAACAGTCAATTAGCCTCATCTTTGACCATGATCAATTTGAAGTCTGAAGATTTCCTGGAAAGATGAATAACACAAGACAACCAAAGACAAACAGCCTAAAATCAACTAGAGGATTAAAATGGGACCTGTTCATGAAAAGTTCTGTGCTCCATTGATATTTTAGTGTAACAACTGATTGTTGTATTCTTCTTACTGTTGTTTCCGTTGTGTTTCGCTTATTCAGAGTTGCTCGGCTGAATGTGTTTTTGCAAAGAAAATTGTGAAAGTATTCTCTTTTTAATATAATCTGGTAAAGATTTGCTCTAAGTAGAACATATGTAAATTAATCATGGCAAAAAGATTACCTATTACATGGTTATTGTATGCAGATGTGAAATGCTACAAAGTCTTATACTGATTTTATCAGACAAAGGTTGTTTAGGACTTTAGATTATGCAAAATTTACTTTTCTGAGCTTTATATCGTTGTTACTCCTTTGTCACAAACATATCTGGAGTGTTGCTTTGATTCTGTCATGCGGGTTTAAGAAATTCTTTAATCTCCCTTGGCAATCATTCAGCTGTGAAAATCTCCTTGTGGAACAAGGTCGAAGATCCTCCCCGGGCCTGCAGTTTCCAAGCTACCAAGCGTCTGCCTCACAGAGAACGCCTTCCCTCCGACTCCCCCACTCAGCTCCATCAGACTAGCCTGCTGCAATCAGCAAATCCTTGCTGAAACTTTGGATCTGCTGACCTCATGGTATGAGCTACTTCTCAGTGCAACATTGGTAAAGACATTGCTCAAGGGCTAATAAAGGAGTGATGTCGTGATGCCTTCTTGAAGGTAGAGTGCCAGAAAGATCGGGAGTTCCTTAAAGAACCAGAAGTCCAATTTCAAGGCTTCAAATTAAGAAATTAAATTTATGTTAAGTCAAATTTGATACAGCATTTTTATAACAACTGAAGGTAGATAGTTATTTGATTGTCCTACCAAAATGGCACTATCTGGGTGAAAAACATAATATTTCACCTATAAAACTACAGTGTCTAAAACTAATTTTTTCACTGCTAGCTTAACTCGTTGTACTGATCACTGTGATGCTCAATATACTCTGTGCCAGATTGTAACAACAGCTAATTCTCATTCGCAGTCGTTATTCCGAAAGAATACAAGAGATCAATTCGCTGAGGTATAAATTGTATAAATGAAAAATTGCGTTCTGGAAAAAAGTTGCCCCACCTTTGATTTGGCCAAGAAATAGCCACCAGACCATACCCTATCAATATAAGATTTTAAAGTGGTGTCAGTTTTTTTTTTTTCTTAAAATCTGGTAAAGGAGGTTAAGGTCAAAAAGCTTCCTGATGATTTATTTATTCAAAGAGGAAAAAGATGGGTGGCATCCGAAGAAAGAAATCTTGCAGGACTAAAGGCAAAGCAAACACTATCATCATAAAAGAGAGAAACAGCCTAGGCGAAACCATGATACACATTATTATATTTATGCTAAGCACTGAAATGTGATCGCTAAATAAATTGCATAAATGAGCCTCCACACATTGAAAACTGGATTATGTTCTGCATGCATCCACAGCGAAAATGCAGGCCCGGCTTTCGTCATAAGGCAAGTGCAACCTAACATGCTCTCCCCACTTATTATCTTGTCCCGCCCCCTTGTCATATTGTAGCTCTCAACAAAAAGTGAAACGGAATGAAATAAAATAATTAGACCTAGCCGGTTGATTACAGAATATCGTAAGCATAACTTCATTTTAGTTATTGAACTGGAGCCACTATTATCGCATCTCAAACGCGCACGTGACGCTTGCGTGTTATGATTTGTTTGAACGTCAATCAAACCCTTAACGTCATGGTAGGTTGGCGACGCACAGCATTTCCACGTCAGTGTGTTTACCAAAGCCGGGCTAACAGCTACAGGAAGTGCTTCAAGCTGTTCATCTCTGGACCGTTTTGAGGGGAATGATTGATTATGCACTAATGAGAGAGATCACGTCATCACTCGGTGGAATGTCTGAGTTTTGTGGTTTGTCTGTTTCTGACAGTGAACTGGACTTTGTTCTCCTTGCTTCACTGTTGTCCGACTAGCCCGTTTAGCTGGTCGGGAAAAGGCAGCAGCAGCAGCTCCGCCGGGACTCCTTGTTTGAACCCGTAGCCTCGAAGGAAGGTAATTTGTCTTTAATGTTCTGATGTCAAGCGGGGCAAATATTTGTACGTCCAGCCGAGGTTCCCTTAAAAAACAACCGGGACACAGAAACGTCTTTGGAGCAGGTCAGAGTCACGACTAGCACAGGCTAATGAAGCTAGGCTGTGCTAGCTGCCACATCAACTGTTAATTATTTGTCAACACATAACGCCCTTTGGCTTGTTGGTAGTAGCTGAAATATACATTTGTGTGCTTCTATTGTAATATCAGAATATCAGTTATATCTGATAATCCAGCAGTTAGCATGGTTTTACAATGACAGAAACGTTTCTGAGTATTAGCTGCTCAACAACTAAACTGGTTAACGTTGTTTAATTTGCCTCGTAATATCATCCGGTGCCTTGTGAATTACTGTTCCATACCCACTGTATTGTTGAGTTTGTTTGTCTGCCTGTTTATTTTCCAGTCAGTCATAAAAGCAAAACAGACTGGTCATCCAACACATTGGAAGGAAATATGTTTCTGTCACTGCTAAAAAAAAAAGAATCAATCAAAAAAGAAATGAGACAGTGTTTCATTGTAACTTAATATATCATGCTCGAAAGTTGTAGCAGATCCGTTTATGGAAGAATTGGCAATATAAATATGTATCAGGGATTTCGTGGGCAAACTACAAAATATCTAGAATTGTTACTGATCAACTAAGACGAGAAAACCGATATTGAAACTTTTACTACTGAAAATTTATTTTAATGAAGCGTATTCATATTTCAATAGTGTATCTAAAATAATGTGAACTTACTGAAGGAAAAAAAAAAGCAAAAACCCTTGGATGTAATTCAGATTCATTTCAATTAATGTTGGGCAGGGATCAAATGTTACTGCAACATACAAATAAAGGCCGTATGTAGAGCCAAGTTTTCCCCCTGTAGATTATAAGCCTATTTTCAAGTTTCCTGTCATTGAGGCTTGAATGCTAAACTTCTTGACTTAATCTTCATTATCTCTCATTTTCTTTCTTCCTCTTATGACAAATTACAATAGCACTTGTGATCCAAACCTTTTCTGTGTTGTTCACACATTTATATTTATGTACTTTCCAAAAATACTACTCCAAATATGCTGCACACTTCGCTTCAGATCTAGGTATATGTATTTCATCCTAAGCAAATTGAAGAATAAACTAAGACAATCCATAGAAACTGTACATTGATCGGAACAGTAGACGGCTTCATGCTAATTAATCTTTTGACTGCAAATGTTTAAATAGCTCTTCAGGGTTTCTTCCAGAAAACGTGCCAAGTCTGACGTTTGTGTCTCGGTCAGTCATTCATCCAGCAACCCGCCGTGTTGTTGAGTATAAAAATGTTTAAATGACAGGAAACTTGAAAATATCACTTGATAATTATGTGTTATTGGAAGTTTTAATACCTAAATTCCAATTACAAAGTCTTAAAAAATGCAAACATTTTAAAAAGACTGAAATAAATAAGTAATGCTTAGTCTGGTGGGGATATAAGTAAATACACTGAGTGAAGCCCTGATGACTGTGTGAAAAAATGCATTAATGTGTAAACTAACAAAATGAGTTTTATCCACAAAGTGGTGTTTCAAAAACCCTTAAATGCTCCAAAGGCAGTGAAAGTGTAAAGTGACTTTGGGAACAAATTTCTATACTCTGTACTGTAGGTTAGAAATCCCATGGAGATTATTAATGTCTAATAACTGTCAAAGTGAATTCAGAATAGTTGTTTTCCAGCCCTTGTTTTCATTTTTAAAGCTCTAAACTGATATTCCTTGTGTTATTCATCTCTTACTAGAGAAGCAGCATGATGGACAAAAACATCCACATTGTCCAAGGTGAAATAACCACAGTTGTTGGAGCGATTAAGCGAAACTCTCGGTGGAATAACCATACTTCTCTGGTATGTTCTAATTACCGATTCGTCCATATTAAAGTTGAGTTCGCAAAGAAACGAGTGTTAAGAACAGAACTGCACCTCAACAAGCTCTGATTGCGTTTCTCTGGTCAGGATGAAGAACAAGACCCATTACTGAACAGCTTTGGCCATCTCAAGGAAATCCTCAACAACATAAGAGGTAAGCTCAGTGTCTTGAAGTTTCTGTGTAAGCCAATAGAGAAGTTAGGTTTTCCAGGTCGGAAGATACAACCTAAGCTTTTAGGATCATTCAGTATATCCACTGTTGTACTGCACCTGCGTATTTCTTCAGGCTGGCAGTGATGGTAACACTTCAGCGTTTCCCAGCCAGACTGACTTGGCTCTTTGAGGATCCACCGATAAATTGGTCAGCTGATAAATCCCGTCTCATTTACTGATGCGCTCCTTTGTGTGTGTAGTATTGCTGTTTGAAAACTTTCGCTGTTGCCTTAGAAAGCCAAGTTGGGGCTCTTTGTTCTGGCGCTGCATGCCTTGGCCATAAATGTTGCGGTCAGGTCCCACAATACTGTGGCCCCTGCGCATACGAGATGTGGGCAATAAGATGTAACACATGGAGCTTGGTGGAAATGTAGGGTCCTGCAGCTTTAGCCTTCCTCCAGGGAATGCCTGTTGCTCTCTGAGATGGACAGGCACTGCTGGCTGATGAGGAATTCACCACACAATGTTAACCCTCCTGGTACCCTTTCCTTCTTTTTTTTCCCTCTTCTCGATCCCATACTTTTTCTTTCTTTCAAATCACACACACACAAAAAAAACTAATATTCTTGTTGTTCCAAATACCACTGCATTAGTTCACCAGGACAGAAGCTAAGTACTTTCTTTCGTGTAGAAAAAGTTTGTCATAGATGCTTGAGGTGCTTATTCCTTCTTTAATCTCAGACCCTAACAATACATTGCCTTTACATGGTTTCTTAGGGCTGACTGGAGACAAATAGAGCTCAGATAACTGCAGCTCATGCAGACGATTATAAATTTAGCGATAAACTCTTTGTGTGCTATGTTCTGCTGTGGCTTTGAAGCACAGAAATTGCCCACAAAAACTATCCACATTCTGTTCTTTTTAACCAAGACCTTCGCTCCCCTTAACGACAAAAAACAGCCAGCAAAAGAAATATGTTGCAAGTTTTTTTTCTTTCTTTTCTTCTGCACTTAGTTTTGCGTGTTCCATTCTGACTATAACATACTCCACATCTTTGAGGGGGTTCACTGGCACTTCTGCTCTGTTGAAATCTCTGATTGACAGGAGCATGTGCTATGGAGGTGGAGAGTGTTGCAGCTGGAAGTATATCATCTGCAATTTTAGTTGGGTAAATATAGCAGGGAGTCTTGTCAAGAAGGGAGATAAATTGTTCTGGGAAAGGAAGTGTTGTCCCTCCTTTCTCAAAGCAGAAAAAAAAAGTTTCCCTCAACTCCTGGAAAATATAAGATCTTTTCTCATTTCTCTAACAATGGCAGCACAGTTGAAAATTCACCATGTGTTGCCATGCTTCAGCTCTTCCTTCTTTCCTTCCAAAATGTCAATTCCATGAAGTTCAGGCCTTGTCATTTTATACTTGGAATTTATTTCTTGTCTTTTTTTTTTTTTTTAACTTTTGTTTTTCAGCGTGTTTATTTCCATGTTTGAAGTAGGGAATTGAACCCACAGATATAGGCATTCAATAGACTATAATAAGAACTTTATTTTTTAATTATCAATTCACAGCTTCAGTCCAGCATCAACTTGCAGTTTTGCAAAAAAAAAAAAAAAAGAAAAGAAAACCTAAGCCAAATCTGTCATTAGAAGAACGTTTGAGGTTTTCTTTGCCAGCCATGTATCCAGTAACTGCTGCTGTTTAAATACAACAGGATAGAAAATGTCCTAAAGTGGCATTAAGATGTTCTGGTAAAGTCAGTAAAAAAATAGAAAATTCTTTTTATTTGCTATTACAGTAGCTGTGTCTAACTACTACTTTTTGAACAAGACAATGAGATGGACAAGAATCTGAGAACTGGTGCTTTGTGTCATGGCGTGGAAACAATAACCTCATCTTGGATATGAAGAAAACAGAGATGATTGTAGAGTTCAGTAAAAACAAGATTAGATCGAACATTATTTCCATCATGGAAGAAGGAGTGGAGGTAGTTGAAGAATATAAATACCTCGGTGTTCAACTGGACAACAGACTAGACTGGAGGCGCAACAGTGAAGCCGTCTGTAAGAAGGGTCAGAGCAGGATGAGTAAGCTAAGATCCTTCAAGGTTTGCATTAAGATGCTGCAGATCTTCTAGGAGTGTGTTGTTGTGTCATCTCTTCTGCCGTCATCCGTTGGGGCAGCAGCATCAGAGCCAGGGTCCTGAGAAGGCTCAACAAGCTGGTAATGAAGGTTGGTTCTGTTCTTGGGCCGACTGTGGAACCTGTGGAAATGATGATTTTATGAAGAATTCTTCTTAAAATCAAGAAAATTATGGACAACCCTAACCGTCCTCTTCATGAGACTGGAGGTCCTTCCTGCCAAAAGCCATCATCATCTATAGTAACCCTTTGAATAATTTGATGCAGTGGTGTCGCTCTGACTGCTTGCAAGGAGGCCAACGCTGAGAGGCACTGACGCTGTGCCTGGAGCACGCTCAATGCATGGCACCAAGCAACAATGGTTTGACTTGCAGGACAGAGTGGCGGCTGTTCAATCAAATTGGCACATTGGCAGGCGGAGAATCTTCACACTCTTTCCACTTAAACACCCTCTAATGTGAGGTGTTTAGGATGTATTTCTTTTTTTACCTGCATGTTCAAAGCCTTAGATGCATTAAAATATCCTGAAGAAAATGATTGTGTCCTGAGTACACATTTTGCATTGCAATAAAAATAGCTTAGTAGACGGAGACTCACCGCAGCAGAAGTCCACACCTGTTCACACAGTGGTCAAGATGCTAATGGTCAGTGTTGGAAGCACACACGAGAAAGACGCAAGTAAGGACAGAGTCATTTTTATTGCACTGATATTGTCACCACAATATTTATCAGTATCACTGCAATGGCATGACTTGTTAATAGTCATATAAAAGGGTCATATTGCCTGCATGGTGACACAGATTCTAGCTTCAGAGATTCTACCAAATTTAGTTTCTACTGCCCTACTTAAGTACTCCATGTAAAGAGGTTATTGCTGAGTCAGCAAAGTATTTAAAAAAAAAAAGTTTTCACACATACAGAATAAGGCATGAAATATATTTTGTAAACTGATTTTATTATGTGATCTGTTTTAGGATCTTTGGCAGAAGCACTAGAAAAAGAATATTTTTCTTTGACCTCTTTTATAACTACCGATACTTTCATTTACGGATATCTGTAACGTGATTCGACGAGCCATTCCCACAGCTGACTAATGGCCTTCTGTATATGCCCCTTTATTTTTTCCTCTTGTTCAGATAACAACATGTTGTGTAGAGCTGCTTTTCATTAATTCACCTTTTTTTTTTTCTACCGCCCCCTCCCCAGTTTCATCTCTTTATGCAGTAGCCACTGAGCCTTATCGGTTCAAATCTTCAAGTCTTTCCTTCTCCTTTCTAGTCAACCCCCTCTGCTGCTGCGAAGGTCAGATTTTGACAAGTCTGCAGAAGAAACGGTCTCCTCCTAAATCCCTTCATTTTTATTCATAGAGATACAGATTTAGAGGACTTTGCAGCCCCCCAGACACATAGCCAGAGTGGGTTTTTGACTGACAGCTTCTTTTTCTTTTCTTTTTTTCTCAGCTGAAACCAACAAAATTTACAAGCACACCTCTAATTGACTTGAATCACTTGCGCCACACCGGAGGCAGATAACAGAGGGCTGTATTCTGTTGTACTACAAATATTGAAGAATGTTATTTTATTACCTGAAGCTGATTTTGGCTATATTCCTGTTTTAGTTTTTCTAATGTAGAACTGGATAAACAGCTGTTTGGTCAATTTAGGTTATTTATATAGTGCCGATTCACAACAGTGTCGTCTCAAGGAACTTAAAAAAAAAAATGCATTCAATTCAATCATACATTTTTGAGCAATGCTTTCAAGTTCAGTTCATCCAAGTTGGTTAAAAAGCTTTTCTGACTAAGGGAACCCATCAGATTGCATTGAATCATGTTAGCGACGATTACTTGCGTTGTTGTTGACTTTACAACAATCCCACACACAGACCACACTTGAGGTAAAACTCCTCTATAACATGAAGAAACCTCTAGCAGAACCACAACCTGGCTCAGTACAAACATCCATCCCCACAACCAACTGGGAGTAGAAGACAGAGTTTGTCCTTTAACTCAAAATGAGATCGTTCCAAAGCACTCGTGCAGGTGTGACCAGCATAGTGTGTCACAATGATATGGTGATATTTGTTTCATTAAGCTTGTTCATTTCAGGACAACACACATATTACCTTGAATTTAGATAGATGTGCGATCATGTCCACCTCCTCTGGCTGCCGCTGTCCATAAACATGTTTGGCACACAGGGCAACCTTCTTCCTCCATGTTTCTGTGACTTGTTATGGTAGCCAAAGTATTTCCATATAGAGAATGTTATTCTTTTAGAATAAATGACTTTGGGGGGACTTGCCTGAACTTGCAGAGTCAGTAGCTGTGCGTGGGGAGGAGGTGTCATGATACTGCTGCTTTACACATGCTGGGATTTGACCTCCACCTTGTCTCTGACCAGATAGAAAAAAATGCTTATACCGCAGGGACGGTATAACGGAAAAATTTTCATATCGCGGTGTTCCTTGAAACCAGTAACCTTATGTATTTGCTTTGACCACTGTGTGTGTGTGTGGTGGGGGGATGATTCCTGCTTCTTATCTAAACTAGATATTCAAGACCATTACTATCTATAAATGTTACCATCATGTCAGTCATAAAGAGAGATTGTGCACATGCCGTTTCTATTTGTTTCATGTCAAGGTCAAGTGTGTGTATTTCTGTATTGTGTCAATCCACAGCTGTGATCAGACCGGGACTGGCGGACCCCAGGGGGTTTCGGCCAAGCACTTGGCATCTGGTTGTAGCTGTTCACCCATTCCTTTAGCCGTCATTCCCTCGCGTCCTGCTCCGTGCCACCTGATCTTTGCACATATATCATTCCCAATTGGAGCAGGACAAGGCAGCTGGCCAATGCTGAGGAGAAAGAACCATAATTCATGTCGCTTAGCCACTTATTCAAAATTGTTTACTCTCGATTCCATTCTGAGACGGGAGAATCTGCCTCATTGTAATGCTCGGCATGTCTGCTTTGAGGGCTCTCTGTCTCCCGGCTTTGAGCTGAAGATCACATGTTAGATTCTCATTCCTGTCAGTGTTATTTAAAGGACATAAAAGACCACAAACCGAACAGGACCTTTTCTCCCTAATGCCTAATAAGAATGACTTTATTGTTGATTTTTTTATCAATATAATGCTTTTGTTATGAGTTAAAACAAGTATATTAAGGTGTACTGGATTATTTATTTATTTATTTATTTTCTGATTTTTGTTTTTATTATTAAACAGCTTCAATTTTCCATTTCCTTAGATGCAGAATTTGCTTTATTTACATGCATACATTTTGTAAGGTCTCTTTAACTGTGGTGATGGTGCAGTTTAATTGTTCTTGGGTGGATCACCAATAAGTTCAAATACTTATTGAATTACAATTTGAAAACTTCATTGGACTGTAATAGTTGACAGCAAACTAAAGGCAGGACCAAGAAAAACTTATCTTCTAAAAGAAACTTGTATCTAAAAAAAACAATACTTTTATTTTAAAATAAGATGTTTTACATTCCACACCGGATTTCCTTTCAAATAGTTATAGTTGCTTTTTGGCTTTCATGCCACACCAGTATGATAGTTACAAGGCTATTCTTTAAATTTTTCCCAATGAAGCTACTGTATTTCTATCGTATCAGGGCAGCACTAAAAGGTATACTTTTGTCAGGCCTTTACGAGAGCCAGAGATCTTGCTGTGTTCTTTTAAAGGAGTTGGGAATTTGGATTCAATTTTAGTCAAACACTACAATTCATTCTCAGGGGAATTCAACAATTATGTAATCTTTGAACCTTGCTCATCTAACTAACATTAAGCTGAAACTCACACTTTTCATAAAAGCTGCGCTGCATCATGCTGCAGTAGTGAGTTATGTTGAGAGACCCATGCATCAGTTAGATTTTACAGCATTTGGCAAAGCAGTTGTCCCCCTCCTCAGACTGGGTGCCATCTAGTGCTAGTTAGTAGCTATAAATCTGGTCAGTTAACAGGTCCCTAACCGGGGACTGACAGGCGCGGCTTAAGTCCAGTGTGAAGAGGGGATGCAAGTGTTGTCCTGTTTCAGAGGCTCTAAACAATGTGCTGAGTGGATGAAGAGTCTGAGCAGAGGGCTATTAATCATCCTGGTTGGGGTGTGTGTATTCAGTTGGAGGCAGGGCGGGATGGGGCCGATTTCAGGCGCTGAGAGAGCTTAGAGGTTTGATGCAAGAGAGGTTTGAAGGTTCCACAGGGGATTTGGATGTGCTGACAGGAAGCCTGGATAAACATGAACACAACACACTGGCCCTTATAAACCCAAAGACCGAAAGGAGAATAGGTGGAGGTCAGCCTGGGCAATCCTTGTACATAAAACAAACGCTCTACATTTACAGCAACTCAGTTTAGGCAAAGCTTTGAATTTCTCAGAACTAGATTCATCCCAAAATAAAATAAAAAATAAATAAATAAATCGCAGCTAATTTTGTTGGGTGGTTTCTTGAAAAACCTGCATTTTTGTTCTGTAAAGTGTAAGTTTTTTTTTTCTCATTATAATAACATGATTTAGGAGAGTAGTTAGTGTCATGGGCTTGACACTCTGGAGCAACAAACGACTACAAAAGGCAAAGGTTTTCTGCCACTCGGTGAAGCCAACATAGCGACAGAAGCTGGACATTTTTAAACTTTCTTGTGTTGTGTAATTAGCTCAAAAGCTCAAAATTTCACATGCATAAATTATGCTGCTCTCAAGCAATTGCCACCTGAGTAGACAAGTTTCATAGGAAGTGAACAGACAGGTAGTGGCACAGAGTCCTTGAAGTTGCTGCTTTTCAAGCCATAAGACATTTTAAATGTAACTACCTGGAATCTGTATGGTTGGATGAATCGAGGTGAAATTTATTTATGTAGCACTTTTCCAAAACAACATAAAGTATATTACAAGGACAACAACCACAGCTTATCTGGTATAAGAAATGCAGATTCAGAGGCCAAACTTTCGACAGCCAGAAAAAACATAAAAACAACAACAACAAAAAACTGCTTAACAGGCTGTTAAACTAACAAAGACAGCGAGAAGGTGATGCATCCATCAATCACTTCATAAAGGGAATGCCACAACATTCCAGTTTTTCTTAAATTGGGATGGAGGTTGCTCTATATGACAATTGTATAATTTAATTTACTGACATCGACACAACCAATATTTTTACAACTGAAAGACTTTCCTTATTGCATAAAGCAGCGATGCACCAATATGAAAAATTTTGACTAAATTTTTTCTGATAGCAGATTTTTTAGCTATATTTCTCTACCTTTTTTACTCTGTGGAAAATAAATAATAAATAAGTAATCTTAGATGGACACAAAATTAAATAATCCAATCATGATGTTTTGTTTTGTTTTGTTAAGGGCCGCACAGTGGCACAGTTGGTAGCACTGTTGCCTAGCAGGAAAAAGGTTGTGGGTTCGATTCTCAGCCCGGGGTCTTTCTGATATGCTCACATTAATGTTAGTTGAAGCTTCTTAATTATAGTGCATCGGAAATAACCAAACCACACCAACAGCATGAACAATGGGAGAAACACAACAAACATGTTTCTGTTGTTTCCACTTACAAATATTTTAATTTAATTTCAATAAGTGCCCAAAACTTTACACAAAAAACCTCAATATTAAAAAACAAACAAACAAACAAACCCCTATTTATTGTAACTAATAAAACTGTTTTTAGGTACGTCTTTGGAATATTGATATTGTGTACAGTAATAACAGATGCATTTTAAACATGTATCAATCGCCCCTTTCAATGTCTTCTGTTTGTTTTTGAAATATTTATTTACGGTATTTTATTTCGTTGGATGTTTTCATCCTTTCTTCCTGAGAGAGGCCATGTATTTTAAACAAAACAATACAAAGACGATGTACTTGCCATACTTTGAGTCTTTCAGTCTAGTGTTGCTTTAATTACTCCCTGTGGAGTTTGGATCATCAATAAAACGGCAGGCTTTAGGGGAGTTTGGAATGCATCAACACCCTTGGATGCTGAAACGAGTCTTCCATTGTGGTCAGCTCTAAAACAGGCTCATGGCTGGCATGTGGTGACATGTTGACTGGCTAAAAAGCATTTTCAAGATTGACTATCCAGTTGGTATTGACAATTTCTAAAGGTGACAGGTGTAGGTTTTCATTGTGTAAATTGGGGTGTCTACTTTTAACCCACTGGGAGGAGATGGCCATTTGAATTCATTGAGATCATCAAGAATATATGTCACTGTAATTTGTTTCTGCTGTTCTCCCATCATTGCTAAACTTCATTCATGACATATGGCAAATGTCTGCTTTCCAGTAAGTCATAACTTTTTCTTCCACATATAGCTTCTTTGTTTTGTCTAAATTTGTGTAGAACTATTTTGTTGGATTATGAGCTGGTAGTGAAATGATATATTCAGGGTTTCCCCCAGTTTATTACAAGCCTGGTGGGCCACCAGGCTTTACTTGTGCCCCCACCAGATTAAGCATAGCTACTTTTTCTAGGTCCTTTTAAAATGTTTGCATTTTTTAAGACTTTATAGTTGGTGTTCAGGTTTTAATCTTCCAATCTTTGAGTAGCACATAATTTGATTTTTTTCAAATTTCTTGTAAACTTTAAACATTTATTAACTCTAAAAACATGACGGGCCGCTGGATGAATGACCGACCCAGCGCCCCACCACTGGGCTTAACAAGTTTTCTGGGGGAAACTTTGCATATTAGTTTTAATATGAAGGACCTTGTTCAGGAGCTTTCATCAAAAAATGTAAGATGTTTTGTTGGTGCAAAATCTGAATTTAAAAAGAAATCCCCTTTTATCTGACTGCTTCACCCTCTACTTTAGAACAACAGTCGATCAGTTTTCCAACAAGAGAGGAATCGGGACTACAGCAGCTGTGTGTCACTCTGCTGTGGGTATGAATAAAGTCAATTCTAAGCAATTGAGGCTGCTGTTTTAAAATGTCCTCAGCTGAACATCAAAGCATCTGCGCACTAGGAGACAGATCTGGCTTGGAGGTCCCTGCTCTGGTTGTGGGGAGGAGGTTTAGTGTTGTGGTTGGAAATCAGAGTCCATATTAGTATTTCAGGGAAGAATTGTCTTGCCTGGTGTGGCACTCGCATCCTTAAGCCTTCAGTGTCTCAGTGTGAATCCCACTCAGCCTTGATAGACTGGGTTAATAAACCTCCCAGCAGCTATTACACGCACACACACACACACACACACACACACACACACACACACACACACACACACACACACACACACACACACACACACACAACACACACACACACACACACACACACACAGACACAGTCTCCTGTATGTGCACATACAGTCTCCTGACACACAGCTGCTTGTTATTTCATGCCCCATAAGGGTATTGTGTCCACACACATTGTAATACACATACCCAATTAGTAAAGCATTGCACTGAGGCTGATCTGTAGCTTAGATCCTCAGAGATACTAAACGTGCACTGTACTTCTTATGTTGATTGTCTCCTAAATTGACACCCAAATATAAAAAGAAACGCTGCCCTGTTTCTGCACTCTGTTCACTGGGGATTTGAAAATGGTGACATGGGTCAGAAGAAATTCTGTTGAGTTAGGAATAAAAAAAAAAAATCTGCCACCTATTACAGTCGCCTTTTGCTATGACCGACATATTTAAGAGAAACATTTCAGTTAGACTGTGTGATTTTTATATATATTTTCTTTTATATATTAATTTTTTGTTGAGTCGGTCATTCTGTGATACTTTTATCATGAATCTTACTGCTGTGATTAACTGGGACATATCACAACGTTTGCCCTCTCTTGTCAAAACTTTGAATTAGAATGATGAAATAAGACAGTGTACAAGTGTAAGTCTGACTTCATATATGGAATTTATAAGAAAACTACATGGTATTAATAAATGCCAATGTCAGATTATGTTTCCTAATAGTTTCCTAAATGAAGATTTTAGTAATAGAGTAATCTTGATCATTCTTATAATTAATTGAGTAATTGGATAAAAAAAAATAAAATTAAATATTGGTAAATCTAACATAACAGATATCAACATCAGTCCAATTTTTTATTTTTGAGCATCCCTAACAGTAACTTTTATGTAGTTAACTTGTGACAAGAATAGCTCACTATCAAAGTTAACCTAAAGAAAAATTTTATAAAAATCTGACATTATATTCAATTTAATAATAAAGAGGCAGGCTCACAAAGACGCTGATAAAAAATGTCTATACTTCAGCTTTTAGTTTATGAATTATGTTCAGTCAATTTAATAAATGAACTCTCACCTTGCACGGACATTTATAGTTTTTCTGTCCATGTTAGCAATGGGATTTGACACCTTCGTTAGCCACACACAGAAACTCATCTACCAGCTACGTACTGTCACGATGTGCTTCGCTACCCATCTGTTGAGACCAGGATGATATGAAATAAATTTTCTGGTTGGTCCGTAGAAACTACACTTGCACTATGCATCAACTCCACAGTCGCCCACCATGTTCAGGCTATCTGGTTACCTGTATAAAAACTCCTGCAGCGCCCTTCCCGCCATTTGCTTTCAACCAGCACCTGGAGAAGAAAGGCTGCCATACTTCAGGCATCGTGCCAGTCATTTCAACGATGCTTATCTGTCCCCTGAAAACGCTAAAAACCCGGACATTATCACCAATCAATAAACTTCCCACCGGACCAAACTTGAAAAATGGACGCTATGCTGCTAACACGTAGCTCTCGTCAAGAACTCATAGGCAGAAATAAGAGCGCTGCACAACGCAAATAACAACCCGGCCGGAACACGATGAGCTAAATAATAAAACTTAATTTAGCGAAGTTTCGAGGCACATCAATTTTCCTCGAGGAATTTTAATAATCGAGGTACTCGAATCATTCGAGGAATTGTTACAGTCTTCTATAATTTCCACAGCTTGATCTGTTTTCAGTCCTGACATTTGTCAACTGCATTTTTAGATGTGTTTGTTCTCACCTCTGTCTGACTGTTCCTCCTACCTCTATGGCTTTTGATCGGAATCCACCGTCAGTGCTAAGTACATTTGAAATATTGGCATTTCTCTCAAAGTACATTTATAGAAGCAGTTTATAACAAAGTCAGATTTTTTTCATTTTAAATTGTGACTTTCAGCCACTGAAAATAAGAAGTTGAATATGTTGTTCTGAAGACATCCTCTAATGTGCACAGGAATACTTGTGGTGTTTGCAAACACTTTATGTTATTTACACTCAGGAACACAGTGCCTTGCTTTCTTTAAGGTGACAAAAGGGATAGCCAATTGTTTTTCTGTTTATCAGAGGTGACATGACCAGTGGCGCAAATGGGCGAGGAGGCCCTGTGTTGCCATAGCTAAATATACATCCCGGACAGCTCCATAATAGGTTCCAGGAAGTTCAGTTGAAAATAAAAACAAAGCAAAATTTCTAGCTGATTGGCTTTGAAAGACCGTTTTTCCTTGCTGAATGGGAAAAATGTGGACTTCAGCATTCCATAGCCGTGATGCCAGTCCAATTGGATAGGCGCACCCTTGCATGTGCCGAACAGGACTGGAGTGAGGTTGACAGCCTGCAGAAAGCAACTTTGTGGATAAGAAAGGTCTACATTAAAACAAAATAAGGCTAATGTTCAGCTGAGCAAGCCTTTTTTTTCCCCTGTGCAACCTTTTCACAGGAAAAAAAGATTTTTTCCTGTGAAAAGGAGTTTATATCTGAATAATGAGCTCAGTAAGTTTATTATTAGGGACAAATAATAAACCATTTTCAAAGCATAGGCTTAAAACAGAAGAGAGAAGCTATTACAAAAATGCAATTATTTATAACCTGCATTGCAAATAAGTTAGCAATCACTGCACACCAACCTATAGCTCTGTTTGTCACCAGAGCAGCAATGGTGGAGTATACTTCTGCAGTTCTGTTATGCACAAAGCACAATTGTATATAAAAAAAACAAACCTTATCCTAAATTTTTCAGCTGGAGAATAGAAGTATTCTGTTTTTCTAATCTTCAGAGTTTGCTAATATTTCCTATGGAACGAAACCTTCCGATACACAAGAGATGGGCTCACAAGCAGGTAAAATGTCTGTGCTCCATGTGAGAGTGTGAAAGGAATCATATGTGTTTGGAGCAGAAACCCAGACCATCAGGAAGTTTTTGTTTTAGTTGCACATGAAGTGAAATATCTGTATGCATGGAGGTGGGGTGTGAAAAGATTCCTTATGACAAACAGCACCTAAAGTGGTGCACTTAATGTAAACGTACAAATGAAGTGCTGTGTGAACAACAGTAGTTAAGGTGCTTGCATTTCTTTAGCTTCATACTTCCCCAACCCCTCTTCCTTTAAAACAAAAACAAAAAACAAAAAAAACAAAATGTAAACCCAATGATTGTAGAACATCGGACTGAAGAGTTTGAAGTTTTGATTAAAGTGAGTCACCACTTAATCCTTAAATCAGTGCTATGCTCTTTTACACAAAAACAGAAAAAGCCAAAAAAAACTTCACAATATCAAAATGACTAAAATTCTATTTACTATATTTTGCAGCAGCTTGCTTGTTTGAGAGGCTGCTCTGTTGGTCTCGCAGTCTCTCAAAGCCATTGCCGTTACCCCATGTTAGTAGTATGGCTGACATGCAGACCCACAGGGGAGTCATTTATGACAGTTGTCGCCTTTTGTTTGTGAAGTCAAACCCGGGCCATCTCCCACTCCTCTGGACAGAGCATTTCAGTGCCCCTGTGGGGATAAACTTGATAGGCATGTTTCCTTACCATAGAGTCATGGAAGCAACAGTAACTAGAAATGTTCCCTTCTGTTGTGCTGAAGTCGCCATTGCTGTTATGGTTAGCCTGGCTATGTTATCATTAAGAAATTTCTGTTTGAGTTTTTATGCAAGTGGCTTCATTCAGCCTTTTAACATTTTATCAATTTGCCCTCACCACATAGAGCAGTTCAAAAGACGCCTATAACTAGTGAACCACTCATCAACACTCAGCAGCTACGACTCAGCTTCCTCTGATTATATAAATAATCCTGGAGTTGTTTTCTTTCCGCCGGTATCGGCAGCTTTTCTTTTGAGTAACCCGGTTTTAAGCCGCTTAGCCAATATTATTTTTAACAGGATCCTTTGGTAAGCTAGCTGTGGCATCGCACTTTTGAGCTAACATCATGGTCGATAACATGCAGTACCTCGCGGACCACTAGGGGCATTCACCGACCACAAGTGGGCCAGGGATCACAGTTTGGAACACTGACCTACAGGGTCATGTTAAGAAGGAAAAGAGGAAAAGCTAACGTCTCTGTAAAAGACACTTTGACATTTAATAGCCATTAAATATTACTAATAGTATTAAGAGGGTGGAGGTAGTATGCAAAGTTGACATTTTGTATCTTTATATTTTATGTCTTTTTCTCATCAGACACACACAAGGAGTCTTGCTTTGATTCGTTCATGCATGTTTGAGAAATCCTTAAATCTTCCACGGCAGCTCTTCATGGGTGCCTTAAAGCCTGCTCATACAATCCACCGAAAATATATCCAAAGCTCCACATGGAGCTTCAGTCCCTAACTGAGCTCAAATGGACCACCCCTCCTCCAGTCCTCCCCCACACAGCTCCTCCAGACTGGCGGCAGCAGCAATTACGGTGTGTTCACACCAAAAGCGTTTTGAGCGTCAGGTTTGTCTGGTTTACATTCAAAGTGTACATGTTAGCGTGTCCAGGACCATTGCAGCTTGCAAAACTAGCAAAACATGTATTTAAATTAACGACCAGCTTCTCTGTTTGAAAATGTTCAGTTTCCTGGAGAGTAAAAAATATTACTCTCCAGGGCACAGTCATTGAACTATAATTAATTTTCAAATAATTATGTTTTGATAGCTGTTTTTCAAAAATGAGAACTTGGTTGTAGAATCTTTGCTGTGAGAAGGCTATTGTCCATTCACTGTTTTTTTTACACAGCGGTTGCAGCGTGAGCCTCTGTGTCAGTGCGCTATTGTGTCTTGTGTGAACAAAGTCAGGTTGATCTGTACAGTGCATGGTTTCTGAAATCCCCTGCACCCCTGGGGAGTGCCATTAGTGAAGAGCTGAAGGAGTGCAGCAGGTGAAACAAATAAGGATGAAACACGCACACCCACACACACATCCTTATGGCACAGTTTCATCTTAGTTTTGGCTTCTTTACTTTTTTCTTCTCAATACAGTAACTTTTATTGGCTTTGTTTGTTATCAGTTTTGTGATCCTTATAAAATGAATAAGTTTTGAAGTAAATACTCACCAATCCAGTGTTGCATTTTAAAGCTCATGTTTTGTGCGTTTTTCATAGTCGTTTTGAGGTTTTTTGCCATGGTTATGAAAATGCAGCAACTTGTGTTGTTACTATAGCTATACTTTCTGTGTTCTAAGTGTAAACACTTAGAACACAGAAATAGAGGCAATGGCGTCTATTAATAAAATGTTTTAGACTCGTCTTTGGACAGACTGCTGCAGTTGTTAAGACCCCTAAAGAGAACAAAAAAAAAAGCTATGCAAAGAAAATGAGCAGTAATGAGGTTTCTGCAAGATTCCTGTGACAAGATCTCTGGTGTTCCAGCCGACCTCCAGCTGCGTCGGCGTTCTCAGCTGTTCCCTGTGTTGCTATCTGAGAGTCTTTGCCATACATCCAACCGCCCGCCTTTCCATCCTCTCACAGATTTTACTCTTTTCCAGCTCGCTTTTTGGTCACTTTATCGTTCAGTCCGAGAATACAGCTGGCTTAAATTAATTGAAATGATTTCCTTTTCTGAAATTGTCCTCTGTCGCCTTAGTATAAGTGCAAATGACGGGTCTGAAATGTCCGTGGTCGCAACAAATTAAATTTTATTGTGTTTGAATATTCATCAGGCATTATTTTTGGCTGTCTCAATGGAACTGGTGAAATTGAGTCAAATCTCTCCTCATTCTCAACTCATTCTTTGTCTTTTTCTTTTTGTGTTATACATTTATATTCTCCTCTTCCTCCTCTTGCCCTAAGATTAAGGTGAGGTGAACGAGGGTGCGTCCCTTGCCACTTGAGCCAGAAAAGTCTCCCTACCAACTTGGCTGTAACTTTGTACAAGATGTCATTCAAATAACAAAGAAGAAAAGCAGTTTGAAAAAAAGCAACAAAACAAATATTTACTTATTTGGGTAAATGAATAAGTGAATTACATAGTCTGCTTCAGATTAAATCATGTTTTGTACAACTAAAAAAAATTAATGTCACCTTGTCCAGCTGGGCTGAAGATGACCTGTGGTCACTAGGATGGTCATATTTTCTTATTTACGTATCCGCAAAGAATTCCAAGACTAAAAATAGTTTCTAGTGATGCCGTTTTAGGGAACTTCCTCAAATTACAACTTAAAAACTATTCTGGGATTTCCACAGAAAACTTGCAAAGCCTGGTGACGGGCACGCCAGGGCAGTCCACCAGCAGTATTTATGTGTTAAAAAAATGTTGTGCTGAAGTATAAAATATTACTCAAAGATGTTATTTACAATTAATTGTTAAACACAACAATATTTCAGACCCCCTCAAAAAAAAAGTATCGTCCAAAATTGGAATTGGCTGGTCAGGCCTTTTAAACATCAGTAATTGTTGATCGGCCAGAAAGCTGTAATAGGTGCACCCCTACTACTTCCATGAACTTAAATATTTTTTTAAAAAATGTTATAAATAAATAGAACTTGAAAAAACATGAACCCTGAAAAAAGAGTCAGAAAAGTACATTAGATGGTTTTATAATTGAGCTTAGACATATACTCTCGCTGTACAACACTTGACAACCATAGCACCAGTTGATTAGAGCCTCTACTAGAGCTTCTGATTTCATCAAAATTTTAGCGTGCATTTTTGGTCTTTCTTACCATGTGGTTTGTATAAATACAAATGCAAAGTGTATTCTATAAGATCCCATAAGAAGATGCTTCTCCGCCATAGAAATTACAGCAGTCTTCCCAAACAATTTCAAAGTTTTAATTTCTCCGGGGCTTTTCAAATTGCCTGCTAAGGTTGCACTGATAAATACCAGTGTGGTCCCATGAAGTGACGATGTGGAGCTGAGCAGCATTGTTTCTTCCTAATTGCCCCCTTCTGCATGTGTCGGACCCATTCAGAAGAACACGGGGACCAAATACTGAAAATACGGATGATTGAGACGAGGGTAGGAAAAGCGGGGTCTGCAGTGAGCTGACATGTATCAAACCTCTCCCAGCAGATGGATGAAAATATAACCGTCTTCTATGTTTTTTGCTCAGCAGATGAACAACAGAATTCTCCCTGGATTTCATTTAGTAGTTCTGGTCTTGTTAAACCGCTGGTTTTCTCCTCAGCTTAAGAAGCCTTGGCACCGCAAGTCAAGGACCCTGACTCTTAATTTAACAGCCAAAGAGGTCTCGATCAATAACCATCAGTGTTTGGTTTTGTGCCACTGCGTCAGTCAAAGAATGGGATTTTGCTTTGCTTATTGTACTCTGCTTCTTCACTGTTGCACCCCTTCAGGAAGTGTCAAGCTACTGTGTCCACTGACAGCTTGTGGAGGACACAACATTAGATAAGATCGACAACCTAATTTTACGTACACCAAACTTTGCTGAAGTTAAGTCCGATCAAGCATCTCTTGTTTTAGGTGAGGTCAGTTTTATTTGTGGAGAAAGGGCAGCCCACTTCACTTAAGGTACCCTGGACTTTTTGATTTGACTATTTTGAAGGTCTGGAAAAGTACAGGAAAAGCATAGAGGTATAGAAAATATTCCTTTTTTCAGAATTCGTTCTCTCTCTCTTCCTTCTCTCCTTCCTTACTTCCTTCCTGCATTTCTTCTGTCCTAGTTTTATATATTGCAAATTTAAAGCATACCCACAGTCGAAAAATTTACCATTAATACATCATAATTTAATTATATTTAGTGTAATGTTGAGTCTGGAATTTTTATTTGATAAATTTGTAGGAGCCCCATGTATGAATAAGATTTTGTTCTCTCTTTTTTTGTTGTTCTTTGCTTAAAGTTCCCTAGTAAAATCAGCAAAAGTGTGACCTGCAGGATCAGGGGTTTGGAGCAGTAAACTCTGCCTGACAGCCAATTTAAGATAATAAAAAAAATTGAAAAGAAAATGACATTATCAAACAGTAGTTGGATAGAGATATGATTTAAATAGTTTGGACTTATCTCAAGTGAAAATGCAGTACAATCAAAGAGCCTGTGCCTTTAAAAAGAGATGAATCTGCTACATTTTGGGCCTGACTGTGTGTCCTCTTCTGTAGAACTTTCAGATGTGGAACCCAACCTTTTCATGCGGCCGTTCCTTGAAGTTGTGCGCTCTGAAGACACTACTGGGCCGATTACCGGGCTCGCCCTTACCTCTGTAAACAAGTTTCTTTCATATGGCCTTATAGGTAAGAAACAACAATTTTGCTGATTTTTATTATTATTATTATTATTATTATTTTCCAGTGTTTTATTTAATGGGAACTAGTGATTTCATCTTCTAAAATTGTATGTTCTCAGTGAACTTTCCTTAATCTAATCCAATGAATTATGGCAAAACATGAAAACACTGCTAGCAATGCAAATACTGAATATTTTTAGTAAAACTGTGTAGGTTTGGCATGTATATGTGCCTATTAAATAGTGTTTCAGACTATCACAAACGCAAAATGTTCATTTGCAGAATTCTGCGGTCAGCCTCAAAGCTTCAAAAAGTGTATGCAGTGTTCTTTAAAAAAAAAATTAAATCAATGTTTCCTGATGTAATTTTTTTTTTCATAATTCCAGTTTGAAAAATATACAGAAATGCAGCTATTGACTATTTTAGAGAAGTTTTGTTAGATTCAATAAATTGGTCAATTTTTGAAATTCTGAGAAAACATTAATGTTGTTTGTTCGCTGTTATAACATGATGCCCGTTGTGTATTTCCTCTCCATTGAAAAGTACAGAAAACCTATTAAATTCTGACTTCAAAGCCATGATTTAACAAATAAAAATATTCTTTTGTTAAATTACTTTACAGTTCTAGAACACAACCATATCACCATCACAGGCTGGAGGAGCAGCTGGGCCTCACCTTGTGCGATTCTGCACTGAAAAGTGGTTTCCCTCTCCAGCTCTTACACTTCTGTTTGGTTGTTGCTGCTTCTCAAAGCAGGGGCCAGTCCCAGGTGACTGCAGTGATCTGGGCCCTCAGTGCCTGAGCTACACACTTATAATGCTGGAAGCAACTGCTGCATGTCTGACGAACACCAGTGAGCCGTAACCCTGGGCCTTAATGGTCCAAAAATACAAACAGACCAGAAGTCTCCCAAAAATGTAATATTACCAGTCCAGTCTGGTATTGCTGGTCACCTCGCACTGCCACTGGAAAAACAAAGATTTTGGCAAAAACAAGGAAAGTAAAAAAACAATCCAAAACATTGCTCAGTGTCTTCAGCTAATTAGCTGTAAGCCATGGCCGACATCTTCCTTTTCTTTTCTTATTGTGATATTTTGATTTTATACATGAAAACATCTTACTGACATGATTTGCAATTGTTTTTCTTAAAAATCTGAATTTCTAAAAAAAAAAAAAGTCTAGTCATAAAGCAATTTTCCCTCCTATATATGGATTGACCATTCTCTTGTCATGAACAATTTCACAAAGAGAACTAAATGAAAAACAATTATGCATTTCAAATATTCATATCCGGAACAACTTTTAATGGTTTGAATGGTTTAACACATTCATTTTTCTTTCACAGTCAAGTGGACATTCAGCTGTACACAGTTCTCCTCTTTTCCTCTTAATTTAAGCCTCATAACTTACTGTACACTTTCATTTGTCGCTAACAGTCATAACATCTTCATATCATTTATCATTTTGCGGGAAATTAAATTTCATGTTCAATCATATAGAATTACAACTAACAAACTGTGTCTGAAATATTCTCTGTCCTGGGACCACTCGCTCTTTGATATGGCCTTCTACAGGAGCATGCTGCAGTCTACCTCTGCATCGAGTCAGCACTGCATTCTTCCTAAGTCTTGTGTGGGATGGTGCAGAATAGGCAGAGTGGCTCTTTAATCCATGATAATAAACCCAGATCCTTTTGGGTATTGTCATCATCCTGACTTCTGCCTCATGGGACTCTGTTGTTCAGCTGAGTGCATATCCAATTCCTTCTACATTCCTTGTACATAAGGAGAAGGATTTTTGTGATTCCCATTGTGGCAAAACTTTATGCATCCAACCCCCAGTGAACGGCATTATCGTTGTTTGTTTTCTTAATGAGTATATTGAAGTGGTTTCTGGCCCTCAGAGCCATCAGAATCAGATTCATCCCAACTGATTTTTAATGATGATGATGATTAGTTAGTTGTAGGCAAACATATCTTCTAAGAGGGAAGTTCACTATGGACGGCTCTTGTTTTAACCGTTGTCCCCTCAATTCCTTGCACAGAGTATGGCCAACCCAATTTCTAAATTCACCTCTGCTTCTGTGAGGGATTTTTTTCAATGACAGTGATGTAGAAGACGTCATTTTGAGGTCTAGAAGATCTAAAATGTTTGGTAGTTGTAAGCTGTGTGAAAACAGCAAGACATATAGAATAAACAGCAAAACTACTGATTCATAGTATAATGCTGCCTATGTATTGTATTATTGTGCTAATGGCAACAATTGTTGCCATGCTTGCATCCACTCTTATGATTTAAGAGATGGATGAAGGAATACAATTTTCATTATATATCAATTGAAGACATATGTACAAAATACATTTTGTATTTTACTGACTTCCTCTACCAGTATGAGACAGATATTTACCTCCAGTGGTACAGGCAGGAGGTAAAGAAGTCTGGTCATCTGACCTTTCACACTAGATACATAAAATTGATTTTGCTCAGTAGATGGACTATTTTATTTATTTTAAAAATTCAAATAGCTGCCAAAACAATACTTTTAGAGCTTCTTAGAAAAAGTATCTGGCAACAATTGTTGACAGACAACAGGATTAAACGGGATAAGGATAATGGAATATCGATGTGAATTTAGAGCCATCGTTTATAGATGGAGAAAAAGAAAATTTTGTTTGATGTGGTTCATTTATTCTACTTCAGGATATACATAGATTAAAAACTACCCAACTCCCAACGAAAGTGGAAATATACTTTTTGACTCATCAGAGGATATACTTTTGCCAATTATTGTAACATTGTGAAATTGGCTAAGGGAGAGCAGTCTATTTACTAATGCAAAGTCTCACTTTTGCTGGTGGACCATCGGCACTGAATGTCTTTTTTACCCTCATCATGGAAATATTCACAGTTGCTTTAAGTGTGAAACAAGCATGTATAAACAGATGTTGGTTAAACAGTGTCAACTGAGTCAATGTCCCAACACCGTCCAAACAGCTGCAGTCAAAATTGCAGTCAAAAAACCTGACATTGATATGCAGCTTGCAAGTGCAGTTGTTATTGGCCAATGAATAGATTTATTGTCGTTACAGTTATTGAAAAGTGCCGGTCTCAATTCAGTCATTTCTTCATAAAGTTTTGAAATTTCTTTCACTGTAAATATTACTGCAGTAACATACCATTTTTCTCTACAAATACATATACTGTGCATACTTCCAGTATGTCTAATGAAAGTGATAGTTGGTGATTTTGGACCATACGCTAAATTGATCTGGTTCTGGTTTGAAAATGATGGTTTTGTGCCAGTAAGGCAGCATACACACTACAGGCAAATTATACCCAAGACTTTTTCATGGTAGCCTGAACAGTCCAGTTCCAAACAAAAATCAGACTTGTGTCACTTCCATGTGTCATACTAAATCGAATACATATCTGATAGTCTTCACAGCATCTGCACTATGAACAGCCATGTCGCATTTCATCCAACTTTTTACGTATATACTGATTCGAGACATGCCTTGTAACTTTGGACTAAGGGGCGCCAGATCCAGTAAAATGAGCTGCTCAGACTTTTCTATTCCCCCTGACTCATGTCACATATTCAAAGCCAGTTTGAACTGCTTTGTGTGGCAGCCTGTTCAGCCCTCTGTTGACTCTGCATGAGTGCCTGAGGGGTATGTAGGCAAACGACGGCCATCTTTAGGACCCATTCCCGGGAACCATCTTTGGCTTTTACCCATTAGGTAAAATGGGTAAAGGACAAATGTTGGATTACTCCTCCACAGTTTGTGATACAATGGGTTTAAAATCCCAGCTTTGCGCTTTCGGTCATTAATGGAAACAGAAGGAGAACACCCTCCATTTTAGAGCGTTAAGTAACATTTATATCCACAGGAATGAATAAAAACCTGGAATGTTGGAACCATCAACAGGTATGAGGTTTATGAGAAATGAGGCAGCTGCTGCTCTTGTTTTCCCTGTACTATTCCTCTGGGACACATCACATCCAACTTCTTTTATGAAGCATATCTTAACTCATTAATATATATATATGTCATGCACACACAGACGGACAAAATTGTTGGTACCCCTTAGTTAATGAAAGAAAATACCAGAATGGTCATAGAAATAACTTGAATCTGACAAAGGTAATAATGAATACAAATGTATGCAGTGACTGAAAGTTATCAAATGTTCCAAACATAATGGCAGTTTGCTAAATCAGATAGATTTTCTGATTTATTTTTAGAGAATTTATGTTTCCCTTTAAACCTTTTTCCACACCAATTCCTGATATTGTGGTTCTCCCCGTACATCTGCTCCTCCTCTCCCCACTACTTATTAGTTAATGAGTTGCTGCTCTTAGGAGAGATGAGAAAGGAAAACAAGCTGGCTCCGGGAAAATGGCTGGGTAGCCTCTCAGATTTCCTAAACACAGACTACTGTTGCTCTGGCAGCCGATTCGTCCCAGCTTGTTTCCAACAGAAGGCCACATCTGGTCATCAGATCTCAGGCTTGGAAGCGCATTGGGCATCCACCATGTGAGAATTAAACTGCTGGATGTTTATTGTTGGGTTGCTTAGTTGGATAAAGTACTTATCAGACCTAATGGTGTTGTTAATGACTTTGCTACTGGGTTCAGCAGCAGACCTTGTATTAAACTGCATTGTAATGCATTTCATGTATTACAATGCATTTCAAAATAGCTTGTATTTTCAATTCACTAGTAGATTCCATATGTTTAGAAATGAAAAAAGTGCAAATCTGTCTGTATGTGAGCTATGATGCATCATCAGGACAAGTAAAGATAAAGAAGAGACAAACCTTAAATTTGTGAAGAATCATGATTCAGTGAACAGCTGTAAATCCTTGACATCTCATCGTTTTTATAATGATAAAAATAATAATACATTTTATTTATAGGCGCCTTTTCTGATTCTCACAATTTCTTACCCTCCGTTCTCATTTGTTCATTTATTTAAATGTTTTGGTTTTGTGTTCACTGTTGTCTTAGATATTGAGCCATTAACAGTTTAAATTGGTTGTTTTTTCACCAAATTCTGATATAAAACAATTAATCACCATCCTCAGATGGTCTTTATATCTCAGTTTGTTTCAATGTGATTCTCCCTTTCTATTCTTTTTTTATCCATTTAAAAAGCACAAGAGGTTTCATGCTTTTTACATTTTCTTGACTTTGGTCATAAAAATTCATTTCATCTTTCAGAACGTACAAGCCTGATCAAACTTGAAAAGGTCTTTTAAGATCACATTTTTGAGCATTAAATCAACAGCTAAGTGAATTTACTATTTATCGGATTCCCTGCTCCTCCGTTTGGAGTCTGAGCTGCACTGTAGTTAAGTGTTGCATTTCTTGTCCGTTTGTAGATGCTAACCATGAGGCTGCTGCAGAGGCTATCGAAAACATGGCAGATGCAGTCACACACGCCAGATTTGTGGGAACAGACCCGGCAAGTGATGAAGTGGTCTTGATGAAAATTCTTCAGGTACAACATGTGTTTTTTTACTTGCAGCAGCGTCTTCCATATTGATGCTACTTAAAATCTGTACTGATGGAACCAACTGTCAACATGAAGTTGATTAAACATTACCTACTTTTCTGCACCTATATGCATACTAATGTCTGATAAATTGGATTAGAAAAGCATGACATGCTTTGAAATTCAAATCAGTTTCCAAATATTTACATAGTGATGAAAGTTTGAAGATATGAATGCTTTATGTGACTCTTTGATGAAGAACTCGACTTTTACTTTCACCTACACCTAGTAGTAAGTGGCCAGTGAGGCTGCATGGTTCAATGAAAGTTTGGACCTTTGGATTGAAATGCTATGTCATTTATTTTTAAACTGCATTTTGAAATTTTATTTGTTTTTGTACACTACACAAACCTTCGGGTAACTCATTGTAGTCACACTAATGTTGGTAATGGTACAGAGAGCAGTATCTTTCACTAGACTCCACCGCTGCTGGAAGCTAGTTCTAACTGGATTGTGGGCTTTTCCTTTCCTGCGTCTTTAGGTCCTCAGGACCCTGCTGCTGACGCCAGTTGGGGCCCATCTGACCAATGAGTCGGTGTGCGAAATAATGCAGTCTTGCTTCAGAATCTGCTTTGAGATGCGCTTAAGTGGTGAGTTTGTCAGAAAGTCATCAAACACTGTTATGATGTAATTCAGTACATCCAAGCACTGAATTGACAAGTGGTTACCTGATGTAAATACATTAGCATGCCTTCAGTTTGTGATCAACACTATCTTCTGGAAAACATCACGGATAAACAGAAATATTTTAACTACAAGTTTCATCAAAAGAGAAGTCTTCATATTAGACTAGTCTGGTTAAAGATGACAAAGTATTTCAAACCATTACCGGAGCCATTTAGATTAAGTGGCTTATTGAAAAGTTTTTCAGATGCTGTTCCCCAAATACAAAAGAACTATTAAGCAGGTCCTTATTTAGATGCTCACACAGTTGATCAGCTGCTATTTTTAAATAATTTTAGATGAGAAAGGAAGATTAGAAATAGGTTTTGGAATTTTTACCTTTATCAACAGACAGAGTCTCTCAAGTGAAGACGAATTGTGGTGAATTTAAAAGTCTGTGGTCCATGTCAGTTTACCAAGGTTAATCACATCAGTAATGGGGGCAGTAAGTAAAAGGAACTCTTCTGTAAATAATTTGGCTGGGATTAGGGTCTGAAGCTGAAATTTTAGTCACTTTTAGCTAGATGAAAACTAGCTAAAAGTGACTAACTTATATATCTGTCAGGTTTTAAAATAATTCTAAGTCTACCTCTCTTTCACACAATTTCATTGGATCAACTTTATATATAAAGATTTCTGTGAACTCATTTTTGTTGGAACGTTTAACAGAACTGTGACTGTAAATAAAGCTAATGTAAAGCTAAAGTCTCTCCTCTCCACAAAAAATATATTTTATTCTAAACTGTGTATTAAATTTTTTTTTAACACTAAATAGTCTAGGTTTTGCAAGGTTACTCCAAATGTGCATGTGGTCTGCCATTCTCTAAAGCAAAATGGCAGACGACTCCAAATAAAACAACAGCTTCTGACTAATTACCTTCTTGTTCAAGACTGCTATGTTGTTTTGTCGCCCAGTAATCTATTAAATGACCTTTGTTAGGGTTTGTTTGTTTATATTTCATGGTAGGATATAATGTCATTTTGTTTGGTTCTTATGCCTTTTTCCCATTCTGCTTGAAGAACTCCTGAGAAAGTCTGCAGAACACACACTGGTTGATATGGTTCAGCTGCTGTTTTCCAGGTAAACATTTGTCCAAGTTAATATTCCATGAGGGTATAGCTTGGTATTGTGTTTGTAGTTTTTCTTTACAGCCATAATTTTTTATTAAATCTATTGCAATTAGCAGATATTCATTTATTAGCCAGACTGCTTGAGTTGATCTACCAGTCAGTGGAGAAATATAATGCAAAGTGTAGTTCAAAACTCCATAATGTCTCATCACAATCTTTTTCAGTTTTGAATTAAAGGTTGAGAGATTTTTGCATGGATGAAAAGCATTCGTATTGCTGTTCCCTTGTTAGCTGGGGCAGCGAGTCAGTGATTCATCAGTGCCATTACGTAATAACCCCCCTCACCCCCAACCCAGATTGCCTTTGAATTGAGCTTCTTTTCACCTCTGCTCTTTGAAGAGGATTTATCACACAGTGGGGGGTCCACTTCACTCCATCCCAGTTTTTCTTTGTTTTTCTTCTTTGTTTTTTTTTTACTTGAAACCCAATGGGCCTTGTGTACATCTGCATAGTGCGGACTATTTCCTTCATTATTTTCGCTCTGATCTTTTTCCCAGTCCTGACATATTACTCTCATTTCCCCGCCCACTCACCCAGTGGCTGTGGATAATAGAGATGTGAGTTTGCGCGGTCTGCACTCTCACTCCAATAACGCCGGATAATGAGCAGTAGGTCTCCTCAGCTTTTGGGAGGAGATTTCAATTGCCTGCTGAAAGTATTAGGCATGTTAATCTGTTGTGCCCACAGATCATCCTATAATACTGCTTGAAAGACAACACTTTATTACTATGGAGTTAATGTCAGGAGGGGGTGACAGGCGCCTGCGTAGAGTGTGTGGGTGTGCGTGTGTCTGTGTGTGTGTGTGTGTGTGTGTGTGTGTGTGTGTGTGTGTGTGTGTGTGTGTGTGTGTGTGTGTGTGTGTGTGTGTGTGTGTGTGTGTGTGTGTATGTGCATGCCCACCCGGGTGTGACATCTCATTTTTCAGCTAAGCTTTAGTGTCTACAGAAACCTAGTGTCACACATGCACTTATTTTGGTGGGACTTCAGAAAGTAATGCAGAGATTTGATTGGCTCTCCTGAAGATGCTGGGGTTCCCACCATGAGACTAGCTTTTCAGCAACTTAGAGGAACATTTGCAGCTTATTTGTTTAATTTTTAACCAAAATGGAAGTGTAGTTTAGATGGATTTGCTCATTAGCAATTTTTTTTTTTAAATCACTTAATTTAGGGATCATTGGGTGGTTCAGATGTTTAGAAACGGATTGTTGTGGGTTGGATTGATCGATTTGTTGACAATGTATTCCACTATTGTCAATTTAGTGTTTAATAATCTCATACATTTTGATGAAT
The DNA here is from genome assembly GCF_027474105.1 of Poeciliopsis prolifica. Classification (NCBI taxonomy): domain Eukaryota; kingdom Metazoa; phylum Chordata; class Actinopteri; order Cyprinodontiformes; family Poeciliidae; genus Poeciliopsis; species Poeciliopsis prolifica. The sequence continues at coordinate 18,946,543 of NW_026562380.1, read as the reverse complement.
ATCACAAAAGCAGTTGAAAATGCAGGAAAAACAAAAAATTGTACATAATTACTTCCTTGGTGTACAAAAGTATTTGCAACTTGGAGAAATGAGCAACTGCCTTTTTTATGTGCACAAGTGACACAGTGGTTTGGAGAGTGAATGAGTAGTTTAGAGAATTCTGTTCTGAGAAATGTGCCAAAGAAACTGAGAAAAACTGTAAAACAATCTATGTTATAACGGCATCAAATTGAGAAAGGTAAATGGAACCATTTCTACTTTTAGGAATTAGTGGTAACAACACACAGTAGGAATGATTACTGCGTTTCAAATAAAAGCAATTAAATCCTAAAATGTTTTGGTAAAATGATGTTTCTGTGGCTGAGCCCCACAAGGCTCAAATCTGATGGAAACGAACTAACATCCTTCGTTAGCTGGGGCAGCGAGTCAGTGATTCATCAGTGCCATTACGTAACAACCCCCCTACTCCCCAACCCAGAATTCAAATATAATGATGGCCTTTGCTGTTGTACAATCTAATCAAAAAGATTTTTGTCAAAAGATGTATAAAATCTCAATACATCCAAAAAATGTGAAGTGGATGTATTTTATTATTGGTTTTGTTGTTTTTCTAAGCTTTGTTTTGCATTGAAATTATTCCAATATTATTTGCTAATAAACTCTACTATTTCAACTGTTTGTCTTTGTAGACTCCCCCAGTTCAAAGAGGAGGCAAAGAGTTATGTGGGCACCAACATGAAAAAGGTAACATGACTATGATTCTAAAATTTGATTTGCTTTCACATATTTCATAAATTTTTTTCTTGCTCGTTTTTTCTTGTTCATTTTGTTTCCATGGGGGTTTGTGTGGCTGTGTAGTTTAGTTAACTATTGTTTAATAAGCTGGGAAAGATGAATGCTGTATATAATGAAACATTCCAATATTCAGATATTGGCAAATTAATCTACCAGTTTTTATGAATTACTTAATGTGTGGCTCCACTGTTCTTTTACACTCTTTTATGAATGTCCAGCTCATGTCAGCTTTCCCATAACATGTTTCTGTCTCGGTTTAATTCTAACAATTTCCAAACGATGGTGGATGAGGTGCTCTGCTTTGCTTTAAATTGTTCCAGTTGATAAAAAAAAAATCCTGTCATCAAATAGAAAATGGGGATCAAATGCTTTGTTTTCATTTAAACCTTAAAATAAGACAATTGGGGAAGCTTAGGCATTAATTTGCATCACTACAAATAATTGCTTAGGACAGTTGTTAATAAAACTAGAAATTTAGATCATATGTACCAATTCAGTGCACTATCTAATTATTAGGAAAATAACAAAAAAAATAGTTCAGTGTTAGTTATTGTCTTCAAACACCTGCCTGACAGGGTTTAGGTATTAAAACAACAATTGATGAAGGGGTAAGTTTAGCACTGGCATTTTTCAAACCGCAAGACACTTACACATGTAATGAACCCAATTTGGAGTTTATTAACACAGAGATTTCTTAAAATTTGGTAATTAAATACTCCAATTAAACTTAATAGTAGATAAGTTGACCCATCAGGTCATATCTGCACATTTGCAGTTAATAATTGTTGCTCCACTGTTGCCCACTCAGTGATTTTCTTGCTATACTTAGCAACATTTTAGACAAAAAAAAAAAAAAAAAAATAGTATCAGCCAAAATAAGAATCAGCAGGTCAGGCTTTTTAAAAATCGGCTATCGGCCGATTAAAAATCGGCCGATCTCTGCGGTGTTAGTCTCTGCATAACATGTCGACTAACAGTCCACTCAATAACACTTCACTTCTATAGATCATAGTCAGTTGAAAAAATAGCAAAAACTCACTCCCTCTGTCTTTTATACCCACATAACTGGTTCTAATATTTAGTGAAGATCTCCGTTTTGTGGGAAGTGGCCATTATGAAAGATGGTTAGATAAATAAATGAAGTATTTATCTGGCAGTTCTTCATTGCTTCTTTATGTATTTACTGCATTTCTTGCTCCCTGCTGGTTGGACAGTCTCCAGTGTATCCTTGTGCGCTTTACTCCAAACCCTTCACCCAGTTTGAAATCTGAACTTGTCCTCCCATGCATGAATCGTCCTGCTTAAGCATGTCATATGTTGGCTTATGAAGTGTTTTGTCACTAATCATGGGCAACTGCCTCCTCCTTTTCTCTTCTGAGGCTTACAATATCTTGTGGAAAAACAAACGTGTTCAGGTAAGGGAAATAGCTTAAGTTGCTAGCAGTGGGAAATTATTGTGGGTGTGACTTTTCTCTACTGTTACAGAAATCTCTGCGTGAAGTCATTCTCTCCCATTTTTACATTTATGCTCTATTGTATACTTTTTCCTCTTAACTTAAACCCTTCAAGTTTGCTTCTATGGTGAAAGGAAAGCTAATCCTCTTGCTATGTGGTGTAGCATCAGATGTAAATACAGCACAATGTAGATAACATCCTCAAATATCAGAGCTTAAATTTGCGATACAACTGGAGTAAGGATTTAACTCAGGGGTGTCAAACTGCAGTCCTCGAGGGCCGGTGTCCTGCAACTTTTAGATGTGCCTCTGCTGCACCACACCTGAATAGAATAATTAGGTGATTAGCAAGGCTCTGGAGACCTGATCCACACAAGGAGGAGGTAATTAAGCCATTTCATTCCAGTGTTTTGTACCTGTGGCTCATCTAAAACCTGCAGGACAGCAGCCCTTGAGGACTGGATGTTGACACCCCTGATTTAACTAGATAGTCATTCAACATCAATTTATATTCAAGGTAAGACTCATTTTTGGTTGTCACATTTTCCTACCCAGCCGTCTTTCATGGTTCATCAATAGGCTGCAGGTGCCCCCTAGTGGAACAAATAAATCATGTTTGAAAAACCAAAATTACATGTAAAACCCTAAACCACATATAGGTTTATCTCTGGTTGAACAATGTGTGTGCCCAGTTGATTTTCTTACTTTTTATTTTTGGGGGTATTTTATTTTAATCCATATAGCGCCCCAGGAGCTCTGGGAACCACTGCCCTAAACAATTACCCACAACTACAATTATGAAGAAATGCACATTGGGTTACCAGTCAGTCTGACTACAGCAAAGATGAATAATTGAAGACCTGTTGAAAATGTACAAATGTACTGAATACCTCATTCTTCTTAACAGAGTGTGCTTTTTCTGATAACTGCACAGTATTTATCTCTAAGCTGTATTCATTCAGACCTCCAGATTTCATCTGGATGGAAGCCTGGCAGCTGTCTGCTTAATAAAAGTTATTTACATTTTTATAAATAAATAAATAAATAAATCTTTTTTGTTGTGAAACTGATTTAAAAAAGAAGAGCTTGTTCACTTGAAAATACTACATACAATGTAAAGAAATTTAGAACATAAAATTAGGTATGAGGTAAAACAGAATGTGTAGAGCATGCATCAAAAGGCAGCAGAGACATTAATTCGCAACCATAATTGTACGGAGGATTAATGTTTTTTCTGAATAAAATACTGACTGTAGAATGATGGACTGAAGTATTTTGGAAACAGCCTTATGACCTTCCCAGATTGACAGAAAGCAACACATTTTTAACTTAAGCATATGTCTTTCTTCTTTTTTTCTTTTGGCATGGTGTTTACACATATTTGTCCTCTCAATGTATTTTTGTTTTTTTCTAGAGGGTGTCACTGGTGCTGATGATCAGTGCCTTTCCATAACAGGACATTGCTGCTACTTTTCCTCCTAAGTCCTCTGGACTTAGGAGGTCTGCTTCCCTCATATCTTTCCTATGTCGGCTTTTTTTTATTTGAATAAATATTGATATGTGGATGTGGATTCTGTTTATTTTTGTCCATTTCAAGTAGTTTTTTATGTTAAATATAAAACCCTGCAATGAAGTTTTTGATTAATTTTATCATTTAGCTTCAACTTAATCTTCCAATCAGGTTTCACATCATCTTACTGACTCTAAAAAAAAAATGCCTGTTGGGTTCGAAGCTCATTCACTCTTGAGCTTCTGTTTGCTTCTGTTGGTTTCTGAACAGGTTTAAGAGAGGAAATTTCGGTAGCTTTCATCTATGGCAGTAGTGACCGGCATCCTGCAGGTTTTAGTTCTCTCCCTGGTGATAGTAGCAACCTTTTCAGCATGTCAGTGTTCTTGAATGAGCTGTCATTTGATCCAGACTCAGTAAACCAGGGAGAGAACTAAAACTTGGAGGATGCCAGCCCTCGAGGACCGACTTTGGGCACTACTGATTTATGGTAATCAGCCAGCAGCCATGCTTGAAAAGGGTTCACTCTTTCAATTTTGTTTAGTTGAAAATGCGTGCTGGAGGAATGAGCGAGTCATCCAAATGGAAGAAGCAGAAGCGTTCACCACGGCCTCCTCGTCACATGGTCCAAAGCCCCTCTGACCCAGGCGGCTCCAGCACCCTCAGTAACAACCTCTCAGGTCAGTAGCAGCAATCGATGCTTTTCGGGCTTTTTATGAAATGAAATGAGATTATTTTCTATTGCCATGTCAATTCCTTGTAAAAACATGGATTAGGATATAAGGTGCAAAATTAACAAAATACAACTGAAATAATAAATGGTAAATTAATTTGAGAAGGCTGGATTATAGACATTGCCTGTGGTGGTCTACTGACTTCCTGCCTTGTTCTTATTCTAGGGGGAGTCCCGTTCATTGAACAAGGGTTTTCCAGCTCCAGCCTTGCCACATCGGACAGTGCTGGCTCTTCCATATCCAGCCCCATAGACAGTGGCCTGGACGCCGGCTCCAAAGCCACTTCCAGGGAAGACCTTTCTGACTTGGACCAATCCATTCCATCTGCAAACTCCTCTTGCACCATTACCTCACTAAATAGCATCGAGTCTGGCTCTTCACCCAAGCAGGTAGATTATTAACCTCCATTGGTGAAATGTGTTGAACTGTAAAAGCTTGCTACGTTCTGTTTTCTGTGGAACTGACCTGTTCAATCTCCCATGTGCCGCCCAGTCTGAGGGTGGGCAGGTCGAAGTGGCTCAGGCTGCGTCCGTAGATTCCATCCCTGAAGCTGTGGACGGTAAAGACTCCGTTCCTGATCATTCAGATCCCACCTCTGTTCATGACATGGACTATGTTAATCCTCGCGGAGTCCGATTCACGCAGTCCACACAAAGAGACGGTAGGGAGACGTGCCACGACTCTTAAATCGGATGCTTTTTGTAAACATGTTTTGTATTCATTTAAAGTATCCCACTGTCTGCAACACCAACAATAGTCGATCATTGTCAGCCGTTTTTTTCATTTCTTTGAAATGTTTTATTTTCCTTTTCCCCGTTTTTGTGCAGGAGTCGCACTTATTCCTTATGGCCTTCCATGCCTACGGGAGCTTTTTCGATTTCTGATTTCACTGACCAATCCTCATGACCGCCACAACACTGACGCTATGATACAAATGGGGCTGCAGCTTCTGACTGTAGCCCTGGAGTCTACATACGTTGTTAATTACCAGTCTTTACTAGTCCTGGTTAAAGACGAGCTTTGCAGGCATCTATTTCAGGTAGGAAAAATATATACACTTGTGTGTGTGTGTGTTTTTTTTTGTCTTGTTGAAAGAACTGTGGCATATTTTATTTATTTAGAAGTATGATTTGTGCTTCCCATTGTACATTTTTTCTGATGATTAATGTTTAACATAATTTTACTTTGATGAGCTGCAAACAACATGGTTATTACCTCAACATCATGGAATGACGCATGTGATCTGTGTTGTAGCTATTGAGTGTGGAACGTATGAACCTCTACGCTTCCTCCATGCGAGTTTGCTTTTTGCTTTTTGAAAGCATGAGAGAACATTTAAAGTTTCAGTTGGAGGTAATTGTCTTCACTACTTCTGGCATTCTTTTTGTGACGTTTGCTCGACAAACTAACAAACAGTTTGCTGACTTCTCAGATGTATCTGAAGAAGCTAATGGATATTATCACATCAGAGAACACTAAGATGCCATATGAAATGAAGGAAATGGGTCTAGAGGCTTTGGTCCAGCTCTGGAGGATTCCCAGCTTTGTGACTGAGCTATATATTAACTACGACTGTGACTTCTACTGCTCAAATCTGTTCGAAGACCTCACCAAACTGCTCTCCAAGGTAACATCTGTCTTGATTCATTTATTTAAATGGTTGCTTTTATTCATTTGTCAATTTGTTTGGTTATTCACAATTTTACATTTGGTTGTCTCTTTTTTTTATTAATTTGTTCAGCCAGATGTAAGAGTTATCTATACATGAATTTGAAGTTTTTCAAGTGCAAGAAAGTAACGGACCGAAGCCATCCTGGCAGGAATGGAATGTGCTCAGTAGCAGAAAATAAATATGTTTAAAGGTGTTTTCAGGGTTAAATAAATTTTAAAAATAAGATGTTCTGTTAATAGGATAGACTTGATTATTAATGTCAAATATTTCCAGGGGTACAATATTTTTTTTTAAATATTGTTAAAGGGCTTTTATTTCTATTTCACTGGTGGTTGACAACACCAATAAAATAAATAATTGTCTGGGAGTCAAACAGATAATATTAAACGATTACAGGGGTGCTCTGGTGGCACAGGGGCAAAGCACAACCCACGTATTGAGGCCTTAATCCTCGTGCTGGTGGTTGCAGGTTGGACTCCTGGCCTGGTGACATTTGCCGCATGTCTTCCCTCCTCTCTCATTACCCTCTTTCCTGTTGAAGTACTCTCAAATGAAGGCCACTAGAGCCAACAAAACCTTTAAAAAATATATATTGAACGATTACTCATTTTTTAATGAATTGTCAACTGATGTGGAAAGTTATGAAAAAAACTAATTCAGTACACTCCAACCTGCTTTTGCTTTATTTGTGTGTTCTTTTCTACCCACTGTGTCTAACCAGGGGCTTGTCTTTCAGACCGCTTTTCACATTTTTAGTTTTTGTTGTTGTTGCCTTTTCAGAATGCGTTTCCTGTGTCAGGGCAACTCTACACCACTCATCTGCTGTCACTGGAGGCCCTGCTGACGGTGATCGACAGCATTGAAGGCCACTGCCAATCCAAGGTGGTAAACAACACGACTCAGCAGAACCAGTCAGATACACTACTGGCAGATGAAGAAGGATCCACTTCGAATGGAGCAGACTTAACACCTGGTATCACAATTGCATTTGCTCCATCATTGCCATTAAAGTTATGGATGGAAAGTAAATTATTATTTGTGTAACACGAGATGCAAAATATTTCTTCAGATCTTAACGGCAAAGGCAATCCTAATAATTCTCCTAAAGCGGCGAACGTGTCAGGATATCCGCCTACCAGTGGCTTCCTAATGGCTGAGAAGATGAAACTGGGTCGGGAGGATCAAGGAGACACTGATACCGGTGATGTTCAAATCCCCCAAAAAACCCTCCTCCTTTAAATCATTTTGTGAGAATTCAGTCGGGGAGTTGATCCGTTTACTTTTCTTCAACAGAGAAGAAAGCACCAAAAAAGCCTCCCCGCTTCTCTACGTGTTTACCAGAGTCACTGGAGTTGTTGGAAATTAGAACCAAGAAAAAAGTAAATGATTTGGATTTCCTTCTGTTTTTTTTTTTTACATTACATCCAGAATTAGTATTTAAACTGTGTGGGACCTGTCTTGTGTTTAGCTTCTTATCACAGGCACAGAGCAGTTTAACCAGAAACCTAAGAAAGGAGTCCAATTCCTTCAGGAGAAAGGCCTGCTTAGCGACCCGTTGGACACCAAGCAGGTGGCGCAGTGGCTCAGAGAAAACCCCCGTCTGGACAAAAAGATGATCGGGGAGTACATAAGCGACCGCAAGAACACTGAACTCCTGGACAGCTTTGTGAAGTATTGTGAAATATCATTCATGTTTGTTGTCATTTCATGCATCAATAAAGTCTCACTCTAACACAGACCTTTTTGGTAGTACGTTCACCTTCCAGGGTCTTCGTATTGACGAGGCCTTACGGCTCTATTTGGAGGCCTTCAGGCTTCCCGGAGAGGCTCCTGTAATTCAGAGACTGCTGGAAACCTTTACAGACAACTGGCAGGTAAGTCTTGTATAAATTCCTATTTGCAGCATCACGTTCCATTTTACCTGAGTTTTAAAAAAACTAATGCGAAAGGTGCCACATCTTAACTAGTGCCTTAATGGGGTGGAGACGAAGACAGAAATTAAGATTGCCAGATTACTTAATCATCCATTTTTTGTAACAGCTCCTGGTTAAACATTAGGATTCACATTACAACAGCCTTTAAGGGAAATTGTGCTCCTGGCATTGAACAACAACAACAAAATAATTGATGTTTGACTTTGCAATAAACAAGTTGTTGATGAAGAAAGATTTATTATTACCATAAAAACTGTTCTCAACAGTACACCATTTCTGATGGTGTAATTTTCAACTGTTTCAACAATTTTCTCCTGCTATAATGAAACCTGAAACTTGTAAACCTGGTTATGACAGTGTAAATGCTCAGGAATGTTAGATAAGAGAAGTAATTTAGATTTCTGGGGCAGCTTTCCGAGAAACCTGTTGTTGGATATGTTCAATAAGAATATATCAACTATTTGTGAAATTTGGGATAATAATCAAGTTACTGTAAAATAAAAGTAAAAAAGTACCAAAGGACAGATCCTGCTCCCAAGTTATCTGACGTTTACTGTCACTTTTAACTGTAAGCCACTGTATTTCTTAGGGCAGATAGCTTTTAAAGCTCCACCACGGTTTGCTAGTATTTGTGAACTTAATGTCATAAGAAATGTTGTAGTTTTATTTGTTGTGCATACCAGGTCACTCAACATTGACACAAATATTTTCAATGTTAAATATTTAACACTTACTTTGAAGGGATTCATTACTCATAATGGCAGTAGTGCGTTGGTTAACATGCGCAACACTTGAGGTCCACAGAGGCTGTAGATCTAAATAAACTCAGGAGGTTTGTGTGTGGTGTTTTAATGCTGTTTGCTGGTTTGTATATTTGCAGAAAGTCAACGGTTCTCCTTTCATGAACAATGATGCAGGCTTTGCTTTGGCATATGCTGTGATTATGC